>NW_017729001.1:10742908-10776824 GCF_001723915.1 Gavialis gangeticus
GAGGTGGTGCAGGCTCCCACCCTGGGGGTTTTTAAGAGGAGGTTGGATGACCACCTTACTGGGGTCATTTGACCCCAGTACTCTTTCCTGCTGTGGCAGGGGGTCGGACTAGATGATCTGCTCAGGTCCCTTCCGACCCTAGAAACTATGAAACTATCTCTGTGCTACATGGCAATCATTTTTGTGACATACTGTGAGAAGCTAAGGAAATTAAAAATCCAATGTATTAAATACAAACTGTGAATATAAAATAATGCTCAAATGTCTCTGGCCACCTGGCTTAGGCTGAGATTGGACATTCAACTGAAGTTGTACACATGTACACACAGCTATTTATGCTGTGATTGTACAGATTTTTCTTTAAAAGCCATTTATGCTCCTTTAAAAAGGATACCATTCTTTGCCAGTTATTTCCAAGTAGAATTAAACCATTTCAATTGTGGATAAACTGTAATCTTAATCCTGAAAAATAATGCATTTAAAATAAAATATTTTACAAGACAAGCTCAAATTTAGTGTCTGCATCACTTTTTATATGTGAACAAAGACTGTAGATAGATGTATCCTGGCCCTGTTGAAGTCAATGGCAAATTTTCAATTTACTTGAGCTGAGCCAGATTTTCATCCTCTACCTTTTTGCACATTAGGTCTTTTTAATATCTTACAATACTTAAAATATCTGTCTTTTCTTACCAGGCTCCCCCAAAGTCGTAGCTCCAGGCTAAATTCCACTTATGCTGAGATGTTGAGCACTGAACTCCTGACATCATCAAATGGGATTCATCTGTGTCAGAAAGGTAGGTAAGTAGATCACCAAGATATTTTTTTGTGTGTAAGCTTAGTGCTCATAGAAGGTGCTAAATCGAAAAAAAAAAAAAAAGGTTATTCATACATGTCTTTGTTGGCACTGAAAATAAGCAAGTCCTTTCCAGATGTTCACCCTCCAAGGGATTTAGAATCTAAGCAAAACATACAATAGAGAAAGAGGTTTTAACAAAGGAGGAACAATACACGAGAAATTTTTATACAAGTCAAAGACCAGTGCCCTATTTTTTGAAAGAACAGAGACAGTATTGAAGGTAACGGTGAAATCTATCTGTATATGGCATTTCCCACAATAATACATATGTCTCTCACGTAAGTAAAAAGACAATACATATATATATATAATATGCTCTGCTTTCATTCATAAAGAAGATCTATTGAATATCTAGTTGAGTGATGTTTTTAAAATGATCATGACACAAAAAGGTAACGGTGAAATCTATCTGTATGTGGCATTTCCCGCAATAATACATGAGTGTCTCTCAAGTAAGTAAAAAGGAAATATATGTATAATATGCTCTGTTTTCATCAAAAAAGAAGATCTCTCGAATATCTAGTTGAGTGATATTTTTAAATGATCATGACATGATTAAAAACTCATTAGGAACAACTGAGGAAAAAATTAGAATAAGGCAATGGATTTTGTTTGTTCTTTAATAGAAGGCATGCAATTTTTCTTATCCCTTCAGTGGGCACAGGGCTCATTAAAGTTCTGTCTGTCATGTTCATTAGCCTCTCCCTATTGGTGACCTTTAAATGTTTCAGGCCATGGGCATTTGTAGTGAGATAAATCCTGTTTTTGGCCTCCAAAAAGTGAACATACAACTGCTCAAGTGATTTGTTGCCAGAACACTATGGCAATTCCATGACAAAATGTTAGCTATTTCCAACATCAATTTAGCAGCAACACAACTATTCCTAGTGCTACATGTGCCATTGTACTTAGCTCCTTAGGCTGTGGCTTGGTCCTCCATTATTACAAGAGACTTTGCTCCTCATCTCTCTTTACCCCTCACCCCCACACCCCATGGCTCCAGGAAATCTGTCTGACACTCTGAACTCTATTTCCCCAGGGAGATGGAGCCTGGCTCACATCACCACATGGACTTGCTGCTCATTCCTGTCTTTCTTCATGATGGATACAATCCTTCCTGTCCAAACCACATGTCAGAAATCCACCTCCCAAACCCTCCTGCCATGCAAAAAATTACCTGTTCCTGTTGTGTTAGCATTTCTGGCTTTATCTACAAGGGAGGGTACAGAGCTGGAACTTGTGGATGGCTGAGCTCCTGGCCAAGTGCTTCAGATTCATATCTTGGCTTTATAGCTGGTAAATGTCATGACCGAGGCAAAAGGGAGACTGTTCTGTCTCTCTCTTGAAGTGGAGGGAACATCAAAACCTTACAGGCAGGTGGAAGCCAAGGGACAGGAAGTATGTGTGTGCTTTGTGTGGTGACATGCAGCTGTAATTTGCAAAGGCCATGGTTGCACTGAAGGGGAGACTCTTCAGTCATCCCCCGCTAAAGCAGACAGTGTGTCAGAGCCCTCCCCCTGCTGCCAACCTCCCACATGTTGATGAGGCAGGTGAATCACTGTACCATCACCCACTGGATAGCCAAGGATACCTCCCACACTATCTGTGGACTTGTCTATGCCAAACTGATTGGCAGACCAGAGACCACCGCAGCCTCAGTAATGGCTGTACATGGTGCAGCACACCAGACCACACAGGAGCTGTACAAGTTCTCCAGAGAAGTGGTGGCAGCCTTGACTCTGTACTAATGGGAGTATGGTATTCACAGGACCTGCTGGCACCACTGAATCAAGAACTGCAGGGCACTCGGGATGCACTGCAGCCCAGAAGTGAACTTGATTAACCTTTATCAGTTCAACTGAACTGTGCACTCACAGTGCAGGGGGGTGTGGAATCTGTCATGGGTATGGATTTCTGAGTGGCCAGCCAATCAGCACTTTCCTCTGCGCTCAGCCTCCCTCAGGAACCTCTGAACATGGCAGCACCCAAAGCATGCTGGGATCACTACATGCCAGACCCCTGACTGTAAAGCACCAGTAGTACATGTTGTTGCCATGCTCCAGCACTCTGGACAACCAGACGCTTGAATAGCTGTATGTGCATTTCATGCTACCTTTTCGTGGCACTGCAAATTTTCTGGAACTACTTAGCACTTCAGATTAACACCTGTCTATACCCTCAATTCACTGTGGCTCATACACTGCCTTAGTAATGGAAGGAAAGATAATCTCTCAGTTAGCTTGGGTCAGTCTCATGAAGGACTGTGAATATTAGGAGACAGATTTGACACACCTTGTAATAAACAGAACTAACACATTGAGTGAAGTATCCCCTTGTATGCAGAGATAAAACGGTATTTATTATGACTACCGAGTTTTGTATTAGCAGACGCTTTCCCGGGTGTGTGGCTTCACTCCTAGACATGAATTGCCGTAATCAAGCCTGGAGGTTGCAAATGTATGTATGCCTTTGCTAAAAGGTATGTCTGATAGCAAAGGGCAATCTGCCAGCCAGTGGTAGATGATCTTAAAATAACCCATAGGCTGCATAATGAGACAGCTCAGTATGAAAGACACAGTGTTATGTTTACTGACCTTGTAAGGATCATACCCGACCATTTAACCTTTTCTGGTGCACAGATGTAATACTCTGTGAAAAATATAGGGATACTCATTGGTAACATTAAGCAAAACACAATAGAGGTAGAGGTTTTGAGGGAAGAGGAACAGCACACAAAAAATGTTCATATATGTTAATATTTTATAATAAAATATTGTACCTAGACCAGTTATGTGCATGGTGCGTCTATTCCATACGTTGAATTGAATATTTCAAGGTCTGTCTTTATAGAAAAGCGTATCTGTTTAGAGAAAAAGAGGACAGGTCTTTTTAATTGTAGCCTAGTAAGATATACTAAAAGGAAAGAAACAGGTCAAACTTCCTTAATGACTCAACCTACTCTTGTGTGGGAGCACAAAGCATTTAGAGGAGACCCACAGGCATAGGAGGATCTGGGCTGGCTAGGATACTTTATGATGGTTCAGTTATAGTTCTGTGAATTAAAAGAAAAGTCTGTCAACATAACTTGTTCTGATGCATAAGATTTGATGAGACTAAATGTTAAAAAAATCTTATTTCTTTAAAGCCTTGTTCCAACTGCTAATTTAAAGAATTATTTGGCTAACAGCCTTCTTGAGCAGTATACTAGATTTAAGGTTCCTAGAGAGAGAAGAAGCAGGTGCCTGAAATCCAATCACACCTGCAGGCTGATAAGTGGTATTCATGGTAGTACATCTATATTCTGGTCTAAGAATGGAAGATTCATGAGATTCCATCCTAAAATCAGCATGGACAGGAGGCTGAACATTGCACTTAGAGAAACCAGAGCAGGGTGTAGAGGTGCAGTTCTATAACTGAAACATGAGCATCATTTTTTATTTTCCATATATTCATGTGCATTTAATTTTAATTGTTTGTTTCTTACAGTATGGATCTTTTATTATTTCATACCTGGAATTTAAAGCAGGTACAAACTGTACTTTACATATGTCTTCCTCTGGGACATCACTAACTCCTTAAAAGTGTGGTTATAAAATGATTTATTAAACATCACAATCTATCAAGACACGTGAATATTATTAACATCTTTTGTAACATCTGAAGAGTAAATGTATCGTGACAATATGGGAATCATCTGTTGCAGTGGAACAAATGAGGGCTTAATTAATGCAAATATGAAAAGTTAACTGTGAAGCTTATAAGACAAATAGTTCTATTTACAAAAGGAAAAATATGAATAAAGACTTTGCTTGACAATGAATGCATGGCAGGGAGAGAAATATTAAAAAAAACTTACTGAAAGACAAAAAATAGTACAGAACACATGAAGTTGCATTAACTGATACAAAATAATTAAATTTACTCTATTTCAAAATGTATACAAAAAATATTAAAAAAAAATTATCCCATTATTTCAATATAATAATGGTTTAAAAAGTGGCAAAAGCAGACCATGTGACGATACCACTTATAAAGTTCTGTTGAGAGTATCTAAACAAGAGGAACCTACTAAGCAGTAGGGGTATACAAAGCTTCGATCCCTGATTCAATTCAGCAGATATTCGGCCTGATTCGGTAGCCGAAACCGAATCAGAGGACCCTTTAATCTCTCCGTATCAAATCAGAACCCTCTGAATTGATTTAGAAAGATTTGGAGAGTCAGACATAGAGACAGCTTTAAATATTTTTTCTACATACTTCTAGGTAGCAGGGGTTCGTGAGTGCTGCAATGCTGGGGTGCATGGGGAGTCCCACAGAAGCGGGGGGGCTCCACAGTGTGCTCAGCAGCAGACCCCAAAGTGAATCAGAAGCACTTTCGGTTGACTTCCAGGTCCACCAGGGAGCACAGCGGGCGGCCTCCTTGCACCCCCATGTCTTGGCGACTGATGCCTCCTGGGTCTGTGGGGGGCACCCAGGGTTCCCCTATGGCTGATCACTGAGCCAGGGAGGTTGCCATTGCACTCCCTGGGAGACCTGGAAGTGGAGCAGAAGTACTTCCAATCCACTTCTGGGCTAGCCACCGAACACATGAAGGGCTCCCCTGCACTCCTGTGGGACACTCCATGCGCCCCAGCATCGCAGCAATAATGAGCTGCGCCTGCTACCTTAAGGTATGTAGAAAAAACTTTTAAAGCAGTGACTATGTCTGAATCGCTGATTCTCTGAATCAGCATTGAACCTTCAGATTCGGATTCAGCTATATCGAATTGGGGACAGTGATCCCCACTAATTGAATCACTGTCCCTAACTCGGGTCGAATCCGAATCCAAATCAAATAGGGCCCATTTCGCACACCCCTACTAAGCAGTATATTGTAGACTGAAACAGCCAGAGATGTTAAAAGCCATCATAATTAAAATGGATTGGTAAGAGTTTTAATTCTAACTGGTGCTTTTGTGTTTTTGTAAATGCAGTCTGAAACTAATAAGTTTTTTGTTTCCTATGCAAATACTTTCCTTGCCTTAAACCAAAATACTACAGAGAAAACACTGTTTGTTAAACCTCAGTTAAACAGTAATTGGCTTCATTGGCAATTTGCTAATGGGAGGATTTTTTGGATTTCATAGCCATGTATGCTACTTCTGATTCCACAGAAGAACTTTTAAACTTTTCATACTTTTTGCAGACTGTAGATGATTATATACCCCATTTTTGGATGTAGTCATTTCTGACACTAGTGTAACCTGGATCCGCACTAGAGAACTGTTGATTTTTGCATTCTGTTGGTAAAGTTTTCATAAGTCCACATTCAAACTGTTTTGAGCAAAAATCTGGGTTTTTATCAGTTGTCTAATACCATAGTCCCAAGCAATATAAGCCCTTAGCCACAAGTGTAGACACACCAGTGTCAGCTGTAACACTTATCTAGCGGCAATCGTATAATACATCATGCTGACTGCCCTGGCCCTAATGTTGAACTCCATAAGCTAAGTTCAACCTGACTAGTTCTTCTTCCCCTCATTTAAAATATCCCTGGCTTTGGAAAAACGTTTTTCTGCCAAACCATTGGGCAGACAGGCTTAGCTTGCCACAAAGAGAAGCATGTAGTGACATCCCATATCTTCCTGGACAAAGGACAAGATGTTGGATCACCTCAGTCTGTGGGGAGAAGAAGTGCAAACCCAGCTCCATGGGAAGTATAAAAACAGAGACATTTATGAGGGTGAAGCAGGCTTTACATATAACAGCTTTCAGGCGATGTGCTCCTGGCCATTTTGTACATTCCTCAGGACTTTGTATATCCTAAGTTTATAGGTTGTTTTGATTTGGTTAGCTGGATGCAGGTTTGCTTGTTCTGTGTGTTTACTCTAAAGTTAAGCACCATTGGTTATTAACTCAAATAAAATTGTCCTTATTTCATATAAAATTCACTTGAGAACATTAAAACAAAACAAACCCTGATGGTTGCATCCATGCACAGGGACATGATCCCCATTCTGTGCAAAGGCTGTGCTGTCTTTAGTAGCAAATATTGTCATAATTCACAACATAGCGCTGAAGTAGTCTCTTAAGGCCACCCTCAGCCAAATGATGTCTCATGGGCTCTAATTATTGCACTTATTTCTGGCAGCTCAGAAGCAGCAGGCAGTCTCTCCATCTCCACCTGCCACACTGCTGGCAAGGCTTCCCCTTCAGCTTTGCAAATACAAAGCACATGGCAGGCAGAAAAACAAGGGAGATGTTTGGTTGAGCCTTGTCACGAGAGATCTCCAGCATCTTTTCTGATGTCCAAAAAGTCACTTAACTGCACCTGCTCAGTCAATAGTATAACCTCTTCTTGCTGCTGTCCAGATTGCCAAGGAATCGTCTTATGAGCTGGGAAACCGTAAATTAGGCAAGATTAGGACAAGTCAACCCCCCCACCCTCCAGAATGAGTAGGGCATTTAAATACCTCCATCATAGATGGGACAGTCAGGAAAGAATGTTCCTGAGTGCAGCATTTAGAACAGGCCCGTGTATGCCCACCCCAACAAGCCAACATTAATGACTATACTGTTCCTTGTGCAGTACCAGTGCCTGCATCACCATGGAGAAGTATCCCTTTCTATTGGGCTAGGGACAAACAGTCAAAAAGCCAGAGCCTGAATTGATTCAATTTTTGCAGGTTAGTGTAACCTGCAGATCTTGAACTGATTTGCAAGTGGATAGACATTCACTTTTGAATCAAGAAATGCAGGCACATGCCTGCAGTGGCTCAGGCTAGAAGCTGGGGATGCTAGAGTGAGGCCTCAATTCCCTTCAGCATTGCTGAGCTGAGGGGGGTGTGCCCAGGCCAGGCAAGGTGCTCTGATTAAGGAAGGGTTTAAATCCTCATCCTGCCTGCACAGTCCTTATCCAGGGTGTGCCTGGAGGGGGATGGGGAAGCAACCCTTGCCAGACTTTTCCCCTCTCGCTGCTCAAGGGACAGGAGTGTTTCCAGCCCCTGGCTAGCACTCTGAGGCAAGTGGGGGGAGAGAAAAGGAAGGACTACTAATGTGGACATGCATCTGTTGATGATACTGAGCTTTTTAATCTCCCTCTCCCTGCTACTTCATACTGTCTACAGCAAACTGACAGGCAAGCAAGCCAATAGGGAGCTGATAACATAAATTTTATCAGCCCATCAAGAAAACAAAAGCCTCTCTCATTAGTTCATGCTCTTCTTAAACAGCTTTTCCAAGGAAGGAATGGAGGGACATTACCAGCTGACTTGTTGATTAGCTCCAAAAAGCCCTAAGTGGACAACACTGTTCTGTCTGCCTTTGTCCCGGTGAAACTGGAGATACACAGACACTTCTCAGTATTAGCTAGCGTGGAGGTGGCGCAACTGTGACCAGATGCAGGCTAGGGTATGTGCTGTGGGAGAGGGGAGGGAGGGGGGAGATGCCTGCTTGAGCACTGAGGATGGAGTGGGATGGGGTAGGGGAAAGCCAGGCAGACACTACAGTCTCCTACTTCCTTCTTAGCCAGCCAGAGCAGTAATAGTGCTCCAGCTAGGGAGGAGAGGGGCAGGACCAGTCCTGCTCTCTAGAAAAGACAGCACAGTACAGGGCTGAAAAGCATACTAGGATGCTGGGGGATTCTGATTTAACTTAAACCAGGAAAGGATTTGGGACAGAAGTTCCATAAACCAGTTTAACCCAAATCAGTTAAGTCTGATACTACATTCAACCAGGTTTATCTTAAACCAGTTTCAGCCATTTTGAAAGTGTTTTATGTGCACGGAACTTGTGTTCTGTTACAGGTTTAAACCAGTTTCTGATCACTTAAACTGGTTTATGTGTAACTTCTGTCCCTAGCCCTGATGTTCTTGAGCCTGGAGTGGGGAGATGGACTAGGAATATGAGTCCCATCACTTGCTCATAGCCCTCAGTTCAGGAACTGCATCATCTCATACCCCTCAATTTTCTCTGTGTTGCCCAGAGCCTCAGTTTGTTTTGTAAGTGTTTCAGGATTGGATCTCAACTAGTTTAGGTAAATCTGTCCCCAGGTTAAGCAAATGACAGAATAGATGGTATACTAGCCTCTACTACTGTGCCCGAGGAAGCCCTGGGATTGGGTCCAGAGAATGAATTTCAGGTGTTTAAGTTTTCTTTGGCTTCAGGACTCTCACTAGGCTTCATACATTCACTCACATTCCTAAGCTAGTTTGCTTGTTCCAAGCTTTTCATGGTGCTCAGTTGATCCCTTGGCTTCTGTTTGGCTCATTCTTAGGTTCCTGCTGCCCTTGGCACACCTATTTCTCTTGGCCTGACCTTTGACAACTTTTGTCTTGTCTCTGGGGGAGGAGCTTAATTGAAGAGCTAGTCAAGGTCAGGGAGAAACAAGGACTGCAGGCTTCAAGATGTCCACCTCCCTATCTGTTGTATGAAGTCCTGGTCTTTTGAGTATTTCCATTGGTCCCAGCCTTTGGCTTGCCCAGTGTCAGACCTGTGCCCCAAATCAGTTGACTGAACTACCTATGCCCAGGTCCCCTTACATAACTGCTCTGAACACATCAGGCCAACTGCCCAATGGGGACTTTACAACCTCAGACTGATTTCCCACAGTATGGTAACAGTCCAGTGTGACTGACTTTCACAGAGCAATTGCCAGCTGTTTATTGATTCATAAAGCTCATCCCATTTTTGTGAGAGCATTAAAGGACAGAGACAAGCTTTGCACATGGATCCAGGAATATTGCATGCCTTTTATGAAGATTTTTGCAACCACTGCTGATTGTCCCTGATATGCATCATGATGTAATTGCACTAGTTCCTGTTAGCCTCCAGAGCCCAGAAACAATGTTCAGCTGCATTCAGATGGTTGGCAAATGTCTGACTCAGGCTGTGGCTTTTAACTGCTTTACATTCTTCTCATTCATTTGTCTGCATCCACATCGTATAATCATCCCTGTGTCATACTTCTACTGTCCATTGGAATAAATACCAAAAAAACCCCACACGGTCTGCTAGCAGGATCTACTGACTTGTGCAGGAGACCTCATTAGTATCTATGCTAATGGTAGGGAGTGAAGATGCATTCTCTAGGCATTCAAAAAACTGCCATGCAAAAAATGGGAAGGGGCAATAGGACCGAAAGAACAGTGTTGTGGTGGTTGGCCACAGGTGTCCACAACCCTTTTGTATAGTCTCACTTGCCCATAATATTCTGCTCCCATGTCCTGCGGTGCACTGCATCAGAAGATGTTCCAAGAGCCACTGTAGTTTCTCTCTGTGGTTCACTCTGCATTTCGCCAGCATAACTGCTCATTGTGCGAACCATGCTGCACCAGCACAAGCACAGTGGTGTGCACACACACTGACGGATCAGTATGGTGAGCCAATCAAACTTGCTTACAAAATTTCTAGTAGAGACATGACTTCTGACATCATCAAGGAAGAGATGTAGCAGACAGGCACTTCTGCCAGTGTTCAAGATAGGTAGTGACAAGTACACGTGTATGTCTTTTTGGCTGACATCCAGAAAGGTATAGTGACATGAATTAATTCATGAGTTAGCTAGGTGGCGTTGGAACCTAGTTATATATTGCTATACCAGTGTGACTTCTTGGAATACAAATTGGGTGGTTGTTTAGAAGTTACTAGAATAAATCAGATTTAAATGGTGTGTTGCTACTGTTCAGTGTAAATTACAACGTATAGTAAAATATAAGTTACCCATTTTGATAACAGAATGGCCAAACAGAAAATGCTTTTCTAGAAGAGCCTGAGTATGATGCATCAATAAAAACATTGTCTAATGAATTTGAAGAACAATTTTGTTCCAATTCATATTTAGATTATTTCTCTAAATAGGTGTGTTCAAAAGAGAAGCCAGTGAGCCCAACCATGATCAAATACTATAGATTTTTGTCTTGAACTTTAAATTCAGCAGATGAAAAATGAAGACCGGACAATAAGGGTTTTGGTAATATATTTCAATATTGTGGATCAAAAGATGGAATTTTTAATTTATATCAAATCTGTAATTCCCAAACAACATTTCTGGCTTTCAAACGCATGAGAGATACTGGAATTTATACTTTTTTTTTAAAGAAACTAATGAGCATGGCTAAAATTTAATGACCAATCCTGAGTGCTATCAGTTAAACGAAAAATAAAGCTGCTGAATTACACCTACAAGTTAGCAACACAAAATACTGCAGAAACAGCATCATTCTTATAAAAACTAAGTACTAAAGGAGATAAGGATATTTGTTTTTAATTATGTTGCCTGGCAATAGCAGATAATTTCTTAAGAATATTTGTGAAAAGATCTTTTGTTTACTTTATAAGCATTAGTCAAAGAGGATACAAAAATAAAGATATGGCTTCTTAACATGACTAAATTACCTTAAAAGAAAAAAACTGGATTGTCTTTAAAAAATTGTATCTAAAAATTTCAATAAGCATAATAACCTTTTCACAATAACCTGATGTATATAATGGTAAGTAAGAAAAGAGAACAACCAACCAACCATGGTACTTTTTTCACAGTATTAGTAAAAGTATCAAGATGAACAGTGACAGACAAATTATGTAGAGGGAATCTTCCAGAGAGGACTATACAAGAAGTTTAAATATAATTACCTGCCTTATTTTTTAATTTGGAATCACGATTTCAGTGCTCAAAGATTTAAGATGATCTCTCCCTGAGTGGGTGTGCTCATTGCTGTCTTGAAAAATTCAGCAGTGACATCCTACATGTTACTTTATTTAATTCTTTCTGAATTAGTAGTTCTATACTGTGGTAGTGTTGGAATGATGTAGCTGTGATGGTCCAGGAAACCTGCAAGAGGCAAGGATTTTTTGGGTGTTATCTTTTATTGGACTAACTGGTTGAGATAGACTTGGACAGGCTTTTGAATGCAGAACATTCTTCTTCAGATCACCAATGTACTGCATTCAAAAGCTTTTCTGAAGCTATCCCCACCATGCAGTTGGTTCAAAAAAGATATCACTCTCAAAAACCTTGATTTTTGCATAGTTCTATACTGGGGGTGGTGGGGAGGTTTGTCAGAACAGGCTAAAAAATATTAGGTATTTTACAGGGGTTAATACATGTTTCTGACTGTTTTCTAATCAGTTTTTCATGCTGAATATTTTAAAATAATTTAAAATATGCTTTAATTAAGGCATGGCAATGGCAAATAAAGTGAGCCAATCTCGTCAGTTGTCTGTTTAAATCCATGCTGAATTTGACCAAGATGCTTGCTGGCCCTTTAAATATTACAAGCTCAGACTACTATATTTTGGATGGGGGGGTCCTGTTGCCTTTTTTTGGCAAGGGGATCCTATTGCCTTTTCTTGGCACTCCTGACATTGTTTGGTTATCAGTCATGCTTTACTGTACTTTCTTACCCTTTTTTAACTTTTCTTGCTACTTTTATTGTGCAAGTGACACAAGCAACAGGAATCTCCCTTGGGATGGAGAAAGCAGCTTTGATTATTGACAGGGCTTTAGCAATCACACAAAGGTTAAATACAGACAGTCGAACAACCTGAGGCTGAATCAATTCAATCTTGGCAGGTTAATTTAGGCTGCGTAGGTTGAACCGATAAGCAAGTGAACAGACATTTGCTTTTGATTCCAGAAATGCAGACACATGCCTGTAGTGGCCCAGGCTAGAAGCCAGGGGGAATTTGAGCATGCCTCCCTGCTCAGCTGGAGCAGACAAATTGAGCCAAGGCGCTAGCCTACCCACCCTGCAAGGGATGGGTTTGCAGGGGAGGTGCAAAGCATCCTGGGATACTGGGTGAGTGAATTAACTTGAATCTGGAGGGGGTCTGGGACAAGTTCAATAAACCAATTAGCCAGTTTAACCTAAATCAGTTAAGTCTGATACTACATCCATCCAGGTTTATCTTAAACTGGTTTTGGTCATTTTGAAGTAGGATTATGTGCACTGAACTTCTTTTGTGTTACAGATTTGAACCTGTTTCCAGTCACTTATACTGGTTTATGTGTAATTTCTGTGATGATCATTCATGGTCTACATAGACTCTTCCTTAGCTCCTTATCTTAAAGAAGGGCTAAACTTTTGGGCCTTAAAAGATTAAATGTGAACTAAGTACAAGAACTTCCTCTGTAGAGAATAAAAAAGCAGGAGCTGCTTTGATTAGTTTTTGTTCTTGTGTGTTTGTGATGTATCTGGATCTTCTTCTTCAATTTAAAAATTATTCATTGATAGGAAATGTTCAGTTGGAGTTGCTTGAATAATTTAATGTAGTGGGAACTGACCTTTTTGGCAGGCATGCCACAGATCACCCTCATGTCTTATCTAATTGCGAATCTGATCCCCTTCCTTGCCTTATCTGCTGCATTGCTTTCTATTCTCTGCCCTGTGCTCCCCACTGATCTGCTGCTCTGCTTTGTGATTTCCGTCCTATCTGCCTCTGTGTTGTTTGCTCTCTCCCTGAACTTCCCTCTTCTGTTTGCCCTCTTCATAAACTTCTCCTCTATGCAGCACTGGTCAGGCTGCAGCTGGAGTATTGCGTCCAGTTTTAGGCACCGCACTTCAGGAGGGATGTGGATGGCCTGGAGGGTCTTCAGAGGAGGGCCACTCATCTGGTTAAAGGCCTACAGAAAAAACTCTAGGTGGACTGATTGGGAGACCTGAACCTCTTCAGCCTCCACAAGAGGAGGCCGAGAGGTGATCTAATGGCCACCTACAAACTCATTGGTGGGAGGTCAGCAAAAAATAGGGGATACAATGTTTACCAGGGTGCCCATTGGGGTAACTAGAAATAATGGCCACAAACTGAAAGAGATCAAATTCAGAATGGACATCAGAAAAAAATTCTTTACAGTGAGGGTTGCCAAAATATCGAATATGCTTCCAAGGGAGGTGGTGCTGTCCCCTTCCTTGGAGGTATTTAAAAGGAGATTTGACAGACACCTGGCTGGGGTCATCTGACCCCAGCACTCTTTCCTTCCCAGGGCAGAGGGTCAGACTCAATGATCTAATAGGTCCATTCCAACCCTGACATTTATGAAACTATGATCTGCCATGTGCCACACACAGAAGCTGCCCATGCCACTTGTGGAATGAGTGCTACAGGTTGGCCACTCCTGCTTTAATGTATGGTTTGAGCTTTTCATGTTGTTATACTGAGCCTAGGTACAGATATTACACATAAACCTTTATAAGTGAACAGAAACCAGTCTAAACCTGCAACACAACAGAAGTTCAGTGCACATAAACCAGTTTAAAAATGGAGTAACCTGGTCTAAGATAGACCTGGATGGATGAAGTATCAGATTTAAGCAATTTAGGTTAGAACAGTCTCTCAAACTTCTGTACCACACCCGCTCCTGACTCAAGTTAGGTCACATTCCCCCGGCATCCCAGGCTGCTTCATGGGCTCCCACTAACTCCCACCTCACAAGGTGGCCTGCTAGCCTTGGCCTGCGCATGTCTGCTCTGTCCGGGCTGGCCCCACCCTCAGGCTGTCACAGATACAAGCCAGAAAAACATCTGTCCCCAGCCCTGGCTCCCATCTGTGCCTGTCAGTGGTGGTGGGGAAGCAGAGGACTCCACTCCACCCAATTCCCCCTGCAGCTATGCTGTCTCAGATTGCTTTGCCTGTCGGTGGCAGAGAGGGAAGGGGAGAAGCAGAGGCCTGCAGCCCTGACCCCCCAGACCTGAGCCAGCACATCCGGGAGGGGCTGCTCTTCTCCCCCTTTTCCCCCACTGCCACTGACAGTTAGAGAGGCCCAAGCCAGCTCACCTGTGAAGGACCTGCTCCACTTCCCCCCACCCCACCTACCAGCTGTAACCAACAGCTGGAAGATGACAGGAGGTGGGGCTGAGGAGAGGGGCATTAGCCAATCAGGCATTCTTTGGCAGGCTGATAGGTATCATGAAGGAGCGCTCTTGAGCTTCTGGCCTTGGCCAGTACAGGCATCATGTTTGCCTCCCACTCTACCTAAGGGCAAACTTGTGTTCTGTTCGCTCCCAAACTAACTGAGTCTGCTTAGAGAAACCTGTGTAAGTTAGTTTGAATCTGCCTTGGGCTTTTTGAATGTCTGCACCTAGCCTGAGATATAAAAATGCAAAGAAAGAGTGAGAATTCAGAGCTCCACATGACAGCTTAAAGACATTTGTTTTTCTACCTCCTGCTTATGGTGAAATTACAGGGGGAAAGGTGATGAATTGTTTGTTTTCCCCTCATGAAAGCTGCAATTAGCACAAAGATTATTTAGTGTACCTGCATACCTCACTTTCAAAATTAGAGTCAGTTCATTTTGAACTTCTAAAAACAACTCTTGTCTTCTTACTGATTTTTCCCAAGGACCATACACAGGACTTCAGGTGGTCTTCAAATACAAATCACCCACCTTTTACTATAATTATGAGAAGAAACTTCTGATCTTTCTCTAGATCACTCAACCTTCCTAAAATTGGCACAAAAGCTAGGATGCACGTCTCTTATTTCCTCCTCCTACAAGCCTTGAATTCATATCAAATCATAAACTAGAAAAAAACCTAACAATCAAACTCTAATGCCAAATAAATCAATAAAACAACAGCAACTGGTAAGTAACCTTTTTCCTTGTCTTTTTCTGTGGAACCTTGTCTACATGAATTAAATGGTGTTTCAAGTTATTTGCAGATCAAAATGATGAGGAGACTACAATATTAAAGATGGATTAAATCCACTATTTCTGGGTGATTTCTAATATTTGTTGCCAAATTGTTACTGTGATTATGAAATTTAAAAAAATTAAATGAGAAAAGCTGCTACATTTGCACATGTAAAGCTCTGTCATCTGTTTTTTATCCAACGCACAATACAAGAATCCCTATAATTGATCCTCCTTGACGGCTTAAGAACACTCACTCGCCCACACTGCACATATTGTGCTTCCTGACATCTCTCAACATAGACTGTGGTATTTCAGATGAGGAAACTAGTTAAATCAGGTCAAACAAAATAAGAACTAGAACCTGCTGGGTTCTTGCAAGTGGCTGTCTTTCGAAAGGGAAATATTAGTAATTCTGTAGAGGTTTAAAAATAACAATAAGGTTTGTGTAAGTGTTGATGAGCTTTCAGAAGAAAAATAAATTAGGAAAAATAGAAGCATAAATGCACAATTGCTGTTGATTAGATATAGCTGAAAATCTTAATTGTTTCTGTGTAATATGATTTGGTCTGGAAGTCCTTTTCTTCTTACGTCTGATGAATAACACTGGTTCAGAACAAGGTTCCTACTGAGGTAAAGTTTGGCAATATAAGTATCTAGATAAATAAGGGGTATTTTTTTCTCTTTCTGACCTTGAAGCAAAATAATTAAGTGAATGATACTGTGTCTTTAGAGAACATCTGAAGGTTCTATATGTAAGTTTTAGGAAAATAGTTGGTTTAGTAAATACAAATAGTTATCAAAGACAGTGAATTCCAACATTTTGGAGCAACCATAGTCCTTCAAAAGGTAAGTATTGGACTACCATGTCATTAGATTAAGATCTACACTGTACAAGATTGAGCTTTCTGTTTTCACTCAGTTGTACATGCTTTAGCTTGAGATGGAGCTGGAATTGTTCCAGCACTAGCTCAATGGCATTCAAGTGTATCCAACTCCTTAAGTATCCTGTTGTGATTGGATTGCAGCACTTGGGCCCACCACAGAAGGTGATCATTAAGTCAGTTGAACTCCATGCATAAATAAGTGTTCAATAAATTTTGCAAAATACCACCTGAAGGTAAGTGGAACAGCTTAGAGCACCCATCACAAAAGCCCCAAACATTAGATCTGGTAACTATATACCATTTTTGGAGAATCACTACATTAATATAGGAATATGAAATAGTTCTCTGTTTTCTTTTCTTTTTTAAAGAATGGTTTGAAGCACATGAAGAAATGTTTACCTTTCTGGAGTGGTAAAGGATTCCTGCATTATGGGTTTTTCTGCCAAGCCTAAGACTTGTTTTTGAAGACAAGCAGTAAAACTATGCAGTGACTGTTCCTCTCTTTATAGGAAAGAAATTATCCCCTAAATAGTCAGCACTAACAGCATTTTTTTTTGAAAGGCCAGAAGTTTATTTTCCCTTTCTTTCCCTCAAGTTCTTAGGGTTCTGTGGAACTGTGATCTTGGAGAAGAAAGAGATTGCTCTTGCCCAGCAGCTGGCATACCCTTTTTTTCCCTTGAGTGAAACAAAAGGCAGTATTTTCCAGCCAAGTAAAGAAACCAGGTGGTTTTCAGAATGCTCCTTTGTTCCCAAACTTCAGTATAGACAATCTGCCATTAGAGTATTGCAGTGCAATCCAGTCTGCCTTCTGTCTTGAACTCAGCAAGCCACATCCATACCACTGCAATCCTTCTGCTTTGAGAATCAAAGAATTTATAAGATTAATTAAATATAATATATTTTGAGGGATTTAAAAACACCTAACACCTCAAAATCATTGTTTTCCCATGTTGTCATGGCAGACTGAAGGAGTTTTTCCCGTTCCAAGCTTAGGGATTTTCCATATGCATAATTCCCATCAACAACAGTTAATAGTCTTCATAAAGTCTTGCATGTTAATGGAATGATTTTCCTGTAAAAGGGTATTAAAATAAATCCTTTATTGTCTTCTGGAAAAGGAAAAAGAAATGGATCGGTATAGAATACCTACAACAAAATGGTTGGAAGCCATTGAGATCTTACATCTAAATAACTATGAATAATCTCATTCAAAATCCACTATAAAATTAGCCTGGCTAATTCAGCATGTGTAGGAAAGGAATTCTGATATCTTCGTTTGTTGTTTATGATACTGTAGTTTACATAGGTTATCCTTTTTTTTTTTTTTGGGGGGGGGGGGGGGGCTGTTTGTTTGGTTTGGCTTTTTCAGATGATAAATCACCAGGAGAGAGCAGTGTAATGCTGGTTTGAAACAGCATATACTAAATCATGTACAGAGACAATGAAAATCACAGTGGCCCAGTCTTGCTTCATGTGCACACACAGCTTCCATGGGGGATTTTGAGTGCATGAGGAATCCAAGAATGTGCTCTGAAGTGGTAACATAGCATTGCCAAAGCAATCTGCAGACTTTTATTATTTAAGATGGAAATGATCTTTTTGTCTGTTACTAACTTGTGGTATTATAAAGAAGTGAATAGTGTAGTAGCCTGTAGCACAAATGCATAGATATCACCATTATTTTTATGTTGGTTAAGATTTTAAGTAAAATTTTAAAAAATGCTGCAGTGCATAGTACAGAATGTACGTATAGTTAAGAGAATACTTCTGTAAAGTTATACTGAGTCACTGGTAGACCTGTTCACATAAGTAAAAATTCACAAAGTGGCAAGGTTTGTTTATTCTGGCTTTAAATGATTAGCAGTGTGGTTTAGATGTAGAGACATAGGACTAGGAATCAAGAAAACTAGTACAGCCTATGTAAGTATGGGTGACTCGCTTAACTTTTCCAACTGAGATTTTCAAAGAGGAACAGAATAGTTAGTTGCTTAATTCCCTTGTGACTTTCTATGGGATTTAGGTAAGATAGCTCCATTGAGCTGCTTGGGAAATCACAGCTTCTGTTTCCACATTTGTAAAATGAAGTTAGGAATATATACTCACCTTTTGGACCTTGAATAAAAGGTCCAAATTATGACAGGCTCTGCATTCATGGACTATTAAATTATCATTGTATTAATAAATGCTATATAGGCCATAACATAAGCACTCACAGCATGGCCTGTCAGATTCCAATGCATCTGCAAATTCTGCTAAATACTTTATCACAAGGACATGAAAAAGAAGGATACACATACACACACACATCTATCTATCCTTGTATGAATGCTAATTATTGTATTCCTGACTAAACTGATCATATGTTTCCTGCAGAAAGTAAAAGCAATGGAGAGAGGTAATCATAGTAAATCACCAGTGCTGAAAACACATGAGTAACAAGGCCTTTGAAAACTCATGAGAAACAAGGCCTCTCTCTCTGACATTCTAAGAAATAGTACGCAAACTGATTTGACCTGGTTCAAAGACCTTAGCATACAAAACCTGAACTTGTATAGAATAATAGCCTCTGCAAATGAAGATACACACATATGCAACATCCAAGAATGGATGGGCCTGAAATTATGACCAACAAAGATTGGCCTTGCAAAGAAGACCTGAAGTATTTTAGAACTACCAGAGTCTATTTATGAAAGATAGAGAACCACCTGGTAATATCAGCATCTACATAATTCTTGCATGGTTTTAAATTATGTTTTAGTTGAAGTGCATTTGGTCTAAATAAATAATGCTTTGTATTATAAACATAGACCGGCCACTGGATAAGTTTGTCATTGCCCATGACAGGAATTGACTAAAGGTGCTGAATTTAAGTAATCCTGATTAAGACAATCACAGTTTATTTCAGGGAGCTGCAGCATAAGAGTCTGATACAGTGGGAGAGAATGGTGGAATCCCTCTGACTGAAGGTGGAAGCCCTCAATTACAACTGCAGAGTTTGGTTCTTAAAAATTAAAATCTGACCAAGTAAAATTATTGTAACTCTTGTTCTCCTGTTCCATTTCTGTTATATTTTTACTCCTTCTCTTTGTGATGTATGTTAGGTTTTGATTGGAAGCTGTTTGGAGCAGTGACCCTGTTTTTCTCTTGTGTTCAATTCTTATACAGCCAGTGGTGGTGAAAGAACAGGTTAGGGACAATTTAGAAAAGCTGGACATATACAGTTCCATGGGGCCAGATGAGATGCACCTAAGGGTGCTGAGGGAGTTGGCTGATGTGATTGCAAAGCCACTGGCAGTACCTTACTGGCTGGGGCCTGCCAAAATAATGCAGGTGGTAGCTGACCAGTGGAACTCAACTGATTCCTCCCACAGATGAAAGTGACATATGGCACTCTATGTCAGTTGTGTTGAGCTTATAACCTGTGACTGCCTCCTTCTGTGTTATGCCCATGCAAGTAGCAAAGAGGGATTATCTTTTCCATCCAGTTTTGGGTGCAGTGGTCTGGCCAGTTGATATGGAGATGCTTGAGTCGCCCATATGTCAATGTTCCCCTTGTGGCTTAGCTGGTTGATCCCAAAGGAAAGGCAGAAGCCAGTATATTTGGAACCAGCTTGGCTGCAGGAGCTTCCAGTACAAAGATCTTCAATCCATCTGCTTTTCAGGGCTCTGCTCCTAGACTGGTTGGCAACCAAGGCTAGAGAGCCCAGCCCACCCTGCCATGGCGTCTGCCTTTTGGTGGCATTTCCTCCACCAGGGGTAAGGGCTAGTTAACCCCCTTTATGATGCTCCTCCACCCAAAACCATTGGCACCAAAGCAGTTGCTAGGCTATTTCCTGCCACCCAGCTCTTGACATTGACAGCTACAGATAATACCATCTACTATAGCAGACCTGGCCTGGTCTGACCTGACCCTAACCTGTAAATACAGGTAGTAGATTACCAAGCCTTAACTACTGTGCAGTAGTGCAGATTGCTTCCTGGTCAACCCAGGCAATGGGGTGGGGAAACTTGTTTTCCCCAAGCAGTTGCTTCCCAGCCCTGTGCCCTGATTGACAGATAAGGGCACAGGGCTAGAAAAATGTTCCCTCCCCCAGCTGCTTTATCCCAACCCCATACCCCAATCTGTGAATTGGAACATGGGGCTGAGAAAATGTCCCCTCCCTCAGGTGTTGCTTCCCAGCCCCATGTCCCAATCTGGGAATTGTAGCACGGGGCTGAGAAAATGTCCCCTCCCCAGCTACTGCTTCACAGCCCCATGCCCTGATCCATAGATCAGGGCACAGGGCTCGGGTAATGTCCCCTCCCCTAGCAGTTGCTTCTAGGCTCCATGCCCTGATGTGCAGCTGGGGGAGGGGATATTTTCCTAGCCCTGTGTCTGATCTGCAGATCAGGACATGCGGCTAGGAGGTAGCTGTCCTGGAGGACACCCTGCCAGGGAAAGCTTACTGTGCAGTATTTTACTCCACCATAAGCTTACAGCATATTAATAGCACATGTACATGTGCCCCCTATGGCCTCCTTTTTATTTCCACTTTTTACTTTCAGTAGACTTCAATCTGCAGATGGGTGACCATTTAAAGTTCCCATTATGGGGGCAACCTGAGAGAAAAGTACTTTATGTCATCGCCGCACCTAACTTCCAGTTTAGTGCATAGCACTCTGATAGAAAAAGGGAATTCATTGATCTATGACAAAGAATTCATTTAAAACTGATGTTTAAAGATAAAGTAAATGCCTGTCTACTTCCTTGTTTCAGTTCTGTGTTTATGCTGGGTCATACATTTAAATAACACAAGATACTGTATGCTTGTTGTCTATATTGTGCTGAATCCCCTGAACTTCCTGATCAGATAATGTGTTAAACACTGTCAACTTTCATTTACTGCCATAGGAGTTGACCAGAATTGTGAGGAAGGCAGTATCTTTTATTGAACCAATTTATATAGCTGGGAGAAATAGGAGATAAGCCTTGAGGCTTCAGGAACTCCTCAGGCCCTAAAATAACATAGGCATATACTAAAATATGAAAGATATATATTTTATAATGATGCTGCTGCTATGTAGTACTGGATTATATTGACAGGACACTTGGATAGGACTACTTATCAAGTCAAATGTTGTATTTTTTTTCAGTCATCGCTTCAAAGAGTTAAAGATCTTTCTCTTTAACTAAACCAAAATTTAGGAAACAATTTACTATAAATTCTGAATTAACAGATTTCCCTTGTTCAGTTTACCAAAAAACAAAACAAAACAAAAATCCAGGTTGTGTTGCCTTTACCAGTAATAACTCAGGTCTATAAATAATGAGTAAAAGTTGTGCCTGTGTATTGCTAGCAGATTTTTTTAATCCAAAAATTAAACCTTTTCTAAAATAGTAGTGTAAACGATTTGTATTCTAATATTAAATTATTGCAGACAATGAATAGTTAAACAGGTGACCTTAATAAAATTAACCTACCAGTCCTTTTTGTGCACTGTTTTATCAATTATTTATTTTTACCTTGCAGACTCTCATAATAAATACTGACTAAAGCATAACCTATTATCTTACTTAAGAGTGACATGTTATCATATAGCAGCATGTAATGTCATTTTTAATAAACAATCCCTTTTACCTTATGTAGCAGACTGCAATCCTATACAGCAGGGTATTTTAAATTTGATAGAGCCACATTGACTATTGTTTAGATATCAGCCCCTAAATATAGTATACAGTAGCCTGGTAAGTCCATTTTTTTAAATCAGAACAGTATTGACAAATTAGGAGCAATTTAGGGACTAGCCACAAAAATGATTGAGAGGCCAGAGAATTTTTGTTTCCACATAGGATGAAAGAAAGAAATAGTGGTATGTATAACTTGCCAAAATAACAGCCAGGGGAAAGTATCTGTGATAACCATCTACAGAAATCTGAAAGCATAAAGTAGACAGGAATGGTTTAAGATTGTACAAAAGGGTAGTGCTATGGTAATGAGATGAAATGGAATGCAGAAAAATGTAGCCTGAATACAATAGCTATCTTCTTACAGGGATTTGTGTTATGCCTTAGGACAGGGATGTCAAAGATACAACCCGCAGGTCAGATCTGGCCCAGACAGAGCCCTGTCATCCAGCACCCAGTGCTATCCCTGGGTCTTAGGGTAGACCAACAGACCACGAGCATTATGCACAAAGCCTCGGAACCTCACTATACACAGTGCCTGTTTCAGGACCCACACTACAACTGGGACCCATGTTGTATATGATGCCTGCCCTGGGGTAGGTGCCACATGAACTGTGGGTCCTGACTGGCCCGAAAGGGTGCTGTGACTGGTATGTATAACAAACTAACAAAGAGGATGCTGAATCCATCATGGGGGAGGCTGGTGGGGTGGACAAGTTTGACACCCCAGCCTTAGAGACACTAGGTTATCACAAGGTATATAATTTCTTAGGGAATAAACAACTTTTGGTATATCTAGTTCGGGCAATTTGTGGTTTCTGGCCTCTGGAGCTTAAAGCAAATTGGAACTTTGGGGTATATCTGATCAGGCCTCTGACCAATACATTTTCACACTGTGGGAAACGAGGCACTTCCTTAGGCTGTACGCTTTTATGATGCACTTCCCCTTAGCATTAGTTCTTATGGATTCCTTCTATGTAGACACCAATGTGGGAGGCAGATTGCATTAGGATATAAAGCGAACAGCGAAGAATAAACAGAAAATAGTTGACAGCAGACAGGAAGTGAAAAGCTCAACTCTGGTGAGAAAAAAATGAGCAGGTAATATATAGTTCTCTACTTATAAAAGAGGGTGTTTGGCTAGTGACTAATGAGGGGCTTCATGTAGTTGGGCAAAAGGATCAAGAATAGCAATTTAGATAAAATTCCTGATTGCAGGTTGGGGCTGGGAAAGTTATAAGGTGGAAAAAAGTTTATTTGGTTCCAGTCTATAAATACAGAGCACATACAATGAGTATTTGCCTACAGCAGGCTTGCACAGTCAACACCCTGATTTATATGAATGTCCCTGCACAAAATGAAGGTCCGGTACTGCAACCTTTACTCATACAAAACTCCTATTAAAAAGTAACTGGAAGTTTTGCTGTTGATTTGAGTAGAAGAAGGATAAAGATATTAAATACTGTAGTGATATTAAATAGTATACTTATATAACATATGTCCCTATTATATGTGTCTATTGAGAGATGTTAGGCAAACATTTGGGGATAAAATACCTTCCTCAGGTCATGAAGGAATGGCATTTTGTTCATGAAAGTTTGTCTAACATCTCTCCCAACTACATAGTTAGTCCAATAAAAGACATTACCAAACATATCTTGCTTTTCACATATTCACTGGACCAGCACTGCTATAACACTACAACACTTCCAGTTATCATAGTATTCAAGCCTTGCTTAAAACTATTACTAGTTGTATTTACTATATTTCTGTGATAGCATTTTTGTAGAAGTAAAGGGAATATTCTATTTCTAAAGTGGCTATTATTAAGCAATAAACATTTAAAGCCCACTTTTGAAATTTCATAGTATGCACAATATACATTGTAGCAGAGCATTTAAAAAATAATATATGAAAAATATAAAAATACTGATGCTTAAGATCTTACTTTTGCTATATGCTACCTCTTTAAAGCTAATAGTCTCTCTATGGCACTGTGGGCACATCCAGATGAGCCTGCGTGTGCAGTTTGCAGTGCTGCAGACCCATCTGCGGCATCACAAACCACACACACCACACATGCAGGCGTTCACCACACTGCTAATTTTCAGTATGGTGGGGGTTTTTGACACTGGGAGATCCTGGTGTCAAAGAAACCTGCAGCAGGAAAAAGCGAGGCGGCACACATGGTGGCAGCACGCACCTCCTGATAACGGAGCCTGGCCAGCCACAGCCATGTTTTGGCTGCCAGCCAGGCTCTTTGTGCCCAAATCACTGCTGCTGGAGCCCTGGGAGGCCCCCAGTACCCCAGGTAAGGATGCTGGGGCCATCCCAGGTGCTGGCCCTGCCTCCTCTACCCCGCCCAAGGCAACTTGCCATGTGCCAGAGTGTGCGTATGCAGGGGCGCTCTCTAGGGACAACTAGCAGCAGCACAAATATGTGCCACTACTAGTTGTCCCTAGGGAATGCATGTTCCCGCTCATAGGGCTGTGCCCTGTGGGCACATCCTGATGACGGAGGACATGCATTATTGTTTCCACATAACCAAACATTGTGCCACATTGTTTCCACATGTGGTATTGTTTCCATGTGCACCTAGCACAGACATTTCCCAGGGAGAAGTAGCAGCGGCACAAGGTGTGCTGTTGCTATTTGTCCCCAGGGAAGCAAACATCTGCACTCATATGGAGGTGCCCTGAGTCTTTCTGGATAAGGTGGAGTATACTTCTAAATAATAACAATATTTGACTTTTTGAAATATCTTAAAGATCTGGCATTTAAACCCTTTTTTATTTAATCAAAAACAAATTTGAATTCTCATCTTTGAATAAGAGTAATATTTGAAAATAATGGTTCTTTAAATATCTGTTTCCCTTTGAAAACTGATTTCAGTTCAAAACACATTATTTCCTGAACTAGTTAATAGTCAATGAGCTTATACAAGTACGCATATGCACACCCTATGCTAGGTAAATTGCTGTGCACAATGTAATGAATTAATGAATTTTCAACCATTGAAAGAGTATGAAAAAATGCTAGAAATCCTCCTTGACCCCAGCATGCTCTTAGACGTGACATGTCTCGCTATAGCTTTTAATTTCAGGCCTAAGATGTGCGCACACTGGCTTGACCTCCATGATGATAAATACTTGAACTGTTAATTTTACCTTTTTTATGATTTATGATTCAGGAATAAAAAGGAGAGTAGAAATATACTTTGAGTTGATCAGCGTTATGTATCACTGTGAAACTGTTGGCTAGCTTCATGGATCAGTTAACCAGAAGCCTATGCACATCTTCTGTTGCTCAGCATTTTTCCCTACATGCTCAGTGTGTTTCATGCTGTTGAAAAGTGCTGGAAAGGCAGGCCCACAGATGGCATTTCTCTATTTTACTACAGAACAGAGAACTATTTTTTGTTGTCTAAGATTTTAACTCATGTCATAGAGTAGAATGGCTCTTGTATCTGATTATCAATCCCTATATGTCTCTAGTCCCCCTTATCTCTTGGTGTCAAAGACAGAAAGGTACATCTTTCTTGCCTCAGACTTAGAAGGCCATAGGCCCACAACACTAGTTTAGTTTAGCTTACGGGAAGAGTATAATTTTGGGAGTTTGAAATGTGCCACTTACCTCCACCAGGGCCTCCACAGCTTAGTGGGTGCAACCCAGCACTGCAGGGCAGAGGAGGGCCGCATGAGAAAGCTCCTTGCCACTGTGAGCTCTGTGCTGCCCTAGCGAGGTGCCCCTGCCTGCACAGCAGCAGCAGGGGCAGTGGTATGGGGTTGTGTCCCTCACTGCTGCCATGTGGGCAGGGGATGCCTCACCAAGGCAGCATGGAGTTTGCAGTGGCCGCGAGTGTCCCTACATGGTCCCACTCTGTCCTGCAGCACCAGGTTGCACACGCTGGGCTGTGGAAGCCCTGGCAGATGGCAGCAGGGTGGGGAACCTAAGCCCACAGTGGGCAGCCTGCCCCTATCCCCCACAGATCTGGAGGGCACAGGATCCCTCTTCCTCCCTGGGAGTGTGCGCAGTGGCAGGCAGCTGGCCCCACCCCCTCTCCCCCAGACTAGCTGCCTGCGACCCTGCCCCGCTCCCCACCAGGGCTCTGTGCCCGCACATTCTGGCCCACTTACCTGTGAGAGCTGCTCTCCAGGCTGCCTGGCAGCCATGTTCATATACATGCACATGGCATGCCCTGCCTGACCACCTTCCTCCTGTTCCCCCCAGCCTCTTGCAGGCTGGAACTCTGCTAGCCTGCAGAGAACCTTTGCAAAAGTGCAAACTCCATGGATTTCTTCATTAAAATGAAAAATCTGCATTTTCCTCTGGTAAAGGGGGAAATATGTATTTTTCTCTGTTTTTCCGTGGGAAACAGAAAACCCAGATCCCTGGTCATAAAGATGTACTGATCTCATGTACTACTTCATTAGGGGAGATATTAGCTATTCCAGAGCAGAAAACATGAATTTGCAGTAGTGGTCCCTCAGAGATCTTTAAGGAGGAGTCCAGCTCCCTCCTACTGGATCTCAGTATCAAATTTATGGCCTTGGTATTGTCACCAGAAGGAAGATTCACTCCAAAGACCAATTACTGTAAAAATAAATGAGATTACAACCTTCACATTTGGCTGTATTTGTAAATGTAACTGAAAATTTCCAAAAAAAATACTGTTCTGTACTTTTCACTTTTATACTTGCTGTTCCCCAACAAATGAATCAGTCTGGTTTTAAGAAAATTTATAGAACATCAGTTGCCATAACAACATAATTGTTCAATGAAGCACAGATACCTGACAGAGTTGCCATTAGCATGAAATAATTGACCACAACAGTGACTGAAGGAGGTTGCACTAAAATCAAGATTGCTTCATGGTAACATGGTCAATTATAATACAACAATGATAGATCAAACACTATTGTTGCTACTGTGAGTCATTTTAAATTGCAACATGTACATAAGCAAGCAGATAGATGAATTACAAAATAAACTTTTTTTTACAATACTGCATAAAATTATATCTCATCATTTAAAGATATCAAGACAATTCTAAGATGGTTAACACAGTTGCCCAGAAAGCTACAACATAATAGTTTCAAGTACATAAACTACAAATAGAAAATCACCTAACTTGCTTCATCCTTCAATGCAAAAACAAACAATGAATTCTTAGAGAGTACAAGCTACATTTTAATAACATTTTCCTCTACTAAATCTCAAACATTGTTATGTTGTAAAAGAAAAGAATCATTTTGACCCTCTGAAAAGTATCTGTTTTAGTTAAAAGCAAGCTATTTTCCTACTCCAGTTTTAATACTAACTGGGAGCGTCTTCACGTATACTTTACTGCACAGTAGATTAATTTGCTGTGCAGTAAAGCATCACTGCCTATACATGCATGGCAATTAAGCCAGTATAGACTAATTTACTGTGCCATTAGATAGTACTTGTGCCTGATGAGACTATCTGATGGCAGAGTAAATAACTGCACTTAAACGCACGTGTAGACAGTGATGTTCATATTAGTTTACTCCAGCTCAAATTGTGCCAGAGTTTATTCAGTTGCACTAATTGCATGTGTAGACGTGCCCGCTGTGCACCTGTTGAATTAAAGAATGCAGGTGCACTTAACTGTTGGAATATGTAAATAAGTGGCTTTTATTGATGTTTATTTTTTTCTGCCACTCTTGAATTTAATCTTGTGAGACAGTTATGAAGTTTTGTGGCATTTTGAAGTATGGGGATGCTGATACATGAGACGCTGCAGGCACTTTAATTAGATTGGCTCTTGGAGCTATTCCAATTAAAGCACCCCCTTTCCACCCGCAGAGCATGTATAAAAATGTCTGTGGTTTCCTCCCTGCACCCCCCTGGCTCGGCAACTAGTGCCTCCTGGGTCTGGAGGGGGCACCCGGGGTCCTCCCACAGCTGATCGCTGAGCTCAGGGGGCACGGGGGGGCCCCCAGTGTGCTCCCCGGCGGACCCAGAAGTGGACCGGAAGTACTTCTGGTCCACTTCTGGGTTCACCACCAGGCAAGTAGAGGGCCCCCCCCCACACACACGCGCACACACACACACACACACCTGTGGGATGCTGCATCCACCCCAGCATTGCAGCATTCACAAGCCACACTGGTATCTCGAGGTATGTAGGAAAAAACATTTAAAGCTGTGTCTGTGTCCGAATCACTGATTCTCTGAATCAGCACTGAATCTTCAGATTTGGATTCAGCCAAATTGAATTGGGGACAGTGATCCAAATCAAATCACTTTCCCTGATTCGGGCTGAATCCGAATTCTAATAGGACCTGCTTTGTATACCACTACTGTCCATCTGTTTTGTGAAAAAAGACATATTACACCAAGTCAGTTTCAATGTGAGCTGTATCAGCAGTCAAAATCAATTCTAGAACCTTTACCAGAAACAGAATGCAGTAATCTGTTAAAAAGGCAATATTAAAAAAAAAACAACCTAGATGCAGAGCTACAAGAGAAATCTGCTAATCTGCATATAGAGGTTCTTTGTGCACTTGAAAGGCAGCTGAGGGTGGCTGAGAAATTTTGTCCTCCTCATCTCTCTAAGCATATTAAGTTCAAGTTGTAGGACAAAAGTATAGTTTTACAGATCTGGCTCTGCTTTGAAGTGGCTCCCGTGTATTTCCATGTGGCTCCCTCCTCTACTTATTCTAAATAACAGAGGGGTGTTCGCTTGTAGCTTTTAATTTCTAACTGTTGCCCTCTTACAGCTGAGGTGGAAGTATTGACTAAAGTACTAAGAGCTTATTGAATTTTCAGTTTTTCTGGGTGTGTAAAAAATGTTTCATCTTGCTCTGAGTAATACACGTTTGCTTCAGTAGCAAGGATAAATTTCTTGGCTAACAGCTTAAAACATCTAGAGTTTTGTTTTCAATACATCTCTGAGCCATTCTTATATCATTCAGTTCTGTATACAGAACTGTGAATTCCATCTGCCAGAAAGCACAGAAGCAAAGAAGGGGGTTGGACACTAAGTAAGCAAGAGCCCTTTTTGCTCACTTCACTATTTTTTCATTTAATAGTCTGAGTTCTGGGCCATTCTTCCACTTAGTTCTTTTTGGGAGAATAGCAAATTCCAAGATCCCTGGAGAATGGCATATTCATTTCAAAGCATGTGTTTAATTGGAATGATTTTCACTGGAATTTAATCTACCTTTTTGTTGCTTATTCCACTTTCACACCTATCAAGGTTTCTCAGCTGAGGAAGAGAATGGGCTGTGGCTTATACACCAGCTCAGACATAATTTTTATTTTCACCTTTGTTTGTTCTGTGAACAAGATTGTATATCTGTATGATCAGGGGAATGGTTCTCAACCTTTTTAGATTCCAGTCACCCCACATTAGACTCAAGGCACACTTCAGAAAATGCCAGCTCTTACCTTTCACTTATTCTTTTGACTATGGAAATATAATAGAGCAATTCTTCAGTTGCAAAAAGAACAACAAAGACAACAACAGGTCAGAATGTTTTTGACAGTATGGATTCCTATTTGAAATTTCTGGGTTTATCTTGTCAGTCATGTGTGGGTGTTTATACAGCTAACAGTGCTAATATTGTGTAGCAATCCACAGCACCCTTAGAATGATCTCATGACACCCAAAGATGCCAGACACCCGGGGTGAAAATCACTGCATTAGGGAGATGAACTTTACTGAAGATGATTTATCTGGTTAATAATTTCCCCTTGCTCGCTTTGTTTCCAGTGCTTTGCCTTGTTTAGCACTTTTTCAGTTTTCAGTTCTTAAGTAGTGGAACTCCATGCTATTGTCACTTGTGTTTTAAGTTTCATATTAAAACATATTAGTATTTGCATATATATGCATATAAAATACCAGTGGCCTGAAGTGCCAAATCCTCTAACTATATTTTTCCAGTTGTTAGTACCTAGACATTGAAGGCTCCCAAAATGTTATGCTGACAAATATCCTTTTTTTTTAACTTGTTCCTGTTAACAGCTTCCCATTTTTCAGGCATAGGGTTCTTTAGATAAGCCTGAGGCTATAAGTCACCCACTTTCCACTGAGAGGCAATGGGAGTTGGATGTGACTAACTCCCAATGAAAATCCCATCTGTAGATTGCAAAGCACCAAAGATCATTCTGGATAATGGCATTATATGAATATAAGATTCTAATGCTTATCCTTGGCTGCTTTTCATGTGTGTGTAGATTTTTAATTTATTAAAATATTTTACAAGATAGAATAATAAGAGGTCAGTATATAAAGTAGTTAAAAGCAATACAGTAATCTACTTCCAGAAAGGCAATCAGTTACTAAATTCAAAGGACAATGATGGATTTTCTGAAATATAAATGAATAGATGACCATGAGGCTACCAAACAATTTATAGACATTTACAGGGGATAACAAACTGAATAGAATGGTACACAGTTAGCAATACCTAAATGAAAGGTGAGTGTGTGCATGAATATGATTCTAACATCTCTGTAATAAATATTGTTTGTTTATATGAGCTTATTTCTTCTTCCAGACAATCACCTTCATCCTATATCCAACAGCTTGTAGCTAAAAGAGTTCTGTTTGAGGCTTTGTTTTGGGGATTAAAATTGTTTCAATATAATCTCTGTTTTTGTTTTATAAACTGAGGGAGGCATTAGAGATGAAAATTAATGCCACGGTGGATTCATTAATCATACTGGAACGCTTACTTTGTTATAATAGGCTCTTCCAGCAGAAGGTGCACATAATCAGTTTGGATTTTAAATTCAATCCCCTGTTTAAAAAGAAGAACCTGAAGAAGCATGGCTTCTGTTCTGGATTGTTTTAAAGAGTGCCATACTGTACAAATAAATTTGCATTATAGTGTATATATTGCTTTCTAACAATAACGACCCGTTGATCAAAGAAGAAGGGTCTAGGGAACTGAATGTTTGGGGTCTGATAATGGGATATATAGTATTTTGTCCATAAGTCCCTAAATCAAATGGAACTCATGGTAACAGTGGTCAACTACTATTAGCACCATTTGCTTGCTGCTAGTGGCAAGTATAAAATGAGTTAGTGAGTCTTAATCTACTTTTTAGTGAACAGGTGTTTTTATCAAAAAAACATCACCACAGCTGTTATTAACTGATATTGTCAAGAAGAAGGCCAAGGATTGAGAAGGCATGTTAACTAAATTACCTTCAGAGTGATTCCCCATGTGTAGGGTTAGGGCCCTCTGGCAGATGGCTAGAGGGAAGTTTGCCTATCCACAATTCATGCTTTTTGTGGATAAACAGAAGATTTCCAGGGTTTTCAGTCTGATATATGAGCATTAGAAAGGGGGATAAAGCTCAGTTATAAATCAGGATTAGCTGCCCTGCACCAACTAAATGTGTCTTAGCTATTGATATTTAGCAATAGTTTTATATAGATGGATGATATTCTGTGGAGAGAAGAGTTTAGTGACAAGGTTAAATGAAATAAAGCTGCATAAATCTCATTAAACCAAATGTTTTAGGTCAAAAGTACAGATTTTCTTAAAGATGCCTCCATTTGACCAAAGCTGAAGTATCACCTTTTTCATCAGTACAAATTTAGATAATTTGAAATATTAGTCCATGCACATTGTCCCTTCCCCCATCATTTACATGACAGAAAATTAGAGTTAGGTGTGGACCTTAAAAAAAATTTCAAAGATATTGAGGGAGCTTGATTAGTCAGAGATTCCCAATTCCCTTGTGGTATCTAATTTCAGAGAGGAAACTGTTAATATAGCGGACTACACTTCCCAGCATTCAGTGAATCTGGGTACCAGAGTAATAATTTGAAATCAAAAACCAGCCTCAGTGGCTTTTGGGAGTTGTAGTCAAAGTAAGCTATTGGGCAAGGTAAACTATTGGCCAGAAAAATGTTCAGGGACATTCTCTTAACCTAACATGCCTAACTGGGACATGTAGAGGAGCAAATAAGACTCTAGGGAGTAGCATAATACAACTCTAGAGAGTGTAAGGCTCTCTTGAAGGGTTTTAGATAAGATAGTATCTTCCTCGGCTTCAGGCCTACAAAGCTTAAGTCTCATTTTTTACACCAGATACAGAACAGGATTTGTGGGTGTTAAAAATAATCTGTTTTTGCTTCTGAAATCCTCTTTTAATCATTAAAAAGAAAAGAAACAACTGTGGCTGAACCACCTTTATGGTGAAGTGTACAGTGTGATTTCATATATTGATTTGACCAATAGTGTTATTTTTTTCAGATATGACTACAAAAGCATACAACAGAATTTTCCAAATGTTTAAAAATAAAATATGTACACCAATTCAAAACTAGATTTTAATGTTATATTTTATAGTTGTTATAAAAATGTTTTGATGAAAGGCTATGCCTACAACCAAACATTTATAAAGAGAGTCCCAGCTTTGCTGCTGTAAGATATAAATTGTTTTGTTAATGACTTGCATCAAAAGATCTCCAGCAGTTATTCTCTCAATATGTTTAAAAAGTAGATGTTGGGATATTATCCATTTTATAGATGAATACATTGCTAGATAGAGAATAGGGTATGTTTTTTCAAAAGTGGCATCTAAATTTTCATGACTAATTTGATTGCCTAACTTTAGACACCTAAAGTATAATTTCCAAAAGACTGAGCATATACAGTTCCAGTTGAGCCATAGCTGTCTAAAGTTGGGAAACACAAGCAAGAAGCCAGATGTGAAAATTTGGGCCCAACTAGTTGGCTCCAGAATCACAAACAAACAGGAATCCTGTGCTCTCCCAATTCTGTGATGTGATCTGTAAATGAGATTATTCACTTTATTAAGCATGGATCTCAAAGCACAGCCAAAGATCCTGATTTTCAGGAACCAATTTTAGACAGAATTAAGATTCAACATCAGGGATGTTATTGGACCCTGAAAGATTTTAATTGGTCATGATTTATAATAATAGAGGTAGCATTGTCTAGAGGACTGAGCAACCCGAGAAGCTAAAAATTCCTGAGAGGGAAATTTGCCTTTGCTGTAGACTTGTGTAGTCTTGGCCAAGCAAATCAAACTCTTCCTGCCTGTTTTATCATCTGTACAATGGTGTTAATACTTATATTTCTATTGGAGGTTGCAAAGTTTAATTCATTAATACAGTGCCTTGAATTCTTCAGATGGAAGGTGTTATATAGAGGGGGGGGCATTGGTGTCACTTAATATGTTAAAGAGCTTTTAAGATGTTAAACCTTCTAAACCTGCTAAGCATTTTTATAGATAAATATCTGTAGAGCATTTTAAAGATAAAGCCATAGTAATTTCCAGGGTACCCCAGCACCCCAGTATCCAGGTGGCAAATGATGTAAAATTAAAGCTTTTATTGAATTGCACTGAACATTGCTCAGTTCAGAGAGTTTGCTTACTAATTGTTTCGTGTTTACTACTGATTTGGTTCCGGTTATAGTTCATTTTCACCCTTCTCATAAGCACGACGGAGTGGAAGGGCTTCCACTGAGAAAACTCCCCACCAGGGCAGCACGGGCTGCAGCTCTTGGCTCTCTCCTAGCTCTGCCCCCTTGGTCGTTACTTAAGTGGTCCTAGAGCCTGACCATCTAACGCTGTACCCGCACGTTACAGGGGCGGCGAGGACCTCTCTCCTGTGATCATCATCACACCCAGGGCCTGTCCCAGCTGGGAGCGGCCCGCGCATTAGCACCACACGGGGTGTTTGCTGGGGGCGGGGGTGCTCCGGGCAAGAGGAAGCGAGGCTCCGGGCAGGGGGGGGTTAACGGGGCAGCACCTGGATGCCCGGCTATGGAGCTACCGGGCTCAGCGAATCAGAGCCCCCTGGAGAACAGGTGTTTGCTGTCGTCAGGACGCTGGGAGGGAAGGAGGGGGGTGGCCGCCGCCGCCGCCGCCGCCGGGTTCGCGAG
>NW_017729001.1:10776987-10786941 GCF_001723915.1 Gavialis gangeticus
CACCGCCCCGATCCAGGGCGGCCCGGGGGAGCTGGAGCTGGCGCTGGAGGAGGAGCTGGCCCTGCTGGCCGCCGCCGGGGAGCGGGAGCGGGAGCCGGAGCAGGGGCCTCCGGCGGCCGGGCAGGAGCCCGAGCTGCTCTCGCTGATCAGGCAGAAGGAGAAGGACTTGCTGCTGGCGGCCAGGCTGGGGAAGGCTCTGCTGGAGAGGAACCAGGACATGAGCCGGCAGTACGAGAGGATGCACAAGGAGCTCACCGACAAGCTGGAGGTGAGGGGGGCAGCGGGTCTGGGAAACACCTGTCTTAGTTCCTGGGGCCTTTGGTGGTATAGACAGGCTCTGGGCCTCCGACTGTCCGCGAGACATCAGCAGCAGCCTGGATTTCCGGGGTAGTTTCTGCAATCTGGTGGGAAAACCAATGGGGTGGACTTCAGGGCAGGGTGGGAGGAAGACGTTGGCTTGGAGATGCATGCCAGAAGGGTGGAGTGGAAAGAACAGGGCTCCAGAGATACCTGAGGGTTGTGGACTTGGCAGGTGGGTCTGAAAACTTGGCCTTGTTGTGGGTCATTAAAGAAGGCTGAGAAACTTGGTTTCCAGAGGTAAGGATGACTTGAGACCCAAGCTGGAGAGTGACCTGGCTGCCCAAAGGAAAGAGATGTGTTGCCATTTGGAGTGGAAAGTACCTGAAGTCTGAGCACTAATGTATCCAGTGTTGGGAGGAGGAAAGAAAAGAGAACTGAGCTTTCAAAAGCATGGAGGAAAGGCTTTCTTCAAAGCAAGTTCTGTGTTTCAGCTGTACCTTGGAAAGAAGCTGAATATAAATCAGTTAATTGTGATACAATATCTTAATTTTTTTCCACTCTTTCCCCCCCCGCTTTTAGGGTAATTTCAGACCAGCTTTGCTTTCCTTCTCACTCCTCTGTTTAGAAGTTTGTTATGCTGCCAGAACATTTTCTCCCCTCAAATATATGTAATACATATAACCTCATTATTATAGGTATTAAAAGTTAATGTGCTACAAGATGTAATTCTCCCCAAACTGAAGTTTCTATACTAAAACCTTTAGATATTCTCGCCTTGACCTCTTGTTTTAAGGCTATGGAGGGTAAGAGGAAACCACGAAATACTTTGAATGTCAAGAGATAATAGATAAAGCCTTTATCCACAGACTTACGAGCACCTAACATGGAACTATTGTCAATAAAAATGAAGATCCAGACATTTAATTTCACCATGTTTAACAATAGTTATGTGTATCCTATATATAACAAAATGGGAAAACTGTACCCTACTATAACATATGACATTTCAGTTACTAATTTTACCAGCCCTCTATCTTTTAAACATTTCCCATGTGTGGTGCTTGTTCCAGACAACAATAGTTCTTCACTGGTACCTTCCCTTTTTGTTCATTGGAGGCTAGGCACATGTTATTTTAAGGGGGACCTAAGAGAGATGTGGAAAGGCCCTCAGCAAGGCATCTGCTGAAAATTTTCCATGGTGATGGGAGGGGAAAAAGATTTGTTAGGAATTTAGGCATGCTCTCAAAAAAAAAAAAAATCTCCTTTCAATTTTTTTTGCTGGCTCCAAGAACTTCTAATATATTTGTACTAATCCAAAATGCAGTGGAATTTGCTGAAACATTTGTGAAGTGGGTCCTGCTTCTGCCTGAGGAGGAAAAACACTAGGTATGCTTTAATTATGGGAATACAAAAGGGGGAGTATCTAGGTCTTGTTTCAGGAACACTTCAGAAATTAAATTTACATGAGAAGATACTGAGCTGTAGGGCATAAACTTTGTGCTGAACAATTGGCTCCTATGTATAATGTGTGCCAGCAGATGAACCCTTATGATACACGTGTGTGAACTACTTGCCTTACCAATACCTATGAATAGCTGGAAAGAGTTTTTGCCTAGGAACCCTGTGGATTGAGCCCTTTACTGATGTTTAGATTGAAATGGAGTTGTTATAAATAAAAGGGCTTGTGCAGGCAGCTTGGAGCACTTTTGTTATACAACTATATAAAAATTACTATTACACCCATTCTTTGCTCAGATTTATACCAGAAGTTCTAATTCTACCAGCAAGTGGTTTAGTTGAAAAGACCAAGCTCAAGAAGCACCCTTTTGGAGCTATCTTGAACAGTGCTGGATTAACATTCAAATTTGAAGCTGTTGCCGTACACTAGCCCTCTGTATACAACTATGTATATTTCTGTGTTTCTTGTGGAGTCTCCTATCTTTGCAAATTCATTGGGGTTTATGAAATTATTCTACTATAAGCAGCAGAGTCCTTTGTTCTGTGCATTTGTTCAACCCAAATGTAGAATGTTATCATGTTTATTATTAAATCCAAAACTTTATTACAGCTAATCACTTTCTCACTGCAATAATCTCCTTCAGAATTTACTGCTCTGATGGTAACATTAGTAAGGGTAAGCAGTCCTCAACATTAGTGAGGGTAAGCACCTTAAGATCCTATTAAAGGTCCTGATGTTGAGAACTGGAAGTAAAATAAGACTGGAGATTGCAAAAGTTTAAGATGGTTTTGTTCAAAATTGAGGTACAAGAAATGGTACCAGTTATGACCAAACTTATGAGGTACAAGAAATGGTTTCCAGTTATGACCAAACTCTCGATTCATGGTACAGATGTTTTGGAGAGGGTAATAGAAATGAGGAAAGACCTTTTGTTGTGTTTTTATTGATTATACCAAATCTTTTTATAGAGTCAAGCATGAGGAGTTAATGACAATGCTGAAAGAACTGAATATTGATGGTAAAGACTTGAGAATTTTAAGAAACCTCTGTTGGACCAAACCACAGCAGTGAAGATAGAAAATGAACTAAGTGATTTCATCCAAATTAAGAGAGGCATGAGGCAAGGTTGTGTTTTTTTCACCTGACTTGTTCAATTTGTATAGTAAGAAAATACTGAGGGAGATTGAGGATTTACCAGGGCTGATCATTGGCAGACAGAATTTGAACAACCTGTGTTATGCTGAGGACACAGTCTTAATAGCTGATTCAGAAGAAAAGCTGCAAGGAATTTTAGATAAAATTGTTAGTGAAAGTGAGTAGAAGGGTGTAACTGTCAACTGTAGAAAACCAGAATGCATAGTAGTTACAAAGAAGAAGATCATTCCTGTATGCAACATCACAGTGGAAAAGGAACAGATAAGGCAGGTCAATAAATCTGACTGCTTGGGAAGCTGGATAACATCAGATGGTAAATGTGATCATGAAATAAAACAGAGAATAGGGACGGCAAAAGACACATTTTTGAAAATTAAAAAGATATTGGCAAATAGTAAAATTTTCTGTGGAGACTAAGTTAAGAGTTTTGGATTCCTATGTTATACTACTCCTCATGTATGCATCAAAATGCTGGGCAATATCGCTAAGTATGGAAAAGAGCATTGAAGCAAGTGAAATGTGGTTCTTAAGGCCCATCTTGAAGGTATGTTGGACAAGTCACACTTCAAATAAAGATATTTTGTTAAGAGCAGACTGCAGAAGGAAGCTGATTAACATCAGAAAGAGACCGTTGGAGTTTCCTGGACACATTATGAGAAAGAGGAAATCAAGAGTTTGGTCATAACTGGAAAGACTGAAGGAAGGAGAGATTGTGGAAGACAGAGAGGTAGACTCTTGACATAAGTCAATCTAAGTGGATGAATGTGTCAAAACTGGAAATTCTGTATGTGTCAAAGAGAAGAGATCTGTGGAAGACCATGGTCACCAACGTCCTGTTTGGATATGGTACCTAGAGAGCGAGAGAGATTTTTCAAATTTTGCTTAATTACATTATTTAATAGTATAAACTTTCCTCAAATGCACTCATGTACTCAATGCAGTAGGAGTGCAATAGGTTAGGTTAGCTTTTGTTTTAACATGGTTTTCCTGGTTAGATTATATAGCTTTAAAGAGAGAGAGCTTCCCATGGACAGTTGCTGAAGCTGGGCTCCATCTTTATTTTTCTGACATTCCATTTAAAACTCCATTTAGTATTGGTTTGTTGCAAAATGTATTTGGTGAAACTAAAACATTAATTTATGATTAACTTTCTAATGACTATCAACTTTTCCCAGTTGCATGTCTAAGTTTTCATGGGTTCATTGGAAGCTATCTTCTTTGTCTCAAGGGATATTATAGATATTGATAAATGATAAATAAGTGTACATAATAAATATGATACAGAATTAGTGTTACTTTTATTACCTCTTGGGCATATCTACACAAGACTTCCTGTGCAGTAGCCTAACAACACTGCGCAGTAGTGTGCTGGTCAAAACCCGTGCTGATATGCTACTGCACAATGTTATTAGGCTACTGCACAATGAGCATCACAAAAAAACATACTGGCCGTACTGCACGGTAGCGTGAGTTACTGTGCATTTAGTTAGTACTTCATTAAATAAGTACTAACCTTAATGTGCAGTAACTACTGCATGTGAATGAACATGTAGACCCACCCACTCAAAACTAGAATTTGTTTTCTGTTTTCTTGCTCAGAAAACAAACCTCTGAAACTATGTCTCTTCATGTATGTAAAACTTGAAAAAAATAAAATACAACTAAAAATTGGATTCTGTAATTCTAGATTTTTCAAGCTAAAAATTACCATATTGCAAAATTTCTGTTGGCTAATGAGAAAAGAGACAGGCCTGTGGGGCTGGAGTGGGCAATGTGAGGAAGAAGAAACATGTTCCTCATTTGATTCATTTCCTAATCTGGGTCTTATATTGTCCCTGTAAAATTCATGATTGCTGCTTTTTGATGTTGGCAATAAATGGGACCCAATTTAAAATCTCTAGTTGCATTTTCACCCAGATTTACTGCTGTCAAACATCATGTACTAAGAGACATATTCTGTAAGTTAATTGTTCAGAGTTGAGGTTGACAGTTCAGTGACGTTAACTCGGTCCATTTCCTCTCTGCAAGTACACTCATTAGCTCTTTTTGTTTTCCTGATAATTGTGCTTTTACAGTTTTATCATTTTGTCATCATTACAATTATAAACTTACAGTCTCTTTTGAAAATTATTTTTATTCTTTACAGATTAGTAAATGCTCTGGCCCATCCCCTTTGGACTATTAGCTGTTCATCTCCGGAAATGTTATATCTATTTTGATGGTCTGTTATTGAGGTGCTATGTTGTTCACTACATGTGCCTCCTTTGACAGATCAGTGCCTAGTCTGAATTCAAATTAATTTCTAAATATGGAATCTGGATCTTTTTTTAATTCTGGTACATCTGAGTCAGTCATTTTTTCTTCTCCAAGGAATTAAAACAGTTAATGCCTCTGATCCCTTCTGACACTGAAAGTAGTGTGTCCTTTTCCCAAAATTTGCAATGTATCTTCTCATTTTTAATAAGGCAACTCCCACTTGCTCCCATCTCTTAAGTCAGGACAGACCTAATTCAGTTAACTGAATGAAAAAACACATTTTCAGAATAAAATGTCTTCTAAAATTAATTTCTTTATTGAAATAAATGGGCAGCTAGAAAGCAAAAAAATAAAAATAGAATAGAATTGTTTATCATTTCATTCCTGTTAGGATTCAGTAATATGGAAAAACTATAGCGATCTTCATCAAACATACGGGACTTCAGGTTACTGAAAAAAAATTTCCATCTTTCCTTATAGGTCTGTTATTGAGCCAAAAAAAATAGTTTAGTTTAAAAATAAACAAACAAAAACCCCACAAATCTAGTCAGCCTATCCGGGTTGATTCCTCCTGTTTCAAATAGCTGTTGTACTCCACATTACCTTTTTATAGTTTCTTTCATTAGAGAACCTAGACCTAATTTTCTCTAGCCTTTCTGTACTACTACATTCCCTGAATCACTGAGCTATCCATTTTCAGTACCTCTTACATTTATTGTAGACTTTTTTCCCTCAGTAAATGAGTGTAATATTTTAAATACAGTAATTTTAGTCCCATATATAGCTTTACAATTTGTTTCTGAATTATGTTCAATCTCCTTATACACCTGAGAATTTTGATTGCTATCTATTTGCACTACTTATACCCATCCTACTGAGGTTTAGCCTTTTCTCTGCAGAAGCCCCCAGATCTTTCTGAATAGCATACAGCAGCAAATGAGACACTGAGTTATAATGGAGGATATTTTCAGTTTTATGTGTGGGTATATGCATGCATAACTCCCTCGCATGCTAAAATTAGAATACACCCTGTAGACTGCAGCAGTTTGTAGCATTATCAAACTAGCTGGAAACAGTTTTTCTCATGAGATTCTTTCCAAAGTTAAGATGGCATCCTTTAGAGCAGGAGATATCTTTCTTTGTTATGTGTTTCTCATGGTCCTGATCCATGAATAGAACCCCACGCATTACTACCATATATATAATAATTATAATGGTGGCCCATTTTTAACCATACTTATTCTATTCAATAATTACAGTATGGCAAAGATTATGTCTTAGAGCATCCTATTTCCTAAAGTTGGACAGCATTTTCTTTGGTTTGAGTTTGCAGAACAAGTACGTTTTGAGGAAGCATTTGAAAGGCCACAAACTAGGTGCCCATTACACTGTGGTGGAGTGGGAATCTCAAGCAGAGACAGCAGAAGGGGAGAAGGTCCAAAGTCAAGAACAAGAAAGAGGAAGTAGGAGATAGAGCAAAAATGTAGAAATGTTAAAAACAGTGCAGAGCTTTGAAGTTCAGACTTCTCATTCTTGCCCTGTTGCCAGAGGAAGCTAGTAGAGGGATTCAAAGGGAAACAACATGTTCAGAGCAGCAGGCGACCAGCTGAAACATGGGAAGCTCTTCCCCCCCACTTCTGACAACAAAGAAGCCACTCTGTATGAATGCTGAGTGATTTCCACCACCACCACAGGCTTAGTCCCCCCATTCTTTTACGTCTGCAATGAGCTTCTCACTATGTGGGAACATGCCTTTGAAAATTCCTGTGGAGAAGTACCATAGGACTAGGCCCAGTGGGATCCTTTCCTTTGCTGTCAAACTTTATTAAAAGGAAGACCGGATTGAGGAATAGGCAGCATTGGCAAGATGGGTTTTAAGGGAGCCAGATTGCCAGCAGGCAAAGGGACCCATGGAATAACAGGAAGGGACTACATTCTGTGACCATTTTATAGGCAAGCAAACCTGGCCTATATTACCACAAAAAGTCCCTGTAACTTTAGCTTTCATGTCATGCCCTTCCACAAGGCCATGATATGAAAGCATTCTGATCTGATTAGCCCATCTCTGGGTTAGCCCATCCTCCATTATTATGCCTACAATTAACTAAGCCTGTACAGCATGTGTAACTTCTAATAGTTAGACATTTAACTGGCTGTTTTTTCAAACAACTTGTTTTGTAGGCAAAACTGTACCTGCTAAACTGAAGGCTGTTTATAAATTTCTGGTTCTAAATATGTGCATATGGATGTTGTGTATAGGAATCATTTTACCCAACTGCTGCTATGCAGCCCCCTTTGGAGTGGAAAACAATTATGTTACTGCATGCTGTTAGACAACTACGCGAAGTAGCAAAACTGGAAAAGAAAAATCATGTATCCATTTGCAACTGTACTTCAAGGGAACCACTTGATAAGCAAGATGTATTAGTGTCTATAGAACTTGTTTTTTTAAAGTCTGTGAATGTGAAAGTCCATTAAGGCAAATACAGTGCTATTATGTTGACCCCAAATGGTTGTTTGGAAGTTGAATTATGTTTCTCTAAATTAGTAATTGGTCTGAATGGTCTGTATTTTCTGCATATTGACATTCACCAGTTTCTGTTTTGTTGTTTCTTTTTACTTAAAACAAAAATCAGATGTTACTTTCTTTATATATCTACAGAGCATAAAGATAATTCTGTTACTGGAACAGACAGTGGTTTGAATGTCTGCAGCTGGCCTCTGATAAAACTTTGCAAGTCATAGAAGTAATACCCTCAAGTGATTCCTTCGTGAAAGGGAGTGGCTGATACAAAGTATGAGGAATATCTGGGATGAGGATAATATACAGCATCTTATGATTTTTCTTCTTTCATAATCTCTTTCTTTCCTTTCATCCTTCAGCATCTAGAGCAAGAGAAACATGAATTAAGACGAAGATTTGAGAACAGAGAAGGAGAATGGGAAGGAAGGGTGTCAGAGTTGGAAAGTGATGTGAAACAGCTACAGGACGAGCTGGAGAGACAGCAGGTTCACCTTCGTGAAGCAGATCGAGAGAAAACACGTGCCGTCCAGGAATTATCTGAACAGAACCAAAGACTCTTGGATCAGCTCAGCAGGGTGAGTCATTGTGCTGGGGGAATGGAGATACAATTACAACCTTAGTCACATCTATCATTCAAAAAGTTTCTGAACTCTGCCATAAACTAGTAGGAGTAGTTTATGAAATGAGTAGGAGATGCGTCCTCCAGAAAAAAAGAAAAGCAAATTGGTTCTGCATTTCTGCTCAAAATACTTCAGTGTCCTTAACAAGATGCACAGTTTTTTAACAATATTTTTACACTAAAAATAAACCCTTTAAATTGGTTTGCAAGGTGACAATTTGTTGTTAGTTTTGCAATTACGGATATTTATTATTTACTGTATGGCTGTTTTTCATTCAACAACTTTTTTTGTCAATAGCTAAACATATGAAAATGAATTTAAATGAATTTGTGTTGTATGATTTTTTTTTTTCCCCTTTACCTTGTTTTTTACAAGGTCCTTATGGTTCTCTACGTAAAGGAGGGTTCCAAAAAGAATTTCTAATGGGAAATATTTTTAGATAAATGCATAATTTAGCTAATGTGAGAACCAGCCTAAATTTACCGGTTTAAAAAATAAACCTTTCTTGGAAAATTAAGAGTTACATTTTTGTCCTCATCAACTTTATGCCAGTTCTGGATAATGAGCAAAAATTGAACATTATGTTTGGAAGTGTCCTGATAAGAATGTGTTAATGAGAGTGTGCTCAGTCTATCAAATAAAGGCCTTTTTCATCAGGTGCAGTAGCAGAAGCTGTACAATGAGTGTACCTCAAACTCAGGCTGAAGACAAGGATCAGGAGAGAAGCAGCCTTTTAGAGTAGAGTGGGATTAGAATTTCTTCCTCTCTAACACAGCAGTTGCAAAAAGGGAAAGTAAGATCTGAGCAGCAGCACTAGAACCAGAAGAATATCAGTAGTTGGACACAGAAGTTGTAACAGTACCTATTTATTCTCCTCTTTCTGTGTAGGGTCTCTGAGGTAGAGGACAGATGATTCTGGGATTAAGGCATTGGATTTGGAGTAGGGGAAATAAAAATTTTATTCCTCATTCTGCCATGGATTTCTGACATGGCACTGAACAAGTCTCTTTCTGAGTCTCTGTCTTTATTCCCCTATTTGTATCTTTTGTTTTGTGGTTGTCATAATAATTGTTCTTTACCTCAGAGGTTTAATGTTAGAATAAGTAACATTTGTGAGATACTTGGATATAACACAGGGGCTATATAACTACCTCAAAAGAATTTCCCCTTTCTAAATCCTACACTGGCAATTCAGTCAAGGCCAGATGTGAAAGATCAATGTAGTGGAATATTTAGGACCAGACGGGTGTTCTGGACATTACATTTGGTATCCAACACTGAGGGTTAAGTGCCAGTCAGATTTCTACCAATGTCAGAACCACTCTTCCATTTCCACATTCATTTCTCAGCCAATTATGAAAAATTACATATAGGATTGTACCTTTTTGGCATCTTAATAAACTGAAAGACATTAAAAAAAGATTGTATTTCTTTTGAGCTTTGTGCCCAAATTCTTTGGGATTATCCATAAGTAACATTTATAATGTAGGAACACTTAGAAGCTTCAACTAGGTCAGGACACCACTCTTTCAGGCTTGTACAAACATAGTAATTGATAGTCTTTGTCCCAAAGACCTTTGCTCCGCCATTCTGAGTTCCTAATTAACCTTTTTTTTTTTTTTTTGCTTTTACTTTTCTTT
>NW_017729001.1:10787126-10804636 GCF_001723915.1 Gavialis gangeticus
CAGCTCCCTGTTGCTTCCATAGAACCTTTTTCTCTACCTCTCCTTGCTCGCTTTTGCAAAGTCTCTCTGTGTCCCAGAAAGAATTTCAGCCTTGGCACTGGATTTTAACGTGATGAAACTATAATCCCTTTTTTTAGAGCTAACAAACATGGCCTTACATAAACAGTTTGTTGAGATAACTTTGACACTGTTAAGTGTCAAAGTTCTTTCATGTTTGTCACTTATGCAAAAGTTCCTAACTTGTAATAGATATTATTTAAAAAAAATAAAAGATGCTATAGACTGTTCCCAAAGCCATGGGATAAAGCCTACTACAAGTGGCTTACTGTTTTGAAGCAGGTGGTTGGGGACTGGTTGCATTTAAAGCTAAGCCTGACTATGCATCAGAATAAGTGATGGTCTTAGAATGCTGCTGTTCTGCATTTTTTTTGTTTCTCTCTGTAAGGTAACATCTGGTTTTAATGGCCTTATGCCTTCTTTTGAGGATGTTATGTGTATTACATCTGACCAGAATTTGATTATTGCTTCTGTTCTATCATAATCTTTCAATGAAAATGCACGCACACACACCACTACCCTGACACAACTGTGATTTTTATTAGAACTCATGAACTAAGCAAGTTTGGATTTGGTCAGTTAGAGACCTCTAATGAAGAAATGGGAACAGACATATATTCATATCTTAGTAATTTTCAGAACAGCTGCTGTTTTAGATCCTTCCTGCATTATTGGTCCTGAGTTTCAACATGTCTTTTTAAATTAAAGTGCTAAACCAAAACCGTACCATAAAAGGTTATTTATACAAAAATATTTTTAGGGATAAAGGAGTGTTAATGGCTGAATCAGGAGTTTTAGAGCCAATTTTTTTCACAGGAAACTTAACTCTGCACTTTTTAAAGCATTTTTAGCCCAACTGGATTTTTAATTAGAAGGCAACAAAATTGTGCTTTAGTGTCATACAAAATGCTGTAAGTGTGGGCAAAACAAAAATTATTGGAATGTGGATGATTTATTTGTAATTTATTACTGAATATCTTGCTTGCCAGTTTTTTATAATACTTTATTGCTTTTTTATCCTGGCATCTCAAATTGCTTTGCAAACATTAATCAACTGAGTTTCACAACACCTCTTGGCTATCTAAGGGAAATCAAAAAATCCCTTACAATTTAAAATATAGGCTTCAAATTTATGGCTACACACACTTCACGTAACAATTTTTAAGATACCTGTACATAGGTTTTCCTCATCTCTAAAGATGAGGATAAATTCATGCTTCACCGGATTGCTGAGCAGCTAAATTAAAGGTTGTAATGTGATTTGAGGTACTGAGATGAGAGACACATAATTGTACTTCACATATCTAGCAACAGTTAATATGATGCTTAGGTCCTTTACCTACCACTGAAATATAATTACATGTAAGATTCCATTGCTGTTTTTAACAATGCAGAGCAATGTTACCCAGAAGTTAAAAATGGGGAATGACAAAAAAATATTGCATCTATTCAAAACTGCAGAGGCAATTTAGGTAGGCTGCATTGTGAGATCATTACAGGATCATAGAAAAGTAGAAGTGAAAGGGACCTCACAAGGTCATCTACTCCAGCTTCCTACTCAAGGCAGGATCATCCCTTGACTAAACAGTCATAGCCAAGTGTCTGTGTAACCTACTTTTGAAAATGTCCAAGGATGGCAGTTCCACACTTTCTCTAGGTAGCCTTTTCCAATGCCTGACCACCCTCATTGTCAGAAAGTTCTTCCTAATCTCCAACTTAAATTTCCCCTGCTGAAGCTTGAGGCCATTGCTCCTAGTCCTATCCTCTGTGGTCACAGAGAAAAGCCCATCTCTATCGTCTCTATATTCACCCTTCAGTCATTTGAAGACCATTATCAAATCCTCCTCCCTCAGTCTTCTCTTCTCCAAGCTAAATAACCCTAGTTCTTTCAGCCTTTCGTCATAAGTCTTGCCTATGAGGCCCTTAATCATTTTTGTTACTGTGCACTGGATTCCTTCCATTCAGTCTGCATCGTTCTTGAAATGTGGGCCCCAAAGGTGGACACAGTACTCCAGGTAATGCCTCACCAGTGCCATAAATAGAGCAGAAGAATCATTTCCTTTGATTTATAAGTATACTCCTGTTAATATAACCCAGTATGCTGTTGACTTTTTTGACAAAAAGAGCACTCTGTTGGCTCATTCAAGTTATGGTCTACTGCAACCCCCAGGTTCTCCTCTGCAGTACAGCAGCCTAGCCAGTAATTCCCCAGTCCGTATTTGTACATGCAATTATTCTATCCCAAATACATGTCTTTGCACTTCTAGCTGATTCTCATCTAATTGACTGTGGACCATTTGTCCAGTCTATGCAGGTCATTCTGGATCTGAGCCTTACCCTCCGGAGTATCTGAAAGTCCATCCAATTTGGTGTCCTTTGCAAATTTGCTACATGTGTACTCAATCCAATTGTCCAAATTATTTCATGTAAATATTGAACAATACCTGACCCAGGACAGACCTCTGACAAACCCCACTTGATACTTCCTCCCAACTAGACATTGAGCCATTGATGACTACTAATTGAGCATGATTATCCAACCAGTTATTTATTCACCTTACAGTATTTTTGTCTAGTCTGCATTTTCTCAGCTTGTTAATGAGAATGTTGTGAGAGACGGGGTCAAAAGCCTTGCTAAAACCAAGATATATCAAATCTGCTGCTCTCCCCCCATCTGTAGAGCCTCTCATCTTATCATAGAAGGCAGTCACATTGGTCAGGCATGCTGATGCATGCTTGCTGTCCCTAATCATCCTCATTCCTTGATGACCTGCTCTGTGATCTTTCCAGGCACTGAGATTAGGCTGACCTCCTTCTCCTTTATTTTAAAGATGGGTACTGTACTTGCCCTTTTCCAGTCATCTGGGACCTCACCTGACCTCCACAAGTTCTCAAAGAAAACAGCCAGTGTCTTTACACATACTTCAGGTGAGATGATGAGCAGGCACACTTTAATTAGAGCCGCTCTAATTAAAGTGCCCACAGCATCTTGTGTATTCAGTTTCCCGCACTTCAAAATGGCATCGGGGGCACTTTAACTAAAGCTCATCAAATGAGCTTTAAAGTGCCCCTGTCACCATTTTGGAATGTGGGGTTGCTGAATACACATGGCGCCAAGGCTGCTAGTGTGCTAATTAGCATGTGTTGGAGCAGGTGTCAGGCATGTATATAGTGGCCCTTATAAGGTGCCATCCTGACCTGTCATCTGCTTGGCTCTGTCATAATTTGCCAATCCCCTAAAATCAAGTGATACTGTAATAAATCTGTGAGAGAGGCACTATTAACTTGAGGTAAAAAATAAGTCTTTTGCCAATATTCTACCTCTGAATTGGTTTGGTTCAGTCTAGTGTAGGTTATGATGCACATGTATATCTGTATCACTTAAAAAATCATTATAATTATGTGCTTTTTGAAGTATAATGGGTAAGACCCAAAGAATGGTCCTACAGTGAAGGTACTGACTGTGTAGTATTATATTGGGGTTCCATTTCCAGCTGCATTCCATGTTTTCTCTGTAACATTGGATTTAATCAGTCTCAGTTCTCCATCTGTAAAATAGAGATAACTATTCTCCACTTTTCCTTTGCTTTCTACCTTGCCTATTTTGACTGGATGATTTTTTTAAATCAGGGACTGTCTTTTATATGTATCTGTAACACCTAACACAACAAGACCCCTCTCTCATTTGTTTCTGGGAAGTACGAGAATAGTATGTAATAATAATGAGCACAGAGGACATGGTACCTTTTTCTTTGTCAGGCAGTGAAAGAAGACCTTCATGCTGTTTCTGAAATTTGTTTCACCAGATGGCTTTCCCACATGCTTCCTGCTACCAGATTATGGGTTTCTGTAACCTTTACCATATCTATACTTTGAATGAGGATGTATCATTCCCAGTTTAGTTTAACTTATTTTACAGTATGTGGAGCATTACATAGTAATTTAACAATGTCAAGCTTCAGTAGTTTTAGCAATGAAAATTTGTTCCTGGTAGCAGGAAGTGTCATCTTGTGTTACTGAAATAAGTCTGTGTCTAGAAAAAGTAGTCTTCAGGTGCTTTATAGTTTCATAGTTTCCTAGTTTCTAGGGTTGGAAGGGACCTGAGCAGATCATCTAGTCCGACCCCCTGCCATGGCAGGAAGAGCACTGGGGTCAAACGACCCCAGTAAGGTGGTCATCCAACCTCCTCTTAAAAACCCCCAGGGTGGGAGCCTGCATCCCCTCACTTTAGTTTCCTTCTAGGATAGTTGTTCAGCCACTGCTAGTTTTATACTTTCTCAACATACACAGTGCCTACCTAGTGCTAAGAAAAAGAAGGTATTTAAATTGGCCAGTCTTGTGTGGTAACAGAGAAATAAATTGGCCTCCCTTAGCAAGAAATGTCCAAAACCAAGTTTTAATTGCTGGCCAAATCCCACCCTTTCAGTTCCAACCTTTAACCAAGCATTTCCTGTCCAGATTCTATATTAAGATAGGGAAGCTTCACAGGACTGGAAATGAAGGTCTCTGCTTGCCCATATCAAACTTTTTGGTTTAGGAAAGACATTGTAAGTTCATATTTATATTTATCCTTTTCAAACCCCGGCTATTTTGAATACTACTTAATTATGAATGTTTTAAGACATAATCAGATTACCATAGTATGGGTATTTTTGTGTGGTATTGATAACTTGAAATGTTTTTACATGTTTGTTTTTATAAAGAGAGGCAAAGGTTTTTTGTGATTGTCTTTTATTGTACTAACTATAGCTGGGAGAACTATTGGACAAGCTTTCAGACATCAATGACCCTTCCTTTTGTTTTTGTTGGTTCTCTCTGTACATGAATGATGTCATTTAGGTAATTCATCTGGGTTCTCATAAATGCATATACCAATAGTTGCTTTGTAGCATGTGTTTAGAGTTGCTAATTATTAAGGCAAACATTACTGGCTTGTATTCATCCTGGATGTAATTCAACTGAAATCTCTTGGTATTACATGAGGCATGAACTTGTTCCATTGTGTTCTGATGACTTCTTTTATCAGCACATATGTCTAGTAGGAAACTCTTAATGTTTCTCCCTTGTTTACTCTTTTATACTATCATATATTTGGAGACAATGTTTTTAGCTCCCTGTATTACTAAGTCAGCTCTGACTCCTGCGCAGCTTTTTGAAACAGGAGAGCAGGCAGGTATTCTGTTGCCCCAGATCCAAGAAAGATCTTTCTATATATTACTAGCTCTCTTGGCCCCAAAGTGCGATTCAGTCAGTTGTTCTTTGTTTGTAAATATCTCTTACATTTTGTTGTGATTCAAATTGTTTTAATAAGAGGCATAACAAGGCAACCAGACAGCTGGGATGGCAGGACACGTTGAGGCTGCAGTGACTTCATACCAGCAGCAGAGTGGCAGCTAGATTGCATGTCTGTGGTGGCAGACATTAGTTTTGCATGCCCCAAGTTGGCACCCAGGGCTCCTACACCAGTTGTCCTGCCATAGTTAAGCTACTGGTTTTAATCGAGCATGAATCAGGTGCTTGTACTGAATGCTTAGACAGAAGTATCTCTGAGTAAACATTAGCTTTCAGTGATGTAAACTCAACGTGAAAAGGAGGACACATCAGGCATGTGTACCTGATGAGACATTGGGTGGAGGTACTGCATAATCAAAAAGATTAAAGATGGACAGCAGGAAGGCAAATGCCAGATTTTGTCAAAGGGCCTGATCCAAAACTCAGACTTAAGTCAACTGAAAAATTCCTGTTGATTTCAGTGGGCTTTGAATCAGCCCCCACGTGAGTTGTGAGGGATAGTTTGGCTGCTGTTCCTTTCCTAGATAGCTACAAATTCCAAATAACCAGTGCCTTATTTATTCCATGAATATATAATTTTCTAAAGAATGCTGGAGGGATTATTCTCAATTTTTAACTTGTACTGTAGCAGAGAGTGCAAGTTAATAATCTAGCCTCATGCCCTACTAGGACCAGATCACTGAACCATTTCTATCCCTAAAGCCGAAATAGGAGATATTAGCACAACCATTTGTTCCTATCTGGAAAGCCCTACAATTCAGGACCCCATGAGGAGCCCTGTAAGAAACATGTTCAGGTCACTTACATGTGGAAATTGTTCACGTGTTCTGCATCCAGAAGGACAATAGGAATTCCTAGGAAGATGAAAGGAAATTATGTGTTTTTTAAGATTGCTCTAATGATCTTTAAGTCCCTGTGGATGCTTTAGTTCAAACTGGAGAGTCGGACAACAATGTAGACTGCTTGGAATCCTATGTATAAATTCCAACATGATCATCAGTCTTCATTTTGAGATAAATAACTAAATGCAGTAATCTCCATGGAAGAATGCCAGCTAAGATTTTTAGAAAAAGGTACTGCCTGCCCATAATTGGCATTCAGTATTTCATGGTCTCTTTGAGTTCCGGGTTTTGTCCTACTTTTTAGTCAAAGTATCAGGAATGCATCTGGAATGAATTGTACTTGAAAGCCTTTCCCAAAGGGGACTAGGGAAATTATTTTTCTAAGATAATTAAAGCAGCGGATAGGGGAGAACTGTCTTTTATGGCACATGTGTGCAGCTTGCTACTTCCCTCTGTCCTAGATGTGGCTGAGTGTCAATCCTGCTATTGCATGTGTATGCTGTGGTGGGTTAGTGTTTTGGAAGAAAAGGTGCTGTGTTACTATAAGCAGTATTTTCATAATAATCCTTAGGTATCATGTTACTAGGCAAACACTAGGCTCCTGTATTTCCTGCGGGGAGGAAATCAGCCAGCTACCAAGTAAGAAAATTCTAGTGAAGGTATTTTCAGTGCCTGCTAACAGGAGAGTGTGTGTGTGGGTTCAGTCCCTTCATAAATCTCCTCTTTGTACTGCCAGGGTGGGGGATGTAGCATTTATTTTCCCAAATGAGTCATGCACCAGTGCAGTGAGCTTTTACACAGAAGGTAGTGCTTTACCCAGCGTCATCTTGCCATGGGATGATCAGTCTCATTCTGTTTTGCCTATTTGCCATTTCCAGAGCTGCTCAGTAGCCCCGTCACCAGTTGCTAGGCTACAGCATATTACATTGTCCTAGTCTGGTGATGTTACCATGGTGACAAGGTTGTTATTCCACTTGTGCTTCTGTTACAGTTGGGCTGCAAAATCATGGAAGACGCAGTTGTGACGTCTGAGATGGTCAGTCAGGGACTGTCCGACACCCTTGTTAAAATGAGCAGATTCAAGGAGGTGGCTCATTTTCCAAGACAAACTGCCCCCCCAGCCTGAATTAGGATATATTGGGCACACCCAGATGAGCGCGGTCATGAGGTATGTGGCACCGCAAACACGTCTGCAGCGCCATGTACCGCACAGTCAGGTGTTCTCCGCGCTGCAAGGGCACACTGCCTGCACATGTGCTGCTCTGGTTGTTTTTTTCTGTGGGTTTTTTTGATCCCTGGATATCCCATGGAAAAAAAATAACCAGAGCAGCACATGCATGGGCAGTGCGCGCCGCTGAAAAGCAGAGCTGGGCCATCCGGAGCCATGCTCCGGCTGCCGGCCAGGCTCTGCCTCATAGGACTGTCACTGATGCAGGCCCGAGAGGACTCCAGGTAAGGCTGCAGAGGCCAGCACAGTGCTGGCCCCAGCCTCTCCTACTGCCCTTGGGGTAACTTGCTGTGTGCCAAAGCACGTGTGTCGTGGACATTCCCTGGGGACAGGTAGCTGTGGCGCAAGGTGCGCTGCAGCTCCTTGTGCCCAGGGAACCAAACATCTGCGCTCGTCTGGACGCAGCCACTTTGTCTGTTTCGTCCCATCTGAAAACAGGTTATTCTGTTTGCCCTGGCCTTCCAAAAGTAACTATGGAGATTTACCAACATTTCTTGACCACGCTACTGTTAATAGATGATAAAGATGAGCAGGAGGTGGAGACTAAAACATTGTATTCACCTGTCAAAATAATAATTTGCCCCAGGCAAGCAGGCAAGTGGAACTGGGCTGACTTGACTGAATTAAATTCTGAATAAAATGCATGTTTTTCTTCCAAAAACAATGGTGCAATTTTACGTTGTCAGTTAAGCCCAGGAGTCAGCAGATACAATTGTGTTGCGTTAAGTGGGAGCTGAACGTACTTACGTCAGAGACCATTTGCTCTGTTTATTTCTCTCCCTGAGAACTGCAGTTCTGTACCAGCAGATCTCACAACTTTTCTGTCAGAAAAGTAACTTTCCCTGTTTTGGAGACTGGCACGCTGAGAGGCAGAGAAACCTGTCTTGCCCACCATATCACAACTTCTGCAGATACGGTGCTGCAGCTCAACTTTCTTGACTCCCAGTCTCTTGATTTAAGCACAGCATTCCTTTTCTTGAGGTATGTCCTACCTGAAAGCTAGTTTCCAAAGTATTGCATTGTGATACTGGCTGTGAATGACAGTTCATTAATAAATGGCCAACATCTGTGCTTATTGGCAATTCTTATACTTCAGATTAGCCCAGCTCCACATATAACATCTGTAGTCAGTGCCTTGTTAATCTTGGTTTGGTGCTTACATTCCAGCAAGTATTTTTGTGATATTTTGCTCAATATATTGGAAATATAATTGGATATGCTGACTTTTAGACCTCTATCATTCCGAGTCAGATCTGGAAAAGGTCCTTTTCAGAAGCTGATGTGCAATGAAAACGTTGGCTATCTTTGGTTGAATCTGAATATCCCCTTTTGCTTTCCACTACAAATCCAGAGGCAGTAGCTCTGTTTGAAATCAGTATTTTATCTCAATGTTTATCTTATCTTCCCTTAATGCTTATATAGCTTGTCGTGTTGTGCAGCACTTCAAAAGTGGGCAAATGTCATCAGGAAAGATGTTAGAAATATTTAGAAGTATTTCTGCTTAATGACACTTGCTGTAAATATTTTTCTCCTGTAGAGTCCGGAAAACTGGGACACAGGAAGCATTTGTATCTAGGAACTCTGCATTTCTAGCTGGAACTGTGGCTATACAAAACTCAAATCTTTGCAAGCGTCTATGGCAGGGGCAGGCAAAATGCGGCCTGTGGGATGGATCCGGCCTGCCAGGCCATTCTATCCGGCCCATGGGGCCCCTAAAAAATTTAGAAAATTAATTTTCATCTGCCCCTGGCTGCCTGTCATGCAGCCCTTGATGGCTTGCCAAAACTCAGTAAGAGGCCCTCCACCGGAAATAATTGCCCACCCCTGGTTTATAGAGAAACATTTGTCCTGTTAAGAGCCATTCTGGATTTTAAACCAGGCATATATTATAATGCCAGCCTTTTAATTTAATAGTTCATTTAAAAATTAATCCTGCATTAAAAATAATGCACAAAGGCCCGAGAGAAGTGGAGGTCTCCTTTTCTGTTGGATTTGTTAGATGAGTGAGCTTAGTCTTGTAATTACTCCTGAAACAGTAGAGTACTTTTGAATGAAAACCTAGCTTTTAATAAGTTTTGTATAAAATGTTATTGTTCGTGAATACATCGTACAGTTTATTTTGAACACAATGTTGTAGAATAAACATCCAGCTTTGTACGGACTTGTCAGATGTGTTGCACATAATTTAACATAGGACTGGATCTGGCTGAATTTTTATAGTAACCTGTTGGAAACTACAGTAGGGAGTAGAAAATGAGATGGGGGAAGGATAAAGCTGTCAAAGCACACTTCAGCTAAACAGAAGTTAGACATAAACCAGTATAAGTGATCAGAAACTGGTTTAAATTTGTAACACAACAGAAGTTCAGTGCATATAAACCACTTTCAAAATGGCCAAAACAGTTCAAGATAAACCTGGATGGATATAATATCAGACTTCACTGATTTAGGTTAAATCAGTGTATTGAACTCCTGCTCCAGATCCCCCTTCAGATGCAAGTTAACTCTCAGTCCTTCAGCATCCCAGGATGCTTTGCAGCCCCCACAAACCTCTCCTTCCCCCCAAGTGAATGTCTGTTCACTTGTTTATCGCTCCAACCTACACAGCTTAGACTAACCTGCAAAGATTGAATTAATTCAGCCTTGGGTTTTTTGACTGTCTGTAGTTAGCCTTCAGGTGAAAGGAGCATAAAATGCTGTCTTCTCTGTGTTTAAAGCACTGTCAGGGTTGATGGATTATTTGGCTATTTTTCTTGAAAATGTTATTCATGATGCAACAAACTTCATGATTCTATTGTAGATCTGAAAAAAGAGGAATTGCATTTAGATGAGGGTGGGTAGGGATGAAGGTTGGCACAGGTGGAAACCATGTTTAGATTTCATAAAACAGGCTGAAATACATGGCAGCGGGAAAAGTGAGGTGCTTAGTTAACAGTATCTTATGAGTTAGATCCTGAATGTAAATAAGTGAGGTATTAATTTAAAAAAAAGGTAAAATCACCCTGATGCACATAAGACTGCTACACACATAATTAAAGTCTGAGGTTCAAACAGCAGAAAATGCTGCAAAGGCAGGTCATTCACCCCATATATGGAAGGAGCAGTGGCACGCATGCTACATTTTGCTAGATCTTGTGAGAGGGTGAATCCAGCCCTTTGCAGGCAGGATGATTGCCCTGCAAGTGCTGAAGAAAGGGGATGAAAAAATTATAGAAGTTACGAGGTCCTCCAGTGGGAGAAAAGTTAACTTATCACTAATCACTTCTCCCTAGAAGGTGCTAACTTTCTATCCTTAACATTTACAAATAATCTTTAAGGGGAAAAAAATTGTATAGAATGTGATGTGTTTGGAGATTAGTTGCAATAAAACACTTTTTGTTTTTATGCATCTGTCATGGAATTGTCTTAAGATTTCTTAGTACACAAGGCATCTAACATATCCAGCTGATGTCTGAACTAGCTTTGTTATATAGCACAGAGCAGATCTTTTTGGCAGATTGCTAAGAGTAGTCCTGTCGTTTCCTTGACTTGAGTTTCAGTAAGCAACCATTGGTTTTACACGGCTTCCAAATGTTGTATCATCTTTTCCAGCCCAGCTTCCCACCTTATCCCAGACATCTTCCTTCAAATTTTCCAAAACTTTTCTAGTTCAAACTATCAGAGCTATTTTCCTGTTTTGGGTTTATCCCTTCAAGCCTTGTTATGTTTTTCCACCTGCATCTGGAATGCCTCAGCTTTCCCCTTTCTCAGTGACCAATTTCAAAGTTGTTCCAACAACCCCCAGTTGACATAAACAAGTCAGTTAAATAAGGTTATTTAATCTTTACCCAGACAGAAGGTCATGTTTTCTACTTAATTTCCTTTGGTGTAACTTGACTGAATCAATTAGGTTGACCTCAGGCTTCAGTGATGCATCGGGAGGAATGAAGCTTATAATTCCTTTGTTAACCTTGGAAAACTGTCCTTGAATTTGCTTTTAGAGTTCATATCTACTTGTGTAGCTCATGAAGGCTAGCCATTCAGGAAGCTCAAATCAAGGAAACTTGCATATTGAATGTGTTTGAATGCTTTCATTATTTGAAATTAAAACAGTATTGTTTCCTTATGTCAATGGCATGTTGTAATGGGAAATGCATTAAACTGTGAGAAGATCCATTTCTACAGTGATGGGGAGGCTCTGTGTGTACCAAGATTTCTTTCAAATGCAAGGTATTTTCCTGGGGTGAAAAAAAACCTCAAAAAATTTTGTTTTTCAAAAAGGAACCTCATTTAGAGTAGTAGTTAAAGATATTTTTAAATAATTCTTCACTTGTTGAACTCTATTATAAAACCCCTAGTTCAAAGGCAGCCTTTACTTCAAGAATATTTACACTGCTGACAATCCCTCAATTCAAGGTTAATCTCTACCACAGCTCATTGAGTCTTGAGGTGACTTAAGACCCTAATCCTTGAGCCACAGATCTGCCCACAGAAGTTTCAGATCTTTTTGCAGGGGAGAGTAGTTCACAGGACAGGATGCAGCAAGATCTCAGGTCACAACTAAATTGGGAGAAGAGCACTTGTTTTGGGAGTCAAGAGTCAGGCATCTGCATACACTGTCTGGTCCCAGAAAATTGGTGCTTGAGGATCACCAACTCGGTGCTGGTAATGTTGGCTTCAGCAAGGATGCTGATGTTTGTGTGGGGATCTTCCCATCTGATGCAAAAGATTTCCCAGAGGCATCTTGGTGATACCTCTCCAGGCTCTTGAGCTGACAGCAGTAGGTCACCTACATTTCACATCCATAGAGGAGTGTGGGGATGATGACTGCATTGTAGACCTGGATCTTGATGTCTTTCTGAAGATCATGATCAAGAAAAACATACCAATGCAATTTCCCAAAGGAGGTGCTTGCACAATATTTGTTAAATATAATGTTTGAAAATGCTTTTTCTAGATAGTTTGAGAAGAAAATATTTAGGCAAAAAGGCTTCTCTTTCTTGTGATATGAAAGTAAATGGAAACTCTGGGAAAGGTTCGGAAACCTATTCCCACTGAGGCGGATCAGATTTATTTTTTCAGTTTTTTAAAATATTCTAAGCTCTGTCTATCTGCTTCATTTTACTTCTCTGACTCATATGTATGTAAAGCTGCACAAGAAAACTATTTCTAAAATGGGAGTGTTAGTTTAAAAGTTAACTGGCTGAATCTTTTAATTTTGTTTTTTAACCATGTTGAATGTTTTGGCCAATGTTTGACCAATGGTGCATAGAACATTACTAAAATCACTAGAGTTAATAGTGTTGGAGTGATGTTGTGGCCCTGATGGTCCAGGGAATATGCAAGAAGCAAAGGTTGTTGTGGCTGATATCCATTTACTGGACCAAGTACATGGTTGGGATAACTTTATACAAGCTCTTGAATGCAGAACATTCCTCTTCAGATCTGGAGTTTATGTCAGTCTGTCTTTACCTGAAACATATGGCTTTTTCCTGGATGTTGAATATAATACACTAAGTGTGTATAATGAACTTCCTGCTTATTTCACTTCATTCTCGTCTCTCCATTAGCATAGCCACTCAAATATTTGTCATTGATTAATCATTGATTTTAAATAACAGAATGGTTCTTCTTATCCATGAGTTGATGGCTTATAATGTAAAATGATTGTTGCAGCCATACCACCTCATCCACAACTGCAGATCTCAGAAGCTAACTAGGTGTTATTTGAACTTCTAAGGAAATGTGGTAAAGTTTCAATAGACAGTTACAATGATTTAAAAAAAAAGGAAACAAAAATAAGTGCTCTACTGGCATTAAAGGGCATGGTACTATTAGAGGCTTTTTTAAAGGAGGATGGTCCATCTCTAGACCGCTGATCTAAAATTTTGGGAGACCTGGTTTCACGTCTCTGCTCTGCTGCAGACTTCTTGTGTCTCATGCAAGTCACTTAGTCTCTTTGGGCAAGTCACTTAGTATCTCTGTAGTTCCTTATCTGTAAAATGAAAATAATAGCTGTGCTCTACCTTATGGGAGTTATGAGAATAAATGCATTAGATTGTGAGACACTTTGAATACTTTTAGTAAATCTTAAGGAGAAGATGTAAAGGTCCTGCCTGCTTGTATTCTGAGAAGATCTTTTAGATCCATTAAACTTGTGAACCAGATTCTCCATCTGCAATTCTGACTCCTCTTCCTCATTCTGTTACAGTACAGAACTGTCCATTTTTATGCCACAGGTATGAGACATGAATGTCTGAAAGGACCACTGCAAAAATGCTGAGATGTCAGCCAAAAGGGTATGTTCTGGTACCGCTATTTCCCCTCCCCCATGCATTGTTTTTCAACTTTAAAAAAACCAAACTGTTTCAGAGACAAATTGGTCATAATCAAACATCCAAATGACCTGGCTCAAGTTGCTTCACTCCCACTTGTATATTGCAACTCAGTTTCTATATCCCTTCAAAAAATAGGATGTTTCACAGGGATGTATTATTGAATGGAATAATAAATATATGTACTGAATATTAATTCCAAAATAAGTGAATGGAAAAGGAGCTCACTTTTATAGATTCTGGAAGAGGCGCTGGAATATTGGTGGAAATCTTGCTCACTAGTCAGTCATCTCATTCCAGGGAAATTATTCGGTTGCCTTAAACTGCAATGTAAATTTTTGCTTTGGCTAGCCGCCTTATACCAACTCCTTTAAAATGGAGAGGATGAGGTTGCAGCTGTAGAAAATGGAACTGAGATTAGAAGCTTCTGATATTCACCTTCTGAAAAGCTTCTCCTAACCCAAGTACAGAGGATTAGCAGGTTAATTTACTTTCTTTAAGAGGTCTCCTTCACACAAGGTGTTATCCGGCCCAACAGCTCATCACTGCAGCTTACTTAGATTAAGTCTGACACAGAGAGATTGTCTGTTTGTAATATACCAGCTGCCAATAACAATTTTATTTCTCTTTCCAACAGAGTCATTTGCATCAGGTGTTGATAACTTGGGGAATCCCCTCCATAGTTCTTTCCTGTCTTACAATCCCTAGTCAAGGCACCGAGCCTATCACAAATTCAGGAAGGCTGGACAGGGCTCTTGCAGAGGAAAATTGAACTGTGCTCCCTGTACTTCTCACTGCTTGCTTACCCTTAATCAGCCAGAGGGGTTATATTTGCTTGATGTAAGGCAGTCCTTTTTGCAAAGGCTAAAAGCTCGATTTCCTAAATACCCCAGTCCACTACTAGCCTGGGGGCTGGCTCATTATACCAGTCTTTCCACCAATCTAGAGATTAAAACTATAAACTGTCCCAGGTCAGCAGAAGAGGTGACCTAATTTCACTAAAACTATTGCACATACTTGCACAAAAGCCAACCCATGTACAAGTTAATCTCTCCCACCCTCGCAGAAAAAGAATTATGAAATTTAGTGTATGGAACTATCCATCCTTATCTCGGTATGGTTAAGTTGTCAGAGGGAGCACATCCCACAGGTAGGAGGGAGAAAGATAACAGCTGCTGATCTTAATGGGAAGCTGTTTCCCAGAAATAAACCCCCTATATCCAACCCCCTCCCCCCCCCCAAAAAAAACCCAAAACCCTGCACATAAGTCTCCACCCTACTCCTCCCTCAAAATTGCCTTGAAACATTGGCAGAGATTTCTCATCTTCTATGCTGAGTGTGTATGATAGATGGGTTTCTATTAAATGTAACAACACTGTGAATTTTATTTGTGTGTGTGTTATATGCAAAGTCTCTGGCTACTAGAAAGCGAACCAGATGGCCACCACTGATCTCATGACAGTGATACTTTGTCCATGCATTACACAGGATAGGACAACTGAGGATAGTTTGGAAATGCCAGGGCTTCATTTTCCCTGAAATAGCTGCTGCTTTAATGTTGCAAACTGACTTCACCCCCGTGCCCTGAAATACTACTTCCAGATTCATTATGGAAAGACTGTACATCTTCCTTTTTAAAAGATATTCAAGTTTGGGGTTTTTTTGGTATATTCCATCAGCATTATTAAGTAATTGTCCATAAATACCCTTCTCGCATCTCTTGTCTTGCTAAGATTATGCATCATCTGACAGTTGCCATGGACACGAGTAATACCAGATGGGATTAGCCCCAATGAGCTTTATAACCCTGGTGTAAATTATGCTCTGTGAAGTTACTGGGAAAGAACATTGACCAGATAATGTTAAGAAGTGCCACAGTGAATATTGTTACCAAGCCCAAAACCTCTCTGTAAAACTACTAAGAAGGTGAAAAGTAGCATTCTGCTTCCTAAAACTTGCCCTTGTCCTCCAGACAAACTGGCTCTCAGTTCTGTGCCCCACAGTTTGACAATGACAGTTGTATGTTGAATCAGTACTTAAGAAAAGAAAACCTGGTTTTTAATATCTTTATCTTCTTTGTCTCTTGCTGGGAAATTCTAAATCCCCCCACCAAGGGCTTAATGAACTTAGGCTTCACTTTTTTTTCCCTTTAACCTATTAATTTCTGAAAACTAGATTTGGTAGTCTGGATTTGGATTGCTATTTGGAAAGTATGTGCAGGGATAGGCCTAGTTTACGTCAGTGGAAAATTTGATGTAGAAGATTTCTCCCTGTTCTACCCTCTCCACTTGCCTACACTGAGGATGGGAGCAACTTGCACAGGAAGTAACAGATTCACCTCTACCAACTTCTCACAAATGGAGAGTTGTATCCAGCCAGCTTAAAGGCACTTTATTCTGCTCGTCTCTCACAGTGGTTTGGGCAAATGGGTAAATCCAGTCCACAATACACTTTCAGCCACCTCTAGTATATGCAGTGTTAGCATTGTCAAGATTATAAAACACTCTTATTTTTTTATATTGGGAAAAACAGCTTTTTAAGCAGAGCAGGAATTAACATATTATATAGACACATAGCCTATATTAAATGTATATGGTGACTGCAAACATGGCCTATTGTGTACAGCTAATTATATATTTAAACTTGTTGTCTCACCTCTTTAGTCTGTTTCCCTTTTGTTCAGTAAATTTTGTGCCTTCATTTGTAATGTCTCAGCTTGGGTGGGGGGATCTACTATAATTTGACAAGGCTTTAAATTCTTTGAATGAGGGCAAGAAAAGAGGTGGGCTAAATGACAGAATACTTTAGCTTTCTCAAAAATATTTCACACAGGAAGTCTTAAAAGGAAGTGTTCCAATAATTGTTAATGACCAGATTAAAAATTCCTGTGGCTTTTGGTACGTGTGTAAATTTTTGTGTATGCATCCTGGAGACGGATATTCTTTGTTTACCTACAAAATGGGCAGAAGCAGTGCAAATTTCCTTCCCTTCTCCAAATAAGCTACCAAACTCATTTCAGTGTGGGTATCAAATAGCTATCAGGCAATAACAACTTTTTGTCATTCTAAGAAAGTCTGAATTTTGAAGTGACCTAGATATGAAAGACTGTTTAAGCTACAGCCAGTTGCTGATATTAGGCACTTCATCTTTCGAGCTGGTTTAAGAGAGGCAATTTAAAAATAAATAGAACAGAGTGACCTTAAGAACACTTCTGTACTGGTAAAACATGTTTCTGAGCCATCTCTGAAAATAAGTGCTGGGTACCCAATTGCACTAGGTATCTGTATCTTCCTGAATGGCCCCCTGGTCATTTGTCTGCCTCCCCTGCAGATCCTCTGTGTTCACAAAGGAGTACATTTCTAGGAAGTACCTTGTGTGGTAAAAGACTGTTGCAATAGCAGGTGCAATCAATAGCTGCTTCTGTGTCTGAGATGGTTGTAGGTTGGCTGAGATGCATCTAGATGTATCCAAGAAATTCATATTAGAAGGCTCTACATCCACATTGCTGCAATGGATGAGGATGCCCTTGGCATCTCCTGCATTCAGCAGTTTCAGTGTTAAGTCAGGGCTGTCCAACTGGCAACCCATGAGAGGCCAGCCTGCAACCTGCCTGTAGTGCCCTCAGCTTTGCAGCTGGGAGTGGGGAGATCCCAAAGGCCTGCCACTGCAGCATGTGGCTGGCATTGTATGTGGCTGGTATTGTTTACAGTCCCCGGTCTCAGGGAACTTGAATAGCCAGTATTGCCTACATGCAAAAGGTTTCTGATTTTTAGTAGA
>NW_017729001.1:10809636-10810243 GCF_001723915.1 Gavialis gangeticus
TGGCTGGGATTGTTTACAGTCCCCGGTCTCAGGGAACTTGAATAGCCAGTATTGCCTACATGCAAAAGGTTTCTGATTTTTAGTAGAGATGTTGCAGACCATCTTGAACTTAGTTGAGGCTCATGGTTGGAACCCCAGATCATTATGGGTGTGAAATCTGTGCCTGCCTGTCTGCCCCAAAATAATCTGTCAGAAAACTCTAGGGGGGGAAAGGGGAAAAATATAATTCTGTCATCTCCTATAAAGCTTCATGATTTGTTTTCCTTCTGTTTCTATTTCCCTGTCGGTAAAATGGGCATACCATATAATTAGCCTCCAAGGCAAGATTAATTTAAAGGTTGCACAGTACTCTGAAATTGCAAGTGCTGCTCCATGAAGATTTTTCTTTTTTTATGAGTGATTTTATTCTAGCATAGACTATCTTGGCCAGTGGCAATGCGTAGGGGGTGCATGGGTGAAAGCGCTGGTGCACCCCCCAACAGCCAGTTAGGCAACAAGCATGGGGGGCAGGTGACAGCACCAGTGCCCACCCTGCGAGCACAGGCCAGGGAGTGGGGGTACCAGGAGAAGTGCCGCTAGCTCTTCCGTGTTGGTGTGATCAGTCATG
>NW_017729001.1:10810563-10812266 GCF_001723915.1 Gavialis gangeticus
GGGGGGGCACATGCCCCCTCTGACTCAGGAGGCACCAGTTGCCCATGATCTTGACCCTAAGACCAAACAAAATATTCTTATCAATAGAAGTTTTATGGTGGGGAGGGCAAAAAGAAAAAAGGTTGTGAAACTGTTCAAAGGAAAGGTAATGTATGTATAAAACTCCATGGCTGAAGAAATGTTTCCTTCTGTGGCCTATTTCAGTGGAAGAAACCTCATACCTGCCTCGGTGAGAATGTGTACATTTTGTGTACAAGAATGAGGGCCATCAAATAACAGTGAAAGGAAGCAACTGTAAAACTTACAGAATGAAGTTTTTTGGGTTTGTTTTTTTTTATACAATGTGCAGTTGGTCTGTAGAACCAATTGTCACTTAGATACTAGAGGTACACTGATATATCGGTCCGATATTGGATCAGCACCGATTATAAAGAAAATTGAGTGCATTTGAAATCCACTTTTTTTCCTGATGTGGCTGCTAATTTGGCCAATTTTTAAATGACCCATACATGTGTGCAGCTGCAGCACAGCATGTAAGCAGTGAGGAGCACAGTCTGGCAGCTTGGAGAGTTGCATCCAGCTGGTAAGTCTGTTGTGGTGGAAGGAGACAGGGTATGGCAGACCACTAGGGGATGCTTTTGTGCTGAGCTGCCTGCCTCGCTGCACATGGCCAAAATCCAAGCTCGAGTGTCTCCCCTGGGGTGCCTATGTCTGGCTGACCCCCTTCCTGGAGCACACCCACAAGCCTGCAGTACCACTGTCACCACCCAGACTCAGGTCTTTGTCTGGGCCAGTGCTGCCCAGGATACACAGACCCTGTAGACCTAGGGGTTGTTTAACCCCAGCAGGATATATCTGGGTGATCTTTGTAGCCTGAAGCATAGAAAGTAGCCTCCCTTAGTCGGGTGAGCAAAGGGAGCAAAACAAGGCCTGCCCAATCCCTCTCAAACAAGTACGACAAGGATGGCTATAAAGGATAGCTTTATTGGGTAGAGAGGGTAGGCATGAGGAGGAGTACAAGTCAGAGAAGTATCAAAAGAATAACCCTGAGCAAACAGAAGTGTCTTGGTAGCCTTTTGATACATGACTAGACTACAGTCAACTAAGTTCCTAGTTAGGTTTCTGGTAAGTTACTCAATTCTGCATCCAAAGTATGAGAGCGAGCTGTGGAGGTCCATGCTTGTGTGTGTGTGTTTTAAAATGTCTGCCTCTCTTCTTCCTGGAGGGGGACGCTCTTTATAACCTTTCTGACCTCACCACCTGGACGCATCCACAATCAGGTATCTTCAGACCACAGTTGATGCTGGTTGGTCAGTTTTAAAAACCTCAGAGGAGAGCTTAGGGTTACACAGGGCAGAGGGCAAGCAAGCTTCCCCACCTCCCTCAGGAATTTCTTCACACAGTCGCATAGGCTCAGTAGTAAATGAGACAGCGGGGTGGGGGCACTCTCTGTCTGCAGCAGTGAGGCAGACTGGAGGGTGATTTTCTCCACAGAGGGAAGGGAAGGTGCATGGGCGGGGGGCAGATCAAGGCTGCCATAATGGGGCTGGGACTGGGGCTGGGGCAGGCACTGCCCAGCCAGGGCAGGGCGGGGTGTGGGACGGAGCCACAGCTCGTCAGAGGGGCATGGGGGGGGCAGCTCCTGCTGCTGCGCATACCCCAGGAGGGCACAGGGGGTGCATGCCCCTGATCTGTGCAGGGTG
>NW_017729001.1:10817266-10817496 GCF_001723915.1 Gavialis gangeticus
ATTGTGCTAGGCTCTTCCTGGTGCGGGGGTGGTCTGGGCTGTGCTTGGGGTGGGCAGTGGTGGCACTGGGAGGAGGGGTTGGGAGCTACAGCAATTTTGGGGGTGGCTGCAGTCCCCCCACCCCATAGCCCCCTTCCCAGTGCTACCACCACCCACCCTGAGCACAGCCCAGCACAGCCCACCCCACCCCACACACAGATCAGGAGGCATATGCCCCCCCATGCCCTCCT
>NW_017729001.1:10817507-10817958 GCF_001723915.1 Gavialis gangeticus
GCATATGCCCCCCCATGCCCTCCTGGCTTGTGTGCAGCAGTGGGAGCTGCCCCCCCAGATGATCTGTGGCTCTATCCTGTGTCCTGCTCCACCCCGGCTGGGCAGTACGTGCCCCAGCCCCAGCTCCACTTGCTCTCTCACCACAGGGGCTTCTATCTGCTCCCCCACTCCATGCCCTCTCCCTCTCCACCACAACAGACTTACCAGTCAGACACTGCTCATAGTTAATTCATAGATTGTGAGGCTGGAAGAGAGCTCAGGGGATCACTGGATCCAGCCCCCTGCACCAGGCAGGAAAGACAGCTGGGGTCAGGTGACCCCAGCAAGGTGACCATCCAGTCTCCTCTGGAAGATTTCCAGGGTAGGCGATTGCACCACCTCTGGAGGGAGTCTGTTCCACAGTCTGGACACCCTAACTGTGAAGAAGTTTTTCCTAATGTTAAGCCTGAAA
>NW_017729001.1:10817968-10843766 GCF_001723915.1 Gavialis gangeticus
CAGGAATTTGTGGCCATTATTCCTGGCTTTCCCCAAGGGTGCCCTGGTGAACAGTTGTTCACTGAGCCTTTGATGTATTCCCCTGATGTAGCAGTACTCTGCTACCAAGTCCCCTCTCAGCCTTCTCTTTTTCAAGCTGAAGAGTCCCAGGTCCCTCAGCCTTTCCTCATACAGCTTGCCATGCAAGTCTTTGATTATATGGGTGGCCCTTCTGTGGACTCTCTCGAGCTTTACCATGTCCTTGTTGAAGTGTGGCACCCAGGACTGGATACAGTACTCGAGCTGCAGTCTCACCAATGCTGAGTAAAGTGAGAGAATCACTTCCCTAGTTTTGCTGGAGATATATCAATTGATGTATGCCAGGGTATTCTTTGCTCTATTGGCTACAGCGTTGCACTGCTGGCTCATATTCATACTGTAGTCTATTTTTAACCCCAGGCCCTTTCATTCATGGTGCTGATCAGTTTGGTGCCGCCAAACCTGTAGATGTGTAGGGTTTTTTTAGTCCCCCCCACTGGACCAAGCACAGACCCCTGAGAGACACCACTGGCCACTCCTCGCCAAGATGGCACGGATCCATTCATTAGAACTCTCTGGAGCTCTTCAAGCTGCCAGGCTGTGTATTGGAAATCAGATCGGTGTTGGCTGATATGCCTCCTTAAAAATCGGCTATTGGTATCGGCACCAAATATCTCTTATCAGTGCACCTCTGCTAGATACCACTGAGTCCAGGAGCTCCATAGGGTTCTTCAAAGGGTTGGATTCTGATACAGATAACAAGAAGATCTAGAGGAACAACCATAAAAAATGGTGCTTAACAAATTTTGAGGAGAAACCTTGTGTTTCAGGGCATAAACCAGTTTCTAAGTGAGGGTACTTAGAAAATATTTCTGGACAGCTTGTCCTCTAACTGCCTATTGCCATGCATTTTTCACTTTTCTCTTAAGTATCCGGTACTGGCTACTGTTGTAGATAGACTGACTGGGTCTGATCTGATATGGAAATCTTCTCTTTCAATAAAAGGATACAGTGCAGGGAATGGTCTTTTCCTTTCCCGTGCTGCTCAGATCCCAGAACAAGTTGTCATATAAAAATCTGTGTAAATAAAATAGCCCATATCCTTGGTCACCTGATTCTGATGTTGCAGAGGGACTATAAAGCCACCATTATCAGGCATCTAGGCATTTCCCATGAAGCATACGTGACTCCTTAGGTGTTGTAAAGGTGGTGTCATTTAGTTATTCACCACCCTCCTGCTCCTGAGATGGGATATGGGGGGAAGAAAGGCTGTGCTACAGCAATCCTGTGTCAGTGATGTCAATGCGAACTACAGTCATTCAAGACTTGTTCTAGAGACTAAGATAACTAACAACTGCACTGTGGTATTGGGGACAGAAAAAATGCTAGTGGTATACATTCTTTCATTGACCATTTCTTGGTCAGTTTGAGCCCCAAAATATTGTTGGTTCTGGTTATTTAAACTAAATACACATATGAAATGGTGGCATTTGGGGCCTTCTGTGACAAGGGAGGAGATTCAAGAAAAAATCAACTTGAGGACAGTCATGGAAAGAACTAAAGAGGCAGGAAGGCAAGAAAAAGAGAGAAGAGAAGAAGAAAGGGGGAGAAGTGTGCAGAGAATATAGAAATTAATGATGAAAGCTGGGATCAGACAGAGATCAAACTCAAATGGAAATGCATGAAACTGTTACATTGAAAATATTATTTATTGTATTTTTCATAATTATATCAAGTAATATTTTAAAATAATAATTCTGGTATTGGATAACAAGGTCTTACCAACATATTGTGAACACATGTATGCCCTGGGGGAAGAAACCCATGCAGGTCTCCCTTGAAAGCAAAGAGAACTCCACTATTGTCACATGGTACAGATTTTAAGAAAAAGCATGCTCAAGAAAACCAGACCAATGGGTCATGCATAAGATGATGGACACATAAGTGAGTTGAAATCTTTATGTAAGAGGGCTGTAAATTAGGTTGTCACATTGTTTCCTAACATGATTCTGAAAGTCCATTATCCCACCCACACTACAAAAATGTGTGCTAGAACAGTGATGCACCAAATTGTGCACTGGCTCTTCTAGAATTAGTAGTGGAGGTAGGGCCTGCACTATTATAACTTGAATGCTGAGGGACTGGAAGAAAGTGTAAGTTATGCTATTTGATGTACTTCTGAATGGCCCTTACTTGGGCAGAGAGTGTTATGATATAGTATATTTACTACTCCTACCAAAGACTTGTGCACATACAAGAGAAGTATCAGTCACAGGAAAAATACCATTCAATAGAAACTGCTATGAGCAGTGTAAAAATTTCTGTTCCATCACTGATCACATTAACCTTCATTTTCACTTACTGGAGATCAGTGGTGGAAAAAATATTAATTTAACCACACTAATGGTACATCAGGTCCCACTTAAAGTCTTACTGAATCTCGCCATGTAGGCAGGAAGCCGTCCTTTTGTGGCTTTGGAGAGCCTACCATCAGATCCTCATCTACTGGGAAAGGACCAAGTCTTAACAGCTAGCTTTTTGAATGGGCATACAGAGGTGCATAGGACAGATGGCCTTCTCTGTAATCCCCACTTTGCTTGACTTTGTAATATTTTTTGTCTGAGATCTTGGACAATGTCTTTAGGCTGTATTCTCTATTGGTTTGAGTTTGCCTGAGTGGTGAATTTTTCTAATTAATAACTATAGAGAAAGCTAAACTGCTGGCCATGTTGCTTTTGGTAGTTCTCAGTTTTATACCTATTTGAAGCCCACCTGGTTTAGCCTTGGGTCTACTGAAAACCCTAAATATGTCATTTAGTTTCAGAGCTCACAGGTGTCCAGAAGCAGCGACCTTGGTACTAAAAAACCCAAAAGTTCAAAAGCACATTATATGCATCCTTCTGGAGCAGATCTCTGCTGTTACAAAACCATGTGGGAAAGGATCTTATATTAAGCCATAACAGATTGATCTACATTTTCAAACCTTGGCTGCAGGTACGAGTTAATTAGAGCATTGGTGAACCAAATTCACTGTGCAGAGCTAGCCACACAAGAGTCCCTGCTCACAGTATCATTTCAGTAGATTCTGATTTACGCCTACAATTACACTATCCCTAGCATTTGGCAGTAACATTTCTCCAGTGGTTCTTATTCCTCTGACTCAATTCTACCTCCCCTTCTGTCTTCTCCAACAAAACGCTTTATTAAAATACTTTACACAAATGTAAAATGACTTTGTCCAGCTCAGGTGATCACCCACCCTGTATTTCATTCCGTGTTCCTAATTTTACATAATGTCCTGCAACCCAGATAAAAAAAGAATAGTGAACTTTGCATGTATATGGAATAACGCACTGTGTGATTTTGATGGTGTTTGTTAAGCAGAAGCTTTATCCTTTTATTTTTCATATAGATTGTCCTTTTTGTTAATTTACTTGCTTTATTTTTGTTCTTTCTGAACATAGTTTTGTGTAGGACATAATTGAAAGTGCAGAAATATTAGCAAATATTCCAAAAACTGATCTTAGAAAGGATGGCTTTAAGAAACTCTCTTCAAAACCTCAACTGTGGGAGGACAAGCTTCCACAAAGAGTTCTGTGCTCTTGCTTCCATACTCCCACATCTTCCATAGACCTTATGTGATCTCATCTTGGGAAAATTTGTTTTAAAAAATTAGATAAAAAGCAACCATGGCAACACCAAGACCAGGCTTTCAAAACCACTCCAAACCTAGTGACCAGATTTTCAGAAGTGCTCAGTTCTTGGCACCCCCCCCAAGATGTGGTATTGAGTACTTTTGAGAATTCTGAGTATGTAGTTGTGTACTTACCTCTTACAATGAGCCTCATCTTGAATCTTGAAATAGTGATCCAGTTAAATGCAGTACCTTTAGCCTGTTCTAGAGAGTTGCTGCTGCTGTTTCTTTTTTATTATCTAAAGGGTGCTACTGAAATAGTTGGCATTTTAAAAACCAGTTCCCTGCCATGAAGGGCTTGGGGCTCAAGGGAATTATCCCATGTATATTAGTGGAGTTGTACACACAGATAACATTTTCTTGTTGGGTTAAATGTCTGCAATAATGTATGTGAATTAAATTTAGCAAAACAGAAGACTGAAGATTGGGTGAGGAGTATGATGGAAAAGATATGACCATGCAATTTCCAGCATCTCCATAGTGTATTCACCTTGTTACACATTTTGGGTTTTATTGTTTTAAATATATTTAACTCTATTTTATAAAGTGCCCAGAAGTTACTGTTAATAATACGTTATTAATACTCTTATTTGTTGATCCCTGACATTGTGCTCTATCTTGTGCCTAAGAGAAGGGAGAGGGAGACTATCTTCCCCCAAGGCTCCTATGGTCTAAACAGACTATTTCTTCCTGAAAGATATTAATAATTAAGATGCCTATAGACAAGCAGGGAGGCTGCTCTGATGCACAGTAATTCCAGCGTGCTTGATTAATCGAGTCTGCTAGGCTAAGTACACAGTCAAAAAGCCTGAGGCAGAATCAACCCTATTTTTGCAGGTTAGTCTAAGCTGCAAAGATTAAACTGAGAAACAACTGGACACACATTTACCTTTGATTCAGGTAATGCAGCCACGTGCCTACAGTGCCTCAGGCCAGAAGCTTGGGAGGCGGGGCACTAGAGCACAGCTCTCTGGCACTTCTTCCTGCTGCCCCCGAGGTCTCTGGGAATTGCAGTCCAGAATCATAGAAGCAGGACTCTGATGGGTTGCTCATCATTTCCTCTTCCTGCTTCCAGGTACCTCTGGGATTTGTAGTCCACAGTTATAGGCAGCAGTAATTTACAGTAAGTTTAGCAGGGCTGGGCAGCTCTGTACTCGGGGAGGGGGAGGGTGTTTAACCCCCCTCCCTGGCCTCATACCCCAGCCAGGGTTTGCCTGTGGGGGGAGGGCAATCTCTGCCTCTCTCTTCAAGCCCCACCCCCAGCACTTTTCTGCTGGAGCGGACAGCCCAGCCCAGGGCTGCAGAGCATGTTGGGATACTGGGGGGGATTTTGATTTAATTTGAATCAGGAAGGGATCTGAGACAAAAGTTTCATAAACTTGTTTGAGCCAAATCAGTTAAGTGATACTACATTCAACCAGGTTTATCTTAAACCAATTTCAGCCATTTTGAAACTGGTTTATGTGGACTGAACTTTTGTTACAAGTTTAAACCAGTTTCTGATTACTTAAACCAGTTTATGTGTAACTTCCGTCCTTAGCCCTGGAATGTGGCAATTACCACACTCCAGCAGCCTCCTGCACCTCATGCATCAGCATCCCTGTTCTTCAAAATGTCAGCAGGGGCACTTTATCCTTTCTAATTAAAGTGCCCCCCCCAGCACATATATAAACACCAGGATTATATCTGGAAGTTGTCAAAAACATACATGGAAAAGCATTTGAATGTCAGGTATGTACAGACAGTAGATTTCTAAAAGCTTGTAATATGAACTTATCTGCCAGTTGAATTCAATAGTAAGCACCATTTCAGGGTACTGGGGAGAATGAAAAAAGCAGTGGCTGAGCAGGGAATGTTGCAATGATTTGATCACCAAAATAGTTAAGAGCAGCAGGATACTTTTCATTTTAAACTAGAGGGCTTTGATTTTTTTAAGGTATTCTCTATAATTGTAATGTACTGTTGTGTGAACTATCCTATTACGTGTTAGGTGGTGGTATCAGACTCTTTCTTGTTTCTTTTTTTTTAATTTGTGACTTCATTCAATGTGAGTCATTAATAGAGCTTTCCCATTAGCCCAAGGAGACAGTCCTGAGTTGTATGTTAATTTTAAGTTAGTCTTGTTTTGTGACCAAATTCAGTAACACACTTTTACAGAGATAGGAGACTGGGTAGAGATGCACCTTATAGACTAACTGAGTCAAAGATGCATAAGCTTTCATGAGCAAGTGCTCTTTAACCCAGGCTATTGGTAATGAAAGTTTAAAAAAAAAATCTTATCAGCGGTCAGGCTTCAAGTTTCAGAAAAACTTGAACATTTTTAAAAAATGAATGTAAGAATCAATGTTACTCTAGAATTAGACTTGGAGATAAATTAATGGGAATTTGACTTGGTGGATAGTTGACTTAATAACTTCTATATCAGAGTGGGCAAAATGTGGCCCACGAGGCCAGTCTATCTGGCCCGCGGGGTCCCTAAAAAATTTAGAAAATCAATATTTATCTGCCCCTGGCTGCCTGTCATGAGGCCCTTGATGGCTTGCCAAAACTCAGTAAGTGGCCCTCCACCTGAAATAATTGCCCACCCCTGTTCTATATCCAGTTTAAAACTGTCTAGTCTTTTCTTCTCTCTTATTCTAAAAGTTTTTCTCCTCTACAGTTATGGGAACTTCTCTTTCAAATTGTACTCATTGGTTTCTTAAAGATTATTAGCCAGATATGCAAAAACAGCTGCTGAAGTCATGTCTGCATATTTGGTATATATCTGTTTGAAAGTGGAAACATGCTTTTTGACATCCCAACTTACCTAGTTTGCAAGCACAGACACATTCGCGCATTGGCAGCTCAAAAAGACGGGGCAGTAATCCTGGGTCATCTAATGGATTTACTTTTTGTTTATGATTAATAAATAATATCTAGACTGAAGTTTATACTAATCTTAGAAATAACATCCTGTACTTTATGGGAGAGAATGATAGAGTTCACTCCCCATTTCACAACTGTGTGCTGGTAGCCACACATTAAAGATGCCCTACATAGCTTCATGTTCTTGTTTATTATTTATGTTAAAGGACTAGATGTCAGGATCTTTTAAGCTTTCAGTAGTCACTTGCTTTGGATCTGTCATTGTGTCTCATTTCTAGGCACAGGCACTTTGAGAAGGGGTAGAGGTAGTTTTTGGATATCCAAATGCAAAATCTCTTGGTTAGAGTTCTGTATATTTCCTCCCTGTTGCATTTTAATATATATGCATGTAATAACTTGACAATGGAGACTTGAATCTCCTGAATTCTGTATCCTGGAATGGGAACTGAGAGTTCAGAGCATGTTTCTGAACAAGATTTCTAATATCTCACATTTTTTATCCATACTGATTTCTGTTCCTTAAAAACTGTTTTCAGTTAATCAGTAAAAAGAGTTTAAGATGTGATCAAACATCGCATTCAGTTTGAAATATTAAGTTTATGATTTTCTGCTTTCAGAGATGTCTGGCTGTTGAAAAAGGTACATGCATGCCTTGCTTATTAGACAAAGGTTTTAACTGTAGAAACTTTTCATTCTGATCTTATGAGTGTCTTGATCTCCTGTAGGCTCATCATTCAGTCATATCATTTCAAATTCAGTCCAGATGAAAAAACTGAAGAAATTTAAGGGTCTACCTTCAACATCCTGGTGCTCAGGTATCATAATTTTCTAATGAAGCATGCTAGTGCTTGTTACAAATAATTGGAATCAAATTCTCATCACACCGAAATCAGCAGTGGAATTACAATCTGACTCTCAAGGCATAAGACTCCTATTTGTTCCCATTTTCTGTATGGAGTAACTGAGGCATAGAGAAATTAAATGATTTCCTCAACATTGCATAACATGTAGAAAAGCTATCAGCAGAATTAAGATAACCTTTCTGTTAACACTAGACCCATATCACTCTTATTATCTTCTAAAAACAAAGAATAAGTTTTCAACCCTTGAATGCTAATTTTGTTTGATTTCCCCCCCCCCCCATTATAATATATTGGAGGCATTTTGAATTTGAAATCAAAACTGAATTGTCTGATCAATTCTTCAGAACTTCATGACATCTTTCATGTGTGGAACAAGCACGTGTAGAAGAGCAAAACAGGCACTACTGTGCTCTGATGAATATTAGATGTCCTCTAGGTTTATTCTGTCCTGTAACTGGATTTTTAGTGATGTTTTATTATAATACATAAATGGGACAGCCCTCTGTTGACTTCACTAGGAGCAAGACTGAGTTATCTTTTTACATGTAGCATTTTCCTCTTTGGCTAAGCCGCATATTAAATTCAAAGTTTAAATAAGTTCAACGGAGAAACTGGTACTTAAACACCCACTGCAATGTGTGAACAGTGAGCTGTACACCCATTTATTAAGCCATTATTTTCAGTTAACTAATCCTTCTTAGCCAGTAGTATGTAGCCATTCACAAGTCTCTCTTTGACGGTTAGTTCATATTCCACTTGTGAGCAGCCAGTAAAATGTGCAATTCTGGATGATGAATTCACCTATGATACTGAGATTAGGTTTACCACTGAAATTATCCAAGTTAGCAATACTTGTTGAAAAACAAAATGTTAGACCACTGCTTTATACTGAGATTTGCCTTGTAAAGCAGTTATTAAATGTCTTTCAAGTTTACTGAGAAAATATAGATGCCATGTTTAGTCCATAGCAGGTAGCCTGGAGGGGTCAAAGGTATGGGAAATACTTTTTAAAATCATCCAGACACCATAATTAGTGGTCTCTTGATCATCTACTTTCCATGTTTTGTTTTTACTGTTTAGTAGCACAGCAAAAATACATCATCAGTATTGAAAGGGCATATCTAAGAGCACATTATCCAGTACCAATGGCTTGTTTAACTTGAAAAATCTAAATTAAAAAACATTAAAAAGTCCTGGGTTAAAGAGTACGCTCCTCCCCTGAGTGAGCTGTTGATCTTTAAGAGGGGGAATCCACTGTCTCTCATCTTTCTTCAAAGAAAGGGGAAGCAAACTTAGAATTGGTAATTTATACTTCCTTTCCCCAAAGGACTAAAGAGAGCTGAGATTGAAGTTGTTCACTTGACTCCTAGAGGTTATAAGGAAAAGGGCACTGAAGAAGCACTGTGTGGTTCTTTATTCCATTTCGTCAAAAGCAATGAGAAAAATAGCAGGACTTGTGAGAGAGGCTTTCATTTCCTTCTCTGCATCTAACCTTGAGGGCCAATGACAACCTCCAGAACTAGGCAAACCTCTAAGGAAGCTCTGGAAGAAATGTGGTGGAGGCTTTCTCTCCCCTTTTGTGAAGACTTGAGAAAGGAAACAGTAGAAAGATGGGAGCCCTGCTTGGATAAGCACAAGATCAATACTTGTGGACTCTGGGTAACATTTTCAAAATTACTTGAGTAATTTAGGTGGTTAAGTCCTGTTGATTTACCCCACACTGGGAGGAGTGGTAGATATCCTGGAGGGTAGGAGCTAGGATTCAGAGAGACATAGACAAACTGGAGGATTGGACCAAAAGAAATCTCATGAGGTTCAAAAAGGACACATGCAAATTCCTGCACTTGGGATGGAACAGTCCCATGCACCAGAACAGGCTGGGGACCTACTGGCTGAGCAGCAGCTCTGCAGCAAAGGACCTGGGGGGTCCAGTAAGCTGAATACGAGCCAGCAGTGTGCCCTTATTGTGAAGAAGGCTAATGATGACATACTGGGCAGCATTAGTAGGAGTGTTGCCAGCAGGTCAGGGGAAGTGATTATTCCCCTCTCTTTGTCACTGGTGAGGGAGGCCACATGTGGAGTAGTGTGACCAACTTTGGGTTCCCCACTACGAAAAGGATGTAGACAAATTGGAGGGAGTCCAGCAGAGGGCAATGAAATTGGTTATGGTGCTGGGGCACGTGACTTATGAGGAGAGGGTGAGGGAACTGGGCTTATTTAGCCTGTAGAAGAGGAGACTGAGAGGGGATTTAATAACAGTCTTCAACTACCTGGAGGTGGTTCTGAAGAGGATGGAGCTGGACTATTTTCAGTGGTGGCAGATGACAGAACAAGGAGCAATGGTCTCAAATTGCAGCAAGGGACGCTTAGGTTAGACATGAGGGAAAACTTTCTCATAGAGCTTGTAACTTGATTCATTATAAAAACACAAGGAAATATTGCGATCATCTTGTCTGACTTCCCATTAAGCTAGTTTTTAATCCATTTAATGTGTGCCAGGTTGGGGTTTTTTTATATTGTTCTAGTTTTTTAATCATGATGTTGTGCAGTACAGATTCCTTAGAAAGTCTATCTTGTTTGAAGAGCATTCAGCAATCAGGGAAGAAGAAAAGTCAGAAAAAAACTAACGAAGCTATTTTCTTCTGTTTTACTACTTTTTTTCAGTCTGGAGGAAATGGAGTGGCTTGCTCAGCTGAGGGTTGTGATTTGTTGAGATATGCACATTTAAGGATCATTTTGAAACAGTTGTACCTTAATCCCCATGTCCATTTTTAGGATATTTGGGGCCTTGCCACTAGGGCTGTGTGAAGCTTCGGTCCCTGATTTGATTCAACAGACTTGGCCCAATTCAATGGCCAAATCTGCAGATCCGAAATGAATCTGAGGACCCTTCAATCTCTCCGAATCAAATCAGAGCCCTCTGAATCAATTCAGAGATTTGGGCATAGACACAGCTTTACATGTTTTTTTACATACCTCTAGGTAGCAGGTGGCTCGTGAATGCTGCGATGCTGGGGCACATGGAGTCTCCTACAGAAGCCCAGGGGGCTCCCCAGGGTGCTCTGCTGCAGGTCCGGAAGTGGACCAGAAGCACTTCTGGTCTAGCTCCAGGTCTGCTGAGGAGCCCAATGGGGGGCCCCCTCACACCCTTCTGGCTCAGCGACTGGTGCCTCCTGGGTCTGGGGCGGCACCCAAGATCCTCCACGGCTGATTGCCGAGCCGAGGGGGTGGGTCGCGGGCCGGACCCCTGCGTGCTCCCTAGTGGACCCAGAAGTGGACCATTTCCAGGTTCACCACCGAGCACGTGGAGGGCCCCCCCCCACACTCCTGTGGGATGCTTCCTCTGCCCCTGCATCCCAGCGTTCGCAAACCGCACGTCAGGAGGGACATGGAGAACCCAGAGAGGGTCCAGAGGAGGCCACTTATATGGTTGGGGGCCTCCGTGGCCAGCCCTATGAGAAAAGGCTGAGGGACCTGAATCTTTTCAGTCTCCGCAAGAGGAGACTGAGGGGGGATCTTGTGGCTGCCTACAACCTTATCAGGGGCCAGCAGCAGGGACTCGGGAAAGTCTGTTCACCAGGGCCCCCCTTGGAGTCACCAGGAACAATGGCCACAAGCTGAGGGAGGATAGGTTTAGGTTAGATATTAGGAAGAACTGCTTCACTTTAAGGGTGGCCAGAGCCTGAAATAGGCTTCCCAGAGAGGTGGTGCTCTCACCTTCCCTGGAAATCTTCAAAAGGAGACTGGATAGGCACCTGGCTGGGGTCTTATGACCCCTGCCATCCCCAGTGCTCCTTCCTGCCCATGGCAGGGGGTTGGACTAGATGATCTGTCCAGGTCCCTTCCCACTCATTGATTCTATGATTTTATGGTACCTTGTGGTATGTAGAGAAAACTTTTAAAGCTGTGTCTGTTTGAATTGCTGATTCTCCGAATCAGCATCAAATCTTTAAATTTGGATTCAGCTGAATCGAATTGGGGGCAGCGATCCAAATCCACGAATCGAATCACTGCCCCTGATTCGGGCTGAATCTGAATCCGAATCAATTGGGCCCGCTTCGCACACCCCTACGCGCAACGTGTTCAAATTAAAGCTGGCTAGAAACCCGCTATAGAGTTGTTATACATTTTCAGGCACTAAATTTGTAGCTGGCTGGCCCTTATAGCTGGGTAGTCCCTTTATGATGTAATAATTACTTTGCACATGTGGCTGCTTTAAATTTATTGCACAATTAACCAGTTAATTGTGTACTGTATGAAACATGGAGTAGATGCCTTAGATTGAAGCTGAACATTTCTTATGTTGGTAAGAAATGGTAGAATAATGTTCATGTTTTTCTCTGTCCAGCTTGACAGCATTGCTTCCTTTGACTGTATGTCAGATTGGCAACACTTCATCATAACAGACTATGCTGCCACTGCATGCAAAGGTTTGCTGTAGCATTTTTTCATTTGCACTGAACCCCAGAGGTGTAATAAAGCAGCCAGGCACCCAGGGTAGTGGGATGCATGGAGCAGTGGCAATTTCTGCCTGCTGCCATACCCCCAACATTAAAGCAGAGCTGTAGCAGCAGCAGTTAGTTTTGCACTCCTTTTTCACCACACATCCCCTCTCCAAGCCAGCGCTCAGGGTTGCTACCCTGGTTATGCCTTCACTCAACCCTCAGACAAAAATGACTGGTGGAGCCGCCTAATCATCAGTTACTCCCCAACTGCCCTCCACTCTGAATACAAGGAATATCTGCTGAACCCAGCAAGCTGTAGCCTTTCCATGCAGCATAGCCATGGCAGAACTTTGCATACAAGTGCAGCGGTGTAAATTCCTACTCATCAGAAGAGCAGCAGCATTTTCAGAGCTGGACCTGTCACTGATTGATAGGGGAAACAAACAGGATTTAAGGAGCTGGCAGGAAATTCCACCCTGTTTTTTAGCGGCAATCCCTCTTTGGATTAAGGAGCAAGGACTGAGACAGTGGCACTAGCATGATGTTTGCTGACAGAACTGAATGGTTATACTGATTTTGTCACTCCAGTGATTCCTGAGGGAATTCCTCTTTCCACAAAAAGGAGGTCTTCACCCCAAAATCTTTAAGTCAGGACCCCATTATTAGCAAGTTCAGCCCCAACCTGACATGGCACTGTGCCCACAGAGCAGAAAGTCAGGATTGCTTTTGCTGTCTCTTATACCATTGCTACCCACCAATTAACCTATGTGGGGAGAGGGGATGTTTTGTTCTCTTGGTTTTTTTCTGTATAGGTGTAATGGAAGTCACAACCCTATCAAACAGACCATCCAATTGTGATACGTAACAAGGAGTTTTTAATAAGAGTCACATGTTTATAATCTTATGTGTATTTATGTAAAAGTCAGACACCAAACCATCTACAGAGCATTTAAGTAGAAATAAGTTTTGTTTTTTTTTAAATGTTGCTGAATCCCTCCCGTTGAAAGATCTGTTACAAATCCAGTCTGACTGGAAATGTACAGCTACTCCTTGCTTAACGTCATAGTTACGTTCTTGAAAATTCAACTTTAAGCGAAACGATGGTAAACAAATCCAATTACGTCACAGTATTTACCTGCTAGCAGGTGGCAGCCAAACAACGTTATAACTGAACATTGCGCGACTTTAAACGAGTATGTTCTGTAATAGATCAGCGACGTAATAACAAAACAACATTAACCAGGACGACATTAAGTCAGGAGTACTTGTATCTGGCTGGCAGGCTGTCCTGTAACTGTTCTCATGACCAGTGCGTGCCCCCAGCGGCTGGGGGGGCACAGCTGCACTGGTGGCAGCAGGAACCTGGTGGTGGTGAGCAGGGAGCTCCCGCAGACACCGCCGGCACTGTTGACGGGGGGGTTGGAAGGTGGCAAGCACCAACCAGGAGTCAGCGATCACCCGCAGGTGCCTCTGGCAGCGTCGGCAGCAGCCAGGGGCGACCAGAAGTGCTTCTGGCCCACTTCCGGGTCTGCTGCCGAGCGTGCTGGGGATCCCCCCGTGCTTCTGTGGGACGCCCCGTGCACCCCAGCATCGCAGCATTCATGAGCCCCTGCTCCCTAGACGTATGCAGAAAAACCATTTAAAGCTGTCTCTGTGTCCGAGTCAATTCAGAGGGTTCTGATTCAATTTGGAGAGATTAAAGGGTCCTCTCATTCGATTTGGATTCGGAGATTTGGCCACCGAATCAGGCCAGGTATCCGCCAAATCGAATCAGGGAACAAAGCTTTGCACAGCTATACCTACTGAGCTATACCTCTTTTCTAGCCAATATAAGCAGATACAGATGAGGCAAATTGGGCAGCTGCTGTTGAAGATTAGCCCAAGCACCTGTATGGAATAAAGGTTGTAAAAAATACAATATTTTGATACTGGGGAAAGCTGTGGGTTATATTCAATTGACTGCCCTCTATCCCTGCAGGAAAAGAGACACTTGAATTGCTATAGTAGAAATTTACATGGGATTAATTCTGGGTTGGTTTGCAATCTTTTTGGCTTGCACTGAGTTAAGAATTTGCTGGGAAATAAAATTAATTTACAGCTCACTCTTACATACACTTCTCCCTTCCAAAAGAGATTTTACAACTTGTATTTTTCTACTTTTTTCTGCCCTATGTTGTTTACTCTGAGGTAATTTCAGTTGGCTTCCTCTCTGCAGGCATCGGAAGTGGAGAGACAGCTCTCTATGCAGGTCCATACTCTTCGAGAAGACTTCCGGGAGAAAAGCTCCTCAACCAACCAACATATAGTACGGCTTGAGAGTCTCCAAGCTGAGGTGAGTTGGCTGCCCATCATGGTTTAATAGCAAGTAAGCAAGTATGTTTTGGTTTAATCTTCTATAATAAACCCCTTTGAACTGGGGACACAAAACCAAAAGGTTAATAGTCATGTTTTGTGCCAGTAAGATGAAGGAATACTAGTGGGAGGGCAGAGAGAGCTTTAGTTCATTGGGTTGGCCACCTATGTTTCCTTTTTAGTTGATGTCCCTTGCTTCCACTAACAGTGACACAGGGATCATATCTCTTATTTTGCAAATAGATTCTTTTGAGCTACTGTACCAAACAGTGTTGGTCAAATAAGTGCCCCTCAGTTTACCCTCTTTAAGATGCTGACTTTTGTCATACATCTATGCCTGTTCTCACAAAAACATGTTTTGCAATAAGTATGGGCTCTTTCTCTGAGCGGTAAATGGAAGATGTCCCCTGCTATATCACACCAACTGTGTGAATGTTCCGAATTAAAGGGTTAATATGATGGGATAGAAAACACTGCTCCCCTACCTTCTTACCAATTGTAGTGAAAGTTTACCTTCATCTTTCAATTTACTTACACCAGTGTCTAAAGGAAATTCTTACCAGGAAGATGTGGCAATCTTCCAGGAGCCCAATATTGTTACCTTCCTATGGACCACTCCCAAATGCATTGGAGCAGGGGTTGTTTTGTAATGTCTGTCTTGTTCTGCATGGTTTAGAAGAAAGCAGGAAATCTCCTTTGCTGAGGGGAGGCCCCTTGTAGTTTAGCTCTGATATGTAAGCAGGTTTGTTCCTTTCCCCTTTGATTTAGGCTAGACTGGTTGTAAGAACTTTTTCCTAAAGTCTGTCAATTTCTTCTTTCCTCCCTGCCCCTTTTCCCATTTTCCTTTTCTTCCCTTTCCCCTTTGTGCGGAGCAGCAAGTCCTTGAAGTAAGTACAGATGCTTTGATTGGCATTTGACTGCATATCTGTTACCATCACTGTGCATGCCTCACCTGTTAAGTTCCTTCTTGTCTTGTGCTTTTTAGATCATCCATTCCTCCTTACACTTCTACCCCTGGCGAGAGGCCTAGAGGAGAGTTGTATTTTTATATAGCCATTCACAGAGTGTTCATTACTGAATTTGATAATTAAAGCTAACTTTAAAATACAGTCCTTCTCTATGATATATGTTTATTTCTGCTGCATCTCTTCTCACTGGCATGCCGAAGTAACAATAGTAATGGAAAGAAAGATCCTAGAAATCATTACTCATATAAAAATAGTATGTACAGGTGAGATTCTATTGATGAAATAGCATAGATATATTTAGTTTTTATTGCATTCTTTCATCTCTATAAATATTTAACTCCTCTGGGCAAATTCGGTGTTTATTATTTCTCCAAGACAGCTGACTGTCTAGTTAATCTGTGTCCAGAGACTATCCATACATTATGGGCATAATCATAAGGAAGACTTGGAAGGTAATCAGAAAGCAGATATCTGGGAGTCTGGAGGACAGTTAGCAAATAATGCAGGTGTACTGGAGAAGACCTAGAGAGCAATAAGATGTGGGGGTTCCAAAGGAGAGAGCTGAGATGGCCATAAAATGGATAAACAGAGCCTAAAATGTCTTATAGGGTATTTAGGATATGGGTCAGTGAGGCCTAAGAGGGCATCCAAAAAGGGCAGAAGTCACAGAATGGGACGAGCTGCTGAAAAGAGATAATAGATTAATCAAGGAGCTGCAAAGGAGATTTGAAAAGATCCTTTTGCCTATTCCCCAAGCTCTGGAGTGCTTTGAAAAAACCTGGGAGCAGCTAAGGGGCAGAGCGCTAGACAAGCTGAGGAAACCATGGGAAATGGCTAAGGTAGGCCACTTTTGATGGTAGGAGCAGAGCAGGAATTGCTGGGAGATTTGGAGGCTTGCAAGCATAATAAGAGAGCAAATGGGAGTGTTGGGTAGTTAGTGAAACACCAAGCATGCCAATATCCTGGGGAGGCGTAGAGAATGATCACATGGGTAGAAAACGAGATTGGGACATGTCTCCTTTTTCTTGGTTAAAGAGTTGTGACCTTGATCAGTGCTGATTCATCCTATACATGGCTCCTTGCTAAATGAATTGCAAAGGTTTAGACTTGGCACATTGTCCCTCTGCACCTGAAAATGCTGCACTTGATAATTAAAAACTTGAATCTATTTTTAAAATAAGTGATTGTTGGAAGACTTGCAAAAAAAAAAAGACTGTTTTGTACAAATGATTAAGAGTAAAATTATATCCTGTTGAGAAATTGTCAAATTCAACATGTAACAAACTGCTGCTTCCCTGCCATCCACAAAGGGCATAGCAGCTGTGTCATTGTGTGCATGCACACTTGCTCCCTCCCTCCAGGGAATTCCAAGAAATAATTGGGAATTCCAATATTAGGTTATTCAGGGAACAGGCTAATAATAAACCTGGTTTGAGTAACAACCTTCTTACATTCTTGCATGTTTGATTTGTGTGGGTGAAATCTTGGAGAATGGTTGGGTGGAGCTATGCTCTACTTTATCTCTTAGGAAATTCCAGAGAATGCAATGGTCTGTCTTCTGTCATTCCTTTGCTCTGTATTTGCCTGGCAGTGCACATTCCAGCTACTTAAGGTCTTCTTTCACACTCCAGCCCCTGCCATTTTATGGCTGGAGGAGTTATCTTTCAGCCTCTTCCTAAGTTACATATAAGGGTAAAGTCTCTCTAGGTACAGAATAGATAGGAACTCTGCTTTTCGCTTTGATTTTCTTGCCTTGTTGTGAATTTTATTTTCAAGCCTGGAACACTACTACAGTTTTCTCTTTCTTTCTCTCTCTCTCTCTCTCTTTCTCAGATTAAAATGCTTACTGATAGGAAGAGGGAGCTTGAGCATCGCCTTAGTGCCATGATGGAGGAAAATGATTTGCTTCAGGGAACTGTGGAGGAACTGCAAGATCGAGTCCTGATCCTGGAGCGACAAAGCCATGAAAAGGATATGCAGGTGAGGGAACAGGAACTAGAAAGAGCTGATCAAAATATGATTAAAGGACAGGTTCTGAGGAAGGTCCTCCCTAAATCTCCAGTCTCTTGATTGGGGATTTGAAGATCAGAAAATATGAGTAAAATGACTCCTAGAAGACAAACAAGGAAGCAGAGATAACATTTGGTGACTCTGACAAAGGAATCTAAAAGAAAGGAAGAATTCTTATAACAGTGAGATGGGAGAATAGACATTTTAGAACGGAGGTGGAGGAGAGAGCAGTGGATGCTATATACCTTGACTTTAGCAAGGATTTTCATGATCTCCCATGAAATTCTCATTAGCAAGCTAAGGAAATACAGATGAAATGAATGTACTGTAGAATGGATATATAACTGGTTGGATCATTATACTCAATGGTTTGGTGTCTAGCTGGGAGGAGGTATTTAGTGGGGTTCCCCAGAGTCTGTCTTGGGTATTGTCTAATATCCTTATTAATGACTGGGGAGGATGGAATTGAGAATACTGTTAGAAAAATTTCAAATGACATCTAGTTGGGTGAAGTTTTAGACACTGGAGGGTAGGGCTAGGATTCAAAATGACTTTGATTTTGGACTATTTTTCTAGTTTATTAATCAAATGGAAATTCAATAAGGAAAAGTGTACTTGGGATAGAATAGTCACATGCACAAATAAAGACTTGAGGAGACTGGCTAGGCTTCAGTACTGCAGATAAGGACCTTATGGTCTACTGTGAATATGAGCTGAATATGAGTCAGCACTGTAAAAGCTAAAAGAAATAGGAATTTTTAGTGTGGAGAAGAGAAGACTGAGGTAAGATTTGATAATAGTCATCAGATACCTGAAGGGCTGGCTATAATGAAAGATGGAGATGGACTGTTTCCTTTGGCCACAGGGGACAGGACAAGGATCAGTGATCTTAAATTATAGCAAGGGAATTTAGGCAGCATATTAGAAAGAACTTTTTCACTATGAAGGTGGTTAAGCATTAGAACTGTCTACCTAGAGATGTTGTGGATTAAAAACAGATTAGATAGACACTTTACTGTGATGGTTTAGTCAGGAATGATCCTGCCTTGAGCAGCAGGTTGGACTAGAAAACTGCCTGAGGTCTCTTCCAACCCCATTTTTCTATGATTTTCTGATATTGTAGGTTCAGGAATTTGAGTGCATTTCTCCTTTTCTCTCTTATGGGACTGACTTTGTGAAAGGGCCCTCTTAGATTCCTTTTAGTCAGAATATGGTAATAAATATGGGGCTGGTTACTGTTCAAAAGGTTTGCAAAACAGGCCCATCGATTCTTAGCATAGCTTAGTAAATGTTACTGTTAAGATGTTATTGAACAATTTGGCCTGTCGGTGTTTCAGGAATGTTTCTGAGCAAAGAGTGGTAATATTTTATGGCTTATGTTCTCAGCTCACCTCACCCTCTTCTGGTTTGTGTCCATATTGGATATTTTTACTCTTTGGCAGTTAGCTCCCATGCTCTCTACTGGTTTGTGGGTCATAAGAATAAAGGCTGCCTCTACATGTTTGGGGGGGGCTTTTAATTAGAAAGGTTCCTGGAGAGCCGCTCTAATTAAAATGCCTCACCATTACATATATTAAGTCCCTGCATGTTTAAAAATGGACACGAGGTGCTTTATCTAAACCTCATCTGATGGGATTTAGATAAAGTGCCTCTGTGGCCATTTTAAAACATGTGGAAGCTGATACATGTGATGGTGAGGCCCCGCTGAAGAGTTCTGTTGAGAACATGGAGCAGACTTAATTAACTGAGTCTGCTCCAACACGTTCTAATTAGAATACGAGCCAGCACGTGTATAGGCAGCCAAAGGGACTACTACTAAAACAGACTGACAGGTATGGGTAACAAGCTAGAGGGACCTGCCTGGTCCTTCAAAAGAAAGTATAAAATCACCCTACGTGGGATGCATCTATTTAGTCCACTGTTGTATCACAGTAGCCAAAAGGAGGACTTTTTCCTGAGACCCTGCTTTGGAAACTGAAAGCTTGTTTACTCCGTTCTACCACTGTCTCCATGCAAATTTGAGGAATTACATCTAGGGAATTCAGTCTGCATTGGTCCATGGCCTCTCTGCTACATAGTTTCCCACCTAGATGGCCAATTACCATAAGCTGTGTTGGTGGCTCTGCAGATTGGACAAATTTCAGGTAGGAACTTGAGTGAGACCTAGACATTCATTGTATGTAAATGTAGGTATCAAAGTATAATAATGTTCTGTAACTAACCTGATCTGGATTTGAATTGGTGAGCCAAAGATGAAAGACTGTACCTGCTACTTTTCCCATGAGCTATCCAACTTGCAGGCCTTTATAAAGTAATTCTAATTAATGTAACTTACTCCTACACATAAGAGTCTAATCAAGTTCTGAAATTTATTTACTGCCATATCTTGCAGAAGTATATTCACAAACTCATTTCTGCAAGATGCTATTTAATATCTATTTTAATATTCAGTTAAAACATTTTAAATACCTGTGTTTTGACTTTTTAATTTCAGCAAATGCCTTCAATTTACTCTACAATGGGAGAAAATTAAATAGAAGATTCCCACTTCCTTCTCTGTAGTTTTCAATATTTATAAAGCTATCCTATATTGCTTCTCCTTTACAAATTGCATACTCCTAGCCCTCTTCATCTTTTCATATTTAGATCCTATATCCATCATATCATACCTTTAATTCTGTTGCCTTCCATGGGGTCTTTTCTGATAACTTTCTTGAGATGACAAGACCAGTGCAGAATGCAGTGTTCAAGGTAGAGGGCATACCTGCGTTGGATACACTTCATACTTCCTGTCTTATCAAAACTCCAAATATGGTACCAATGTGTACACGTTTCAATTTTAAGAAAGCAGATTGGAGAGGCTTTCCTGAAGACCCCGATAAAAAAGTAACACATCGAACCAGTCTCAGCTGCCATCTTTGTGAATACCTTGGGTAAAACTTCCAAGAGGTATATACTAGGGCTGTGCAAAGCTTTGGTCACTGACTTAATTCAGAGGAGATTTCCGAACCTGAATTGAATCAGGAAACCGATTAATCTGTCCAAATCAAATCAGAAGCCTAAGTAATATACCAGGATTTATTCCCATCCTAACATCTGAATACAAAAAATACCAGCAAACGTGTCTTCTGACAAAGTTTCAAAGAGATCCTGTTGTGGCAGGGACAGTCCTAACTAACAAGCTCCAAGAAGAAAGGCCATGGAAATGGAAAGAATTGATCAAAGGAATAGATATAACTATGGGTGACTGGTGCCTCCCAGGTCTGTGGGGGGCATGACCAAGGGGTGGGGTCCCCCAGCGGCCAGCTGGCAACTGGGAGTGTCCCCCAGCGGCTGGTCGCCAAGTGTGCTGGTGGAGTCAATTTCAGGGGGGGGCACTAGCAGTCTCCATGCTCCACTACCAGCCAGAGCACTCGCTGTCAGGGGGGCACCAGCGATCTTAGGGGGGCATATAACCCACACTAGTAAGAAAGCATGGTCAATCATTCGCAAGCTGAGTAATGACCCAAAGAAGGTACAGCAATACCACAATATCACAGCTAACCAGGTGGCTCACCAGCTTCAGTTCGATGGTAAAGCTCCGAATAAACAGCCTAAAATATGGATTAGACAGCAAACTGTTCTGGAGGAAAATCATTTTAGCACATCCTACACAATGGATGAACTCGATGGTGGAATAAGTCACTTGAAAAATGGCAGAGCAGCTGGACTTGTTGACATATGCACGTAGCAGATCAAGCACTTTGGTCCTACAACCAAGTTATGGGTATTGCACCTTTCTGAACAGTTGTTCATCAACCCTTAGACTGCCTAAACTGTGAAAACAAGCCCAGGTAATAGCTCTATTAAAGCTGCAGAAGGATGCCTCTGGCCCAGAGAACTTCAGGTTGGTATCACTCCTGTGCCATCTTTATAAACTTTATGAACATTTTATTCTCAATCACCTCTCACCTCACATTGAACAACATCTAATACCAGAACAAGCTGTATTCAGACCAGGGAAGTCCTGCACTGGCCAAATACTAAACATCACCCAGCATATAGAAAATGGATTTGGGTGCTGGACTCAGTGATCTTCCGAGGTCCCTTCCAGCCCTAATGTCTATGAAATCTATGAAAAACTAGGAAATGAAAAGGATGATAACAGGTGCTGTATTTGTAGACCTATCAGTGGCATATGACACAGTCACCCACAAAACCTGCTTGCCAAACTCTACGATATGACTCATGACTACCACCTAGTGCAGCTCATCCAATCTCTTCTGGAGAACAGGCATTTTTACATAGAACTGTGCAAGAAATGGAGATGCTGAAGATGACAACAAAATGGCCTCTCACAGGGCAGCATGCTAGCATCAGTCCTCTTTAACATATATATCAACGATCAACCCATACAGAGCAAGATGAGGAGCTTCATATATGCTTATAATCTATGCATCATGTTGCAAGAGAAGGATTTTGCCACTGTCAAGAGTAGACTGACATGTCCATTGGCACCCTCTCATATTATTGCAAGAAGAACCAGCTTTCTCCCAACCCAACCAAGGTGCGGGTTGCAGCCTTTCACCTACTACACCATACAGAAGCCAAGCTTACTTTCAAAGCGCATGTATGAAAGACAGAAGAGAAAGTTGGCACCCACAACAACATGCTTTGAAATCTGGTCACCTTGAAGTGGGGAGAGAACCCAGCTACATTACGAACCACTGCTATTTCCTTGGGTTACTGCACTGCAGAGTATGCGTGTTCAGTATGGGAGTGATCAGTTCATGCCAAGAATCTACTCTATGGTCACGCAGAAGTAACAAAATGGCTTAAAGTGCAAAAGAGTATTTTGACCAGTGTTGCACCTTTGGACACAACAGCTGACAGGGCACAACTGAAGTTATGGAAGGAAAGATTATGTATAATCAGATGCCCCAATCAGGACCTAGAGCCCCAGAAGGACCTTCTCAGGGTGCCTGATACAGACTGGTCAGCATGGCAATACCTGTGCATGCAAACTGGAAGTTCAAAAACAAACATGATCAAATGGGGCTACTCTACTGACACACGTGCATGCAAGTGCATGCAAGTGCAGACCATAGAGCACCTGCTTGCTTGGTGACTCCTTGGTGATACCTATACAAGGAGGACCTTGCTGCAGCAACAGAAAGAGCCATTGCTTGTTAACGATTCTGGAAAAACATCTAGTTATGACAAGGACATGAGAAGATGCTTCTTGCTATCCCAGACTTTAGTATAGATTAGTATCTGTTTTCACCACCACTTACACTAACTCTTCCAAGTTAGCTTCTAAGGAAAAAAGACCCAGCTAATTTGAAACTTTCCAGTGTGTACAGATAAATTAAAATGTTATTTTTTTTTAGTGTGCATCACCTCTAATGTACTTGTCTGCATTGAATTTCCTTATGCTTACTAGAAATTTGTTGCACCAAATACTGACTTATTTGATTTTCCATCAGTGTTTTAAAAAAAAAAAAAAAAGACCCAATAAGTTTGCATTACTTTGTTTATCAGTGACCAGCTTGTTTTCATATATATACTTTGTAATTAACAGTTCACTTTTTTAACTAATTGTTTGTTGGTTTGTTCAGCCTCTCATAATTACAAATAAACTCCAGTTTTTCAAAAATATCTTGATGGATACCTGTAATGTTAAGATAACTGGAGTTTCAAATTGATAAAATTGTTGTTTTTCTGAATTTTGGTGGTAGTTGATGTGAATCTTGGGTGATTGTGGTTCAGATGATCAGGGATCACCCTCTGAAACCCAAAGGCTTGTATGATATTTTTTTTCCTTTTTTAAATTCAGTTGTTGGTATGTCATCTAATTATCTAGTTTTCTTAGCTGTGTTTGGAATAGTTCCTCATAATTTGCCTTAGCTTTCCATAACCTGCTGATTTTGTTTTTCCCATATTTTGAACCCCATTCATCACTAAGTCGAGTAGAGAATACATTTCTAGTAATGAAATTCTGATTTAGATTTAGAAACTCAACAGACGAGCAAAGACTTCCAGCGTGCCTAGAAACCCTCTTTCTTGACTCCCCTTACTTCCATCAAGGTCCTTTACAAGCTGAGTTCCATCCAATATTCAGTCACTTTCACAAACCTTTTTTTTCCTTCTGGTTTATATTACTCGATTTCCCTTTGTAAGCTGCACCAAAGTCAGATGGAGCTCCAGGAAGTTCGGTTGTCCTATCGACAGCTCCAAGGGAAGGTAGAAGAGCTTAGTGAAGAGAGAAGTTTGCAAAGCTTCAATACAACCAGCACATCCCTGCTATCTGAGATCGAGCAGAGTATGGAAGCAGAGGAACTGGAACAAGAGAGAGAGCAGGTATGAATGCTTCTGCCCACTGGGGAAGAACATAAATCTTTGTAATATGTGCAGAGTATGATTTTATAGATATCAACTCAAGCACAGCTAGCAGCTGGAAAGCTTGACAGACAAGTGCAATCTGTAAGGAATTGCACCTCGTCTTCCCCAAAGCTGCTAAAATGTCTGTTTCAAAAACTAAAAAGATGCAGCCTGTTGTGCAAATCCACATCTTATTCATCTAACACTACTTTTTCACTGCGCTGCATCAATATGTATGTGTGTGCCTCTATAAATTTGTCTAAAGATACAGAGGCATGCTAGCTAGAAGAGAGAGTAAAAGATGTCCTGCTAATGCACACTGCAAAGTTCATTTGAAAAGCATATACTCCAGATGGAAAGTGCAAGGGATATGACTTTCCTAGGTACAGCGATATCATGATCCACTAGTACAGTACTAGACCGGGAGTTAGGAAATCTGGATTCTATTGCCATCTCCTACACTGATCCCCACATAAACTTGGGCAATGTGTGTCACCTCTCCTTATTAGTTTCAAGTCTATACACTTGAGAGGAGATTTAGAAATCTACGTGCACTACATGATACATACTTATTTTTCATGTATATGCTATCTGAAATAGGGTGCATTTTCTAGCAAACAGGTCTGATCACAACCTGGGAGCCTATAGTCGATCAAATCTGCATCCATGATGTCATGGATTAATGTAATACTCTCTTGTTCCAGCTGAGACTGCAGCTCTGGGAAGCCTATTGCCAAGTCAGATATCTTTGCTCTCATCTCCGAGGAAATGACAGCGCAGACTCTGCAGTCTCTACAGACTCCTCCATGGATGAATCTTCAGAAACCTCATCAGCCAAAGATGTCCCAGCTGGCAGTCTACGTGCTGCTCTCAGTGAGCTGAAAAGACTAATACAAAATGTTCTGGATGGGACAGATTCCACGGTAAGTCAGTAGTCTAAAGGAGTATTTTTGCTGTAACTGTTCATGCAAGGCAAGGTGCTTTAGTTTGGTATAGATGGATTACTTTTAAATGCTTATTCTTTGGGTATTCAGAAATCCTTCTGTGTAGCCTTTCAAGCTGGGACAGCTTGGTACAAAATCTATTTCCCACAGTCCAATATATTGTTCAGAGGCCAGTAGTGACATGTGCCAACCCAAACGATTTAAACTGAGGTCAGCACCATACTGCCCACAGGCTATCTGGCCTGCAGAACTTGTGGGGCTGTGCCTGTGTCCAGGCCAGGGCTGGAGAAGCTTCCAACTGAGCCTGTGCTGCTTTTGCTTCTCCCTGCTCTCCCGGCTCTGGTCTAGCAGAGGCTGAGTGGCTTTGGTGGTGTGCACAGGGGACGCGTAGGGGGGGCACACGTGTGTGTGTGTCCCGAGATTGCTGGTGCCCCCTCTGAGTGAGCACTCTGGCTGGCAGGGGGGGCATGGAGAGCAGTAATGCCCCCCCTGAAATTGGTTCTGCTGGTGGCACATCAGCAGCAGAAGTGCTGGGGGTGGAAGTGCTGGCACTTGCACAACTGCCATGCCGCTGGTGCACTCGGTACTGGCCGCTGGGGGACCCATCTCCCCTGGTCATGCCCTGCTGGTGCCCCGCAAACTCAGGAGGCACCAGTCGCCCATGGTGGCGTGTCAGCAGCAGGGGTCTTTTCCCATGTCCACACTGGGGCCAGGCAGCTAGGAGCTTTGCCCATGCCACCACTGCTTTCCTCAGCCTCCCTGCTTCCCAGCTGTGGCATGGGTGCAGCTTCCAGTCCATGAGGAGCTATGACAGGGCCAAACAGTTGCAAATGTGTCTGTGCTGCTGCCACTTCTCCTCCTCCTGTTTCCCCACCCAACTGTAGTGTGGGCACAGCTTCCAACTACTGGGCAGCCACGCTGAGGTCAGGTATCTTTCAGCTGTGCCCATGCTGCAGTGGGGTGGGGGTGTGGAGGGGAGGACTGGGGAGAAGGGGCAGTGTGAATGTTTTTTTTCCAGTTCCCTGGCCTTGGCTCAGCTCCCTACAAGCTAGAAGTTGCATTTGCTCTGCAGTCAAGGAGTGAGAGCTAGGGGAAAGGATGGCAGTACAGGCATAGTTCCCAGCTGCCTGGCCCCAGTACAGACATGGAGAAGGCTTTCTGGCACTGATGCTCTGCCAAAATCACTCGGCTTGCCCTGGACCAGAGCCAGGTTGTTCTAGGCCATGGCTAGGAGCAAGTTGCTGGTCCTGGATTTGAAGCTAGCAATTATTAGCCCCCC
>NW_017729001.1:10843832-10858030 GCF_001723915.1 Gavialis gangeticus
AGGTAGCAATTATTAGCCCCCCCCCCCCCCCCCCCAAGTTTTCAAGGCTGAATTGAGAGATTTGTCCAACTATTACTAGTTCAGGTATCATCCTGAAAAAATCATGAGACCAGGCTTTCTTGAAAGATTTCTAGTAAGTCCATTATAGCCATCTTGAAAATGCAGCAAATTTTCTTTTGATTTGTTTACTTCTAATTCTGATCAATATCCCTTGGTCCTGTTTCTTAAGCAATGGTATCAAGAGGCCTGTGAGTATTAAGTCATATTTAAGAGTTATCTGAGAATATCTCTGTAATATGGTTAGATGTATGTTTCTGTGATAAACCACTAAATGTGGCCCCTATGCCTGGAGAAAGGATTGTTAGCACACAGGTGCACCTATTTGTCTTGGGATGCTGTAATTTTCTGAGATCAGCTTCTTTCCTCAGCCTGGTGACTGATATCATGAAGGAGATCTACAGATTCTCTTTTTGGAGAGCTGGGACAACCTTAATGAGGGAACAGAGGTTTCTTCTTTCATGGTGGCTCTAAATTTAAATCTTGAACTCCCATTAGCTGTATCTTCAAGATCTGTACGTTCACCACATGGGTACAACCAGCCTTCAAGAGACTCCATTGTGGTGTGTCACACACAAAAATAAGCCAGGAAGCAGTGCAGGCCTGCAAACCCCAGACATGGTTGGGAACGCTAAACAAATCAGTGTCATTGTCTGTAGGAACTGAGGTTGTAACTGAAATAAAACATAGAAGTCAATTGTATTTGTTCGAGAGAGAATAGAAACAATTCTACAAATGATTAAATATGGAAACAAAGTTATTTGAAAGTTTTATGAAGAGGTGAACTTGAGAGCTGTGTTGTATTTCAGCAAAGAGACCAGGGCTGAAGATTGGGCAGTGTGTCTACATCTCTTTCAGTGACTTGTCTGTGGCTGTTTTCTATCCAAGCCCAGGAGTTCTGTTCATGACTAGCTGTATTCTGAGTGCTTCTAACACTGTGTAATATGTGGGAATGTTCACTATAAAACTGATACTCTAATAGAGTGGCCTTCTCATCTTCCCTTTATTCTCCTTAGAATTCCTACCAAATTGGTACAAATTTAATGCAACCTATAGTTTTTTTTGGGGGGGGTGTTTTTTAATGAAAACTGAGCAGGGTGTTTCTCTTGCTGCCAGAGCTCTCGGAGAAGCGATGACGATGCCTTAGAAGAACAAATCAGGAGAACAAGTGAAGACTCAAGAGCCCTGAGGGAGTTAATGGAGGGAGAAAGGGGGAAACTGAGGCAGAGCCTAGAAGAGCTCCAGCGGCTTCACAGCCAGGTAAGGAGTCCCTGCACTTTGAGGCAAGAAGATTCCAAGGACTGTCTAGAGGGAGCTTTGAAATATGGGAGTTTGGCATGTTCTTCTAGGACCCTTTTGTGCAAGTGATCACAGCCCTGTATGAATCCATATTCAATAACCCAATACTGTTCTTCCAAGTGTGGGTCAGCGTGGATTCCACTGCAAGTGTGTCTGAACTTTATGCACATGAGATTGGAGGTTTTTAATAAGTATCTATAGGGGTTGCAGAGAGGCATTCCACTTCATTGTGCTCTCATACAAGCCTACAAAGGGTAAAGCAGCCACAATCTTCATCCATTTCCTTCTTACCATCTGTAGCAGCAAGACATAGCCAGCAAATGTCTAATCCACCTGTCTTCAATATTTCTTCAAAATTATCCCAATTTTTTAGGATTTCTGGTCTCGTATACTCAACTGCCATTAACTAATCTGACCTATCTGGACCAAAAGCTTTCTGGTCAAAACCCCCCAGTGTACATGGCTTCTTATTATGGTGAACACAAGGCCCCTGGGCTTCAAGACCTATCAGTCCCACAGTGGGCTAATGCCCCTTGAAGGATGGACATAGTGGGTGCATCTACGCATGCAATTAATTTGAAATAATAAACTCTGGAGCAGTTTGAGCTGGAGTAAACAACTTCCAGGCCCAGCATCTACATGTGTGCCTGGGACTGCAGCAATCTGAGCCAGGGTGGAGCAGTTTACACCAGGGATATTCCTGCCCTGCTCTGTCCCAGGCTCCAGGTGGTGGCAGTGGACAGTAGAGGGGCTGGCAGGGGCACGAAGGTGCTGAAAGTGTAGAGCCATGTGGCTAGGCAGCAGGCAGGAGTCTGGTCCCATGATGCCTGGGCTAACCTGGCACAATTTAGGCCCATGGTCAGCAGCTACACATGCATTTAACCACATTATTGCTCCACTGTAAAATAGTACTGTCCCCAACAGTACAATTGTACTGCAGTGTTAGTTAGTTTACTGCAGCCTAATACCATCACATGTGTAGATGGTGACACTTTACTCCAAAGCTACTTAGTCTACTTTGCAGTAAAGCACATGTGTAGAGGTGGCCAGTAAGTGTCTTTTTGTTCCTGGTGAAAACACACATTTGGACCAAGTATGTTCATCCTTCGTTTCTAGAATACACAAGTTAATAGTCCATAAAAGTCTTGTAAGATCCTGATTAAATGATTTCCAGAATTCTACTACTGGACAAACCAGCATTATCCCAACACCACATTGAACAGAAGAGTAACATCTGAGACTGATGCAAAGAAGAGGATACAAAGGAAAGATCTTGAACCAATATTGGGTCCTATGTCCCCACCCGTAGATCTAGCTAAAACATATATGCCAGCATGAGAATCTTTAATGCCTGAAGCTAGATACTAAAAGAAGCTGTTCCAGACACTGAATCAGAAGTTCAAGACAGAGTTTGGTGTTCTTTCCAAAGGCTTTGCAGTATCTGCCTTTATGGGAGAAGTCCACTAAACCCTGTATGACAATGGTGGCTTGCAGAAGGAATAGACTGTAGCAGACCAAACTTCACAAGCATTGGTTTTCCACTGATGCACCAGTCAGCACTAATTCTGGCCTCAAATGATGAAACTAAAGAAGAAATTGAATCTGCTGTCTGCCTCAACCCCCTATCAGCATTGGTCCAGACTTCAGTAGTAACAATGTTTTTATCAGAACTGCACCAGACTCCTGCCTGCTCACTTAGGTTGTATTCTGTCCTTGTTATCAGAGAATCCTCTCCTGTGGTTTAACTGACACTATCAAGAACTACCTATATGGTTCTCCTCCAGGTTTAAGTCATTATGAACCCATCAAGACTGGCACTAGACTGGTCAACACCCAGTGAATTGGTCTTAAAGTATGGTTCTTTGGATGTACAATTGACCACTGTCACAGGCACTGAATTACGTGGGTTTAACCAACCTGCTCCCAAAGTCGCACTCAACAGTAAGAGAAAAACTATATACTTTAGACATCTCCAGAGTTTTTCTGTAATACCTCAAGAAGACCAAGTCTTCAGGTTCTCTCCTGCCTACTTCTGAGCATACCGGCACACCAAAAGGCCAATAGAAGAATCTCGAAGCAAGGCACAATATAATTATACCTCTTATAAAATAGTTGCCTCTGCCTGCTCAAGATATATGCCAGTCTCTGACATTTGCAAGGTAGCTAGCAGGCACAACTAACTCTTTCTCCCACTGTTCACCTGATAAGGTAATCGGGTTACATGCCATATTTGGAAGAGCAGAGCTTCCCTCGCTGCTTTATTGATATCAACTAAACCTATTAATTTCCGCAATCTAGAGAGGATGCTATTTACTGGTCACCAGCAGCAGATCCATGCTAGCAAACTCTTGAAGAAGACGGTTGTTTATCCTACAGTAGCATAGGTTCTTTAAGATGTTGTTTTCCAAGTGGATCTTACAACTCAACCTTCATCTCTGCTTTTAGTAGTCCTCTCCTATATGAGCTTAAAATATGAGGGAACAGAGGAAGGGTTGCAACCTATTCATCCTTTTTGCCCTCTTAGGGGGCCACTAGAAAGCACAGGCCCAGTAGATGCTATTAGAAGAATACTCTGAGCCAGCACACATGGGGCTCATGCATACCAATGGTGGGTTCCACATCACGTCTTGAAGAATCAGAGTTACTAAAGTGTGAGTCTCCCTTTGTCACATGGAAGAAAACTCAAAACATTGTTTGTTTTTAGTGCTAAAGAAGAAAAATGAGCACACAAATGACTGCTCTGTTCTATTCCCACCAAGCAATACTTAAAATATATCTACAGGTATTGAAATAATTAAAGAGCAGTGCCTTCTCTTCTGTCTTATGGGATGGCTGACATTAGGCACATTTAACAGCAGTTGCCAAGCAGAAGAATCTGTGAAATAAGAAACCAGTTGTTCTTCATAGATTTTTCCCATGTTATAAACTTCCTTGTTGCTGCTGAACAGGGCATCAGTTACAGGTTAAGGACATTCTGTGAGCTTTCCAGGCCCCTGCCTTCAAGTTGGTTCCTCTTCTGTGGAAAAAAAGAGCTCCTGCCATGTCTTACAAATTAAGAAGTGCTAACTGTGCTGACTCACAGCAAGATATTGGGACTCAATAACCTTCCTATTCAGAAATAAGGATGGTGGCTTTCCTAGTCAGGGCCATCTTAACACAAGTAAATGAAGTGTCTAATTTATATATTTATGAGAGTACTTTTCCTTTAACTTGCTTGGTAGTTTCATAACGAACAGCTTGCATGCTATTAGGAAAGAGTTAAACATGGAGAATAATTGTGTTGAAGCCAGGGACTTCCTGTGAATGAAGGATGTGCTTCCAGTGATATTTCAGCCAGAGTGGGCACCTTTGTGCAGTTAATTCCACTGTAAGCCACACTTACTTCTCAAAGTTCAATACCCCTTTCTGGACACAAGGAAATCCAATTCTGTATGACTTTAGTCTTGTGAATGTGTCTTACTTCTGGCCTGGAAATGAAGACTTAAGAGCCATCACTGAAAACACCCTCACAGTTGTTCCCTTATTTGTCACATCACCATCTTCAAAAGCAGATTTTTGTGTATATGATCCCTGCCCCAGTCTGGTCCTGCCCAGAAGCATGTTCATGGGATATGCATCCCCTCTGCCATTCTAGTACATTAAGACACAGATTATTCATGTGCAGGTAGTTCTTAATTTGCAGTGGTTTTCCAAATTATGCACAAGACACTTGGCTGTCTGCTACTGCCTTTACTTCACAGGGCACTGCTCCTCCACTCAGCTGCAGCTCATCAGCAGTCCTATACAGTTGATCCAAGAATGGTGCCTTTGAAATGAAAAGCTGCAGCAGACAGCTGGAGCACCTTAGTGGTTCAACACAGCTGTCTGTCACAGCTCTGTGTATCCCCAGTTAGTCTGTAGACCTGCATCTTTACAGTGAGCAAAGAGCCTAACCCTATATCTGGGTTCTGCTGAATCAATGGGAGTATCCAAGTGGTGAATACCGTTTGCCTGTCTTGCTTCTTCCAAAGGTTTATATGAGGATTCTGTGGATTGCCAATATTCAGACACAAGAATTAGGTTGCATTATAAAAGGTTTCCAAGGTGGTAATGATGTAAGTTTAGTAATGGAGCATGCGTCTTGTAGATAGGGAGGCTAGATGTGTCCAGTAGTTGCAGAGTTGTGCTAATGCAGTTTTCTCATGATTTGACACCCTTTTTATTCACTTTGGACTAGAACAAAGGGTAACTAATGTCTCAGATTAGTAGTTTTACATGTATTTACCATCTAATTAAGATGCTGATGTGTGCTAGTAACCCATTCCTCTGAGCTGAATGGGTGGTTTTTTTCATGTCACCACTCTCAAATAAGTTTGTATTTAACTTCTTACTGTTTCTAAAGAGGTGGTGGCAGGGAAACATCTCTGCTACTTCCAGATGACTGTTTGTGAAAATTTGATCCATAATAACATCAAGAAAAGAGAAACCAGACTGCAGCCTTAAATCACATTTGAGTTACATGAGCCACTTTGAGGAGGTAACATTTCTACAATGAAACTTCAGTGGCTCTTATGCAGTTAAGATCATGGGATCACAGTTCCTACCTTATAGTCGATCATGTCAACTGGAGTGGAGCATTTACCTGCATTACAATGACCATGAGCATTACAATGACCTTTAATGCTAACCCTGACCAATTTTAGATGCAACTGAGGAGAGTTGTTGTCATTTGATGGCTGGTGACACCACATCAGTTGGCAAGTTTCAGCCTTGTTCCTCACAGGAAGGTTATCAGCACTTCAGTTATTACCTTCATTGGCAGCCTTAGCAGAAGCAAAAGTCTGAGCCTGGAGCCTGAAAACTCACAAGTACAAAAGCAGCCACCCACTATTTGTGCTGCTTCCTTTGGGAATAGAGAATTTTTGTTTTCAAGTCTGTCAGTCTGCACTTTTCACCAGGGGTAAATTAATCTGAGAGAGAGAACAAATGTTTTATAGAGCTCCTTTCTTTTTGTGACAGGTGACACTGCTGAGTGTGGAAATGACTGCACTGAAAGAAGAAAGGGATAGACTTCGAGGGTCAACTGAAGATAAAGAGATAAATGAACAGCTTGTGAAGGCCATCAGGGATCGAGATGAGGCCATTGCCAAGTAATCAGACTTGCATCTAAATCCAGAGACTAGAGAAGGGCTACAGTCTCAGGATTTCCCCATCAGTTTGTTCAAGGCAGTAGGTGCTTTTGGGGTAGCTTTGTTGCTGCACTGCTACCAGTAAATTGGCAATCAGTCCTCCCACTATTTCTGAGTGTCTGTGACGGGGCATAAGGTCTTGACCACACCAGTTGTCTGTAATTGACAGTTCTGCTCCTTCTCATATAAAAGAAACTCTGGAAATCATGTTTCTGGAGATTTTAAGGACAGATCGTTTCGACAAGCCCAGGGATGGCTATTGCCCATTTAAGAAGGAGGTACTATGTGGACTGGCCCCATTCATCTTATTTTTCCTTTTCTCTTTTAGCCAAATAATCCTTGCTTCCTTTCCCTACATGTATCTGCTACTGTACCTTCTCCAGCATGTTCCTTCTGTTTTGCTGTAATTCCTCTTTGCAACTCTGCTGTTATAATCCCTCTGGTTCCTTAGTTGTTTCTGTCCTTTTTCCTTATTTTACCCATCCTATTCTTCTGCTCCTGGCTACTTTTGCTTTCCTTCCCTTCTTTTACTCTGGGTCCTCTGTACAACCCCCTTACTACCTCCTCTCTGCCTTCCCCCCCACCCTTTTAACTGACCTGATTTTAGTATTTTTTGCCTAGGTTGTTTTTTTCACTTTTTTTTTTTTTAGTGCCCCACTCTGCCAGTTCCTTTCCCCATTGCACTGCTGGGTTTTTGGCAGGCTAAGAGGGAACAAAGAATTCAGGTCACCAGGCACTGAAGGAAGAAAAGCAGGGGCAAAAATGCTTGTGTTTTGTTTTTTTCTGGATCAGAGGAGACACTTCCTTTAATCTCTTCTGAGAGACAGAAAGGACAGAATAATGCCAGCCCATTTTCTTAAGGCATTGCCTAATCCTCCCTGTGTTGGCTGAAGAAGCAAAGCACATAAAAGCGTGTTTTTGAGGGGAGAGGGTAGCTGAATAGGCATGTACAATTGCTCATTTTCTTTTAACGGCAATCATCTGCCAAGCATTCTTTGTGGTATTTAGGGAAGGGCACCAAATTCCTTTAGAGCGCCATTGTAACAACTCCATCTGTTGGCAGAAGTTGGGAACATCCCAGCTGCTGATGTTTGGTGCAAAAGACTTGGTCTGACATTTAACAGCAGTGTGGGTTGCCGGTTCTGTTGTATCTATGGCAACTAGCTGCCACTCGGGGGATGTATAAATTCCACTGTTAATATCCAGGCAGTGATGGGGAATTTTACGAGAGAGATTTCTGAGACGCTCAGACTCTTCTGGCTTTCGTTGGAAATCTGCAGATTCTTTGCTGTTCAGATGATCTGTGCGCCGAGCTGTTAAAATGTGTGGCTAATTGTCCTACAGCCAAAGGAACATACTGGAAGTGAACATAGAAGGGTTTATATGGCTCTGTGTGCGCTACCCTAATGGAGGGGATATGTGCAGCAGTAGCTGTAAGCAAATGTAGACAATGAGTAAAGTGCTGGAGATGAGCATATAGGTATGTGCACAGGTGTAAACAAGCAGGTCTCTGGCACCTAGGTATCATCATCTGCCAAATATGAACCCCCCCCAACTTCAAAGCATGAATGCCTTAGAGCTCCAGTGCAATAGTTAAAAGAATATTTTAACATGGGCAAAATAATGTATTTTCCACTACTCACAAGGGGCTGAAAGAAAAATTCAGCCCAAGGCAGACATCTGGCATGGAAAATTTCAGCACAAACAGTTGTTTAAGTTTGGCAGAGTTTTATAAACAACAGCAAAGTGTCTTTTGATGGGAGCTGTTGGGCAATTTAAGTTTAGGTGGCATTAGCAACTCTGCCTGTAACATAAACAATGCCTAGACTGCTTTTGTCAGACCAGTGGAATGGAGTTGCAATTGTAGATGGATTGGATATGGTTAATGCAAATATCAGAGCAAATTGTTGCATCTAACATTTGCAACCCTAACATTTTTGGCAGCTCACTTTTTTTTTCATGGGGAACAGAGAGAAGTCAACTATAAGCCATAAGAAGGTCACGGTCCTACTCTATAAATCGTATACATTTGCTATATTATGTCCAGCATCCCATCCCCCTCTCCAGAACAGTATTCTCTTCCTGGGGAGGGCTCACACACCTGATGACTTACTAACCTAGTCCCTTCTTGAGGAAATGCAGTCTCTCTTTCATTATGCCAAGAAAAGTTGGAACAGTCCCTCCACCGACTATTCAGTGCCTTTGACTTTTCTTCCATGTTAGGCTTTTCTTCCATATCATGCTTCTACTCAATGTCTTGAATAGAAATCAATGAACACTGGTAAGATGGTTCCCAAAGTTGGGAGGAAATTGATCTAGATTAAAAGGGAATTGTGCTCTGATATTGTTCATGTCTTGATTTTTCAGGAAGAATGCAGTAGAAATCGAACTAGCCAAGTGTAAGATTGACATGATGTCTCTGAACAGTCAGCTGCTGGATGCCATTCAGCAGAAAGTGAACCTCTCGCAGCAGCTTGAGGCATGGCAGGTAGGTGATGCAAAGCATCAGTTCAAAGCAAAGTGTTGGTGGGCAGCACCTGCATATCTTGACTCAAGGGTAGGGATATAACGGCTGAGGAAGAATGTTCCATAAGCTGACTCCGTCCTCTGTGCTCACGGTAGAGTCCAAATCTGGAACATTTGGAAGCCGGGAGTTAATTCTTTCTCGGAGGGAAGCAGTACTGTACTGGTATGAAAGGCTCAAGCTGCAGACCTACCTACAGCCTCACAGTTAATGTAAAGAAAGTGATCTCTGATCTTGGATCCAGGCACCTAGTGATTGTTACAGTGGACTGATTTGAATTAATTATGTTGAGCCACCTGTTTAAATATGAGACTAGGAAAACTAAAGGGACAAAATCTAATTTCACAGTTGCACATTGCCATGGTGACAGAAATGCTCCTCCTCAAAACTCAGCTCCATCTTTCCACCCACTCTGATTGGCTCAGTCTCTGGCAAGTGAATGTAGAAAAATATGGCTGTGCAAAGAGCAAAACTATTTAACCCAGGTTTCCTACATCTGTAGATCAGTAACACTGCCCATCGCAGTGACACACGCTCCTGTCTGAACAGCATGCCAATGATTTGAGGTCATTTACATGTCCCCAGTCTAATTATTTTCCAAAAACTCAGCCTGAAATCCCTGTATCTCTATTTTATACAGTGAACAGACTTGCCAGTGGCAAGCAAGCTCTTAATGTCCATTTGAAGATACTCATATAAAAAGATCTTTTTTGCTTGTTTTTTTTTTTAAATTTTTAATAAAAAAATCTAGCTAGATGAAAAAGTGAGAACTTGATTCCACTCCAAAATCTGGGTAAAATGGTTGGCTTAGTTTCATCCACATTGTGGGGCCAGTGGTACCGCAATCATGTAATGCCGGAGACCATGGATTTATTTATAAGTTACAAATTTGGACAAATGGCATAGAAGAAGGGCTTTGTAAAGAAAGAGACAAACAGATGGAAAGAGAGAACAAAGAAAAAGGCAGAGAGAGAGACTGGAAAAGAAAGGTCTCTGGCGTGTAGCTTCTTACAGAATTATGTAAGAAGTTGGGTGCACTGACTGTCCAACCAGACCAGTAGAAGTCTCTCCCATACAACCTTTGTCCTGTTTCAACTCCACTGTGTTTTCGTTTCTCTCTTTCTCCTGCTTACAGTTTGCTTCCTCAGGGCTTTTTACTATCTGGCTCCTTTGGTTTCTGATCTAGTGGCCTTTCTCAGTTCCTGTACCAACAGCTTTAGTCGTACACCCCTCCTGCCTTTGAGGTGAGCTCCCACCCTCTATTTCATCTGCCTCATTCACTCTTCTGTCACATCCAAAACCAATGTTTCATTCTTTCACAGAATGAGTGTGTCCAACAAAATATACTAGCCTCTGTTCCATTCACTACTTCCATTACCTCTTCCATCATCTGTGATCATACTGATGCAGTGAAAGATGCCAGTTTCAAATTCACTGCCTGTCTCTGGTAGCTGTGATGTTTTAACATCTGATTTCTTCTCCAAACCTTAACATATAATTCTGAAGATCCACTGAAGTTTGTGGGAATCTTATTAACTTTAGCAGGAGCCAGACTAGCTCTGTAATGAGTAACATGCTATCTTCAGTTATGCTTGTGCAGTCAAGTGACTTCACTGACATTGAAACGTTGCAGGGGAGAAATGACAGCAGATGTCTTATGGACTTTGCACAAATCTTATTATTCAGTTGGTAGCTGACCTGTTCCTTTCCATGGGTATGAACAGAGAGATGTGGTTTTACATTTAATAAAGTTTATGCAGGCTGGTTGAGGAATAAATTGCTTCAAGAGATTGTATTTTCTGAACAGTATGTTGTTGTTTTTGTGTCCAATCCTGAACTCCTGCTTTCAAAACTTCACTGGGAGTTTGATGTAAGGACAGCAGACTTGAATGCTTCCAGCGTGGTTTTTGCCAATTTTCTTTTAGAAAGTAATAGAGGGGATAATTACAATATACGGTCATCAAAATTAAACTCCACAGAGCTAAATTCAAGCCATTCCATTGTTTTCAGGAGTGTTACGCAAGGCATTATTTTCCCCAATAAAACTGAATTAACATTATTCAATAATAATGAGCCAGCACGAAAGAGAGCCTTTTGAACATAATTTAAAAAAATAAGACCTTATTTAATTGTAAGAATTTTAGAGTTAAAGCAAAATGACTTTAGCTCATAAAGCCAAATTATGCTCTTAAATGTAAAGCCAGAAAACTGTTCTCCTTTCTCCAATTTAGGATAAATAAGTATAGCTTTCCATACGACGGCAATACTTAAGAATTCAGCATCTAGTTGAAAAGCCAGTCCAAAGTGACTGCCTCTCAAAATGGAGAAACTTGTTTTTTTCTTTGTTTGCTTGTTTCCTCTGGACTGAAAATAAATAACATACCCACTAATTGCTTATATGCAATTCAGCAAATAAATAAAAAATCTGTTACTTAGCTAGTGAGAATTCCTGTTCTGTGCATGCTACCGGGAACTCTTTTCTAGGTGGGATAATATGGAGTAGATGTTTTTGTTCAGAGGTGAGGAATACCAGGCTGATAGCCTTTACTGCTGAAGTTTAACTGCTCACAAGCTGGGATAGTGCACTCTCTGTGACACTGTCCTGACAGTTCATCCTAACCTTGCCCTAGGAGGGCAACCTCAGTAGCTGGGAAGAGAGTTCAGTCTCCATAACCCATTCAGTCCTCCTCACTTCTGATGACAGGAATATTTCTAAAGTTTAGAGGAAAAACTGGATTTTGTAGCAGTCTTTTCAAGATGTCCCTGGCTCTGTTAAGATTGTGAGGGGAGAATCAGATTGTATAGGCTTGTAAACTTGTGCAACATGCATATAAAGAACAAACACCTGTGTGATTGGAAACTTCAGATTTGGTAGCATCCCACATTCACTCTACACGTGTGATTAGATAGTTACCTACATTGGCCTGAAGTCAGGTGGAAAGCAGGGCAGGGTGGCTAGTCAGCATAAGCCTTCAAATGCTTGGGCCTCTCTGAACCAGTTAGTCTCTAAGGTGCCACCCTGCCCTGTATTCGTTACACATGTGAGTGTCAATGAGGTAGAAGGCAATGAGGAATCCAGCCCGGGGCATCATATTATAAATCCTTGCATCTGCCTGTTGAAAATGCACTCGATGTAATTAGCATGTCTAGAAAAGTTATTGGCATGCAGGTTGCATTTTTTTAATTTGTAGTCTTATCCTTTGACTGATTACAGCAAAGCAGGTATCAAACCCTGCAGCTAGGGCTGTACAGCTATCCCTAGGCTCTACTTGAATTTCACTGATCTCATTTAGGCCTAGTTATTAATATGGTATTTTCTATATTTAGCACCTGTGTATTTTCTGCCTTGTAGTCTTATTTACAAGAGGCATTTGCTGTTTCCTATTTTATGGTATAATGTCATTTAGTTGTAGTGATGTGGTGAGACTCATTAGCAGTAATATCAGCTATGGAACTCTAAATAGTTTGATATATATGACTAGACTGGAAAGCACTTGTGCCAAGTCTCCAGATTTACACCTGTGCTTATTGGCACTAATATTGTGTAAGAAAGAGCAGAGCTCTGATTCATAACATCCCCTTTCTACAGGTGTAAACAACTCCTCCTACCTTGCACCTCATGAATCAGGCCCATGATACCCGAGAAGATCCAGTTGTAACTTTTGAGTAGTTGCTTCAGTGCTCAGCTGTCCCTTGACAGCACCAAAAAAATAATGCCAGTCCTTTGGAGAAACAGATTGTTTGGCCAGCATAGTGTGCATCTGACTTGACTTGTAGTTATCTTTGGGTTTTCCCTGAGTTTATCTCTAGCAGTGGAAGACTGTCGTCATGAGGTAGTCTTGTATGCCGTTGATATTCCTCCTATATTAATATGTACCACATATAGTGTATATGCTAAAGAAGGGACATCCTCCCTCCCCCAACAAATCAATATGCACAAGCACTGTCAATTTTTTCCCTCCACAATCTATTTTATTGAATAAAACTGATACCATCACTGCACCTTCTCCCATTCCCCCCTTGTTCCTTCCCTGTGTATCCTGTTTGCCAAGTTGTAGGAGCCAGGGATTCCAGCTTTGACATGCACTCTCTCTCTGCCTAACAAGTCCCTGACCCTGTGTGCTTTATTTTTTTTCTTGTCAATAAAATTGAGAGTATCCTTTCCTACCTACCGCATACTGTCTGAGCAGCACTCTGAAGATGTTAAGTGCTCTCTCTGCCAGGTTTCTGAGGAGCTCTCTATCCAGCCTGCCTATTTTTATTCTTTTTTTGTGCACTTTTTTAGACTCATTTGTGTACCTCTGTTAGCTTGATGGTATAAAGCTACCCTCTTGGATGGCTTAGTACAGGGGAGGGCAATTATTTTGGGCAGAGGCCCGCTTATCGAGTTTAAGCAAGCTATTGAGGGCTGCATCAGTAGCCCCACCCCTTGACAGATGCCCTGCCCCCTGGTTGACATCTTATAATCAGAAGTCACACCCCCAACCCCTGACCTTTGCCACCAGCAGGCCCTCCCCTTGCCCCTGGAAATACTCCTTTCAGCAAGGGGTTTTGCCATCTTGGAACCAGAAGAATACCAAATTATATTCTAAAAACTGAACATCTACAACATTAATTTGATTTCAAAAAATATTTTTGTCCTGATTTACATGTGTTTGTGTAGTGTACACAGAGGGGATTGCACAATAGCTGAAAATGAAGCCTTACTCTTGTATATTGTAGGGGGGTGGGGACATGGGGGTAGGTATAGGTTTGTGGGGGGCTGGTGGTGTGCATGTCTGTGGAGTTTGGGGGAGGGTGTCAGGGTGTGAATGTGAGGTGAGGGAGCATGTGGGTATGTGGAGTGTGAGTGGGTATGGGGCTTGTGGGGGGCAGGGTGGCTGGGGTGTGTGATGGGGTGTGGGTCTGGAGGCTTGCATGTATGGCAGTGCAAGGGGGTGCATGTGTACGGTGGGGTGTATATGTGAGACGTGCTGTATGAACACACACACACACACACACACACACACAATTTCTCTCTCCCCCCCGTCATTGCACGTGTGCGCACATGCGTGCATGCGCGCACACACACACACACACACACACGCGGAGTGTCTCCCATGCTCCCTCATTGCGTGTGCCCATGAGTGTGTGCGCACAAACACTTGCGC
>NW_017729001.1:10858112-10859965 GCF_001723915.1 Gavialis gangeticus
GTCTCTCTCTCTCTCCCCCTCCCTCCCTCACTACAGGGACACAAGTGTGCCTGCACACACACATCCTTCTGCTCCTGGCCCTGGGGGACTGGCATGGGCCCCATGCTCCCATGATTTAGTGATGCAGCCAGGGGCCACATGGTGCTGGAGCAGCTGGCTGGTGTGAAGGGAAGCAGGGAAAGCCATGGCAGGCAGAGGCTTCTGGTTGGGGGGGGATGGGAGGGGACTGGGAGTGGGGCCAGGCTGGTCTTGCTGCTGAGTCCTGCAGGCTGCTCCTGGCTCCTGTCATCTTTGACAGGCAGCCAGGAGCAGATTAAATATAAATTTTTCTAAATTGTAGGGGCCTCATGGGCCAGATAGAATTGCCTGGCAGGCCAGATCTGGCCCATGGACTGTATTTTGCCTGCCCCTGGTTTAGTACCTATTTGACCTGCAAGAGGAGGAAGTTCCTGTTGATAATCTAGACCTATCAATGTGAAATATTAATTTAACTCCCCCAACCCCCCTCTGGCCCCCCAGGCCTGTTTCACTTAATCTTAAGCTCATCTTGACTTCTTTCCCCTTCACTTCCTCCCATCATTTGCCATTCTGTTCAAACTTAGTTTAGAAAAAAAAAAGAGAAGCTGTTCAAGTCTCCAACAGATTTCATTGCCCTTCAGTTTAGTGCCATCTCACTGCTTTCTTAGCATATACTGTTAAAAGAGCTAAGCAAGGTGCTTTCTGAGCCATATACATCAGACATGTTCCCTGTTTTGGTAATTCAGTAGTGGGGAGAGGGGAGCGATTCTCCACCTTCCCATACTGCCCCAGCATACACGTGTGCACAGTAGGCTGGGTGCAGTACTTTGGTATGTCTGTTAGTGGAGGGGTGTAATCATCCTCTGAACCATCAGGTGCAAAAGGAACCATGAGAGGATGAATAACGGACTAACTGGAATAGCTGTCTGTTCTGTTGTGCTTCATTCTAGACCTAGGTATATTTCTAAATGTGGCCTGAAACTAGCATTAGGAGGAAGTACCAGTGGGAATATGTGAGGGGCAGAGAGAAAACAGAATGACTGGCTGAGGTACCACTTGCTCTGGAATTGTGATAGTGGGGAGGGAAGAAAGGATAGTTTCCTCTCTAAAAACTGGCTCAATGCCTGAGGGTAAATGAATTAGGCTTCCAATGCCTGGTTACCTCCCAGGCAGGCAGCCAACCTGTCACGTTTACCACTTTAAAAACACCTAATACCCTTTACATAATGGAACTTATTTTAAAACAGTGGAAGATGGAAGCTGCATTGCTGTCTGCTGGCTGTTCACATGTTCCTGAGGGAGCCCCTGTGTCTAATGCTGAGTCATTAATAGTATTATACACTTCTGGAGCCCTGAAATGCCCACAACATGAGGTGATGCTTGTGCCCGGTGTGACAATGAGTGATGGACCATGTGCCATCTGTGTCTATTGGCACTGGATGGTTGTCCTTAGCAACCAAGCTCCATCAGAATGTGATACCATGTAAAATGTATGTGGGTTTGAAACTGTTGTCTTTTGGCTGTGTGCAGCATCATGATACTGATTACTGCTGAATCCCTGTTAACTAATTTTGTGTAGGCAGAGGGACAGAAAGTCATCAAGCCCACCTCAGGAAAGAGTTGGCTGCACCTAAACAATAGATTTTTGATATTCATGAGTCGTCGATCGGTAGCAAGAACCAGGGAACTATTACAGGATTCAAGAGTTAGCCCACTAGGCTGCGTCCAGACGTGTGGACATTTGGTTCCCCAGGGGCAAATAGCAGCGGCACACCTTTTGCCACCACTAGTTGTCCCCAGGGAATGCCTGTGCCTTGTGTGCTCTGGCGTGCAGT
>NW_017729001.1:10860095-10868267 GCF_001723915.1 Gavialis gangeticus
CCTAGGTGGGGGAGGCTGGGGCCAGCACTGGGCTGGCCCCAGCAGCCTTACCTGGGGCCTCCCGGGGCTGTGGCAGTGGCGATCCTGCTGCGTGGAGCCTGGCTGGCAGCAAAGTGTGGCTCCAGCCAGCCAGGCTCCAGCTTTGGGCGGTGCGTGCTGCCGCCACATTCATCACTCTGCTTCTTTTCCCCCCACAGGTTTCTTGACTCCTGGATATTCAGGAGTAAAAAAAACAAACCCTCTGTGCTGCTCCCTTGCAGCACGGAGAACAACTGAACATGTGGTATGTGGCACCACAGACATGTCTGAGGCGCCACATACCACACGGCTGTGCTCATCTGGATGCAGCCCTAGAGCCTTAAGATCTGTTGCAGACAATGGACGTCAGGGCTGAGAGTTATTAATGTTGTCGCCTGCTGATGGCAAAGCCTTACAGGCAGCAGGCTAGAGGATGTGGTTTTGTACAGCAGGTGGTAAGACAGAAAAAAACTTGGCAGTGCCTGGGCAGCATGGAGGGGACGGGTGAATGCTTAACACTGTCCTGTCTTCTCTGAATGTTGGTTCCCCCATTCAGACAACTGCATGGGGACAGTCTGTAATAAATGTTTTGCCATAGTCTCGGCCTAAATAGAGAGACTTCGCAGTGATGGCATTTTGAGCGAGCAGATTTGCACTAGGGGAAAAGCATGACCAGAAGCCCTGCTCTGTGACACTAGCAAGTCATTTTACTGTCCAGTCTCCCTTTTGCCACCAGCAAAATGGAGAATCTGATTTTGCCTGTTTCCACAGAGGTGTTTATCTGAGGCCCTAATGTTTATATGGCAATGGAACAAATATTTATTTTGGCATGTCTAATTAGCCAGAGCACCAGTGTCAGAGCTGTAGTGATGACCAGGGCACCTGAGAACTAAACCTCAGTCATCTGTGTTGGTTTTATGGATTTAACATTTCTCACAAGCTTGTTGTTAGCCACACATTGTTTTCTTGTAAAATTAATTCCTGCCTGTGTATCATGCTTGTGGGAGGATCACAGCTGCAGTTGTCCAGTAGGCCTGGATTAGAGTTTCAATGTGCATTTCTCTTTTAGGCTGTTGTCTACTAGCTCATCATTGGGTGATGGTTGGTTACCTCTGCCTGATTGCTGACTTAAGGTTGTTTGCATAATGCAATTGCATTGGGCATGTTGCTAAAAGGAAGGATTGTTCTTATACACTGAAAAACCATGTGCTTCAGGGCTGAATTATGCTGATCAGAGGATTTCAGTGGCCCATCATGTAAGGGATGAAAACCAATCTGAGGCAACCTTACGTTATATAGTCTTCATCGGTGAGTTGTTCTAACACTGCATTTTGGACAATACAGGGAGCTTTCCCCCTCCCAGTTACTTATTCCTAGGTTCATCACTCAAGCCACTAGTTCCCTCTGATCATAAAGTGAGTCGTACTGTTTTGAAATGTCCGTGTAATATATGCAAGCACTTTGTCTTCTCTGCCACGTTTTTAGCAGCTGTGCTGTTGCTCCTCAGTACAGAGCTTGGGTTAGCTCTGGTCTGAAGCCCTAACCCTTCAGGCCCTATGCCTCATCAGTCCTTCTTGCACTCAGGTGGCACCCAGGCACCAGCAGGCAGCTCGAAGAGTATTTTGCAACTCTTCATGACACCACTAAACAGAAGCTAGGCTCCTCTTCCCACTCATCAGGAGATCCCTGGCAAGGGGCCAGCCCAGGACCTCAAGCTGTCTGGGTTGGGCTTAATCTCTAATAAGGAAAGAAATTAAACTCCCTCCCGTCATATTTCTGGGTCTCTTGTTGGAGAAAAGGTAATGAGGCTGATGAAAGCTGGGTGGCCAGCTGCCATTCCTGTTCTCTTCCCTGTCTTCATTTCATCATAGCCATTCTATAATCCCATTATTAGCTGTATCCATGAATAAACCCTGCCAAAACTCTGGTTGCCCTGTTAATTAGTTTCCCCTCTCTCTTCTACTGTAGGACGACATGCACAGGGTCATTGACCAGCAGCTGATGGACAAACACCCGAAGGAATGGAGCCAGCCTGCCTATTCCTTCTCCAATGGCTATGGTGCAAAGCGGAGCGCAAGACCCTCCCCCGTGTTCAGGCTGGAGCAGCAGGGGGATGAGCCCGTTGGGGCAGAAGGGAACCGTCTCTTTTCCTTTTTCAAGAAAAATTAGTGTGAAAGGAGAAACCTCTTTACTTATCCTGCTTCATGATGGGAAGTAGGGGCAACTGCCCAGCTTGCTGATGGACCCAATAGGAAAAACACAAAAGGCAAAGAAATTAACCCTTGAGACTCTGCACTATCTACACTCCATGTGGTCTGATCCACTGTTTACATAAATTGGCGATGACAATTGGACGGTGATACCAATTGAGAGCAACGGTTCCTGTTCCTTAAGTGATAAACTGCAGGGTGCATTTTAGGCACTTTGAGAGTCCCCTCAGTTTCTGCTGTGATGAATAATCTGATTGTCTTAAACTTGTTCTCTTATGCTGGAGAAGGAAGGAAGCAGCCCCAGAACAAGGCAGTGCAGGGGATGGAAGTCTAGTGCAATTCCCACTTAGGGTAAAGGAAAGAAGGGATGAATGCAAGGGAAAAGGAGGACCCTTTATACCACATTGAGAATCCAAATCCCTGACCACTCAGTGGAGTTGTAATGCTGAGAGCTTAAGTCAAACCCCCACAGTCAGTTTAAAGATCTGAGGATTTGATGCATAGGGGCTGGTCACCCATTAAGTAAATTCTATTGAATGGGAGTTGTGGCTGTTGAGTACTCTCAGGAACTTGCTTCCCTTCCTACCCCCCCCTCTGCCCCCCAGCCCTGCCCCTCTGCCCCACACACTCAAGGTTCATTGTGAACATTCAGCAACTCTCACAGCTAACTCCTGCTGACTGAAACAGAAGTTGAGTGGCTAACTGGAGGATCTGGTTAGAAGTGTGTAGTTTTTCCTTTGCTCTGTACTGTAGGCTTAACCACTAGTCAGTGCTAACCCTGAGTCTTCCACTACACAGGATGTGATGGTAGGTGGCTGGATCTTTATGCTCAGGAGATGGGCAACTGGTCCTAGGCAGCCAGGAGAGTACAGGCATGCTCTTGCTTAGTGTTCATTTGTAGCAGTGCCAGAAATCCAGCAGCAGGGAGGAGTTAGCTAGTAGAGCAGGTACCTCCCCCATACACTGTAGGACTAGCTTGGTGTTCTCTTCAAAGCACTTTATGTCATAACATGAAACATTTCAGGCTAGATCTACAAGAGGTCTTGGTGCAATTCTCAGCGTTGCAGCACTTTATTGTCCTATCCCACTGAATCCACAGGCCCCAAGATCAGCCATCCCAGCCCCACCCTGAGAAACATTTAAACTAGCCAATGGGAAATCCCCAAGGCAATGAGTACAGATAAATTCCTGGAAAGGTCTGGGTTGTAGTACACTGTGACAGGATTTACAACCAGGAGCCTTTTCCAAATTACATTTTTTGTAGGGGGAAAGAGTTAGGTGTTGAGCATGTCTATAGGATCTGATCCTGCATGTGTGAAAGGCATATCTGGTTAGAATTAAACTGGCATTCATCTAAGTCTGTGAGAGGTGTTAGGGCCTCCTTCAATGCTTACAGTTGTACACATGCCCAGCACCTACAGCCATAGGTGAAGGTTTCCTGGATGCCAGCACTACCAATAACTGTTTAGCTTAAGCAATGAAGCCTGCCTTATGCATCTAGCCCAGTGGTTCTCAACTTAGTTAGAAAAGTGCCAGCTCTTAATTTTATTGACTGCAGAAAAGAAAGCAGTTCTGTTGCAAAAACCAGAAAGTTCATAACAGACCAGGGATGCATGGTGCTTAAACTCAGAATGCTTTTTCTTGTGAATCACATGTGTATGGCACCCTTGAAAGGAATATGCTGCAGAATCCCTGTTGAGAATCACTGGTCTCCCCCTTCCCCATCATAGCCCCTAGAGTAGGCTGCAGCCAGGATATGGAGGCAGCACCCTAAATAATCTTCAGTTTGGTGTTACCTTTTCACTTTACTCTTGCCATTCCCCAGAACTGCATGCCCAGCAACTGTGTGGGACTTTATAGCCATGATGTATGTACAATCCTAAGGCAGGGGCCTTGGGATATTCAATGCAGATATAGTAATAAGAAAGAAAGGTGCCTTCTGCTGCATGTTTGCTAGGAGGGGAAAGTAGAAGTTAGTCATTCAGTTGCTAAATGTAGTAGGCAGCTGAAGTACACAAACACATATTGCTTCAGTTAAAAAAAGGGAATCAAGTTAGTCTTACTGCAATATTTTTTCCAGTTGGAGAATGGGAAAGGAAAGCCATTCTAGTTCAGGCTGGTGATGATCATATATACTAGTGCAACTAAGAAACAGAAACCAAGGAATAGGGAAGGAATTGTTAAAGTGGTGGTGATGGGGCTTAAAAAAAAAAAAAATCAATGAAGTGACAAACCACAAGAAAACCTGTCCTTGTGTTGAGCTGCTACTCAACATGAAACAACTGCCTTAAAATCCTCATTTTGCTTACCACTGTCCTTTGCATTCCCAAACAGACAAAGTAATGCATGCTGTGCTTTAAGCAGCCTGAACATTTCATCCTCTTTCAAACTGTCAAAGCAAAGCACTCACCTTCACAGGCAATACAAGGCAGTAGAGATGAGACTCGGAATTGCTGCTTGTAAAATGGGATTAAACACTCAACTCACAGCAGATGATACTTAACCACACTTGAGAAGAGCCACGTGCTCAGAAAGCAACTGTAGTTACTCCAACATCGAGCAAGCACAGTAGCTTATAGAAAGTATCCTAGTTGAGGATCAATTAACAAGGATATCATCACCTAGAAGTTGCATCTCCAACAACTGAAGTAGTAGTGTTAGTCAGAAACTAAACAATAAAATATCAGTAATGAAATTTCACACTTTAGTTACTACATTACAATCATCATGCAACTATGGTGAAGGACACACATTTCACCTGGAGTTTAAGCAGTAACCATCACCCATTTGGGCCAACAAGCAATTTTTGCTAGCAGAAGGGTAGAGGAAGACTGCCCTTAAATAAAGATTAGGCCAATGTGAAGTGAGACTAACAAGCATAGTAGAGACGACATTAATGCAGATGTATTTATATGCAAGGCATGTCATTAGCACTTTATCCTGACAAACCTAGGTCAGCAGTTACCATTGACATGAACAGTAGAGCAATTTGCAAGAAGGATGTGCAGTTTTGTGCAGCAGAGCGAGATACTTGAGTGACAGGCAGCACTGTATGCACAAGGACTACAGCATGGCCCATATAGGCTAGGAGGGAAGGCGAGTTCTGGACACCTCCCCCTTCCACATACTGCAACCCTTCTTGCTATGTCCACTTCAGCAGCTATAAAAGCAAGATTGTTTTAACCAAAAGCTAAGCAGCATAAAGGACATGCCTGGGTGCTGCAGTGACAGTCCTCTTAGATTGGATGTGGAAAAAGCACACAGCAGGGACAAGCAGAAAGAATGTATCTATAGATATGTACATACCACAGTGCTGTAATTTTTGTATGTAGAAGCAATGTAAATATGTGTATGTTTGGTTGTTTTTTGTTTTTTTTTTTTTTTATAAAGAAAGATCCACATTATATAAATCTATAAAGGCATATTTTAGTAAATACAGTGCTCTACTGCTTCTTTTGTAAATAGTTCTCTTCAGAATAAAGATGAATCATTTCTATGACATGGTCTCCACTTTCAAATCACTGGTTATTCTGTGAAGGTATGAAGAAGGCTCACTTAACTAACTTCTTAGAGTCACTATAACACCTGACTGTAACAGCATCTTGCCATCTCAAGCAACTCAGTCAGATGATCTTCCAGAGATGTATAGCACTGAAATAACAGCAGTTTTCCAGTGCATTCATTCCTTCAGCTGCACAGAAAAATAGGATGAGAAGGATCTCATTTTAAAGAGACCCAGGCATTACAGCTGGGAAAAATATGCTGGTATGATTAAAAGCTCTTAGCAGCAAGTGGTGAGGAACCTGAATAGTGAATACAGAAAGAAGTTCTAGCAATAACCTGAGTTGAACACAGAGCAACAGAGGAACAATGAAATGCCTCCATCTTGCACCAGCTACTTTACTCTTATTTTAGAATGGCACAGATGGATGTGGAGGGAGGGTTGCTTCTAGGATGAGCTTTTGTCCAACTTCTCTTACCAATTTAGAAATCTGGCCTGTGCTGCCTCCAAAAAAGAGCTCCAGACTTTCCCTGCACCCATACAGGTTAAGCCTAAAAAGCCTAGCAAAACCATCAGCACTTCACCTTGTACACTATGACTTTCCCCTCTACTTCACAAAAAAAATCCTCTTGCCAGCTGAACACTGGTAAAGATTTAGTGTGAAGTTGCACCAAGCACACCCAGAAGTCCCAGAACAGCAAGATGCTTGAAGGCAGTTATTTTAACTTTACTGATGCCCTCTGCAGCAAAAGTATGGTGTATAAGCAGAGAGAAGCAAGCCAGGGACAGAACCCAGCACCAGAGGCTGGAGAGCAGAGGAAACAGACCCTCAAAAGGAAAAATTTGGCAGCTTGTAACCTTTATTTTTAGTTTTTTAAAATTATTTAAAAAGCATAATTAGAAACTTTCAATACAGAAATAATCCTAGCAAACCAGTTAGACATTCCATTGCTTGACATGTAGGAAACTTCACATCAGCACCACTAGAGATGTCATCCCCACTCCTTGTCCCTTCCTGTTTAATACTTAGTGGCAACAGCAAGGAAATTACTGCTCCTTTGCAGCCATCTCTAGAAAAATATCCCACTTCAAACAAGAAAGTTTGACTGCTGGATTGGCAAAGTTCATACCCATGGCCACAATGACTTGGACCAAGGAGGAGCAACCTTTCCACACAAGAGAACACTCCAGATCAGGTGCACCATTTCCTCACTTTATTGCATCAGTTCCAGTAAATGTAGACATTGGGTCTCCTTTACTTTTGTCTGCATCAAGTTCTCTGCCTAGCCCTGCACACTCCCTTGCACAAGAGTCCTGTGAAAGTAACACAAGACGGGCCCCTGATCTGAAAGTGGCCACTGTAGCACAAGTTAGAGAAAAATCAGAACTCCCTCCTGGTGCACAGACAGCATTCCATGTCATAAGCATTGAGGGTGGATGCCTGCTCTTATTTCTGCTGTCACCTCTTGAGGCAGCTGTCCCATGTCTTCCAATTACCAGAGAGCTTGCACTAGCAGCGTTGGCCCAGCTCATATCTACTCTTGGGCGATCAATGGAAGATGCAAACCGATATGTGAAAAGAGAGACAGGAGAAGGCAATTGGGTAGACACTCCTGGCACTTGAATTGATTAAAAGCCTGTCACATTCATTGCTTCCGTGGGAAAAAAAATCTTTAGAGTGATTGATCTATCATGTGATTGTATCATCAGGTCTTCTACCACAAACCATAAGAATCCAACCCAGGCAAAATATCGTAAGTGACTTGGATTTAACCTTGCTTGGGTGAGGGAAGGGACGATTTGAAGCTTGTGAACATCAGTGGAACATGTTCAACCAAACCTACCACCACCGAGTCCAAAGGACCACATGCCTTAGAGGCAGGGTCATCTTCAGAGTACAGAAGGAAGCCTCACTCCCTACCCCTTCCTAGTCATCATTTTTTTGTTTAGAGAACGATTCAGCTGCAACAACCCAGACACGTGCTACTTTTGGTCTGGCCTCTGAGTGCATCTATTCAGAAACTGATGAAGTGAGCCCTTGTTTTTCCCTCAAAAAGCCAGTAAGGGTTAGGAAAATGCTGTCGTGCATAGTGAAACCAGAATACATTAGGGGTGATCCCCACACACAGCCACCACCAAATAACCCACGCAAGCAAACTTTCCATGCATCAGTGGTCCTCCTTGCTGACATAAGAGTTCTGGGAACGATTCTGCAGCAGCTCTCGGATCCAGAAGGTGCCTGGAACATCAGGATTCCTTTCCATGCCTGTCATCTCTTGCAAGGAAGGCTCTGCTACCGGAATTCACATTCAAGCTCATGTCTCCTTCCTGTGTTCAGGACGAGGAGGTTTTTGGCAGATTCACACTGGTTTTTTTTCTAGGAGTTTGGACCCTGCCCAGAAGCCCCTGGCAGACCCAGAAGCAGAGGTCACCAGGAGCCAA
>NW_017729001.1:10868444-10872414 GCF_001723915.1 Gavialis gangeticus
CCTGCCGTGCCCCCGTCACGCAGCTCATTAGCCACATCTGCATCTTAACGCTGCCAGAGAGGGGCTAATTTCATCACCGTGCGCAAAGCCGAGCTGACAGCTCCCCGGAGCGGGCGAGCCCAGGTACGTGCGGGGGGGCAGTTTAGAAAAATGTTTAAGTCCAAATAAATCCCATTTCTGCAGGATTGATTTTAAATATCTTGATACAAACCAAGGAGCATAGGTACAGCTGGGCTGCAGCGTGGGGAGATGAGGAAACCCAGGGATCCAGCCACATCCTGGAGTATGGCAGAACTCAAGGCCCAAGCAGCAGCACCAGCTGCTAGCCCAGGAGCTAGGAAAGTGAAACCCCAGGCTCCAGCAGCAGCTTCTGCAATCCTGGTACCTAGAGAGATGAAGCCAAAGCCCCAGGAGCAGCCCGGAACTCAGAAGAGAAGCCAAAGGCCCCAGAGGCACCAGTTGCCAGCCTGGAGCCCAAACAAAACGAAGCCCAAAGCCCCAGGGAGCAGTCGCTGTCAGCCAGGGGCCTACTCGCATTAAGAACTTTGTACTATATCTTTAAAAAGATGAACTCTATAGTTCATGATTGGTTGACATTAAGAAGGCCTAAGCCAGAGCAACAAGAGGGAGGTGCAGCTGGTTAAAGCAATATACATTATGTACAAACTCTTGGGTTAAATCCGTCCACTTGGTAGGCAACGTCCTTTCTTATCTACAAGGCGCGCTGGAAGGAGCAGGGGAGGAGAGGGGGCAAGAGTCCATCAGACAACTTCTTGGCACTACAGTGATAAGGTGCCAGCGCTTCTTGATAGAAAACATGGAGAAAAATCTTTAAATAACGGCACAAAACTGAGAAGGTCCTCCCAAAGCCTGCCCCAGTGGAATGCCCGAGTCTAGCTGGAGGGGCTGATCTGTCTGAGAGCAGTCTCTGCAGCAGGGAAAGGGCATTAGCAGCACCGCTTCTTCCTTTTACTGTTCTTAGTTAGCTTGACCACATCATTCTGGTGCTGCTGTTGCTGCTTTGCCAAGTTTTCTTTCTTTGCTCGCAGAACCAGCTCTGTAATGCAATTAAACATCTGCAAAAGAAACAAGCAAGTTCAGGCTACCAGGAATGCAGGCCAGCTGCTGAGGGAGTCTGTCTACAGAAGCAGATAAAATGCCAGAACCAGAATGGGGATAGCAAGTTATGGTGCTGCTGAGTCATGACCTGTTGGTCTTTGCAGGTTCCCTTCTTCTCACACAGCTGTCTGAGGCCATGCTGGGGGTCCACAGACTCCAGCCAAATCAGATTTAGCACTCCCCCTACCTCACCTCCTTCATGCTTGTCTCCGATTAAAGCCAGCAAGTGCAGGGCTGGAATTTTTCCTCTTTCTAAGGCCACCAAGATGGGTTTGGTCCCTTACTCTGCCTCACCAAGACCAGAGAGCTAAGATCTAGAGTTCCCTCCCACCAAGGCAGGCACTTCTAGCAAGATGAGGGAAAAATCTAAACATACCAAGGTTTTAATAATTTCACCATCCAGCTTCAGTGTATGCAGCATTAAGACCCTCTCCTCCCCACCCCCACTGCAGCTCTGCCTCTGACAGTTTCAGCTCTTCACCTACAGCTTGTAGAGTAAAAAGGGATTTTCCCTCAACTCTGCCAGCAAGAATGATTCTACCAAACTAGCTATTTTTGCCTCCAAAAGAAGAAAGGAGGGTTTGCATCTTCTTGGAATAGATGCAATATTTGGTATCTCAGAACATTCTCTCTGAAAGGTAGGTTTATACCCACTCCCATCTAGTGCATTACCTCTTCCACATTAACGTTTTCTTTGGCGCTCGTCTCGAACAACTGGATCTCCATCTGCCCAGCAAATTTATAGGCATCTTCCGTCTCCACCACCTTCCGCTCTGGGTCATCATTCTTATTTCCCACTAAAAAGGAAACAGGTTAGCGCTGCACTCCCCAGGTTCCCAGAGCAAGAGACTGTCTCCACCAAGAAGCTTACCTAATATCCGGCAGACATCATCGCAGTTTTGGTTAATTTCATGTAACCACCGCTTGACATTCACAAAGGACTCTGCACTGGTGACATCATAAACAACAATGACCCCATGTGTTCCTCTGTAATACCTGAGTGGGGGGGGGAAGAAAGATAGATGCTAGTTCAAACCTGAGGCTATGGCCTCCAGGCTGGCACTGTCCCATATAAGGATGGAGAAGCCCATTAGTAGTAAGACCCTGAACAAACAAGTGCCTGTTTCTTTACCCAACTGGGACGTCAATGTTTGTGCAAGTCAGTCCATGCTGCACCCAAACCCACAGTCCCCTGTTCACTTAGCAGGGCTGAGCGCCAATATCGTAGAAGTTGTCAAATCAGTTTAAAACAGTTACATTTTCTTGTTCAGCTGCCCAGGATCCTGGGCAAGGAGGTGCTGTCTCCTAGCTGGTGAGCAAAAGAGATGCTGCAGTATGGGCTGTTCCTATTATGTCATGTGAATCTCTCTCCCCGTGCAGTTAGAGCTCCCATGGGCTGAGGCTATCAAGCACAGAAAGAAAGAGGCTGTACAGATTCCTGCCCCTCTATTTCATTTGGTGCCCATTCCCCTTTGACAACACAGCATGCTATTCCAGCTCCAAGCAGGCAGCTAACCAAACTAACTGATAAGGTGGTTTTGTTAAAAAGCATGCATTAGGCACTAGAGTCTGAGGTAATCATGACTGGGATCTGATCACTGCTTTGCTATTCAGCCCCAAATCAATTCTCTCTCTTCAAAGCTTGTAGCATTCCTGTCTTGTTGAGTGACTGTGTACTGATGGCACCTTCCTACTCAACAGATCTACTCCGTATGGGTGTTCAAGTCACTTTCCACTACCTTTAGTGATTAATGCTTAGTTCCAAATGCATTTTGTTCTCATTAGTCTTGTATGACCAAACACAGCTAAGAAACACCAATTATTGCACAGAATGGCTCACTACGTTCTGAAATTGTTTTGAATGGATTTGTCCAGGTGAAACGGGCAGTACATGCTTCACTGAAAAATCCATATGGCCTTCAAAACATCTATTGCATAATGATTAAGTGAAAAGGTCAAAAAAAAATATCAGGCTTCACACCCACGCCCTAGCCGAGTCTTCAGCACTACCAGTTAAAAGAATTCTTATTTATGAACTAAGTAGATCTGCCCAGAGACAATCAATATTAAGCCTCCAAATACTTTGGAGTTTATAGCATTTTCCAACTAGAACTGCCATACAAATTATTTTAATAGTTACATTTACCTCTTTCTTCTGCCTCCTTTTTTTGTTCTTGAACAGGATTCACATTTAAGCCAAAAGAAGAAATTTAGGGTAGCACAGTGGCAGAGTTCTCCTAAAATAAGTTTCAAGATTTCCAGAAGCAAATCTTTTGCCATTATCATTTCCACAAGGACTCTTCTCCCTCTGCATTTTAAAGATGACAGCTGTGATGACAGCTTAGAATCCTGTTACCTCTCTGCTGAATCCATCCTGCCCCAATCTGAAGGCGCCTGAATCCACATCACCAAATCCAACAGGGCTGCATTTCAAAGTAGTTCCAAGTTCATTACACCTCTACCACCAACTTACTGGCATACTGAGCAAGTCACTAACATCTTTCCCTCAGTACCATCATCTGTAAGACACTGGCACTTGATGTACACTGACGTAAAAAGGTATTACTCTCACTGGTAGGCTTTTCAGCTAGGCTTTTCACTCCCGATTGTTCTGTCCTGGCTTCTGTTTTACATGGAAGATAGCTAGTGGCTCTTCAACTGGGCTGGCTTAAGATCAGCGTATGTACAGAAGGTCACCATCCCAGACTAGCTGCTTATCTGTATGCCATTATTTCCACTTTTTTTTTTTCCTGGAGAAAGCAAAAGTCCAGGCACTTCCTGACTTTCTTGCATTGCTTCCCCAGTAACTTATGCTATATACTCAACTTGGTAGGAAACACTTTCCCAGGCA
>NW_017729001.1:10877414-10887101 GCF_001723915.1 Gavialis gangeticus
TATCTCTTTCCCTGCATTATTTTCTTTCCTTTATGTCATCTTGTTGATGTGTCTTGGAGATGCAAGAGACTGCTCCAGTCCTTGAACCTATGCATTTCTATGTCCACTTGCTCTCTCTGTACTTCGTCCTCTATTCACCTCCCCCAGCCTTCTCACTCTATCTGTTTATATCTTAAGTTCTTCTCTGTCCACCTTCTGTTTTACATTCTGCTCCCCAGGGTTGCCAATTCTTTGTTTTTTTCCCTGTGTTCTGATCTTCATCCCATTTTCCTCCCTCCCTTTCCCAGGCAGTTTTCCCAATCAGTCCCTATTATGATGCATCATGACACTCCTAGACATGTGTTCCCCCTCAAATCGCACTAAACCCAGTTTTCTTCATAAATTTAAATTATTTTGACCAGTAATATCTTTATCCAGAGTGCGCACACACAGGCAAAAATCTATCCTTATGACTGCAACATGCACTGCATCCACCTCCAGAAGGAAAGCACATTATGTCTTGTTTTGTGATCTCCCATCATCTTCTAAACACAGCCCAGTACTGTTCCAACTTGGATTCTGGACACAAGATTTACTTCCAAAACCTTCCACTCAGAAAGCAGGAGAGTTTCATAAAACCTGTTTCAGTCTGAGCCTGACCCACTACTTCCCAGCAGCAAGTGAGCACTGCAGTCACCTGCACAAAACTGCTATTTTTGTCCTTGACTGAAGACTCCCTCATTACGGCTTTGCAGAATTTTGAAATAAAGCGTAGCCCTAGATCAGCTATTCTCAACCAGGATGCCATGCCACCCAGCCCCTGCGAGAGGAGGTAAACGTTCTCTTCCTCACTCTAGCTCCCTGCACATTCCCCAGCTACCTCAGCAGTGCCCATGGCTGCCTCCGAGGACCGTTGCTACCACCACGTCCTGCCCCCTAGGCAGTCCCTGTATGGGCTGCCTCCATGCTCCCAGCAATGTGCTCTGCTGCAAGTAGATACATGGATGGAGCCATGCTTTGCAGCCCAAATCATCACCTCCACACCTCTCATGCTCCTGCAGCCAGCAGAAGAGACTGTGGGAGGGGTGGGGGGAGACAGCATGAAATCCTGCAGGATTAGTCTTAGTGGTGGGGGCACCCTTTCCCCCTCAGGTACAGACTAGAGGTGGGGCAGGGACAACAGACAGTGGAAAGAGCTCCAGGACACAGCAGGACTAGGCTTAGTCCTCCCCACTCTCACATGGCACCAGCCAGATCAGTACTTCTCCATTTTTCAGCCTCAAGGCTCCTCCAGATCTTTTCAGAACTTATAGCTTAGTGACTCAACTGGGGTCCCACCAACTTCAGAAAAGTTATGAGGGCCTTGAGGCTAAAGGAGGTAGAGAACCACTGCCCTAGATTAAGCTAAGTAGTGACTGCCCTTCCAAGGCATGTCATCCTATTCTATATCACCCATTTACCTTCCCTAAGAGTTTGTATCATACACAGCAAATTAGACCACTATCTCCACCCAGTAGAGACCAGTACTATCAATACAGGAACTTTGTGATATACATGGTGTCTTGAACACGTGTAGCTGCTTACAGAAGTTGCCTTGTAGGCTTTGGCAACTGGATAGGAGACAGATGGGGCTTTTGGCACGCAGGAAAGAGCGGGAGTTAGCTTTGTGTTTCTGGCAACCAAGAGGCAGTTTTGATATTAAGGAGGGGGATACCTTGTCTCTCTCCCAACCCCCTCCAAGCACACACACATTTTGGAAAGGATAGAAGCTATTTTAAATGGGGGCATGAAGAGGGAATAAAGTTCTCATTGCCCACACACACTAGCAGATACTGACAGCAACTTGCTTCTCCTAGTTCAGGATCTGTGACTACATCCAATAATGATGTACAGTCACTTGATGTTTCTGTTAAACTGAACAGCTGTAAGACAGCTGCTGGTGTTTAGCACAGATATTAGGCTTCAGAGTCAATACCCCACCGAGTTGAATGGAGCTACCCCCCTCCCCCCCAGCCTTATGTTAAAGCTGAAATCCTGGAGTGCAACGTTCAGACAAAGTTGAGGGGGAAGGAAGAACCAAAATGATGAAGTTTACACAGCTGTGTAAACACAATATGAATGTGTTCTGTTTTTGCTATGAAATCTTGTGAAAAAAAAATGTTAAGATATAGCACAGTATTATCAAATCATTATACACCAATGTATTATGATCTTCAAAACTGAAAGAAAACGCATCTTGCTGCTATTTACAATTTCAATCCAGTTTAAGTTGCTGGCTTTATAAAATTAGTTCTTTTGCCTTTCTTAATGCTTTCCACAAGTTATTTTGCTTCAGCAGCTTCTGGATTACCAGAACTAGATTTTAATGATTTCCTGTTTTTAGCCATTGATTTCTCATTAGAGGTGCATCGATATATCAGTCCGTATCAGATTGGCACCGATAAAAGGAAAATTGATCTTATTGGTAATCTACATTTTTGGCCACTGTAGCTGGTAATGTCATTGATAAATGCCATGTGCAAGCATATAGCTGCAGCATGCACACGGCCAGAAATGCAGCTTGGCACTTTGGAGAGCAGTGTCTGGCTAATAAGTCTGTGCGTGGGAAAGGGCCAGGGGAGGCAGATGGAGTCCTGCATGGTGAGGAAGGGAGTGGGGCAGGGGCTGGAGCTGCACAGCCAGGGCAGGGTGCAGGACAGAGCTGCTTGCAGCTTATCTAGGGGGTTGAGAGGGGGGCAGATCCCTGCTGCTGCATGTACCCCGGGCAAGGGATAGGGGGCATGTGCCTCCCCAATTTATGCATGGGGTGATGGCAGGCTGCCTGCTGCAGACTCGAAGCCAGGGGCTGCACCAGCTTTTTCCCAGCAGGGGGGTAGGCCAGGGCTATGCTCACAGTAGGGTGGGGCAAGGCAGGGCAGGCAGCAGTGCTGGGAGAGGGAGCTATGAGGTGAGCTATGGCCACCCCAAAATTTGCCATAGCCCCCCTCCCAGCACTGCCACCCATCCTTCCCCAAGCACAGCCCCAGCCCAGCCCAGCCCCTGCCAGGAAGAGGCCAGCACAGTCCCTGGCCCCAAGTCTGCAGCAGGCAGCCCACCTTTGCCCCATGCATAAGTCCAGGGGCATGTGCCCCCCATGCCTCCCCCAGGGTGCATGCAGCTCCTCCCCCCTCCCCCTGACAAGCCCCACCATGGCTCTGTCCTGTGCCTTGCCCTGCAGCTCCTGCCCCCGCCCTACTCCCTCCATCCCCGTGGGGGCCTTGATCTGCAACCACCACACCCCTTCCCTCCCCAGACTTACCGGCCACATGCTGCTCTCAAGCTGCCGGGCTGCATATTGGCTATCAGATAGGCATTGGCCGATATGGTTGGTTCAACTGGCCATCAGTATCAGCCAAAAGGTGCACCCCTACTGCTCATCAGTTCAGTCTGCTCTGAAGCACTTCAAATCCATTACTATTATTGCCATATATGCTCCAACTTCCAGCCTGTATGCCATACTTGGCTTATTACTGTGCAAGTGAACACTGGATCAGAATTTTGCAGCCAAAAGGAAACGTTAAAGGAAAGCCATCCCCCTATAAAATTAACCTCAATCCGGCCTTTGTTGCAGCAATTTAAGCCAGTCTATTACCACTCCACCCACTTTTTGATTAGCCAAGTCCTTTTGTAAACTCTTGAGACAGTTACTGGTTCTACCATTCAGCGTTTCAGTCTATGCAGATCAACTGCTGTGCTGGTTTGACAATCAAAAGCTCTACCAGTCCAATCTTGCCATCTACTATCTATACAAGCAATGTGTGTTCCCCCAAAGGTCACCTTGGCCACTAGAGATTACAACGAACAGAAAAAAAAAAAAGTCAGCAGGGTACTCCAGAAGGAGCCAGAGCAAACCACCTGGCTGGAGGGAAGATTTGCCATTATAATATAGAAGGGGCCTTGGAGCAGTTTTTTCCAAGTATTCACCCGAGATATTTGTCATCCACACAAACTCAGTAAAAATGAAAGTACCCAAGCAGCTATGTATAGAGCTAGATATCTTTATGGATCACCTATGGAAGGCTGTATGGCCAAAGCATAACAACACTGCGAACTGACAGGGGATCACTGGGGGCCTGTTCCTCTCCCGGGTAATAATATCGCTTGCTCATCTTCAGCCTTCCTGGAAAAACCTATGAAAAACAGCAGCAGTCTAAACACTAGGAAGTGAAAAACCCTCATGGAGAAAGTATCCTCTAACACCCTTGAAGTGTCTCGTTTTTAGCTAGCGAGTAGATGGAGTAGCAAAAGATTTACAAATTGTGTTACACACAGACAGCTCCATGGCTATTCTTGTCCACAAGAGGAAGTTTCTTTTCCTGGCATTCCCCACTGAAAAACCACAGTGCCTAGTACTGAATGTAGCAGGCATCAGCCTCCTCAGTTTCATTAACTCAGAGCCGAGTACTGAGTGTAGACTCTCAAAACAGGAAGTCACTTTGCTGACTCAGCACTAATTCAGTGTTGTGACTGGCCCGTGTTGCACAGCTGATAAGAACTTCAGCAGTGCCTCACTGCCTCCCCCTCACCACTTCCTGTCTGAATCTGGCCGCAGCACTGAAACAAGAAGTGATGTCATATACAGGAGCCCTATGAGAACTACCCAAGTCTGTTCAAGAGAAATCCTTCTATGAAACAATGAAAGCAATCCAGCAGTAGCCATATGGGAACACAGAGGAAAGGGGTGGAGCATGCATCAGGCTCTGTTCTCCCATTCCTAATTTCTGAAACCCATCCTGATGTCAGCCAACTGCTTCATGCTTTTATTCTGGATCAGCTACCTAGTACAGTTATCAGAAACAGGGCCTTCCTCCCCGACAGAAGTCAGTAATGATGACAGGCTCCTGGGTCCTCCTACATTTGTGTGTTTGTTTTTGAAAGGAAACAAAAGGCTCCTCCTTCCCCAGCACAACCCTGAAAAGGCCTAAACTGACTGCTACCAGTTAGCAAAACCAATTCATTCTTCTGAGTTCTCAATGCTGCAGCTGCAATTTTGGGTGTGGCTTCTTCAGGAACTGGAAAGAGCTGTGCACATGCTGTTCAAAGGACAACTGATGTAAGATTGAACTCAAACCAAGGAAAGAGAGACTGATTTTCTCTTGGCATCTGTTCCAAGAAAACTTCACACAACATAGCCCACCCAGCAAAACAGTTCCAACAGAAAGGCACATGGATGCTGAATGCTTAAATTCTGCATTAAATTGCAAAGATAGTGTGACACTTATTACTTTGTACCTCTGTAACATATTCCATCAAAAGATGCATTTTACTGAGAGGTTATATTAACTAGTTTATATAGAAAGGGAAATGTTATCCCCAAACTTTACAGTTGGGAAACTGAAAGCAGAAGACTTAAGCAACTTGTAAAAGGTCATTCAGGAAAATCTGTAGGAGAGTTTGGAACCCAGAAGTCCCTACTTCAAAGGAGTACTTTAACTGTAAACCCATCCCCTCCACATGCCATACCAAGAGGTAAGAAGAAAATTCCTGCAGAATGATACAGAACAGCATTAATCTGAGAAACTGCCACTCTACAATGTCCAAGCCATGTTTTTAGTAGTCTACAATAGCCATGCTTGTAGCCAACTGTCACATCAAAAGTTCGGCTATACTCACGTTGATGTGATAGTCCGGAAACGCTCTTGTCCAGCTGTGTCCCAGATCTGTAATTTCACCTTCTCTCCATTTATTTCAACCGTCCGGATTTTAAAATCTACTCCAATTGTGGTAATGTAGCTGCCTACAGAGGGGAAGGATGTATGCAAGTGAGAGCCTGCCCTTTCATCCTCCCAACATCAGATTCCACAATATTTACCACGACACGTGTATACACCATGTCTAGCAACAGCCTCAGGGGGACCCTGTTCCTCTGTCTACTCTAGCTGGTCTCCTTTTAGATAGGCCTCTTAAGTCATATGTATAACAATTATTGATGGCTCAAGGCTATTTTCACCAAAATTAAATTCAACAGCAAGAAGTCTAGCTATTCTGCAGCTGCAGTAGACAATAAGCAATAAAAATCCTCAAAAGAAGGCTAACATTCACAGATATTTCACTCACAGGAATCCAGAGGTCAATATTTGTAGCAAGTACCTGTGCAATTATTTTTCCTTTAAATACAGTCCATTTTAATAGTTTCTTTTATGTAAAGTCATTGAAAAGGTAATTGAAAATAGTTTACCTACAGTAATCAATCAATCCAAATCCCACAGGTCCAAGAGACAGTGGACATATTAAAAAATTAAGCTGGCTTCAGGTTTCTATATTAATCCAGAGACTGAGATTTTTGCTTACAACTGGTGATTAAAGTAAATGGCTCATATGGCTGATCCAAGAGAAGTGGTGCTGAAAAGATCACAGATTTCTAGTACTGCTAGCTGTGTCAAGTGACAGAAAGACAGCTTGCAGGGTTTGGCTGGTCCTTGGTTACTTTGCTATTGGAAATGAATTAAAAAAAACCACTTACCTGAGAAAGTATTATCTGCAAAACGCAACAGCAAGCTGCTCTTGCCCACACCTGCAACAAAACCAAAAAAATAAAAATAAATAAGAGTGCTGAGATCTGTACTGGAACATGAGTAACAGATGGTGTTATTTTGTCCCTTATTCATTGTATTTTTGAATCCCATCTAATTCCTTCTTCTGGCAAGTAACCTAGAACCATCAGTGCCTGACCAACAGCCTTCAGAGACAGCTCTAGTACAAACAGAACTTTAGGCCACATCTCAAATGATCCACTGTAGGTGTCCAAACCATTGTTACATGCACCTCTACTGCTATGCACATGCTCCAACATCATTTCTCCAATTAAACTGTTGTACCCTGCCTGGGCACCACTGCCTGCCACCAATTCAGGTCACATACATTCTAATACGCAATGAAATTTGGACTGCTTGGACAACAAAACTAGGAATTAGTGCTGCCAAGCTGTGATTTAGTGACTAGTTTAATGGAAGGCATCAAATGTTGGTCAATGCAGCACACACAAATTGGTACAGTTGTTAGAAGGTCAGGAACCATTGTCCTATGAAGATCATCCAAAATACGCTTGCTCCATATCTAGCAAGAAGCAACATGCATTCTATACTGCAGATTTACTCTGAAGCTGAGCCCCTTGCCAACATGTTTCAAGTAATACTTTAAAGTACTTTAAGCAAGGAAAATATGAATAAAGGTGCTACACAATCCACTGCCACTTCCCCATTTAAGCATCTTGGGTTTGTTTTTTTAAAACAAAGAGGTGTGCATCATAAGAAACTGGTCCCTTCCCATGCAACCTTGTGTATTTGGGATTAGGGCACCCCAGACTGTCAACTCTGTGCACCAGTTTTAGAGAAGCCACTTAACTCCAGTTGGCCAACCTGGTTCTGGTGTTCCTGTTTAGAAGTTAACTTGGCAAGTCTTGCTCAGAGAAACTAGTTTGTTTTATTAACACACACTCTGTGCACACTCCTGCAAAGGCTTTGTGCAATGCCAATTGAAAGCTCCTGTAGTTCTCAGTGTCCTTTTCAGATCCCACTAGATGACCTGCAACATCCAACCATCCCATAACCTAAGCCCCCCTTGCCAAGAGCTCAAGGCTAGCTCCTTAACATTCAAGAAAGCCATTCCAGCTTCTGAGGCCTATAATACAAAGATGACATGAGATTTAATTGTACTGACAACTGTGTTCAACCAGCCAAAGGCGAAGCATCCCAACTCCAAGAAGGTGATAGATCACAGACGAGTTAGATTCAACCAATACCCAACATGAATGCATTTTTCTATCCCTTACCTTTTCCTCAGGAATCAATAAAGGATGGAAGTAAAATGTTTCTGGAAACTGGGTTCCCTCTTGGTGTTAAAGAGCAATCACTCAAAATCAATACTTTAGCTCCAGAGCAAGATGTAACTGTACAAATCCAGAACTACAGAACTCCAGTTAAACAGGCTTTAACAAAGAGCTGCACTTGATTTGTCTAAGTAACAGTGAAAAAAGTGTATCACTTTGATAAGAGCACTCACTTCACAGCAGAGATGACAAGCAGGGACAAATATTTTTGTCAGACAGCACCAGTGTATTAAAGAGGAAGCCGTCTGTAAGCAACACAGTAGAACTCTATGGGCTGCAAATTAACTGAACTTTGCCAGGCTGATCTGCTTCAGCAGTAAATAATGACTTGATCCACAATAAGCAAAGAGCTCCTAAAGAAGAGGCCTCCTGAAAGCAGAAGGTTCTGTATGTTCCAGCTGAAAGACATCTCACTAACCAAGCACTACCCATGACCCACAATGCTCATGTATAGAGAAACCACATGGCAAATCAACCCCACTTCCTATGCAGTTATTTCAAGCTATGGAACAGGTCAGTGGAGCATCTTCCACCCATGCAAAAAAAAAAAGAAAAGAAAAGAAAAAAAAGAAAAGTAAGCAACCAGTCTTTGCTGACTGATGTTGGGATCTGCCACAGGACAGTTTCAGCACTGTAACCAGCTTTCAAAACAAACCCAGCTCGAGCTCAATTAGAAGAGTGGAAGCAGGAAAACAAGTCTAGCTATGGATTAGCTACATCAGTAATTCCCACCCCCCGCCCCAAGCTTTTTCACCTCCTCCCCCAAAAAAGACTGAGTGCAATTCTTGACAACAAAAAAAAGTTCTGTGGTTGGTTTGTTTAACTGGCCTGTTTAACACCCCCCAAAATTCAGATTTAAAAGTTCTTTAAATTCTCTCACAACTCTACACTAGGGAAAGCTGCTGATGTTTCAACCAATCTAACTTCAATGCATTTTTCTATCACTAGCCTTTTCTTTAAAGATCAATAAATGGTGCAAGCAAAACATTTCTCAAAAAGAGGGACAAAGCTTTCCCTCTTGGGGTTAAAGAACAAGCACTCAGAATCAATACTTTAGCTCCATCATGAGATTTAACTATACAAACCCAGAGCTGCAGGCATCTATAATACAGCTGCTCGCAGTGAACAGAGCTCAGTGATTAGGGGCTTTGCTCAAGTTAAGCAGCAGCTGTGAACTGTACTCGGCTGTTTGAAGACAAAAACAAAGTCTTTTCTAATACAGATTATTTTCTCTTCAATTTGCCTGAAACTGACCACTAGGCAAAAGAGCCACTGCTTCTACTTAAAGTAGGGGTGCCGAGGCCCTTCCCACTTCCCCTAAAAAGTGGATACTTAAACAGGGCCTTATATAGCCCTATAGCCTTAAATACGGCTGCTTCTTATGGGCACAGGCAACCACTTTTTGACATAAAGCTACAGAGGTGACTGATCCTGCAATCGTGCGATGCTTCATTTGCAGTCGAGTGGACCTGCACTCTGCGTCCACACCTCAATGAAGAGACGCCATGGACGTCACCTGCCAGTTCGGGCTCCAGGCAGGCAGCAGTGGGGAACAAGGCTGACCGAAGTCCGGATGGCAGGCCAAAGGGCGCTTGCCCCAGGCCCCCGCCCCGGGGCAGCCTGTGCGCCTGAGGGCCACCCCAGCCTCTTGCCTCCGGAGGCGCTTCCCGTCCCTTCATGTCGAATCCCCCGTGCGAGCTGCCCCAAGTACAGGCCCAGACCAGGCCGGGGCACCAGGCACAAACACGGCCCCGGCCCCAGTGGGGCAAGGCCAGGGATCAGCTCCTGGCCCGGAAGCGGGAGGCCCCACCGCCCCGGCCACGACTCAAGGCCGCCCCGCT
>NW_017729001.1:10887446-10896638 GCF_001723915.1 Gavialis gangeticus
CGCAATGCGGGCGCGGGGCTCCTCGCGGGGCGTGGCGCCCTTCCCGCACCTGGCGGGGGGAGGGGCAGGCCCGGGACGGGGCCCAGGGCGGCGCCGACGAGGAAGAAGCTGAGCTGCAACGTGGGGACGCGCCGGAGACGGTGTGAAGGCGCCCCCGGACGTTGTTAGGCGCCGGTTGGGAAAACGTTAGGATGAGATGGTTGCGGCAGGGACTGCCCCAAGGCCCGTCCAACCCGCTTGTCCTGTGAACGAGCCCTGCAGCTGCCCGGCTGCCTGCTAGGTCGGCATTGCTGCCACGAGGGCAGGCCGCACCGACCCCGGCCGGTGCCCAGACCCCCGAGGCTCCCGAGAGGTGTCACAAACAGCCAGAGCTGGGGTTAGCGGTCATTCCCAATGCCAGGGTGCAGCCACGCGCGGCTCAGGGGCCGTCCTCTGCACAGCGCTGCCACCATGTCTGCACCCACCTTGCTTTCCCATCAGTTGCAATCTGTACGTGGATCCCCTCAGTTTTAAACACAAGGTCCATCGCTGTGGACATGACAGTTTTATACATCCTAGAGCCAGTGCCACCTTTATAAGAGAAGCTCACAACTACTGCTCCAACACTGCCCGCTACGGCAGCTGAGATGCCTATGCACACTTGTTACAGGGGTGTATGTTGTAGCCTTGTTGGTCTAAGGATGTAGGCAGACAAGGTTCTTTGGGTGAATCTGGTTGGAAAAAAATCCAAGTATTTAAGTTGGCCTAATAAAAGATAACAGATTCACCCAAAGAACCTTGTTAACACAGGTGTATCACGTTAGAGTTGCAAACTGAGACTCTGCACACCCTGATCAGTCTGATTGAACTAGGGCCTGCAGGATCTACAGTTAAAAAGTAGTCCTGGAAGCCTGTTTTAAATTTAGCATATGCTGTTTGTAAAGGTTTTTCCCCCACCAATTATTGATTTGTAAGTACATGCTGAAAAGACACTACAGGAGGCAAAGAAACTCTTACAACCGGTGTTCTAGGTACTTGACAAAATTGCAGTCTTGCCAATTTTTTTTGTAGTTACTTGAGCCAAAATATTGACACAATTCTTTCAATAAGCTAAGCAGCTCATTTCTTAATTTAAGCATATGGTTATAATTTATCAGCTCAGGTACATTATTAATACGCATTAATTTTAAAATTGAAATAATTAGCTCTGAAAAATAACATTACTTGCCAGATTGTCGCTATCTACAGGCTGGCAGAAGGTGGAAAACCTGGCAGACAAGTAGAATGAAACTGAAAAAATGCTGTGACCCTTTATAATGTGTGAGAAATAAAATATAGCTGAATCAGTCTTCTGCTTCACAGACACTGAAGGATTAAAATACATCAAGCTCTGAGGACCTCAATAGAATAATTTGTCACTGGAACAGCACCTATATAAATCAGATTAATAGTCTCTTCTCTATGAATGACAGATATTTATGGGAAATAGGTGTTTCCATTCCTATTTCTCCACAGGTTCACTTGGCATGGAACAATTCCTTTTATCAAGCCTGCATATGATGGGATTAAGGTCGGGAAGGATTGGGATCTTGTTGCTTTCACAAGTAACATCTCTTGCATCTTTAATCATCTTTGGAATTATTTCCTTACAATTTACACAGGACAATTTATATACTGGTTAGACTGGAAAAGGCTAGTGGGGTGCTATCACAGGCAGCTGTGTGCTGATGATTTTTGGCTTATAAAATGTGTAAAAGAAGTGTCTCTCACTCCACGTATACCCCACCCTCCCACATCCCCATTCAGCAGTGTGGCCGCTATTTATGATTTTGATTGTAAGTCTTGCAATTGTTTTATGTTTTAGCCTTCACTGGGTGCATCTACACATCCATTAATGCGCTTTAGTTAATGTGCATTATAGTGGCTTTGGGTGCCTATACATGAGCATGGAGGCTGCTCCAACGCCCAGAAATTCCAGTACATTGCAGCAGACTCAATTAATCAAGTCTGCTGGAGCATAGCAATTGTTGCACTCCAGCAGCCTCCTGGGCCTCACGTATCAGCACCCCATGCTTAAAAATGGTAGCGGGGGCACTATATCCAAAGCTCGTCAAATGAGCTTTAGTTCAAGCACCCCTGCCACCATTTTTAAGTGCAGAGACACTGGTACACAAGATGCAGCAACACTAATTAGAGTGGCTCTCGGAGCTGCTCTAATTAAAGCACCACCCCACAAACACTGGAGCACATGTAAGACTGCCTTCCATTGTGAGGTACAGCAAAAGCCACGTTATCCAGCACCTTAGAAACCAGCATGCTGGTTGACATTGCAAAAGCGAAACCAGAAGTGCCTACCATGGCATTTCCGGTTTTGCTGAGCCTCCACGGCCCAGGGCAAAGCATCCTGTGCAGGGCCCCCCTCCCTGTCCCCCAGCACACTAATGCCAGGGAGGGGCAGCAGCACACTGGATGTGATGGGGGGGGTGGCAGCCCAAAAAGGGAAAGATGCCTGTTTGGGCCTCTCAGGTAACCGGCATATTTGGTTATCCAGTACCCCCCATTCCCTATGGATGCCCAACAACAGAGCTTTTGCTGTACTGGAAAAAAGCACATTAGCCTAGTGTAACGCACATCAACTAAAGAACATGCTTTTTTACGTGATGCTTACTGTGTATTAGCCTATTTTAATAAGCATTAGTAAAAAGCAGGGTCTTTTACATGATGCTTTAATATGCATTAAAATAGACTGAAGTGCATTAAAGTGCATGTGTATATGTGCCCAGTTATAGAGAAAAGATGAAGACATGATCAGTGTGCATACACCCTAAAGGTGCAAAAAAACCCAAAATAAGAAATAAGGCTCCCCCTTTCTTCTTAAAAATCTCATGAGACTCTCATAATTTTAAATGAATGTTTGAAATCAGTTAGTGATTTTCCTGCAACATGAACACTTCACAATAGTAAGTTTAAGAAGTAGTATCGGTTTCATAAAACAAGATTATCTAGAGATCCAAATATTTGATGTTTCCTACTTTCATCTGAATTTCCTCTCTTTCATTTAAATTGGAAAAAGTCTTTCAAGTTTGAACATTTCTCCAACAAATTTCCTTCTGATCTACATGCAGTTCAACTGCCACTCATTGATAATAACTTGACAATTCAAAGCTTAGTTTAGTCAGTGGCATAAAATGTCTTTCTTCTACTGAAGGCTTATTTGGAAGACATCTAACATGAAAAAAAAATGCTCTCTCTCAAGTTCACACAGAAGCTACCCACTCATCAGAGTTATTATATATTAGTGTGTAAATATTTTGATAAATCAGAAACATTGAAATTGAAATCACAACAGCCAAGTTTAGATTTCTGTATAGTTAAATATTGAAAATTAGCACAAAGGAATGACTACCTTCTTTCCAAAAGGAGACTGAAACAATTTGTCATGTTAGTTTTAAAGTCAAACTGTCAACCAAATTGCTTTAAATTAGAACCTGAATTTTTCACTTGATGCTATTCAAGGTGAAAACCATGTGTAAGTGTCTTTAAGCCACCGGTACTCAAACTTCCAGCCCCATGGACCCAATGAGTGGCACAGATCAGATCCAGCATTGAGTCGGTGCACAGGGTCAGTCCATGGATAGTCCATGGATGCGACCCCACACACCAGATGGAGTCATAGAATGAACCCACATGTCAGCATGGTCATCCAGTCCACAGGGCTCCCCGTGGGTCTGGAACATTGGAGGTGGGGGAGCAGTGGTAGTGTTAATTGCCATGGCCCTGGAAGTCATGACCGCCACCATTCCCCCACCAAATTTTTGGACCCATGGGGAGCACTGCAGACAGGATGACACAACCTGTGTGTGGCTGAGCACCACTGCTCTAAGCACTTAATTTATAATCTTCAACCTAACAAGAATGTTAAAATACCCATATATGATCACATACTAACAGTGGAACTTTAAAAAAAATGTTATCTTAACACTGCTTTTTGTAAGTGGAAACTACTTTAGGATCCAGAGAGAGAGAGAGCACGCATGTGTCCACAAGACCAGTGCCTTTAATTACTGAAATGAACAACCCTTCTTAAAGAGATCTGTTGCATTCTGTACCCTTTCCTACCTATCTGCTATAATAAAAGAATCATAATTTCAATATATCCATTGATATACACAAAACTAGAACTCTTGGTTCCAAAATGATACCTTTTATTAGACCAACTGGAAAATGGCAAGAAAAATGTCCTTTTCTGCAAGCTTTCCGGATCAAAGTCCCAAGTACACTCCTGAATATATCCATTGAACATTTTGCTGCCCGTTTTACCTTTTTTACTTGTATTAACTTTGGGTACATTTGTTTCAGTACATAAGATATTTGTATCTTTCTTGTTTTCCTTATTTAAATATTTTATAACAAAATGCAGCTCATGCATTATGGGTAAAACTACCCTAATGCATCAAACCTGTTCAAGACCATGTATTCCACTTAGGCCCCTTTTTTACTCTTTGATGACTGTATTATCATCTAGTCATGGCCATGACTTGGAATATGTACTTTACTAATTTTTTTTTTTTAACCAAAACAGAAGAGAGACTTGGCATAAAATAAATCATTATAGGTGAATCAGATCGTTACACACAGCAGCTCTATCATCCTGCTGGTCCAAAATCATATTATGGAGGTTTTAGGGAAGAGCAAGGTCCTTTCCACAGATTCTTAAAACAATAAACTTTTGACCAGAAGCTACCCTATGGGTATATTTTAGCATTTATTTTTAATTTCTGGTGAACTTTTTGTGTGTTGATATTACTAAGATCCATCAAAACCCTTTTCCTGTTCACTTCTGTTACCATGGTAGCTACTAAATATCAGCATTTATAACCCCATTGGACAACTTGCTCTACATTTTATGGTCACATAAATGTATAAGACACATTTCTGTGCCTTTTGCTCCCTCCCCACCCCCCATACTTTGTGTAAACAGTATTAGTAAAATGTAAACTTTGAGGTGGATTTTGCCTGATAAATAACACCCTTAGTGTTCAATGACATAACTTCTGGGCAAGCCTACATGTTAATTTGAATGGACTATCAAGTAGCTGAGGTCACAAAAAATGAAGGCCTGTTATGTCCAACAGATGGGCAACAGAAAAGATGCCAGTGGTCATTCACATTCCTGGAATGAGATCATATAATTCCTGAACTGGAATCCATTTTTGTCAATTTTGTTAAGTGTTTAGTCTTGTCTGGCTTGCAAACCCCTAGCTTGTTTCAATACTGGAAATCTCTCTTGTTTATTACAATGCTGTCTACTCTAGAACCAGTCTCTTGAGAAAAATGCATCTAAAAAGTAAATGCAATATAAGAAACCTTTTCTAATATACCTGGTTCAAGATGGCCTAATCCTCTTGAAAATATGGTTTTATAGAAAGAAAAATGCTTTCACCGGTGGGATTAAATCCAAAGCCTTTATTAAGTGTTTCTTCTTTAAACAGCCTGCATTTAATTCCCCCCTCTGCATTTTCAATTTCTAAGGCTATTTTAAATAATTTGTTTTACGGGGATTTTCAGCCTTCAGAACTGTCACAAGCAGCAAGGTAGCAGTACACAAAAACAATAGCTTTTAAACTTTCACAGAGGCCTATTCCCATTGCACAGAGTCTGTGGAAAAGGGAGAGCTCCATTTACTGAAGCTTTTAAGTAGACCCTGATAAAGAAAGTGATTTCACCAGAGTTTTAAGCCTGATGCCTTGTCATATCTTACAATCAGCCTTAATTATTCAGTACTGATTGGCGTGACTTTCTCTTACACATTCTCCATCTCAAAAAGGGGACCGAATTTTCAATATTCAACTAATGGGTCTAATTAAGGCTATTCTGGTATATTTTTGATATTAAAATACTCTCTGGGAGTCCTTTTTGCAAGCCCCCACCAGAATTAACATATTTTCAAAAATGAAAACATTTAACATTGTTTTTTTAGTTGAAATGCTGATGCAGCGGTTGGGTTCAAAGTTTTCTTTCTTCTGGATCAGAATTATCACGTCAGTATGGTGTCATCTATCTGTTCGTCCGAGTCAGACTGGCTGGCAAGCTTCTTCAGAGATCTTCTGCAGCTTTCATTCAGCAGATCCAAACTGGCAGCATCTAGGATCTTAGAGACAGACTGTGGAAATATGAACAAGAATAACAGCAATTACAATAACTCCTTATGCTATGCCATGGCAAAAAAAGCAAGGATAAAATCAGTATAATGCAAGATCATAACAAAGAAGCACTGGATTGATTTGCACACATCTACAGCTATATCAAGGAACTTCTTTATCATTCTCTCTCTCAACAAATCTAATGAATGAAATTAAATTGTGAATCAAACAACAGTTATAGATTCAGGTTTACAGACTGAAATTAAACCTGCTTTGGAAATCTCAACTTTGTATTAGCTTTAACTAAAATCATTTGTGGCAAACAGACTAGAACACCCCTGGATAAGTCCTCTACAATTGTTTCAGCCAAAACACACACAGAACTCCTGCATACTTTCAAACACACCACAGCCTTTCAGCTGGTTCCACAAATTCAGACATAAGCACTCAATAAAAATAGCTGAAAGTTGGAAATGTACTCGGGCCAATGGCATGCAAAAGACTATTTCATCCCTCCTAAAACAGGATCTATAGCACAGCTATAACAAAGTGTTCATATACTAGTGACCCTAGATATAAACAACCACACCTTGGCAAGGACTTTAAAACATTCTGCAGGTCATTACTTTTTAGGTACAAAACCAGCTTGCTACATTTTTGGAATCCATATTATGGCTCATGTGGAGCCCTGACATAGCTGAGCACAAAAATACTAGAGTGTGATCCAGAAACAATGACAGAGGATGAAGGATTATGTGCAGATCCAAGGACCCACCATTTGTAATAGTTTATACTGCAAGAGATTCCTGATACATTCAAAGACATGATATTTGGAGGGTAATCAGCATGCAAAGCATGATATTTGGAGGGTAATCAGCATGCAAAGCAAGATAAGGCATTTCTTCCTCATACCTGAAGTACTTCCTCGCCCTCTCTCATCTTCAGGAGATTAACTATGGCTTGGTCGCTGTAGGCCCTCACACTGGTGTTTTTGTCCTTTGTATTGTCCAGAAGTGCTTTGAGAATTGGTTTAATTGTCTGAGGATCCAGTGAGGGCATTTGCTTTTTATTTGCCCACCAGATCATCTTCTCTGCAACTAATTTGATGTCACTTGACGGGTTCTGGAGACACTGCAAGAGACAGAGAACCTTAATTTCCAGTACATCAAAAGACAACTTTTCAAAGTCTGAACTGATTTTTTTTTTTGAAAGTCGAGCATCTATGAAACTAATGCACAAATGCAAGTGTTCACAGAGCTGCATTTGTTTCTCATTCTCACCACAGTACACTTCTTTGTTTCCATAAACTTAACCAAACTGCTACCTGAGAGCAACTCAGGATTCTAACTCAAGAGCAATACCTTTCAAAAAGAAGCTTTGCAGACTGCGGTTGTCTATAGGTCACATGGTTTCCTTCAGTTAATTCAGGAAATGACAGTGACCACCAGCCCGGCGCCACTTCAGTTCCAGCATTTTCAGTAAAATGCACACACGTTAAGAGCCTGAATCATCCTAAAACCTGGCACATAAGGGCAGTGCCTGTGAGATGCTTTTACCTGTTTATAATGGATTTTGTCACCTTTTATTGTGAACTTGAATTTGACCCTTTTTCTCTTTTTAATCTTTAAAGTAAAATGGTTAACATTTTAAAGTAATTTTGTATTGTAATAATTCTATTACATTCATGTGTATTAAGACCACATTTCATCCCATCTTGTCAAAATGAACTGTGTCATGCAGGTTAATGTAAAACCTACAAAAGTTCAAAGCCTGGAACTTAGATGTGCTTTCACATACCAGGTCCGCTTTATGACACTGGTGTGTGCATCAAGTCAGTTCATGATCTAATTCAAAAGAAAAAATATTACATCCTGAAAATAAAGATAAATTAAGGCAAAGGTTACAAAGGAAAAAAACAGTGTGTGTTTTTTTTCTTTTTTTTATGCTGCACAAAGAGATGCTGAGGTTTTTGCATTAGAAATTTAGCTGTTGTCTACTCTACATGTTTTCAAACTGTCAAAGACACTGAAACCAAAGCAACTCAGAGGAAAAGGACTGTTTAACTGGGTTGTCTTCAAACTCTGCTTTTTTGAGTTGTTTTGTTAATATCTATTTCTTTAACTTCAATGGCTCTCTTTCTCCACAGCATTATGTTTGTCAGTACCAGCCATTTCAATAAGAAAAAGGTGAGAGCTGATCACCCAACTTGTGCTGCAGCAAAACCATGGAAAGCCAGAGTTGCCCTTCTGGATATTTCTATTATAAAAAAGTGGAAAAAAATCAAAAGCCAAAGCCCACATCTTCATATCTCATACAACCTGAAGAAACAGAAATTGACAAAATCTTGATTTTGTTTCTTTTTATTTAATCCTATTACAGTCACCTGCTGCTTGTAAGTTTCTGCATCCATGAAAAACAATGCTGAAATTCTACCTTTGGTCTTCCTACTGTATGGCTTAGCACAACATCAGGGATATTATATACCTACTATCCGCAATAAGGATAGCATTACCAGGTTGGCTAGAATTTGAGCATAAAACCTTGCTCTGTTCTTCACCATGGTGTTTAGCATCTGAATGTGCATGCTTATAAAAACTATAAATGTTGAAAAACATTTTGTTTGTACTTTGCTGCAGAAAAATCTAGATACTTTAGTATAAGGTTTATAGTTTCACAAAATAATATGTCTAAAGTTACAACGGTCACTCCGTGTTACAACTAGTGCTGAGATTCCATTAAGAAAGCCCTTGGCACATCGTAGCAGACCCAAACACAGATCACGTTCCATTGCTTAAACACCCCCAAGAAAGAGTTCACGTGGCACAAACCTGAAAAAGAGGCATTCCTAGACTTCACAGATTTCATAGACATTAGGGCTGGAAGGGACCTCGGAAGATCACCGAGTCCAGCCCCCTGCCCAAAGGGCAGGAAGTCAGCTGGGGTCATAGGATCCCAGCAAGATAAACATCCAATTTACTCTTGAAGGTGTTCCATGTAGGTGCTTGAACCACCTCCGATGGCAGGCTATTCCAGACCTTGGGGGCTCAGACAGTAAAGAAATTCTTCCTTA
>NW_017729001.1:10901638-10932524 GCF_001723915.1 Gavialis gangeticus
ATCTATGGATGCAAGCCAGAGTTTTGGTCGCTTTACTAGCTGCAGCATCACATTGCAGGCTCATGTTCATATTGTGGTCAATGATGACCCCCAAATCTCTCTCTTCCGTAATGCTAGCCAGTGTAGCATTGCCGAGCCTGCAAGGATGCTGCAGGTTTTTTTCCCCCAAGGTGGAGAACCTTGCATTTTTCGGTGTTAAACACCATTGGGTTCTCATCCGCCCATTTGCTGAGCCTGTCGAGGTCAGCCTGGATCGCCTGCCTGTCTTCTGGTGTGGATGCTTTGCCCCAAAGTATGGGGTCATTGGCGAACTTGGCCAGTCCACTTCTGACTCCAGTGTCCACATCATTAATGAAGATGTTGAACAATATGGGTCCAAGGACAGAGACTCACCTTAATAAAGAAGTTGGAGAGTTTCAGGGGCAGGTTCCCTCCTTCTGCTTCTATGTGATATTTCATAAGAAAGCCCATCCCTCTGATACCACTAATGGCAATGGGAATCTGTAGTACAAAGAAATGGTGCATATTATATTTCTTACATAAGCATCTAGAGGCCCCTATGTAGGCCCTACAATATGATCCTTATGGCAACTCAAAAGAAGAGCTTGGAACATACCTATGATGGTCACTCAGCCACAAACCTTCCTCCTAAAATGACAGTTTCTCTATCCGTACTAAACCTATCCACTGATTACCTGAGCGCTTTAATAGGGTGATGTGACATGTATTTGTTCATATTAGAAGCTGATTTGTTAATTTAAACAACTTTCACTAAAAGTAATTTTTGGAGGAAAGAGTTATGAATGGTTCTGTGATGCACCTCCCAAACATCCTCTGGATTCAGTATATAAACCACAGAAAGAAATCTCAAATTTAGACAACCCAGAACAGTTTCGACTTCCTACATACAAACACACGCCAATAACTGCAGAATAGCAGGAATCAGGAGACGTTCAGAATACTGTTCATCTCTTTGTGGCTCAGCTTTCAAAACAAGCTGAGAGACTTTGGTGCTTGTTTTGTTAGGTGCCTCATCAAGTTGCATACTGGGTTGTATTAGCAGGCATGTCTCTTGTAAATCAAGGGAAGTGATTTTCCACATTACTGGCACTAGTGAGGCCTCACCTGGAGAACTGTGTCCAGTTTTGGGTCCCACACTTCAAGAATGATGTGGACATTTTAGAAATAGTCCAGCATAGAGCAACAAAAATGATTAGGGGCCTAGAAGACAAGACTTCTGATGAAAGGCTGAAAGAGCTACGGTTATTTAGCCTGGAGAAGAGAAGACTTTGTGGGGAGGAGGCAGGGAATTTGGTAAGTCTTCAAATACCTGATGGGTGATTACAGAAAAGATGGAGATGGGATTTTCTCCATGACCATAGGGGACAGAATTAGGAGCAATGGTCTCAAACTGCAGCAAAGGAAATTAGGAGATTAGGAAGAACTTTCTGACTGGAACAGGCTACCTAGAGAAATTGTGGAATCTCCATCCCTGGACATTTTCAAGAGCAGATTAGATAGATGTTTGACTGGGATGGTTTAATCAGGGATGATCCTGCCTTGAGCATGGGGCTAAGCTACATGACCTGAGGTCTCTTCTAGCCTTACTTTCCTATGATTTGCTCGGCAAACTTTAAACTAATTACAATGAAAGAGACAGAATACTCATGAAATAGCCAATAGTGCTTACCCTGTCTGCCGTGGCATTGCTGAAGATCATCTCCTGAACAGTGTTATAGTATCTGGGGAGACAGAGTCTGCTGGGAGCTACATTTACAGCCACAGACAGTGCGAGACTTCGTCCATGTCTCACCATCCAGTCAATTCCAGAGACATCAGCTACAATGAGAGGAACAGAGTAGTAGTGAGGCCCCCTTCCAACCACTCTACCTGATCTAACTGAGCTCAGTCACCTATTTCATGTCCATTTGCACAAAAGGAAATACAAAGCTCTTCAGCATTGCTAAGCACTAGAGAAATGCTAATTAAAACCTAACATTGCTGCAAGGAGGTGAAAGCCATTCTGAAGATTTGGAAGCTAGTGCTAAGTGACTTTGTGCTTCTGATGATTTCCATTTGATATAAACACATATCCACTTACATGTGTGGAGACTCTTGCCATTGGAATTTATGTCTACATTATGAAATCAAAAAGAGGGGGGAGGGGCAGCTACTGGAAAGCAGCTCGTGGATCCCCATTTTAATTCCACAGAATGGAATACTATAATATGTCCCAAACCATTAACAGCTCCTAGAAAACCAATGCTTCCAGGAGATGCAAACAAAGGAGTTAATGCGCCAACCACAGTCTGAAGAGAAACTGGCAGGTTTAGAAAACCAAACTGTTTTATAGAACCAAAGGTTTCTATAAAACCTTAATTTCTACAGCATTTTTTAATACCTCTATCAGTTTAATATGCTAAGGCCTTAGCTGTACTACCATTCAGCTCTGCATCTTTTAATTGTATTCCAATCAATTCTGGAAGCCCCTACAGGTATAGCTTGGCTGCCTCAACTCCCAAGAATAACCCTTGAGCCTCCATCTCAAGGAATATTTCCACAACCAAAATAAATCGGCTTCCAAAAATACTTCATCCTTTGACAACATTGTGGAAAAGATCAACCCCTCAAAAACATCAGATTGGACACCTCACAGTGGACAAAATTCAAACCTTGACCACTATATTGACTGCTTGAGGAAAAGAATGAACAATGAAACAATCAACATGCCAACGTAACAACCTCTCCCTCTCAGACAGAAGGGCCACAGAATCTCTAAGATCCAACCACACAATAGTAATAAAACCAGCAGATAAAGGAGGAGCTATAGTTTATCCTTAACCATGAAGACTACATTAAAGCCAACAGACAACTCTCTGACACCACCTATTACAAAAAAACTAGAGGAAGATCCAACTCCCCTTTTCACCTTAAAACTCAAAACCAGCATCAAATCATTTCCATCTGAACTGCAAGAAAAACTACTGAACTTGATCCTCGCCCACTACTGAACTCAGGGACTTTTTACATGCTCCCTAAAATCCATAAACAAGGGAACCCAGGCAGACCTATCATATCCAACCACAGAACCCTAATTAAGGAAATATCAAGTTTCATCGAGTCCATCCTAAAACCTCTTGTCATTCAAAGACTGAGTTTTGTCCAAGAAACAACAGACTTTCTACAAAAACTTAAAAACAGAGACTACCTTCCGAGCGACACCCTCCTAGCCACCATGGACATTACCAGCTTATATACCGATATCCCACACCAGAGCGGCAGCCAAGCCTGCCTTACATACCTACAAGAAGAACTTAGAGCACAGACCTGAAGATATTACTGAACTTATACATTTCATCCTCACACACAACAACTTCACTTTCAATAACTAACACTTCTTCCAGACCATGGGCACAGCTATGGGCACCAAAATGGCCCTACAATATGCCAACAGTTTTATGGGCCACCTGGAAGAAGAATTCCTCCAGAATTGCACCAAACCTATGCTATATTTAAGATATGTAGGTGACATCTTTACCATTTGGACCAAAACCCTGCAATCTCCGATTGATTTCCATCACAAATTCAATAATCGTTACCCCTCCACCAGACTCTCTCTTGAATACTCCAGCACCAACATTTCCTTTTCCTATGATCAATATCCAGAATGGTAAAATACAAACCACCATATACAAGAAACCCAGACCAACATACATATCTGCACAGAACCAGCAATCACCCTAAATACACCAACAAAGAAGTGATATACAGCGAAGTCCTCTGATACCACTGAATTTGCACCCAGGAGAACGCCTGTGATAGTCACCTCACAAATCTCAAAAGGACTTTCACTCAACAAGGACACTCCTCCAGAGAGAAAGAGCCTTTTGAAACAGCTACCCAAATACCACATGAAGAATTGCTGCAGTACAAAAAGAAATCCCCACGAATTGCACACCATTACTTATGGCATACCATTCCTCCCTGGAATCTATATGGAAATTCCTCAAACAACTGCAACCCATACTAGAAGACCAAATTCTTAAAGAGATCTTCCCAGAACCACCCATCCTAGCCTTTAAACAAGCATTGAATCTTGCCCATCTCTCTTGACCAGAAACAAATTCCTATGGCCCAAAACACACCAAATGGATCCAGGTCATGCGGGACAAGAAATGTAAAACCTGTGAATATATCTCCACCACTCCCACAATAACTGCACTCCGAGAACCAGCATCATTCCTGGATCTTACACCTGCACCTCCAGAAATGTAATATCTCATCCAGCGCACTAAATGCCCTGATGGAAAATATGTAGGAGAAACCAAACAACAACTGCATACTAGAATGAACACGCACCAAAAATTTATCAAACACAAAAATATCCAATTACCTGTGGATGCACACTTCTCAAGACAACCACTCTCTCCAGTCTCTCAGTTCTAATCCTCAAAGGGAATTTACAAAACACCTTTTGTAGACAAACCTACGAACTTCACTTCATAAATCAACTGTCTACAAAAAAGTCATGGACTGAATACAGACATTGGATTTATGGCACATTATAACCTGCCTACCATCCAATAACCCTAGGTACTATCTCTACATTTTACCAGCTACATTATATCACCAGGTCAACATTCCCTTCTTCACCCACCTCCTCACATGCCTCACACTTAGCTCCTATGGCCTCTGATCCTCACTAACACGTTCGCATTTTCACAGACCTGCATTTTGCATATTGGCTTCTATTCCATCTAGAAGAACACAAAACAACAGTAGACTCTCCCTATGCTACCAGAAGGGTGTTTGTGCCTGAAAGCTTGCAAAGAACAAATTTTCCAGGGCAGGGTGAGAGCAGGACCGCAGAGACACTGCGCTGCCACCATTCACCATGCCCTTGCTCTGTGTCTGGCTGCTCACCAAGGCCCCCTCCCCCTGCTCCATGTCCGGTGACTCACCACTGCCCCCCCACTCCGCATCCAGCTGCTCACCCCCCCCTTCCCCTGCCCAGGGGGTACACTTACTAAAAAGAAGGCCACCGGGGGTACACTTATTAAAAAAGGTTGAAAACCTATGCCTTAAATCAACATAGCTACAAACAGCATGCCAAAAAATAATGCCAGAATCTACTGTGGGTAAGACAGCACACAAATCACTGGGACAATAGTGGGCAAAGATACAAGTGTGGCTCCATAGAGAGGTTCAGCTTCAGGGAAGAGAACCCAGAATACAAATCGAATTCTCTGGGTCCTGTCGCTGGGAATGACATACAATGCCAGGGATTTTTCCTGCTTAGTTCAGGAAATGACTACACCTATCTGCCAGACCTACCCAGCAAATGTTGTTGGAGAACAGAATTGAGCTCCTCTTCTGAGAGAAATGCACACAGCTCTGCTAGACAGCCAGCAGATGCCATGCGGGTGGTATCCTGACAAGGCAAAAAAGGAATAAGGTAAAGATTAGGAGTTTGCTGTGCACAAAAAATTTCCACTGAGAACAACTGACAAAAAAGCTATGAAAAGGAAACAAAACAAAATGAAAGACAGAAACTTGCAAGCACCCTCCTACCATCTTTTGTCTATTTTAATCAACTCCAAGTTTTCTTGTTCACTGTAAGGTAATTTAAAACCAAGTCCACAGACAAAATACCCAGATAAGTGGAAAGCATAGCAGTATAGTGCCTACATTAAAACACTGTGTGAAAAATAAATGGTTTTCACCTTCATGAAGTTTTTCCACTTGTGTGAGAAATGAAGCATTAATGCCTGCTGTCCGTCTGCAAAACCCCATTGCTATTGGCTCACATGGCTTGCTTCAGAACTTTTCACAGTTACAGTTACTTTGCCATGCTAACGGCACTAATTTGCCATTATGTCCACCCAGACCTTGACATTTATATCACTGAACCACACGACTGGGCTGCCCAGATGAAGAGAAATGTGAGAGTCACCACGGAATGTAACTTCATGTTTTTAAAACCTCGGATTCCAGACTCAGGATGTAGATCAATATCCAGTGAAACTGATAGAGAAATGATAAAGTTGCAACCCTTATTTCTGCATAATTCTGCAGCAATACAGGTGTAATAAAACAGTTGTACCTTCTACCATGTTTCATTCAGAGTCAAAGTTAAAATGATCTAAGCAAACTGTATCACTAACGGATCAGATAAAGGTTAGATTGTAACAGCACACTTGCAAACTGCAAATCCTCCTGGCATTTTAAAGCAATTAGAAAGAACATTTGTCCACACCAGTGATTTTTCAACCAGGGTGCAGATCCTTTCAAGGATGGCATTGGGGGGGGGGGCCTAAACAGTATTAGCACTGTTAGGTGTGCAAACATGATTCACAAGGTCAACCCAGAGATTTCAAATAGAAATTCATAGTGTTAAAAACATTCTACCTTCTTGTGGTCTTTCTGAGTTCTTTGCAACAAAAGAACTGTGCTATTGTTTTTCTAGTTAAGACATGAAGAAAAAGTAAGAGCTGGCATTTTCTGGGGTGTGTTTTGAGCGTAGGAAGGTTCAGAACCACTGGTCCATACCCTCCATGTTATAACCTGTATGATGCAGACCATGCTGACTTAAAGTTGGATAAGTTCTTGGTCAGTGAAAATGAAACCACAATGAGGTCATCTTCATCTTGAGCTGCTCAGACTCCCAAGCCTATGGGCTATGTGGCTTGCAGAGCCATGTCATCCAGTCTACCAGGTGCCCCATAGGCCCAAAAATTTGGCAGTGGGGGTGGAGTGGTAATGCTGTTACCCTGCTGCCCAATTTCCAGACCTATGGGGAGCCGAGCAGGCCAGACAGTGTGTGGCCCTGCTCATTAGATAGGGCATGCAGGGCTGGGCCAAGGAGGCATGGGGCTGGATATGGGCACACAGGACTTGATTCAGGTGCACAGGGCCTGGATGGCACGAGACCCAATTAGGCATGCAGGGCTGGACTGAGGTGGCACAAGGCCCAATCTTGCAAGCTGACCCAGTGAGGGTTCTGTCCCATGGACTGGCTCCACACCACTCATCCAGCGAACGAGGCCAAAAGGTTGAGCACCACTGATCTGCACTAATTGAGAGCCTAAGATTATACATGTGCTTTTACAGTCAGATGGAACATATCCTCTTGTCTTCAATCTGATGCTAAGTCTGTAGTTTTCCATTGCTTCAATAAACATAATAAGAAACTGGAAATCAGCCCCCACCTCGTAGAAACACAGAGCTGCTACGGAAACACTTATTCAATAGATTTTAAGAGTTATAAAAATTGGCCAGGAAAGTATCATATTCTTGACTAATGTTTGATTCTCAGCAACTGTACTGGAAGGTTGCAAAGTGATTTCAGTTCTTAGAGATTAAGTTCAGTTTAGCAAGCAATGCATAGTTTCAACCTTCTTTTACATAAGCTTCGCTCCACTGTATTATTTATAAACTCCTCCAGGAACCTATTTTAGGAAATAATTCTGTTGGAAGGTTCAGAGTTTAAATTAAAAACAACAACAACAACATATGCATGAGAAATCCCTACGGTTCTTCGTACCTCATCATGTCCCAGCATTCCTAGAAGCACTGTGCTAATGTTCTTCCTAATTGCTGCATCCACTTTTGCACCAGCTCCTTGAGTTACAAATCGCAGAGCTTGCAGCATTGTGTCTCTGCAAATGAACAACCAGAAGTTACAGTCAGAGGCTGCCATTTTTCCCTAGAGAAGAAACCAGGTGTCAGATGCCTACAGAGGATCCACACAAAACAATTATTGTATGCACGTGCTTAAACTTGAGAATTTCAGTTTCTCTCCGTGACAAAGTTCACCAGTACTGAAGGAAACTGGCATTCCGTTCTTACTGCTGGAAAGTTTTTGACCATTTACAAAGATAGATAATTCTCTTCAGCTTATTTCTGATTTCCTGGGGAGCTGTGCATTTCACTGACAGATATTCTTGGAACGAAGAGAAAAGACCCACCAGGTCTATACAGATTAAAACAAAGATTAAGAGATAAAAGGATGGAGTCCTTCAGAGAATTCATGCACCTACCTTCTTCTCTATATTCTATTAATCTATCATGTTATGACTCATGTTATGATCTAATTGGGGATGGTCCTACTTTGAGCAGAGGGTTGGACTAGATAATGTCCTACGGTCCCTTCCAACTCCAATTTTCTATGATTCTATGACTGTTTTAAAAACATTTCATTTTTAAGGACCCTCATTCCACTACTGCTAAGTAATTTATTTTATAAAGTTACTGCTAAAGTAACTTTAGTCCACTACTGCTAAGTAAGTAACTGCCCATCTTCCAAAACTTACCTGATGCCAGAGTCCTCACTGGAACGGATTCCATTCAATAGCTCAGTAAAGAGAGGATCAACTTTAACATGGATGACAATCAATTTACCAAGAGCATCTGCAGCCTTAAGGCGGACAGTACGGTTTGAATCTTGTAGTGCCTTGATGAAGGTAGTTTGCAGCTGAGGCAGGAATGGTTTCAGGGCAATTCCAACCTGTATGGATAGATATTGGGGGTAAGGAGGGGAAATCACTTATATTCAGGTTTGAAACAAAAACCAAGAGGAGTATGGCCTCTTCTAATAGCTCTCAGGTATACATGATAAAATCAGCACTAGTTCAAATCTCCATCACACACAACTAGAGGATAGAAAACAGTGAAAAGATTGACTACAACTGTCAGAAAACAGAAAATTAAACATTTAGGTCTGTACTGGGTTTACTTTCATGACTTCCCCACCTATTTTAATTTTCTGTAGAATTAGATACAACAAAACACTCAAGGTTTTTATGCTGATTATACAAATGTATTATTTTAACAAAAGCACAATAATTAAAAGCTGGGGTATTTGGAAAATGTTAACTCTGGACCAAGTTTATATTTGACACAAAGGGAAAACAAAGCAGCACATTTACTTCCAAATATCTGGAAGAGGAGTCAGTTTTAATGAGGCTCCTGAAAGGTTTGGTGACAAAAGTACTGCTTTTTATGTAGGCTGGAGGATGCTGGAAGAAAAGTCATTTGAAGGGCAGTTCCAAAGCATCAAGTCCAAACCACAACATGTTCCTGGAATGATTTATGTAGGTAACATGCAATACACTGGCAGTTCTGAATTCAATACAATGCTATGAAGATAACCTTGGAAAAAGTTCTCAAACTCCAAGGTCTGTCAGTGGCTTTTAATCTTACCTTTGCTAAGAGAAGGCTTAATGTTTCAAGCAAAGCCACCTTGACATTCCAGCTGAATCGATCTCCCAAGATCCGGATGAGTGGTCCAGTAATGCTCACCACAGAGGGCTTCAGGGCTTCCGCAGAGGTTAGTTTAATAACTAGTCCTAAGGCTTTAGCAGCTTCCTCCTTCTGCTCAGGGTTCCCAGTCAGAACCCCCTCCCGCAGCACTGGAAGAATGGATGTCACACCCTGTTGGGGAATTAAACAATTCAGAAGCAAAAAATGCACAAAGTGCCTAACTTTACTTTTCCTTTCACCATTCACTGGAGCAACACACTTGATTTTCTCAGTGTTCCACTGATCTCCTATTTGTGTCATTTCTAGCAAAAGTATTTTTACTCAGTTTGATTTCAAGCACTTACACCTCACTTCAAACCACTTGCTGCTTAAGCTGTTTTCAGCCTAAGGGACATGGCAAAAAGTCCCGTGCCATACTTCCATGAAAACAGGTAATTCATGACTAATATGCATTAGAATTGTCCAAATTTTACTTAGGACTATCTAGGGTATCAAGCACATGCAACAACACACTGACAATCTCTACACCCGTCAGTTTGGAATGTTGTACTATCTAATATTCAATAAAAAATGCAGCAATTAGTTTTTTGGAAATATAAGATGGTATCACTGTGATGAATCTCAGCTGCAAAACCACATACTCATCTTATGTCATTTACCTTCTTTGGAATACAGAATCCTGGCACGTGTTCTCCTTTGGCCTCATTTCCTACAACCCGGATGTCCCTGTGTAGATCCTCAATGAGGGCAAGCTGGTTCCCAGCATCTAATTTCTGTAGGAATAATACAAAAGATAAAGACTGGATAGCAGCTTGATTATATAATTCTGGTTGCACTTCCCAAGAGATAAGCTGCTGCCACTTTTATGCCTGTTTCTTCCCAGTATCTGGCTATTCACTCATACGGATTCAATCTAGTGCAATCCTTTAAACAGCGAATCTCAATCTAAGTGCCATAGCACCCTAGGGTGCCTTGAGATCCCTTCAAGAGTGCTGTGGGGTGCTGTATGTTAGCACTATTAGGTTTGCAAACATGAGCTGCTTGCAGACATTTAAAAAAACAAAATAAATAGTGCCTTACTTTTAACTCTGCACGCTCCCACACTAAACCCAGCCATTCCCAGAAGAGGCATTGTGTTAGTTGGAACCAGCTCGCCTGACATCTGGACAGATTGGGCACTTTGGTGGGGCTTTTTTGGTGCTTTTATCTAATAGGTGATTGGCTGATTGCTTAAATTAAAGCACCATTTTGTTATGGGTTTTCTTAACATCTGCTGCAAGCAGCCTAAGAACTGGAATTTTTGGAGGTGTGTCTCGAGTCTATGGAGGGTACTAAGTCTATCCACAGGTGCCTCAAGTCTAAAAAGGTTGAGAGCTACTGCCTTAAAAATACTTTCATCTTTATAATAATGGCCTGACCTCCAATTAAACAGTGGGCTTACTTTTAGCAGTGTTTTATCAATCTGTTCCAGGGGTGGGTAATTATTTTGGGCAGAGGGCCGCTTACTGAGTTTTGGCAAGCCATCGAGGGCCGCATGACCGATAGCCCAAGGCAAATTAATATTAATTTTCTAAATTTTTTAGGGGTCCCGCAGGCCGGATAGAATGGTCTGGCGGGCGCCAGGCCGCATTTTGCCCACCCCTGATTTATTCCCTTCTAGCCTTTATCACTGCAACAACCTCAACCCATAGCTCACCTTGGTAATGGAACTGAGAGCATCCCAGCTTTCATTCAGAACCACAGGGTTGACATCATTAAAAAGTCTGAGCAAGCCTGAGACCAGGTTCCTGAGATGACCAGTATAGTCTGCTTTTGTCTTGGAACAGTAGATGTTTAGAATGACCGCTGCTGCCTGCCTCATTCCCACCTCAGGGCTGCGAGTGGCTTCTAACAGATCCTCAATAATAATCCTCTGTCCAGCATCGTCTTCTACAGACAGAATTACAACCTGGCAATTAGCCATCTCCTTAAAAAAAAAAAAACCAGGATGAATTTTATATTAACTTTCAACCAAAGAAAATCCACACTTGTCTTGCAATGTTTTGCTCCCCATTGCATCCACTAGGTAAATTGTATATAAGAACCTACTAATTCCTGAGCATGGAAATCAGTCAAAGGCCCCCATTATCATAGTTTTACTGGCATCAGAATCAACGTGATTAATGATGTGGACATTGGAGTCAGAAGCGGACTGGCCAAGTTCACCGATGACACCAAACTTTGGGGCAAAGCATCCACACCAGAAGATAGGTGGGCAATTCAGGCTGACCTGGACAGGCTCAGCAAATGGGCGGACGAGAACCTGATGGTGTTTAACACCGAAAAATGCACGGTTCTCCACCTTGGGAAGAAAAACCTGCAGCATCCTTACAGGCTCGGCAGTGCTACACTGGCTAGCACTACGGAAGAAAGAGACTTGGGGGTCATCATTGACCACAAGATGAACATAAGCCTGCAATGCAATGCTGTGGCTAGTAAAGCGACCAAAACGCTGGCTTGCATCCATAGATGCTTCTCAAGCAAATCCCGGGATGTCATTCTCCCCTTGTACTCGGCCTTGGTGAGGCTGCAGCTGGAGTACTGCGTCCAGTTTTGGGCTCCACAATTCAAAAAGGATGTGGGGAAGCTTGAGAGAGTCCCAAGAAGAGCCACGCACATGATCAGAGGTCAGGAAAACAGACCTTATGATGACAGGCTGAGAGCCATGGGGCTCTTTAGCCTGGAAAAGCACAGGCTCAGGGGTGATCTCATGGCCACCTATAAGTTTATCAGAGGTGACTACCAGTATCTGAGGGAACGTTTGTTCACCAGAGTGCCCCAAGGGACGATGAGGTTGAACGGTTATAAACTACTGCGAGACAGTTTTAGGCTGGACATAAGGAAGAATTTCTTTACTGTCCGAGCCCCCAAGGTCTGGAACAGCCTGCCGTCAGAGGTGGTTCAAGCACCTACATTGAACACCTTCAAGAGCAAATTGGATGCTTATCTTGCTGGGATCCTATGACCCCAGCTGACTTCCTGCCCTTTGGGTGGAGGGCTGGACTCGGTGATCTTCCGAGGTCCCTTCCAGCCCTAATGTCTATGAAAAAAAAAATGTCTATGAAATGCCTTATTATGAGGGTATTTCAGAAAGTACCAGCAATTTTAATATAAAACCATTTTGTGTGCAACAATCATTTACTGGACCATATCACTTCTCTATATAGTCATAAATGATGGGTGCCATCAACAATGCCATCATCAGCATTCCCTGTTGCTCTGTAGCTTCCCACTCATTGCACACAAACTGTTATTTCAAAATTGCTATTAGTTTCTGAGACACCCTCACAGTAACCCATTTTTAGTGTGACTGGTCTTTAGTAAATGACAAGGCTAATTCAGACACTATGGATTGAACACAATTTTTGAGGAGAAAAAAAGTGTCACAGATGAGCATCTCTAAACCCAACAACTGCCCAACTGAGAAAAGCCATATTAGCTCTCCAGGTGCTAAAGCTATATATTTTATATACAATATAAGTGACTACATTCTGCTGCATCTTCAGTGTAGCTTCATCCCTCAGAGACCACATGGCCAGGTATACATTGCTTCATCTTGATCCAAACAGTTCAGTGGTCTGTATCACTACACTTAAAGTCAGGTCAGCTGTGGGCACTGCTGGAGAGCCATATGGCAACCTCTGGGCTGGGAGACCAAGAGATCAGCTAACAGACATGTAAGGGCAGACAATGAATGGGATTATCCATAACTTCCATTTCGTTTCACCAATCCAAACAGTAAAAAAGAATAAATAAATCATAGCCCTCAGGCATAGAAACACTAGAGACCAACTATGAGATATTTTTGAAGTCACAAGAAGTAGAAGCAGTCATAATTGAGAGACGAGAAGTACTTTTATATTCCCGCATATAATGCGCTCATTTTGTAATATTATGGTCAAATCCAGTTGACTGGACACATAGGTGGTTCTCCAGAATCAAAATGGATACAAAAACTTGTATTGCAGTAGGCCAAACCTATACTTATTTGAAACATTAAGGTTTGGGTAGTAAGTACTTCCCAACCACAACATACTGCCAGTCAAAACAGCAAAGGGCGGAGGGCTTAATGGACTGAAATAAAGTGTACAGTAACAGAAACACTGCTTTTATAAATGAACTTAAAATACTGCCCTAAGATGGCCCCTCTAAAAAAAGGGTGAGAGGGGAGGAACTACACTACTTACCAGTTGCTCATCACTGGTCCCCAGCTTCTCTTTCAGTGCAGACATCATAGCAGGTAGGATTACAGTCAGGTGCCGGGTCAGTGCATCACCTGCTACAGATGAGAGGAAGGCTAGCACTCGCGTGTTCACAGGAGGAGCAATTAGCTAAGGGAAACAAGTTAAACAATAAAAATTTACTCCAATGAGATTTTGTCAAAGGATTCTCACTTAATACAAAAGTCACAACAATTCTTAAACACAGACACATTAGAAACCAGTGATAATTAATGCTTTTAGAAAGTAACTGGCAAAGAATTTCAAGACCGTTCCCTATCTTTGAACATCAATACAGAAAATGTTTGAGGGAAGAAAAAATGCCATCACCCTGCAAAATGTTAGATGTGTTCCTCAACTTACCTTTGGCACCAAGTAAGGCAACACTACACGGCTCTTAACAGCCATAACTTGCTTAAGACCATCCAGAGCAAATTCAGATGTCTCTTCAATGTCCTAAAGAGAGAGTACAGGAAGTTAACCAGCTTGTTAACCAGGATCATTTTGTTCAAAGCAAACTAGACCTTGTTTCAAGTGACAATTTATGTGATTAACATACACCGATTAGAGTCCCTCCATCTGAGGCTCTCAAAAAATTTTACAAATCATGAAGCAAGCCCTCCAAACAGGTCAGGACACATCTTCATAATAAGGCATAAAAAATAAGCATATCACCGAAGTGACAGTGGAAAACTGATGCAGAACCAGCCATATACTCTTATGTTTTAATTTAATTCTGTTCTTTAGCCATAAAACCATTCCTCTCCCTCCTGCAGAAAGGATGAGTCCAAAGAGGAAATGAAATAATTAGACCTATCATTCACCTAAGCCCTAGCAGGACAGATCAACTCCTCCTTCAGCCTCTACTGAGAATTTCAAAACCCTGTCCCACAGCAAGATTTCTAATAATTCTGTTTTCTAATGTTTGAATCACACTTACCAGCTGTTTCAACAAAAATGGCAAGATGTCTTCAAGCGCCTGGTGTCCAATAGTTGAATGCAACTGTTCAAATGTTTTGGCTGCAGCTTCTCTGACTTCTTCAAGAGGGTCACAAAGAGCTTTCCTCACTGTAGGAACCAGAGACACTGAGAAAAACAGCACCTACAAGATACACAGACACAATTACAGGACATTTAACCATGAGAGCCAAAGCACAGCTGCACCTCAATAGAGCAGCTGGAAACATAGAACTAGCATAATAAAAATAAATTGCTATTTATTTTTAGAAAATTAGGATTCATTTGTATGTAAACATCTGTAATATTCCTTGGAAATAAAGGAGTTTTCAACTACTGTAGCTTATAATGTGAAGAAAGACTATGTCATTTTAGGATTGTAATATATACACATTTTTACACGCACACACACACTTTTCACCTGGACAGTAACTCCATGAATCAGGTTTGCTACTATATCTTCATGCTCTGACTACAAGGTATGCATTTTATAGCATCACAGTGGCCAAGTAATTTCCCCTCTGGAGTTTAACTTACTGCATCCCTGCTTGTGGATTTCATGATCTCACTCAAACCAATGCAGACACCTTCCCTCTCATCACTCTTCTCTGATCGCAAGCCCTCTTCCAGGATAGGGATAATTTCTGGGAGGATTTTTTCTCCCAACTTTCGGACAAGATCTCCCAGAGTTCGGGCTGCAATCTGCAAAAAATAACGCAACAGTCACTTTGAACAATTAGAACAAACCAACTAACTGGAACCGTCTATTCTATGAAGAGTAATAGTCCAAGAGACCTACGACTCTGTACTCCAATCCACCACGGTACTTCAGTTACAGTCACCATAGTTAGATACATTTTATGTGCTATGTATATCATCCATATTGCTGCTCTGTACTAAATAACCAAATGAAGATTGTCACTTCATTTTTAAGAGCAAAAACATCCAAAATCCACAATTTCTGTTTTCTGCTTCATGAAGCTTAACAAATTAAATTCATTTGGGTAAAAAAGAAGCACTATTTGCTGGATACCAATATGTCATATTTAAGCCATAAGCAAGTGATCACTCAGAGTCAGAAAAACAGAAATGGTACTGCTGCTGTGGTAAGAGAACTTATCCAAGAACAGTTTATTTTCACTGCAGTTGCCTTGAATAAAAAGGGAATAAGGAAGGGTGACATCCTTCTGTTAAAACATGTTAAGTTACTGATAGTTCTGGGGCAGCTAATAGAAGTGTTAGCCATAGTCTTCAAACCCTGGCTATAAACAGAGTAACCTGAAGCTGCAGAAAGTAATGCATGTAAAACACTTACTGATCTCTTGTCTGCACAAGTACTGGCCAAGAACCCTAGCAAAAGACCAAAGAGAGTTGGTAAAATTTCACGCAGCGTGCGAGGTGTGTTTGAGACCACAATCTTCCAGACATGCAAGGATGCCTGACGAACTACCAGCTGGGTATCAGATCGGCCCATGTAGAGCCCTGCTAGAACTCTGTTTCGTCGTTCCACACCAAGAGCATTGATAATAGCCTGAAATAAATAAAAGAAAAATCACTGAAACCAACACTGACATTTAAGAGGCACTGCCTATCCAACAAGTCACTCCAATAGGCTCTCTCTACAGATGGAAAGCAGCAGACAACAGCAGCACTTTACCTTGTTTGACTGGGCTGTTCCAAAGTTGTCATCCTCTGAGGCGGTTTCTGTTGTCATTTTTCCTGTGACACCTGAGATATGGAATAGAAGATCCCCAAGGAGCTGAACTGAGCTAAACCTGACAAAAGGGAGAACAGTGTTACATGAAGAAGAAAGAAGTCACCTGTCCAAACTGCCTGCTACTGCAAACACCACTGTGGGTGAAAATGTCAGTGTGAACAACTATGTGGGGTGGCATGAAAGATCATTATGTCAGTCTGACTGAGAAGGGGCATTGGAGAGAAGAAGGGAGGGAGGAAATTCCAAATCAAAAACAAGATTATACAGTTCTCAGATGGGGGCAGAACATCAGAGATTACAGTTTAGCCTAGACAGACAAGAAGCAAAATACAGCCACTAGGTACAATCATTTGAACATAGTTAATGTCTATAACAACACAAAGATACACCTGGGATACTACATGACTGCACTTCGAATACCAGCCATTTTGTACAACTGCTGCACTGGACATCACTTACTAGCTCTGATCAGGGTTCATTTACTTTCAGTTTCCATAACCAGTGGAATGTTTGCTCATACAGCAACTGAAAAATTAAAAGCTGTATGTCAGTGTTGGGTATTACCATAGAAACTGCTATGGAAATGCATTTTAAAATAGCCATCTGGTTAAGTGATCTAGTAGGAGTGTATTACACTATCAATCTGGAAGAAACAGGTTCTATATTCTAGCACAGGTTCTTGCTTTTTAAGCTGGAGTCCTACCCAGGCTTCAAACTTGGCCCACAAATGGACAGAGTCCCTGTGTTTTAAAGTAGCTCCTATGCTCCCTTAAGAAGTATCATGGAGATGCTTCAAATCTATCCTGTCTTTCCACTGATGGAAGGATGATGGCTGCATGATTAAAAACATATCTCCTACCTTATTCTCCAAAGGTCATCAAAAAGGCCTTGCTCCAGCTGAGGCAGAAGAAGTGCAATGGCAGTTTCTGCATACTTGCTTATGATTCTCTGTCCAGCACGAAGGGCAGTGTCCCGCACAAACTCATTCTCATCTGCCAGAGCCTAGACACAGAGAGATGACAAATGTGGTATTTTCTATGTAGAAAACAAAAAATGGCACTTTGCTTCTGCACAGTAGAACATGTTTCCTATTTCTCAGCCATTTTCAATAAGCTACAGCACACTGAATCCCCTAGGGAGACCTGAATACAGTTCCCACGTCACTGAAGTCAAAAGATTATTTAAGCAACATTAACAGAATTAGCTGTGGACAATGCTATACAAATCTGATCTCAGCTACCTACCTTAAGGATGCATGGTATGATTGGCCCAACGTAGGGAGTGAACTTGTTTCCAAAGGTAATGGGTAAATAGTTGAACATCATGATATATCCATCCCGGACATGGGGTGCAATGTCCACTTTGCTGGCAGTAGCTACAATTTCTGGCATAAGTTTCTCCAACTTTTCTACCCCCAAACCAGCCATGACTTCAGCCAGACCTAAAACACAACACTGTGTTACAGAACTAGTCAACATGCAAGTGGCTAGTTAGGCCTAACTGATTTAATGCCAGAAATTCCAACACCATTGCTCAGGCACTTGTTGCCCGCACCTTGAGCAGCACCAGATCGATCCACTGAACTTTGCTCATATGTCAATGTCTCCATCAGCCAGGGCAGCAAGTCCTCAAAGCATGACTCTCCCATGCCCTTCACCATGGCTCCTAATGCCTTTGCAGATACGGTACGTACCTAATGGGTAATAAGATAGAAGTGCAGGATTTCAACATACCCAGTCATAAACAAACTCATCAGAACAGACACAGAGGTTACCTCCTCCAAATCACCCTCTTCACAGCTGCTCTCACAGTTCTAACTAGACTACTGAGTGAAAGATTAGCATTTATCCTAATTCATCATGCTGAAAGATGAGTCATACTAAACTAGAACGGTTACTATACCAAAACTCACCTCAGGTACAGGGTCCAACAGGGAGGCTTTCAGTCCAGGGGTCACACTGGGCAGGTAAGGAGCCAGATCCTGAAACAAAATACCCAGTGAGTAAATGCAGGATTCAAAGAGAAAACTAAGCTACAATCTCACCTTCACCTGGTACAGCAGTAAGATACAGGTCTACTATGAGAGCATGACACACTGCCTACACAGCCAAGGAAGTAGATAAATTGATTCTAGTTTCCCACCTTGCTTTACCAAGCATTATCACACCACCCAGTCCTATGCTCACTCTTAACTTAACTTTTTGTTTCCTAAAGTAAATTTGACCTCTTTTCTCTTATGGAAGAGAGGGCAACCAGCAATGAATGAATCAAATAATCTTCAATTCTCACTTAACTCAATTTCTACCTCTGTTTTCCTTCTGTGAACAAAGTGAAAATCCCCTAACAGATTTCTGGAGCAATTCTCATTCAGTACAATTGTTTATCAAGTCTTCTCCAAGACCTTTCTGGGATATACACCTAGCACCAGCATTCAATGGTAGATCAAAGTAGAGAGTTTAAACATTTATAGCCTCAGCCACTCTAGGATTTTTCTTTTTTATCTCTACAGACATCATTTGATCACTTAATGCTCACATTTAGTTCAATGAAGAATCTGAACAGTTCCTCTAATTCCTACTCAAAGACCCAAAGACAATAAACTATTTTCAGTGTTCTGCTCTGCTAGCTCACTTTCGCTTTAAGTAAAATACAGATGAGGATTGGGGAGCTTTCCCCAGCACAATACCTTCTGATCAGTCAAGGAGTACATATTCCCAATGATCTGTGCAGCCATTTTCCTGGTGTCTGTGGAACGATCTTGAAAGGCTCTCTGAACAATGGGCATGATGAGGGCCAGAGATGGCGCATCAATGAAGTGGACAAATTTGGTATCCAGCAGGGTCTGCAGGCACTTCTGGGTCTTTCTGGATGGATCAGTGAGTGCATCCAAGAGAACCGGGGCAATTGCTACATATTTAGAAATGGGGTAGAAAAATGCTTTGTTTGTAACACATTGTCAGCTCTGGCCACAGATGGTATCCTCACACCCACCCAAAATCCTAAAGGATGAAGGAGAGAAGCAGCACAGGAACAACGGGAACCCTACTGAGGCCAGCTGACAAAACTGAGAGGAATATTCAGAAAGCCTTTAAAGGGGAGAGTTGCCTTGGAATTTTCAAGTTAAACCTTTCTAAAAATGGATCTTTTTAGTCAGGTCTCTATTTAAATTTGGGAGCAGTGATTCAATGCAAACTGAAAGAGTCTGAGAATAAAATGCATCATGGTGTTAAATCAATCACAGATGACCTGATTATGTTTCATATGTAGTGCAGCAGCTACCTGGACGCAATCAATTCTCTGTTTAAATATAGGAGCAGTGATTCAACGTGAATGCAAACTGAAGGAGTCTGGAAATCAAATATATTATTATGAATGAAGGTCACATCAGGATAGTGGCTGAACATTAGAAACACAGAAACGCATACACAATCATCAGGTTCTTACCCAAGATTTCTGGATTCCTGATAACAGACCCAATCTGTCTGAGTGCCTGCTGTCCTGCTTTCTGTACTTTTACATGGGAATCCGTGAGCACCTCAGTCAGTTTTGGCACAATATTTGGCAAACAGGAAGAGAGCTGTTTTGGGGCACAGTAAGCCATAGCTCCCAGCAATTCCACTGATCCTGAATACAAAATGAAAGAAAATTCATTTAGTGGAAAAGGGATTGGCAAGGAACTAGTCCAAGACACCAGAAAGCGCAGATTTTGGCTGAAGTTTTCTTTTTCTTTTTTAAAGCTACTGAACACATTCAAACATGCTTGCTCTTCCTGCTCTTAGGCTACCTCTTGGAAAAACAGAACATTCTGCTTATGTGAGGTTTGTGGACAACAGGTAAATAAAGTATTTATTCAGAATCTGTATGGTCAGCAGAAGTCCAATGAAAGAACAAGGTAGCACATCATTTGCTGGAATGAAGAAATATGCCAGACAAGTCAGCATTTCAGCAACCTTGGAGTTCCTGTGAGTTATATCAGTCAGACATTAGCCCATACCAGCTTTGGTTCTCCAAGAGTCCTCCTCCAATGCTGCAAGCAGCGATGGTAGAACCAGCTTCACGCCATGAGCACTTAAGTTGCTCATTACGGCCTTGGCACAGTCATCTGCAGCCTCAAAGAAGAAAATAAAACATTTATAACCTACTTCATTGCACATTTTCTCCTACTCTTTTGAAAATCCAATGGGAACATAGCCCTGGTGCAAAACAATTTCTGTCTATTTTTATGCTGGTAGTTGAGAGAGTCGCCCCTAACCATGAGATAATGCCCAACAGAGGAAGATGCTATGGGTTAAGAAGGAAATCAAGTTCTTCTAGCCTGCAGTTCACATAAGAGTTTGCTGCTGTTTGGTTTAAACAGTCAAAAAGGAGATAGATCTTTCATACTACTCCTGCCCATGTCCCTCTTACTCACCTCTCGTACGTACTGGTTCCCATCTCCAAAACAAAGCAGTAAATGTGGCAACACATGAACCACATAGGGCTCAAAGAGCTTCCCGAGCATGCTGCAGAGCATTTCAAAGGCAAACAGGGCCCCTGAAGAAACAAAGCATAATTAGGAAATAATCCAGAACTCGGAACGGGGTGGTAAGCAGAGTTCAGGTTGGTCTATGATCTAATGACTCCTAATGTTCTGTGGGAAACTCTGGCCTGAAAACCTGCTGCCTTTTATTTTCTTTCCTTGACCCCAACAGAAGTGCTGGCTATGAGACTCAATTTCCAGAAAATGCACAGAGCCTGACAGCATTAAACATATGGTTATGCTCAGTGTGAGGGAAGGAGACAAAGACAGCAAACATCCAGAAATAAATGCAACTGAGAGGCCTTATAAACCCACTGGCCCTTTGGATTAGATAATGTCCTATCCTGCCTGGCAGGAAGCAGGAGCCTCCCTCTCAATGCAGCCTTCTGGAATAGGAGTGGGGAGAGCTAGCGCATGTTCCAGGCACCAGAACTCCTCTATCTACTGTGCTGTGATTGGGAGGGGGGTTAAAACACCATACAAACGAAATCAAAAGCTAATTGATTCTTCACTCTAACAGTATTAGGAGAGAGATAGAGAAAGATATCTAGGAGCAGGAATTCCTTTGCAAGTCAATCAGTTCTTAAGGAACTGGCTGAAAGACAGAAACGAGCATGTCAGGTATCAGAGTCACTAGACCAAAGAGACACCTTCAAAGTTTGGAGAGAAGAGCGCCTGTCCCTCACCCTCTCGCCGGCGGAAATTCTTCTTATCCTGGATGGCATCAGTCAGAGTGGTCATCATCTCCTGCTGCTTAAGAGAGAGGATGCCAAGGCCTTTCACCAGGCCTGCCAGCCCATAAGCAGCACCTCTGCGCTCAGCATACTTATCAGATTCTAGGAGCAGTTGCATTAGCTTCTGTATCATTCCACTTGCATCCTCTTTAATTGCAGGCACAAGGGGTGGTAAACAGCTTGCCACAGACTCCTGGACCTGTGGAATAACCCACCAGTCAGCAGTTTACCAGGCAGATCACAAGAGGTATGTCACTAGCAGAATTACATACTCCCCAGTTCACATGATTAATCCACCAGGCTTCACCCCAAATAACAGTCTTCAACTTCTTGTATCTGAAACTGAACACATATTTGGTCTAAAATTGTATACGCTTAAAGAATACACATTCCCTTTAATTGCACAGTACTCTGCTGTGCCTCTATCAGTGATATCCAAGCACAGTGATAACAGTGAATGATGACAGCACCTACAGTGTCAGTTAACCTGCTTCTACTTGGCTCCTGAAATTCTGAAAGGAGGTACCTGTTGAGATGGAGTAGACAAAGCTGTTATCAGCTTGGCAACGATAGGTTTCACTTTAGGGTCGCTCTTATCCAGATGTTTTGCCAGTGAGCCCATCAGAATGACCACGCTCTGTCTGACGGCATCATAACTGGCATCATTTGGAGCAATTTTCAGGAACTTTTCAAATACTGGCAAGAGACAGTTAACATTTTCCTAAAAAAAAAAAAAAAAAGGAAAATTTGTCACTAGAGTCCAGAATGAGGCCTTCTGTGCTGTGCCCCTTCTCAGAGGCAGACTTCCTCATCTATATAATTATGAGAGACTGCATTTAGTATTTAAGACTATATGCTACCCTACAGCAAGAGTAGGCAGCCTATGGCCTGTCAGCCAGATTCAGCCTATGGATTTGGGAGGGCCTTAGTAGCACCATGCAGCAGTGGGAGACTTCAATGGTGGGGGCTTTTACCACACTGCAGCCAGGTGGCAGGACGGAGTGGCAAGAGCAGTGGCAGTGACAGCAAAAGCCAGGTACTAGCACCAGTTCCCCTTGAACTCAAGCTTGGTCATTCTGGCTTGCTACCACAGAAAGGTTGCCAACTGTTGCCCTACAGACTACAGATATTTCCTGCCAGTCTGCTAACTATAGCGTGCACTATATATTAGTGTCCACTAAGTGGGAATGCTAGTTTGAATGGCAACCCTTATGCTCTTTTGCCCTAAATTAATAAGAGCTGGGAGTAGAAAAAGGAAAAATGCATCTTAAATTTCTCCTCTGCGGATTAAGGAACAGCACCAAATAGTGGTAAAAGGCTTGCAACTCAAGTTCCAAGCATCCGTGCTGTGAAGCTGGGCTTTGAATTTGGTAATCAATTTTTTCCTGACAGATCTCAGTGCAAAATACCAGAATTTTTATTTTTATCATTCAACATAGACCTATAATGCGCCATAGATTAAGATGCGGGCATTGTGAGACTCAAGAAATGCAAGTTATCCACATGTGATGCCTTGTCAGATACAGGCAGTTTCATATGGTTCTCAATGCCTCACATTAATGGCACTTACACCAAGCAACAGGTAAAAGATTTTTATGGGCTGATTCTGGTTTTATTATACCAATTTTACAAACTTTTGTCTCATCACTTAAATAGAATTACTCCCCATTCACACTGGTATAAGTGATTCTTGGTCAGGTACTAGTCACTCTTAGAACAACTCTGAAGATACACTAGAGAAAGAAATTCCCCTTAGATGAAGACTTCCAGCAATCACTTTGCACAAATGACCTTTACAAATGCATATTCTTCAAAACAACATCTAGGCCCTCCTATGTAATTGTTCCTATTTGGAAAGGAATGAGACCTCAGGATTTACCTTGCCATGGGTATTGAGTGTAGAAAGAGCTGCATCTAACATGCATTTCCGGACGTCAGGGCTGCGATCATTAAGGGCATCCGGCACGAAGAACTGAAACAGGGGCTTCACCTGCGAACTATCCAGGTGCTGAGAGAGTTTGTTCAGAGCCAAGGCTATACCACACCTATACAAAAAGTGCATTATGTGTGAACTGGGTTTCCAGGCCTCACATCAGTGTAACCTGTAAGAATGTATTTTGTGTCGCTACCATACCTCCAGTGCAATATATTTCGATTTTTGAGAGAAAACACTAAGTAACTTGAACATTTCAGATCATCACAACTCCTGTACTACCTACATGGAGGGCTGATATCAGAGAAGGAACAGCCATTTTCTTGCTCAACATGCTACCACAGGTTCCCAAACAGACAAATCTGCTATTTATGCAGCAGCTTTTATCCTGAATGATGACGTGTTTTTACACATTTAACCAGCACATAAACCCCAACGCAAGGACTACTTCATCTACCACTAAAATACAGCAGCTATATAGTAGTGCTCATAAGCCCTAAAGCACAGATTAAAGGCAGGCAGTGAACAATATGTTGTCCAATTAAAACTGCATAGGGTGTCTAAGTAGGCAGAATGTAATTATCCAAGTTGGAATTTGTCCAGTTCGTTAAACCTTGCACTGCTATTCTTGAAACAACTGACTGAACACAGAACAGAGGCTGGGAATCTAGTGATACAAGCTATAATGAATCCTTTTACTGGGGAAAGATTCTGTTCTTGTCAAAAGGACAGGGATGACATTCTGAAGTCCAATTGTCTGGTGAATTTGAAAACATTCCAGAATTGAACACATAAGACTGTACTGCTCTGTCCAGTCTGTTCAGAGAGGCACAAATGTCCCCAGACAGGGGGAACCATGCAGTCAGCAGTTGGTAAAACTATCCACATTTTACCTCTCAAACACTTCCCTAAACCAAATGCTGCCCTCTGACCTACAACAACATGGAAAAGGTCTGAAGGATCTCATCCAGGCACTGTTGGAAATGAAGGCCTGAACCTGAAGGACAGTACCTTGCTTCCCACTGGTCAGGTGGCGATTCAGATATCACACGTCCCAAGGCATCCAAAACTGGAGGTGGCCTCTGTGGGAGGGGAGGAGAAGGGAGAAATAGAGCTGGTCAGTCAGAATGCTTCCCAACAGATATACACCAGCACATAAAAGGAAAAAAAATCAAGTTCTATAGCAGACGTTTATTACCAGCTTGCCCAGTTCCCTCTCCTTGGGCTACAAACACATAGATTCACAATGCCTCCATTTTACATCACAACTTAAAGAAACATCAGACATTTAACAACAACAGCAGAATGCAGCAGGGGAGTTCTGCACTTATGATGCTAATTTAGGAGTTAGGAGGCCCAGTTCTAAGTCTCTGCCCTGTTACAAGCTTCCCACGTGAACACAGGCAAGTCACTCAGCCTCTCTATGCCTCAGTCCAGTGAATGCGGATAACAACATTCCCCTCATATAAAACATTCCCAAGCACTCAGACAGAACTGCAATGGGTACCATGTAAATATCTGAGTAGACAATGAAGAGACAGACTGAAAAAAAAAAGGCATAGGTGTGTCTCATGCCTGTAACCCCACACAACAGCTACTTACATAGAGTTTTTCCTGGTAAATCTCTGTCAGTTTATTCATGACATCTGCTGCTTGGTCTCGATATTGAGCTACAGCTTTAGAAAGAGCCTCAGCACCAGCTTGGCGCACTGCTTCTTCATAGTAGATAACATCTTTGATCAGCAAGGAACAGAGATCAGGCTGCAGCTCCAGACCCATGGACTCCCACAACCTGTAGGTAACACGAGCAGATGACAGATTATTCTCCTCCACACACAATACCAGACAGATCAGAAGTCGCCCTCCATTCAGGAGCAAGACCTATACATGTCTGAATAAGAGCTCCACATGGAACGCAAAAGAGAAATCACTGTTACAGTACTGAACTGAGAACAGCTCCCACCTCTCTGCTAGTTTTCGAATTTCATCTTCCACATCAAACTTGACCACCCAGAGCCGGCGCAGCAGATTCAGTCCATTCTTTTCATCACTGTCTGGGGTTGGTAGCACCATCTGCATCTCCATCAGTCCCTAGGTAAAATTATAGGTCAATCAGCGCAAGTACTTGGTCTCAGCAATAAAGCTTTTCTCAGAAATGACCTTGTGTCATAAACATAGAAAACCTTCTGCATAAAAGGAAGAGAAGGTTTCATTCAATTATTTCTTTTGAAGAATATCACAAAGCTATTTCCATTTTGCCAAAGGATGTTGCAAATTATACAAAATGGGTGCCTGGGGTTGGGCAATGGGAAGCTGCTTCAGCTTCTCCACATGCATCCCATCTCAGAGCCAAGCAGGAGGTAAGCACTTAAAGAACTAGCTCAGCAACTCAGCAAACAAAAAACACTAAATAGGACTGTAGGGTTGGGAAGTCAATCCCTGTAGTACAACAAAAAGCAACGTAATTCTCCAAAGCAAGATGATGCTAGGGATTTGAAGACAAGAAACTCAAGACAGAGATCATTCTTCCTTTGCCTTTGATGTCTTCAGATAGACTGTAAAATTCTAGGATAAGATACAGCAAACAAAAAGCTATATAAAAAAAGTTATAGGCGCAAAGTTAAGCACACAGAAGTTAGGAAATGCCAGAATTACTGTTTGCCTGGGCAGCCTGACATACAAATGCTGACCATGGGCTCCACAATTACTTGCTGAGGGCAGAGACACTGACATTCAGAAGCACTAAATTACTGCCCAGGTTCCAAGGGGGAACGTATCCCTAGTGCCTGCAGACCCTTCTGCCAATCATCTTCAAACCTCTTCTTCTGCTCCTATTCTGTGTCCTGCCTTTGTGCTAAGTCCTAGGTTCCCTCACTCTTCCAGAGCCCCAAACCTGCCTGGTTTCAGGATCCCAATTCCCTCACTACAAGTCGCACCCACCTCATGACTCCCAGTTCTCTTCTTCCATCCCTTGATCGACCAGTCCCAGTCTTCTGCCCCACCTCTCTCACCCCTTGTCCCAATCCATTCTCTCTACATCTCACCCCAGCTCATCTTTCTACATTTGAATCGGGAAGCCTCTTCCTGCCTGCTGCATGCGCACCTGCAGAGGTGAATAGAGAGCAGTCTGACTTCCTGCATCTCATGTCAATGGCCCACACAACAGGCAGAAACAGCAATTGCAGAAACAATCCTGCTCAGGGCCTAATTCCCTGGGATGGAACATGCCTGGTACAGACAAAACCTACAGAGGTTATAGCTACTAAGCATGTGCAAAGGGGATGTCTCAAAGGCCAATACTTGGGCCAAATTTGGGCAGTTTTTCACTAGCATAGCGAGAGGCACATCCCTGATGCCAGAAAGACTCCTCCCTCTCAAACTACAAGGCCCTGCACAAATACTTGGGTTTCTCAACAAGGGGAAGTGTTCATGTGGAGAGGCAGGTTTCTTCCAAGGCAGAAGCAAGAGTAGAAGGTGAGAACTACCCCATGTTTGCAGATATACTAATTAGCCTGCTCCAGCAACCTCAGCATCCCCACACATCAAAATGGTGGCAGGGGCACTTTAACTAAAGCACCCTTGCTCCATTTTGAAGCGCAGGATGCTGAACACACAAGACTCTGCAGGCGCTTTAATTACAGTGGTTCCCAACAGCCATTCTAATTAAAAGCACCACCCTCTCACCCCTGGAGCATGTGTAAAGATACATCTAGTGCAGCACCTTTCCTGAAGTTACCTGTGTTTTAACTGTTCATGATGGTAACACTCAGCAGCTACCATCTCTTCCTAAAGGGAGCCTGACAACTGATGCAACACATCTCAATCATGGTGCTGGAAGAGAAGATCCATCCCCCAACCTGTGCAAGGGATTAAAGAGCCCCAGATCCAAACAGAGAGATGGAATGAGTGATTCACACCTACCCTGAGAGCAGCATCACGCACATTCATGCATGGAGACTGCAGAGCCTGAAGTAACACATCAATTTCTTCTTGTTCTGCGTAGGCACAACCATCCTCCCCGCTACTGCTCGTGCACAGAGCTGTTAGTGCATTTGAAGCAAGAACCTGAAACAGTCACAAGGCACAAGAGATTCTCCTGTTGACTCCATCCCACTGCACATCAGGCACCAAGTGCAGATGGAATCCCTACTGTTTTACTACAAAGAAAGGAAACCTGTCAAAGCGCAACATGCTGCCTGGTGAAGAGCCAGATTTGACAAGCTCAGGTACCTTTTTTGCTTGTGGATGAGGGAAAACTTGTCTGCCTCTCCCCACCATTGTCCTGGCCAACAGAATGATCAGTATAGTTGGACTATTAAGGGAGCTCCACCTAGAGTTCTTTGCTGGAGAGACAATGACCACTACAAAGGGCTTGAGAGGAAGTAAATAGAATACCAGTTTCCCTCGCTTTATGCTGTACATGCATTCCTGGAAAATGATGCATAACTTCAATTCGCATAAAGGGAACCCACTTTACAGTATAACAAATAGGGATACTTCCAAGACCTCGACTGTACTGACCCCCAGACCCATTTCTACCACTTTTAAAGGACAATTTTGGTACTCACCAACAGCAAGCAGTACACACAAGCACAGGGCACTATCATAATGGGGATGGCAACTACAGAAACAAGTGTCGCAGAAAACAAGCGAGGAGCACAGATCCACACAGGAGACTATATTTTGGTGTGCATCACTCCCACAACGCACCGCACAAAGCAGCTGATTGCAGGCTTCCACCATACTGATTGCATCAGAGTGAATTTAGTTCACATACAATTAATTTTTGGTATAAAAAGGGTCATTGCATAAGACCCAATTCGCACATACAGAACCCACATGAAGTGAGGGAAACCTGTAAACCTGGAGGAAATTGGGGAAGATTAAGTTGGTCCAACTGAGGCCTTGGGAAGAATAAAGCTTTTTATCACCAGGAAAATACTGGCAGTGTATAAAAACAAGTGTGTGAACAGGAGTGAACCACTGTCTAGAACTGATGGGTGCAGCTGAGACTAGGACCTTACTACCAGACCAAGTGGGCATGCAGCTCACCTGTAACCGTGGAGAACCTGTTCCAATCACCCGGGTCAGCAACAGTAGCATGTCTGTGCGAGGCAGTAACTCGGGGCCATTCTGGGAAGGGAAGGACAAAAACTTCAAATACACTATCACTTCAAAACAGACTTCTGTAAACATAACCCCCATACTCTAAAAGGTAACACAATTAAAATCCAGTGCTGGTTAGTTGTTTGGGAAGGAAGGTTACTCACTCCAGCTCCAGCTGCTCTGCTGTACCAGTGAGAGAGCAGAATCATTTAAATCCAAACCTGGGCAGGAATGTGTATGGTTCTTTTCACTCATTAACATTCCCAAGGATTAACTGAAGCAAATCCATATGCAAAACAGCCAACTGATCCAGCTTGGGATAGTGACCTTAGGTAGGCAGCTTGACACCAGGGTATTTCAAATGATAGGGAAAGAGGCACCTTAAAAATACTTAACTTAGAGGTTAGTGAAGGTCTCCTGAAGGGTAAGCAGGATTTGATTTAGTTATTTCTGAACATTAACAGGGACAATGTGGTGGCTCTGCAAAACTCTCTCCACAGGTTTGCTGCTGAAGAGTGGAAATTTTAGTAACCCCCCATAAATACTGACCTCATCCACTAGCGAAGTCTGGCCATTTGCTGATGATCTCATCTGAGCATGGACCATGAGGATCTGAAGAATCCTGACCATGAGTTCTTCCTTCTCTTCACTATCATTGGGTGTCTCAGTCAGGACTGTCTTTAGAAGAGGAAAGACTAAGGAAAATGCTGGAGCTGATAATGCACCTGCAATGCAATGAGAGAAAATATTCAATGACAACAGCAGATACCCCTGGGTCTTTGTTTATAGATATTTACTGGCTTAACGTTGATATTGCAGCAGCACATAAAAGCCACAACCAGGCTGGGAGTTATTTGTGCCAGGCACTCTACCAACAGGCATAATTAAAAATCCAGAGAACCTATAATCTTGAAAAGACAAAACATAGAAAATGTGCCGGGAAGACAGGAAAAAGATATGGTCAGATTTACCATCTACTGGCAATTCGTGGCCCTTCACAATCAGCAATCACAGCCTACCACCTGCCAGTTATCATCAAGCTGCAATTTCATGTCAACCTCTGTAGCACTCTAGGACTCTCTGAAATGCCTAAGGGAAGTGTTGCTGCATTTTGGACTAGTGGGTTTGCTTACAAAAAAGTCACATTAGGAGTTTCCAGCACTTAGATAGTGCAAATACCAAAAAAACAAGAGAAATAACTGACATTCAGGAGATTAAATGGAAAAATAAATTAGATGCTGAGACCTTGTGTACGTGAGGGCACTCAGGAAAATTTATTTCAATGAACTAAAGATATAAATTTAGGGTAGTGACAGACATGGAGGGGTGAGGAGGAGGAAGAGGGGGGAAAGGGAAACAAAAGATATGGCTTTACCATAAGCAGCAACGCATCAGTTCACCCTATCTTGGCAGTGCCTGTATAGATTGAGGGCTTCAGCAGGGCTTTTTTTGCACTTTTAGTTAAAGCTGATTCTATCAGATATTAGATAAAAGCACCAAAAAAACCCAACTAAGGTTCCCAATCTATACAGACACTGGGAAATCTGTGTGCAACTAATCCACTGTCTCTTCTGGACATGTGCTGGGCTCAGTGCAGGGGAACGCAGGGTTTAAATTAAAGTGTTGTTTGTTTGTTTTTCCCCCAACATCTGCAAGCAGACTTGAAGTGGATTTGTTAAACTGACTTAAAGCCATAGTTAGACACTGTGGATGTGTCCACATGTGCACTTTAACGTACAGTAGCCTATACTATTGCACATTAAAGCACAGCATAAAAAAACAGTGCTATTACAATTATGTGCAGTAAAATAGGCTACTGAGCATTAAGTATCACACAAAAAGTGTGCACTTGTGCTACTGCGCACTAGGACAGCCTAATTTGCATTAATTTAGTCCCTTACATTGGAGGTACTAAATTTAAATCACATGTATAGATGTGCCAACTCATTCACAATTAAGGTGAATTAAGCTAAACTAATTGAGGCTGCTAATTCTGAGTAAAAGTATCTACGCTGGGATTTAATGCAATTTAACTAATCTACTTTAAAATTAATTTGTTTCAAAATAGACAGCTTGGAGTTCACATTCAGAATTGTATTTCATTTATGCTGTACCCACTATCCTAGCCAGTCTATTCCCTCATGATTTCCAAGCAGATTTTAGAGGGCAAAGATTCAGTTAACTGTAGTGCAAGACTCGACAAAAGACAAAGTTTCCAGTCACTTGCTTCCATAGCGAATCAGCACTAGGACAGCATTAAACAGATGCTTCTCTCGGCCAGTCTGAAACTGAAGAGGGCTGAGAAATGAGGAGCAGTATTCCCCTGCAAGGTGGTTAAAAAACACATACACAACATAATCACCACTGAGCAGGATTCTTTATCACTTATTAATTGTTCAA
>NW_017729001.1:10937524-10938592 GCF_001723915.1 Gavialis gangeticus
CTGCAGCCTATTGCCATAAACTATTTATTGTATTTATGACGGAATGATATAAGAATAGTCACTGGTTAAGTATGAAATGGTTTTATGAGAATCCCCCCATGAGTTTATAGTTACAGGCTTCTTCCAAATACTGTTAAAAACCACAAATATCAATTCGACAAAGGATATGTACACACATAGAACACACTTGCTTTCCATCTCCTTTCTGCTTTACCAGTGAATGCCAGATCTTAAGATTCAAAGATAAAGATGAAAAACTCTGCAGATATAGCCCTGCAGTATCAGAGCCAGGTTAAGTAGAACATAGGTACTGACAAAGCACATCAATTTCCTCATTCCTTCAAGAAAGTGCTTATTATGTGACACTAACACATAAAATATTTGGACAAAGAAGATAACAGGGGAGAAAGTCTCTCCCTTTAGCCCAGATGAGGGCCAAAATCTGCTGGTCTTCAGAACAGATGTTGTTAGTGGTCATTTGTGGAGTTAAGCGAGGTAGGTTCTGTGTGGTACTGCACTTGGAGGGAAGGGATTTTATCAGGGAGGACATTTATTTTGTTATTCATTGCAGGAAAGACTAATTACTGTGCTTAAATGTGTGGAATCTGCCCAGATGCTTTGGTAACGGATGATTAAATCACATCACTGACCACAAGATGAACATGAGCCTGCAATGCGATGCTGCAGCTAGTAAAGTGACCAAAACGCTGGCTTGCATCCATAGATGCTTCTCAAGCAAATCCCAGGATGTCATTCTCCCCTTGTACTTGGCCTTGGTGAGGCCGCAGCTGGAGTAGTGTGTCCAGTTTTGGGCTCCACAATTCAAAAAGGATGTGGGGAAGCTTGAGAGAGTCCCAAGAAGAGCCACGCGCATGATCAGAGGTCAGGAAAACAGACCTTACGATGACAGGCTGAGAGCCATGGGGCTCTTTAGCCTGGAAAAGCGCAAGCTCAGGGGTGATCTGGTGGCCACCTATAAGTTTATCGGGGTGACCACCAGTATCTGGGGAAACGTTTGTTCACCAGAGTGCCCCAAGGGATGATGAGGTCGAACGGTTATAAACTACT
>NW_017729001.1:10943592-10953157 GCF_001723915.1 Gavialis gangeticus
AAGCCCCCAAGGTCTGGAACAGCCTACCATCGGAGGTGGTTTGCACCTACACTGAACACCTTCAAGAGCAAATTGGATGCTTATCTTGCTGGGATACTATGACCCCAGCTGACTTCCTGCCCTTTGGGCGGGGGGCTTGACTCAATGATCTTCCAAGGTCCCTTCCAGCCCTAATGTCTATAAAACCTATGAAATTTTGAAGGCATAGTTTCAAGGTAAACCAAGAAATTAAGCTCTATTCAAAACATTTAAAATAGTGTGGGTAATAAGAGGCATTAAGCACTGCAGCATTTAAGGATCTTTAATTTAAACAGGAAGAGGAGTTGACTATTTTCAAAGAGAAAAGTTAGGGAACCATCTGTGAACATAATGCGACATGCACAGCACAATATTATGGCATCTACTCCCCTTCCCACACATGGGGAAAGCAAGCAAGTTCTCAGACATGCATCCAAATAAATGCTGAGGGAACTCCTAGACAGGGAGGGAAAACACTGAAAATTAATCGAAATATTCATGAGCGAGCAGCTTCCTTGGAAATAAATAACATACTGGGGTCCTGCATTATCACTGAGATGTTAACAACATACTGAAGGGAAGACTATCACAGTCAATTGCTTAATACTCTACTATGAAGTGTGTCCGAATCAGATCCAAGTAGCTTCTTTTGGCAACAAAAAGGGGAATGAAGGACCACATTGTTGGGGCAAGGGATCTTTAAAACATGAATTCAGCTGAATCCTGGATTTCCTCCAGAGAAGTGGAAGGATTACGTACCAAACGATGAGTCTGATTCAACATAGAACAGGGGCAAGTTAAGCTAAATGCTGAACAACTGGAAAGCCAGAACAAGCTGGAGCCCAGACAGGCAGCAGGTTGGGGCAACTGAAGCACTTATTATGGATCGCTTGATAATTTGCATTTATTTTTTCTCCTTTCAGATGGTCTTTGATATTTAACCCTCTTAGGAAACATTTTGGTTAAGCACTGCCAAATACTACAAATTACTCTCTTTGCACCCACTTATGATTCAAGCTTACAGAACCCTTTGTACCAACTGGGCCTTTGAGTTTGGCGTAGAATTACTTCATAAGATGTTTAAGACTAAAAAGAATATAGCCATTTGATATCTGCATTTAATGAACCTATGGCAGTATGTATTGTTGCTAGTGCTGCTACGAGGGAAATCATAAGGCATGGGAGGGGCTGGAGGAACATTCCTAAGTACAGAAAATGTCTTACCAATTTTAAGAAAATAAATGTGAAGCTCTAGGTTGCCAAAGTTTGCATAAAGATCTAAAGCTGAAGAAAGGTATTAATTATTTTGAAATGACTCCTAGTGGTTCTCACCTGGCTCCCCCTTGCCGGTCTTGCTGGGGATAGTGTGGGCATGCAACAAGGTAACAGCTCTGTTAATGGCAGTTGGCAACTCTTCCTGGCACCAGGATTCATCTAATTCACATTCTGGTTTCATCAGGCGTAAGGTCACATGACTCACTAAAATACCTGAATGCGAGAGAATACAAAGTCTTTGAATAAACTAAACAAACACAGAAAATGGAGAAAGCATGTTTCTGATGCAAAGAAAATGCTACCTCAAAACTATGGGCCACTTTTAAATGTGCTTAGGGGGGTGGCGCTTTAAATAGAACGGCTCTCAGAACAGCTCTAATTAAAGCGACACCTCATCTCCTGTATCAGCATCCCCACGCTTCAGAATGGCAGTGAAGGTACTTGAACTAAAGCTTGTTTGACAAGCGTTAGTTTAAGCACCCCCACTGCCATTTTGAAGTGTGGGGATGCTGATACATGTGACACAGGGGGCTACTGGAGTGCAACAATTGCCATGCTCCAGCAGACTTGATTAATCGAGTTCTGACGTGCTGGAAGTCCAGCACATCATGGCAGCCTCCAGGCTTATGTACAGGCACCCATGGACTCCCGTGCAAGCTAAAGAAAGGATGAGAGAAAGGAGTACAGCTCTTTTGTTTAATAAGATGTGTTTGTCCACGTACAGTTCAATCCTGGCTAAGCCAAGAAGGTTTTGTTTAATAAATCCTTACAATTTCTGCATCACAACCACATCTTTGTTTGGTATGAAGACAAACCCTCAGAGTTCTCACATAATTATTGATGACTGACAGTGACAACTATCCAACAGTTGGGCATGATCTGATTTCTAACTAGTACAACTTCACATAAATGTGCTTCCAATTTGACTTTAGCAGACAGCTGTCATGGCAAACTTAATAAGGAGCAAAAAGACAGAATAATGAATAGGCATGGACACTGAACCCCTGCTCCTACAGCATACATATTCCCATTCTAGGCCAGGATAGAAATAAATCTGTGTTCTGAAGGAGAGACAGCGGTGCTTAGAGCTAGCTAACTTTTTTCACATTTGCTTTATACATTCTCAGGCTCAGAGTAAAACATTGACAGCAAGGTAAAGTGCAGATACTAACCAAAAGTTCTCAAGCGAGCAGGCATGACACAGTAAGCTAAGGAAAGAAAAGGGATCTTAATTCTTGGAGCAGCCAGTGGAGATTTAAACAATGGCAAGAAAGAGCCAACAAGACTTGGGATGTACTGGGTCAGGCCAGGAGGGTTTCTCTTCATCACAGTGTTCAGAAGTTCTAATGCTGTTTCCAGTTCACTGTCAAGCTGAAAGAGAAATGATTACAATGGTTACCAGTAAAACAACCTAAGGAAAGGAAGAGGTTTAAGTCTCTGGTGTCTAATGAATGCAACTGTGTTGGTTTCTCTCATGTTTTCATGAAGTTTCATGTTAACCGAGGTAATTTATTCATGTCAGCTATAGCTGTGGCAAAACGATACTGAAAAAACCCACCTCCTGTCCCCAGCCCAGAACTACATGGGACCTAATTTAAACTAAAGTCAGTAACTTGCCTCCTTCAGTCGCTTTCTGATCTGAGACTCCTTCTCCAGCTGTGCATGCACCATCTCCTTCTGTTTGCTCGTCAGCTGCACCTCATCCTTTATTCCTTTCTTCTTCTTTATCTCCTGCAGAACAGAGTCCCTGACATTATTATTTGGGAATTATTAGCATGATCCTTTTCCACTTGGGTTTAGATGCAAGAAAGAGACAATAGGCTCAACTCACAAACAGCTACTGATTCAGACAAGACCAAATTCTTTCAAAGACACACAACTCCTACTCCAAGATGCCGGTGAAAAAGTTGACAATACAGCAGAGAGTCCTATAAGTAGCAAGACATTGGTTTTGCTCAACCTTTGATTTGCTACATATTACAGTGCTCTGGTGAGGGCCTTTGTCTCTTGGACTTCCATTGACTTAAAATGGTAATTGACAGTCCTCAAAATAAATTTATGGAATTTTTCTTCAGACAAATAATGCTTTCGCCCTTGAATATGGCTACCACCTTAACGGGATTTACAACTCGTCCCACGTATTACCAGGAATTATTCTCTCATACAGACAAATAAATAACGTATTAAATGGCTGCTGAGGTTTTAGTTTGGTGGTGCTCACCCTCTGGTCCATAGGAAGATCTGGCCCACAAGGATATGTCATCTGGGCTGAGGGTCTCCCCGTAGGACCAAAAATTTGGCAGCAGGGGAGTGATGGCAGTGTGAATTGCCATTACCCTGATGCCAAATTTCCAGCCCAGTGGAGAGCCCTGCTGGCCATATGGCGAGATCCTGTGTCGACATGTGGTTGGGCCAGCATGAAGTCACTCTGAAGCTGTATCCAGCGCACAGGGTCAGGCCAACATGGTGCCATGCTGACATGCATGGACAGATCCAGTGCACAGGGCCAGACTGGCATGCCAGCTCACCCCCAAAGACCGTTCTCACACTGGATCAGGCCCATGGACCAACCCTGCCACCACTCATCTAGCCTGCAAGGCTAGAAGGTTAAGCACCATTATTTATTCCACCTAACTCCAATGACTATGTTTCACGTTGCTGAGGGTAAATTCACTCTCACTAGTTGTGTTTGAGCTGGTCCCCTTCTGAGCTTGGCCAAAGAGGTCCTCCTATCCTCCCTTACCTTAGCACTTCCCTATGTCCAAGCAGCATTGTTCACTGACTTCTGCAGAATCCAGAAGTGTACTGACTAGGTCTTTGCCATTTAATTCGTTGGCAAGGACCCGGCATTATTATTTGGGTCCTTGTTATTCCCTCACGTATTATTTGCATTAAAGTAGGATCTAAATGCACCAGCTGAGCTTAGACAGAGATGGAACAGAACCCAGGTCATTCAGGTGTCAGACTGGTGTCCACCCAATGAAGTATGTTGTCCTCCTAGTTTCTACTGAAGTACTAACAGGGGATGTTGCCAGAGAGTTGTGCTGTTGTCTTTTTTATGAGATATCCTGGAAGACACCTTGACATTTTCATAAGCACAAAGAAAATCAACCATGATATACTGGACAAAATTCAGTTCAGATGGCTTTATTTTACCTATCCAAATTCCTTTTGAAATTTTTATGACAAACATAGTATTCTTAATTTCCAGCACAATACAGTTCAATTGTGCAATATGCCACTGGATGTTATAAAAGCTAAAATATTTCAATCCAGACGTAGCTGAAGTGACGCTTCATACAGTTTGTAAGTTGGTCAAGTTTATAAACTTTTTGGAAAGGAGGGGTGCTCTAGCTAGGGTATTGAAATCCGATAGCTAGACAGATCAGATACTCATCCTGTTCCTATAGTGAACAGGTAGGTCACTGCTTTCCACATATCAAATAGAAGTCAACCCTTGTAAAAAACAACAAAAAACAATCCCCTCAAAAACCTTTCTAAAACCATAAAACGTATTCTATACCAGGGCTGTCCAACTGGCAGTTTGCAGGTCACATGCAGCCTGCCAGGGGTTAATAAGCAACCCCTGGGTTCCCTCCCAGATGTCACCTCCGCTGTTGCTCCAGCTGCAGCAGAAGCTGGGGTCTTGGGGCTCCCCCTTTACAGCTTCTGCTGCATGCCCCTTTCCCAGGGAGCAGGACCAGGTAGGGTGTGGCAGCGTGGCACAGCCCACAGTGCCAGAGACACCATGGTCCCTGCGGCATGTGGTCCCCGACCATGTAGAAACAGAACAGCCCTATTCTATATAGTCAGAATGGATCTGCAAGTTGCTACCAAAATGCAAGCTTCTTGTGTGATAACGCCTACCAAGAACCTATTAATAGACTGTTATACAATATGCATCTACTAAGAGGTGGGGAGGGAAAAGACCCTTCCACAGACAACACACACTGGTTCCAATGTAAACATGCTCATGTCATTACAAGGGCACATAGTAAGTTGCCACTTACAGCAAGTGTAATAACAGTTGGTATTTAGGCATTCAAAAATTTTACAGAATTTTTGCTACAACATGCATGTGAGCACACATGCACATGAGCGCACACACCTCACACACACCAGATGGATGCAATAAAACAGATGAGCTAACCTGCCCCTTAAAGCCTTCAGCACTGAGTTTTCCTGCAGCCATTATCTCACCTCTTTCAGCTCCAGCTCAATGATTTGCTCCTTGAAGGAATAAGCCTTATTTTCCCTCTTCATGTTGGCCTTTTTCATACTATCCTGCTGAGCACTGAGAAAGGAAAGCATGCAGAGGAATCAGCACACTGAAATGGACCAAGAAGTTTCCTGCTCACAAATCCAGGACATCCCACAGCTACCCAGCTGCTGTCAAACCTCCTTACTAAAGTTTTGGAAGCCACTGAAAACCAGCCTCTGAGTTCCCATTCACATATGGCATCAAGAGCCCTACTTACCTCTGGATAATAGATTTGTCATACAGTTCCCCCTCTGGTGTCTTCATGATGGCATATTCTTCTCGAGTCACATGGTGCAGAGCTGGGTTCTCCATAGTTGGTGAGATGGTGCTGATCAGCTGAGGGAGCACTCTGCCAGGTGAAAGCAGAGAGAGAGATCCCACTGCATTCATGGATGACTACCAAGGAAAAACAACCATGGTCAGTGTTCGAAAAATATATGCCCTGCTGGGCTGACCCAAATGTTCTTTTCCTCTGGGCTACCCTTTTTTAGAGACAGGACTCCTTGGCTGGGGGTTCTGACACCTCACCCAGACTTGGAACTCAGTCTCTGCTTTCACAGAATCTGCTTTCTACAGGAGGAGTTTACCCATTCCTACACATCTTCCCTCTCACCCAGGCCACCGCAGAGACTACTCTGTCTCTTTCTTTCCCTTGTCTCTGTCCCAAGGTCTCTTCAGAGATAGTTCAAGAAAAGCAAAGGCCAATCACCTGGTTCATGGGAGTCTGGGTAGTGATCCTGGGTAGGATTTCATCCAGGTGTTTGGTTATGAAGTCTTTGGGGTCTATCTTCATCCTGATCAGGAGGGTTGGCCAAAGCCCAGACTGCACCACCACTAAAGAGAGGATTATGGGAAGAACACACAGGTATAATAAATGCAAAGCTGACTGCTAAGCAAACTAACCAAACTCCATGGACCACAAGAAACTCTTACTTGAAGGCCACTGCAGGCATCTTGTCCCTTCACTCACCTAAGGAGGGATGATGGCTCACTAGCAGCATCTCCAGTGCTAGTTTTTCTGTCTCAGTAGGATCCACCTCCAGCCCTGCCACACTTGAGATCACACACAGTGTTTCATGAAGGACTCGGGGGGGAACATATGCTTTCCCCAGCTCAGAAAGTTCTCCAGACTCCATCAGCAGAGCTTCAATGGGCAGCACCTTAGCAGACAGCATTTACAATTAGACTGGCAAAGTAAATAAGTCTTCCAGGGCTGTGCTACTCACAATTTTCCCCTAGTACAAATAGTCATATTGGAACCACAGGTAATATACTCCCTTGGAGAACTTTGAGAATCAGCAGATTAAAAGGAAAAGAAGGGATAAATGACCATGCTGTGATCAGAGCCCAGAACTGACAGTGAAGTAAAGGAAAGGGAAACATGAAGGTTATTTTGGATTTTACAAGCAGGAAAAAGAAGGATAAAAAAAAGTCCCCTTCCTAGAGGATGACTCTGGAGAAAGTCACTATAGCAAATAATCCAATTTGTAACTTAAGCCAACATCTTTCAAAAAACAAAACAAAAACAAAACACCAAAACTACGCAACTTGGTTGCGTCTTTGACTTGCGGAGGGGGTGATCAAGGGACTTAGAAGCCCAAGTCCCCTGAAAGTAAGAGGCACTTTTGCAATTTCCACAAGTAGTATTTAGATCTGCAATTCAATCTATTTTCTAAGTATGGTGCCACTCTAGCAATATTTCCCATTGTGCCATTTCGTTTTTTTCTTTTCCTTTACCCTTTTCCTTCTCTGCACAATATGCATATTTCATAATATTTACAGACAATCTGAACAGGACATTGGAGCTGATAGCTATGGCCTGCTACTCGCCAGAAAACTAAGAAACAGAATGTTGGCTCCCCAGCAGAGACTAAGAAAAGAGCAGGTAACTACCAAGGTGAAAGGACACAAGCACATAGGAGGCTGTAGTCTTCATTTCTGCAATGAACCACAGGATAGAAAGTGAATGATTTGAGAGCTTGCAGCTACTGATACAGTCAGCTCTGATAGTGTAGTACAAGTAGCATTATGAGGAAGTCCTTAATATGCAATCACCGAAAAAGTTAAAGTTCTCCTTTTCACATCACATCATGTATCAACACTAACAGCCAGATGCTTTATCAGCAGGAGTTCAGCATACCAATTGAGGGGGACTATATTCCATAATCATTCACCTTATGGGACCTGAGAACTGCTTTCAGCTCCTCCAACAGCCCATAAGCCAGCTTGAACCCTCCAAGAGAGGACAAGAGCTTCCTAACAGCCTGCTGGGCATGTTTTCGAACATGCCAGGTCCGACTCAGCAGTACTGCAACAAGGGCCCGATAATACAGTCTGCAAACAGAAAGAAACAGGTTTGGCAAGACCAGTCAGGCAGTGACCTCAGACACGTAGATACAAAAAGTCCCACCTCCCATGCAAAGTCCCAGCCCCCAGCCCATCGGATGTTAGGACTTCAGGAAATTAACTGTAGGTTGGACTGAACAGATGAGTTCTACGTACTGAACTTTATTTTCAGGGAGTCGCTGTGCATGATCCAAGAGGAGGCGCTCTGTCAGCTGTAAGACTGTATGCATGGCTGAAGAGAGAGATGAGACAATTAACAGAAACAGCACGAGGGCTCGTGGACAGTACACATGAGAACAGCTTATCTAGGAAGAACACCAATCCATCCTTACCTGTTGGGACCCAACTTCTGTGGTTCCCTTGTAAAAGATGACAATACAAAAAGCAAGTGTGACCAAATAGGGTTCCTGATCTGTGTGAGAGGAGCCATTTTCATTTAATAGCTGGGTACAGAACTGAAAAGATCTCACATGGACTGCTGCACTGCCCCTAGTATTGGTAGTTGTCTGATGCAGCTCCAGGCAAATTCAAAAACACAGGTTTTAAGTGGAATTCAAACTGAGAATACATAATGCTCTCCATACAGTAGCCCAGGCTATCTAACTTAATCTAATTTAGACTGTCTTCAGGTTCTCTGCTATCACTAAGCTCTTGTTTTTGCATTATCATATTTACTCAAATAGAAGACAGCTCCCCATTAATTAGATTCTATATATGGAAACTTTATAAATTTGTTATAATTTTCCAGGTATAGAATCTAATTTTTGGAGGTTTGCTTTGAATTCATCCCCTACTACTGCTACAGCAGGGAAACTAAGTCTCAGGGGTCAGGTAGCCCCTTTGCTCTCTGCTTCCACCCAACTTTTTCCCCTGGCAGCCCTTTCCTTACTGAGAGACCCTGCCCTCCCTGAGCACATGGAAGTTAAGAGCAAATCTGAAAACAATAGCCTTGAAATTATACAGCTATAGCAATTTGTATATAATACCCATATACTTAGTTCAGCAAAAATTAATACATGCTATTTTTTGAAGCTGTTGCAAGTTCTAGCACAGGTATTCCAGAAACACACTTTTAAGCAGCACTTTTGTACCTGCTTAGACACAGTACAATCTTGTTTGAGGCCAAATCAGTTCCAAATTCAATTGGACAAAGCCCAACAGTCAAGTTCCAAAATCTGACTAAGCAGAACTCAGTTGTTAAGCTTGTACGGCTCTACCACCAAGCAAGTATCCTCCCTCCCAGACCCAGTGGGCTGGGGCCTGGGATACTCCCAAAATTCAGGCAAGTATCCTATGTGCAAGCCCCAAGCCCAGGTGTTTAGATATGATCTGAAGAGAAACTTTTTAAATTAAATTTGTATCCAAGGCCAAATTAGCCAAAACTAATTCCAAATCCAAGAGTCCAGAACCATAACTGACCCTACTACCGGGAAATATCCTCCACCCACACCTGGGGCTTCAGATGTTTCCAAATCCATTGGCAGGCATCCTACTTGCAGGCCCAAGCCCAGGGGCTTGGGGTTTGGATGCCCCCAAGTTTTGCTTGCCCTTAGCCATAAGGCCCTCGGAGCAAGCACTTGTCACTTCTGCTGTCCAGTCTCACATAATCTTACCCAAAGACATGATTTACTGTATAGTTCATTGGGCTTGGCTCCACCAAAGTCA
>NW_017729001.1:10958157-10961127 GCF_001723915.1 Gavialis gangeticus
CGTGGAGCAAGCACTTGTCACTTCTGCTGTCCAGTCTCACATAATCTTACCCAAAGACATGATTTACTGTATAGTTCATTGGGCTTGGCTCCACCAAAGTCAACAGCATTTCAAGCCATGGTGACCCCATAGTTTAGCACTGCTCACTGTGTGTGTGCACTCCAGATACCCCCCACAAAGGATCCATGGACTAATTAGCACCCCCACCCATGACTGGAACCAGGTATTCTTGTCACAAGTCCTGGGGTGCTCCAAAAATGTATATGCAGGTAAGGCACAGGGCAACCTTGGCTTCATCTCATGCAGGACAGGGCCACACTAATCATATGCACTAGGCTGAGAGAAGGGGCACCAGAGGGATTCTGGGTGAACCTTTGGAGCCCCATTTTGTTACATTTGTCAGGCATTTAAGGCTGGTGATGAAACAAGAATCACTGGAAATGGGAAAAAAAAAGGCATAGCTCAGATGCGGGAGTGAAGAAGTAGTTAATGTAATAGCTCACAATGACTGCAAAGAGTAGGTACTGAGGGGAACTATGCTTAATGGGCACTACCCACTACCTTATGTTTTATTCAGATGGGCTACACTAACCTATTCCTTGGGGAAGGTGAGCAGCAGCACTTGGAGGAAGAGTGGACACTGGAGGAAGCTGAGAAAGCCCTCCAGGGTTTCAAGACTGGTAAGACTCCTGGGTCGGGTAGCCTACCCAAGGAGTTCTGCACGGTCTTTTGGGACCTGGTGGGCCCCCGACTTGCTGGAGCTCTTTCCAAAGTGCCTGCAGGAGGGCCAGCTGGGGACAGGGGTGGATCGGGGCCTTGTGACCTCTGGCACAAGAAAGGTCCAAGGGAAGGGCTGAGGAACTGGAGGCTCATCACCTTCCTGAATTTTGACCATAAGCTGCTGGCCAAAGTCTTGGCTGAGTGATTTAATTCCGTCCTAGGTTCCATAATCCATGAGGACCAGTCATGTGTAGTACCAGGACACCAGATCCACGGAGCCCTGCTGCAACTGAAACATGCTCCAGCTGGAATGGGACAGAGGGCAGAAGGTGGTTGTACTGAACCTAGACCTGAAAAAGGCTATGACAGCATGTCACATCAGTTTCTCTTTAAGACACTAAAGTGAATGGGCTGGATAAGGACACTGTAGCCGGACTCGAGCAGCGAGGTGCTGGTCAACAGCATGTGCGGATCGTGGTAGAGTCCGAGGTCCACCAGGGCAACCTGTTCTTCCTGATTCTGTTCATCTGCACCACTGAATCCCTGGTCCAGCGCATCAGACAGGACCCCGGGATGCACATAGTCCAGACTGCTGAAGGTATCAAGGAACAGTCCAAGGTCCTGGCTTACATGGACAACCTGAACATCCTGTGCCAGAATAGGTGTGCAGTAAAAAAAGCCCTGTAGTGCACATGGGTTTACAATGTGGCAGCTAGGGCCAAGCTCAACGTGAGAAAAAGCACCTGCCTGGACCTGACCCCTGGGGGGTCTCAGCTCCCCATGAGGGGGTCAAGATTCTTGGGGTGGAATTCAACCCGGAGCTGAGCAGAAGGAGGGCCTGGGAGAAAAAGGAGGCCAAGGTGAAGCAAAGGTTGAGCCTGTGGCATGCACGCCACCTCTCCCGGGGGGGGAGGTGCATGGCGCTCATGAAGGCAGTGTTGCTACCGGCACTTCTGTATACTACACTCGTCTTCCCCCCTCCAAAATGTATCACCCACAGAATCCAGAGAGCCATGTTAATTTTCCTCTAGGGATCCAGAATGGAGAAGGTAGCATGGAAAACTCTGTACAAGAAGAAACAGACCAGGGGCAGGGGGATTCCAGACATTCACCTGTTCCTGCAGGCATGGTACGAGCCAGATCTGCAAGTTGGTGACCGGGCCAGAGTCCAAAGCAGCCTGTCCAATAAAGTATTTTGCAGGTCACCTCCTGAGACAGTGGGGTGGGTATTCACACCAACCAACTGGAAACCATGGATCATGGAACACCCCTGGTTCTCCAGAGTCCTGAATGAGTTTTGGAGCGAGTATGGCTACAGAAGGAAAGCCCAGTGACTATGACCAACCACAGGAAGATACAGAAAGCAGTCAGAGACATAGTATCAACTGTGGAGATGCTCCCCAAAGAAGCTCTTCCACAAGGACCTACTAAAGGACCAAAGAGACTTGAGCTGGCTAATACCGCACCATGCTCTCCCAGTGACAGCGTGGAGACACAGAAAGAGGCGAGGGACTTAACACAGCTGCCCCAGGGAGGCTTGCCAAGATGACAGAGAGACCATCAACCACTTCCTATGTTCTGTCTCTATGCCAAGGGAGCATGGAAAAAGAGAAGCCGGCTCCTGGAAGGCGTGACAGGAGTCAGGCTGATGACAAGGGAGGCGACCTGTACAGACACCTAACTAAACAGTAGGCGTCCCTAACAGCTCACTTTGACCAGTTGGTACCCTGCATCAGTCAAGCGCGCCCTGCGGCAATGCAGAAACCTACTGGCGTACAGACGCACGGAGCTCAAGGAAACAGATTACAGAAACGTTTCTGAGTGAACTCCAGTCCTACTACAGGAAAGAGGTGGGAGAGGACGGAGAAGTGCAGCGACAGCTGGGCGGGAGTGCGGGGCCTACGCCAGTGGCCAGGGCAGGGCGGCAGGAGCATGGGGCCTGGGCTAGCAGGGGCTCTATGGAGCCAGACTGGGCTGTGCCAGCAGTGACAGCACGGAGCCAGCCTGGCTCCACAGAGCCCCTCCCAGCCCAGCCTTGCGCTCCTGCCACCCTGCCCTGGACCCCCGCCAGTGCTGGCTCTGCACTCCCCCACACCTGCCTCTGCTTTTACCGCTTCCTTACCTGCGTGCCGCCCACTCCAGCACCACATAGATCCTGGAGCATGGGGCCTGTGCCAGTATCCCAGGGCCAGGAGCAGGGGGGAGGGGAAGGGCAGGGGGAGCGAGTGTGAGTGTGTGTGTGCATCCGGG
>NW_017729001.1:10963812-10982810 GCF_001723915.1 Gavialis gangeticus
CACTGCCATAGACGTATACCCCCACACCCCAGACACCCTCCCCCACACACAGCCCCCCACAAACTCCATATCCATCCACGCCCCCCATATCCACACACACACATGCTCCCTCACCCCCATACCTATCCATCCACCCACCCACAAACCCCATACAAACACCCTCACACCTTCCCCCACACCCACAAACCTATACCCACACCCCTCTGCCTGCCATCCCCCCACAATATACAAGAGTAAGACTTCATTTTAAGCTATTGTGCCATCACCTCTATGTACACTACACAAATATGCATGTAAATCAGGACTACAGGTTTTTTTTTAATCAAATTAATGAATGTTGTAGATGTTTGATTTTTAGAATATAATTTGGTATTCTTCTGGTTCCAAAATGGTAAAACCCCTTCCTGAAAAAGGAGTACTTCTGGGGGCAAGGGGAGGGATTGGCACCTGAGAACCATGTGGCCATGGTTGGTGGTTGGCAGGGGTTAGGGGGTGTGAATTCTGGTCACAAGATGGTGACCAGGGGGGCAGGGCTCCCATCCAGAGGTGGGGATACCCTTGCAGCCCTCAGCAGCTTGCCAAAACTTGGTAGGCAGCCCTCCAGCCAAAATAATTGCCCACCCCTGTGTTAGACAATGTATTAGTGATTATAAGGCAAGAGGCTTTTTCCTGCATGCCAATGGCGCTGATTTGGGGGGGGAGGGGGGGGTGGCTCATCTTGTATTCAAGCAAATACAGTAATACAGAACTTTATATGACAGAAGATGGGAGGGGAAGCTAGAGGTCTTGGCACTTGGACACAGCACAAGTAGGATTTCTGGTACCCAGGAAAATACAAACATGGTTTGCAACTGAAACTGGTTAGCTGAAGGTTTCAACTTATATGATTAGTAATGGGATGTTTAACAACATTCTCATATAGACTCAGAGAAACAGCTCTAGCCCCACTTAGGCACAGGCATGTTCAAACAGCAGCTGTATGTACGCGCAGATCTGCTCCCAACATGGACAAGGTCAGAAATACAGCACTTCTCCATAGTGCTACTAGAAAAAAGTGTCATGGAAGGAATGCTGAATCCTCAACTTCGATAGCAGTAAGGGAAAAGTAAATGTTTGATGTTTACGTCTTCAGAGCCCTACACAAAGATAAACACATTCACCTCTGCAGACTAATAAATCAGTTCATTTTCAGCTACTTCACTTTAAAGGTAGTTGGTAATTTTTATCTAAGCACACGTTCTATTAACGATTTTTAAAGCTTTTCAATTAAACTTTAAATATGAAAAGGCAGAACAAAGACAGCACACATTATAAGTTAGCATCCAACTGATGTTCTGTTTTCCCTGGTATTCCTCCTCCACACATCTTGCAAATCCTCCCACCTTCTTTCTTCCCTCAACCTTCTATCACTTCACCCACTTCCTTTGCCAGGCCTCCTCTTCTGGGTTTGTCTACACTAAGGTTTGCATAACATCCTAACTGATATAGATTATCCACAATCATCTTTTGTCTATATCCACTTTTTAAAACATGTTTGATAACTCAAGGTAACTGGCAATCAATTAATTCACATTAAAAATGAACAATTAATTTAGATGCTGACAGAGAACAGTCTGTTCTCTTTAATCTGATCTTGTAACAGGATTAAACAGATATTGGATATGAAATAAACTCCAATCACATTTTACAACTCACCTTCCTCTGTTGCAGACTGCAAGAACTTCTCAGAAGTGAAAATCTGCTTTTTCTCATCTAAGATCAGCTGCCAGAAGCCACTCAGTTTGGCATCTAATAGGAAGGGAAGATTTCTGCGTCAAGGACATTTTGAAATAAACAAACTAGGCTTTACAATGCAATTACATGAAACAGTTTAAATCTGTCTCTTCTCGCTAACTGGGGTTCTTTCTAGCTTCTGTGTTTTTAAGTTATAAACTAACACGCGTCCTAATTATCCCATTCCACGATAACACCACTTCCAACCTGCTACAATGTTTTCTGTTTCTGACGTTAACTTTTCAGACAAGAGATCACAAAAATTAAAATGCCCTTTTGCAACAGGCATCTCAGTGTCAACTCTGAAGGGGAAGAGAGAACTTGTCCTGTTTTGTAAGGAGGGAATGAGGCACAAGGCTTTATATTCTAACAGATACTCTGAGCTCGGATAGTTCCTGAAAGGCAGTTTTTGTATGTGGCAAGTTAACTGATACCCTTCAATTAGACAAGAGGGTCTCGCTGTTCTTGCAGATCGCATGGTCTCCAGCCACTTCTACAAAGGATCATTTTTCAATCTTAAAATCCCACTACCTTTCATTAAGAGAGGAAAAAAAAGTCAACAACGAACTACAAAAAGTAACAAGCAAGCATTCTTCTTATTCAAAGCCTCTGAAAAACTACATGAATTTAAGACCTAATTGACAAAACAAGCAGTTATAAAACCATGTTGCACTGAAGAAGGCAAAGGAGGTGCAGGAATTTCAGAATTATGGTGATGTAACACTTCTGTAACATCAGCTATAGGTGATCTACCTTCAGTAGCTCTACAGGGGATAAATCTAATCAGGTTTTACACTTTCAGAAATTTGCAGAAAGGCAATGATTTTCTATGAGTAAGCCACAGATAAACTATAGACAGTATCGTATCAAAGATGTGAAAAAAAATAAATCCTTAAAAATTCACTTTGGCAACTGTTTCCAGGCTCTTACCAGTTTGTGCCTCAACCACAGACATCCTACAGATCAGTAAAGATGCAGCAACTCCTTCTGTTACCAGAGAAACTTGAGTACTTTGGGATGCTGCCTTTTCCACTGTCTGGATGAGCACTGGCATTAGGTCCATTCCCTGTAACAACGTGTCACCTGAGGAAAGAGGAAGAGACAAGCTGCACAAGGTGGAAACCAGCTGCAAGAACAGATGGTCTGATGTGCCTATGGCTCCTCTGTTCTCATAGATCCAGATACAGACCAGGTCTAAATCAAGGGTTTCCAAATCACAGCCCAAACCCCCTCCGATGCAGCCCACCCCCAGGACCACCATTCTAAAATGGCCAGTGAGGGACAAATCTTTGGGAATCTCCCAATTTAAATCTCCAGAAAAGACAATCCAGCACCAAAAAGCATTACTGGAATGATACTTTAAGCCAGAGAGACTAGGACCACATCCGAATTCTTCCTTCCCAAATAAAATCCTGCCTTCTCAGTCTGAACTTCTCTTTGCAAGATGTCAGAAAGTATTCCAGTTCAATCACACACACTGACTCAAGCAGTCTAAAACCCAGTGAATATCCTCACAGAGAACATTTCCCAAACAAAGAACCAGAGGCCAAAGCAGAATTCCTTGAGAGCCCTGTCAGCACCTCTCTCTCACCTCAAATAATCAAAGGACAAGGACTTTCATCCACCCTTTGATTTTCCATTCTAAGGATATCAAACAACAGTTTTTCCCTTAAATATTCAAAAGCAAAGCGTTTCCTTGTTTTGAATCATACAGTTCCGTGACAGTGGTAGATCTACTTGAATGCATATTATACATCATACTGTATTTAGGCTTCTGAAACTGATGCTCTCTAAACAGAAGAATAACGTTTTGTGTCTACTGTAACGAGAGGCTTTGGAAGCAATTCTCAAAGGATCACCAAAAATACATTGCTGTTGAAGACCTTTACCCAGCAACAAAGATTTTTATTATTGTTATTTACATTGCTCCTAAGAGTTCCTATTATGGACCTAGCCCCTAATGTACCAGGCCCCATACAAACTGGGTGAATCTATATGTGACATTAATTCAAAGCAATAAACTCCAGATCAGTTTTGAGCCAAAGTAAACTACTCCTCGGTGCAGCATCTACACACATGCACAGGACAGCAGCAATTTGAGCTGGGGCGGAGAAGTTTACGCCATGGCCATGGTGAGAGGGGGTCAGCCCTGGGCTCCAGGTGGCAACATCAGTGGCAGAGGTGCTGGCTGGGGTACAAGAACGCAGAAAGTGTAGAGCTGGGTGGCTAGGTGGCAAGTAGGAGTCTGGCCACTTGCTGGCTGTACCCTACAGTTCACCATGTGTTGACACAACGACTAAGAACAAAAAGTGGTCCTTGTTGTAGAGCTGAGTATAACATAATACCACAGAAGGTGAGATGTAGACTGACCAAGTGGAGCATAAAGAAACAATGAGACATTACTGGTCAGCTCGTTAGGGAGTGACCTTAATTACATCAATGGCCTAACCACTGTCATAGGCATGACTGCAAAGGAGAGTTTTAAAGGAGAGATCTGAAGGGTACAATGAGATACCTTTGTACACAAACTTTCCTGATACCTGCCATTATTGGCTTACATCAGGAAGTGTATCTCTGATTGTCCTTCTCTTACTCCGTATACTAAGAGTTCTATATGTTCACTGAAGTTTACCTTTGAAAGAGGCCAGCATGCACTGCAGGTAAGCCTGTCTCACAGCTGATGTAGAGGTTTTGAGGCTGACAGCTTTCTTTAACCACTCCACCAGGTTCCTGGGAACTTCAGTAGTGAACCGATTACACCAAAGAGCAAGAACAGAGACAGCATGGACCAAAGTGCCTTCATGTACTGGGAAAAAATGCAATACACCAAGTCAGAACAGCTAACTCAAACCTAGGTATGCACTGAATGAAGGCATGACAGGCCAGAAAGAAGACGGTGAAGGGAAAGAAAAGAATCCACTGTCTGTTTACATAGAATTGATATATTGTCTCTACAAGGCTTCATATCAAGATATAACAAGAATCTACCCAAAGGCTCTTCTAATTCAACACCTGTGCATAAGAGTTGGTCTTCTGCTAAATAATGCACTGAGCCAAAGAGCTAATTTAGTTTAGATGAAATTGAGAAGATCCAGACTAAAATGTGACAGTGCCCTCACCTTCTTGCTGCAGGAAAGGGATGAAAAGTTCAGCCATGGTTCCACTTAGGGCTTGACTTGAGGGTCCAGAAACCGCATGATGACTAAGACTGCCAATACCTGGAATGACAGAACACTCATAAGTTAGGACCCAGCAACTGTAGTCACCACAAAACCTGGACAATGTTGAATGCAACTGACAGTGTATCCCAACCCCTTCAATTCTGTCTGCCCCTATTTCTCTCCATTTCCTATCCTGGATTCCACCATCTGGCAGGTTCTTTAGTTGCAGGACCTGTCTAAATATCAATCATTGATGATTCCACCTAACTTCCTCTTTTTTGGTGAGACATGTTTAAAGCTTCCTCAGTTTCTGTTGGTCTCAACTGGCCTCCAACTGGCACCAACCTGAACAGCAGGTCATTAATATGCAGGCAACAATGTACAACAGCACCTGGCACCTTCTACCGCTAATTCAGAATTAGAAGCCTGGCATCTCTCAGCTGTCCAGACACTGAAAACTCAAGCAGCTAATATACTTTACCACAAAAAAAGCTTCAAAATCCTTACCTGAAAGGACACTCATCTTTTGAGCCACCACTGTCAGCTTCCCCTCTGAACCTGCCCACAGAAAGCAAGATGGTGAAAAACTTGGTTGCAAGCAACCCAACTGGAGCATTAATTAAATTAATGACCAACATGTTGTTTTTTTCTTTTTAAACAGAATCCTGATCAGCTTTCCATATGATCCAGACCTTGGTGGCTCTATTCAGCCTATGGATGATTTACAATATGGAAGACCCCTTAAATCAAACAAACTTAGCCAACTCACCCCCTAGGATAGCAAACAGGTGTCTCCCCAGTGACTCCACAGCTGACGGGTCACTGCACTGCCGAGCGAGGTTCTTTAATGCCACCACTGCCTCATCCATTAGCTGGGGACTGTTGGATTTCAGATGACCTAACAATGGAACGCACAAGCTAAGAGTTACTCAAGACTAAACATCTCCCCACAACAAAGCATGGAATCAGCTTTATGCAAGACACACGACCTGTCTTAACTTCTGTCCAAGTGAGGACTTTCTCCCTTTTACTTTGGAAGGGCATATAACCAATGCTAATAATAAGTCCGCAGTTCTGCAGCACTTTAAAAAGTATTTAGAAATGTACAGTCCTGTCCCCTGCAATATTGGAAGAATGATACTTCCCTTTTACAGATGGAGAAAAATTAGCAGACAGCACTTTCACATGTCCTCTGGAGGACCTCTCCTGTATCAGCATCCCTGCACTTCAAAATGGTGGTAGGGGCACTTGAACTAAGGCTCATTCAACGAGCTTTAGTTCAAGCACCCCTGCTGTCATTTTGAAGCATGGGGACGCTGATACAAGACACGGGAAGCTGCTAGAGCGCAGCAATTGACACGCTCCAGCAGACTCAATTAACTGAGTCTGCTCCCTGACGCTGGAATTCCAGAGCATCACAGCAGCCTCCGCACTCACGTATAGGCACCCAGAGAGATTAAGCGTCTTGTCTACGAGCACAGAGCAAGTCTATAGCAGGGGAGGAAAAAAAAAATCTCTCCGCTGACTCCAGACTCCAAGCTTTACCCCAAAGAATCCTCCCATCCTAAACAAAGCTGCTGGGTGAAGTAGTAGTTCTTAAAACAAGCCTCAAGTCTCTTGAGAAGTTTCACATGCAGTATTTCAATTCTAAATCATAACATTCTCCTTCCAACCCCAGAGATAGGACCTTTCCAGGATCAGCAAGGTGGCACTTAATAGCAAACCAGTCACGAAGGCACCTGTAGGGAGTCCTGCTCTGAATGGGGCATACTATCCAAAAAGTTATGGTACTTACTGGCCAGTCCTTTTACAATGTCCACAGCATATTGGCTGAGATCAAGTTTCACAGATACCAGCAAACAGGAGATTGCTGAAGACAGAAAATAAGTTATGGTAATATGGATTTTGTTAAACAACTGGCTTTAAGCCTTCCAGTATCCTTTCCTCTGGTTCTAAGTTGCCAGAGCCCAAAGGAATTGTTCCAACATGAGAAGTGAAAAGAAAACCACAGAAACAGCGTATGTAAGAAAATTATCCTCAGAATTATTCTTAGCACTCGGAAGCGAAACAACAGATACCAGGATCCAGATCCCTAGAATCAAACAGTGAACCCCACCTCTACACTCTGCAAAGCCAAACCATCCCTCCACCTAGCTCTGCTCAAAGCAAGGAGCCTGCCTGAACACAGTCCAGAGGGACCCAACACTTCTGTTATCCTTCTGTTTGGGGGCTGGACCCGATGATCTCACGAAATCCCCACCAGCCCCAGGAACAGCTCTTCGTGCCCTTCCTATTGTTACTTTATAGGACAGTGTTTCTTAAGCTGTAGGTTATGACCCAACAGTGGGTTGTGAGAATATATGAAAGGGTCATGAACAAACTTTAAAAATGGATCAACAAAGTTTAAAAATCGATTCTCCTTTAAAAGAAGAAAAAACGTGGGAAACTGGCTTTTCCCTTGCAGGCTATCAGAGTTCTAGCCTTCAAGGGGCTGCTTGGGGCCCCCCTATGCCACTCACAATGCACCCCATCCCACAAACTCACCCCCTGCCCCAGACACTGGGTGGCTGGGGCCTAGGGGTGGGGGTCAGGAATGAGGGTCACTGGGTCAGGACTGGCCATCCATGTTTACAAATGGGTCCTGGTACAAAAAAGGTTGAGAACCACTGTTATAGGAGACTCACTTTCAATCACATTCTCAGGGCTCCGCAGCAGGGATTTCTGAAGAGTTGGTAAGACCAGGTCCTTGAATTCAGCGTGAGACATGTAACGAAGAAGGGGAGAACAGTTTTCCTGCAAAGACAACACAATCAGGCACCAGCCCAGCAAGGAACATCACACATGGGACAAAAGTGCATGCAATTCTGTCACAGTGTGTCTTACCAGAAGATGTTTCTGAGGTTTTGTCTTACTCATAAGGATAGTCTTGACATAGAAATCCAGAAGGGCACTCTGAATAAACAGAACATCAATTACAGCCATGTCACAACCTGCTTGCACTCCCTAAATGTCATCTGCGGGTCCTGGTCTACCTTGTTTTCCACCTCTAAAACACAGCTTCACTAAATAGGCTATAATCTGAACCCCACTGTCACCCCAGAGATCCAATATGAAGCACAGTTGTTTCCTCCATTTGCTCAATGCTCCCAAATGCTCAAAAGCCACAAAGTCAGGTGCTCAGTTCTACTTCTGAAATGGGTAGAGAGGGAAGGAGTCATGGCAATGTCCCTAATGCATAGGCCAAGCTAGATGACCAAACAGTTTTCCTAATCATAGCTCAAATCAGCATGCAGGAGCTTTATAAGCAGTGCAGCCTCACTTAACTATCACAGTGACAGATGCTGAGACCAGAGGCAGATGTAATGCCTCAGCCTAGCTGTAACCATCCTTCCCACTTCCTCATGGAAAGGAATTGTGGGAGAGGAAAGGAAGCCATTGTTCCACACACACCTTGTGTCTGTTAACAACATCCATCTCCTTCTGAATGGTGCAGAACTGTACCAGAAGCCCCAGCATCGCAGCATAACTCTGGTTTGGTTCTAGACCAAGAATGACAGAAAGGTATTGATCCACCAGTCCCAAGTTCTGTGGGGAGGAACCATTAGACATATTAACTCAAATGAACTTAGAAAAGTCAATAAAAAGGTCACATGCTGTTAATTATACATCACCTCCTTCCACAGCCTCTTCAGTTTCTTCACAGCTCCATCCACTGCATGCTTGTGAGAACCACCCAGGACTTCTAAAAAAAGCAAGCATTGAACTTCCACCTGCCAAGAGAGAAAAGCAAACAAAAAAAACATTCAGATTGGCTTACTGTTTGAGAAAAAAAAAAAAAGGTGGTGTCCACTGTATCTTTGTGTGAAACCTTTATGATCTTTGTTAGTAGCTGCCTCACTGGATTACATCATTATGGAAAGCCTTGTGAGCTGAATGACAGAAGACTTTAGCAGATGTTCATGAGGCTGATATTAAAGGAAAGTGGAGAACTGACTATAAGCAGATTTCATTAAAGTTTTTTTTTTATCAGTGCACTGTTTAGAGAACAGTGTTCTGCATCAGGTAATCTGGCAATTTGAATGTTCCAAGACAGCAGAAATTAAGTGCACAGTACAGGTCATCCAAACAACATTAAAGAGAAAGGCTTCAACACCAGCCCATAATACAGCAGAACTGGCAGCTTCCCTAGGACAAGCCTGGGATGCGAATGGTGTAGTATATATTGTGGGTGGAGGTGAGAAGGTCCAAGACTTGAACAACAATTCTGCTGCAGTTCTGTAAAGAAATGTGCAAAACAAGTTTGTCTCCAGTCAGGGTTGTTAATCTCATACACCCATGTATGTCTCTTGTCCCCCTTACCAAAACAAGGCGAGACGAACTAGGCCAAGCGGAAGTGTAGAAGTGTATACAGTAAACAGCAAGAGAAAGGTCCTATGAACATTTTAACGTAATGTAATGCAAAACATATTTTAACATAACATAACACAACACAACACAGATTGTTTCAACTGCCATTCCTGAGATCAGAGTCACATTACAGAATTGCTCATGTTACCCTATTAACCCTGAAGAGACTTCAACATCTGAAATCATCTTCCTTATCCCTGAAGGACAAGAGACCTTTCCAAAGCACCTACCAGCTTCTTCCATATTTCCCCTTGTCTTTTGTCCCACGTTGGGAAGACTACACGTGCAAGCAGGCAAGTCCAGGAGAGAGCCAGCACAGCTGCAGATCCACTGCTCTTGCTGTTAGAGAAATGGGAAAAGGGAAGTGAATCTACATCTTGAAAGGTATTGCTCAGACAGACTCCCAGGAATAGACCCAAAGTGAAGAGCACTGTGTGGTTAATGAGCAAATTCATGGGAAGAAAAACAGGTGAAATTTCATGTTTTAAATCAAGTCTCAATCCAAATAAGTCATGCTGTTAGTAGCAGAATAGTCTGAACCACACACCAAGGACCAACCTTCACCTTGTGAGGATCTCATACCACCAAGAAAAAGATCATTTATACAGTATTTCCCTTATGGCTCTTCATAGAGGATACCAAGACAGGAGAGTGCAAATATTTTACCAGCTGGGCCCCTGTACTGCAAGTGGCCCTGAAACCTCTTTTGCTGCTCTCACTTACAGTCTGAGTGGCACTGCCTCAGACTGCTGAATCACTGTGCACCTGTTACTCATCACCAGCTTACATTTCATTTTGGCACGATACAGTAAAAGCTTTATCTGGCACCCATGGGGAATGGGGGGTGCCAAATAACAAAATATGCCAGTTAATTGAGAGGGCCGAACAGGTGTCTTTGCCTGTTCAGGTCGCCACTTCTCCTGCCACGTCCGGGGCATTGCTGACCCTCCCGCGGGCCCTGAGGGATAGGGAGGTGGGCCCCACGTGGGCTGCTCTGCCCCGGGCCATGGCGGCTTGGCGAAACCAGAAGTGCCACAGTGGGCACTTCCGGTTTCACTTTACCTTACAAGCTGGCATGCTGGTTAATAGAACATGCTGGCTTGTAAGGTGCCAGTTAATGGAGCTTTTACTGTATTCTGATTTGTGCCATATCTATTTCAACCACTTCTATAATCCCCACCTCAGGCTCCACTCAGAGAAGATGGATGTTTCATATATTTGTCACAACTCCAAGGATCACGCAAGTCTTTTGACTTCTCTTTCTCTCTCAAGGTACAATACTGTAACCAACCTCCTTCCAGAAAAGAAGAGTACTAGAATCCCTCAAGATCCAGGTGCTGTCACACAATACCACAAGAGTAAGTACTATATCACTTGGAGTCCATAAATCAAGATGAGATATTTTTCTTAGAGTTGTCCTCCACTTCAGTCATTCTTAGCCTGACTTATGCAGAAGATTTGTTTACATCACACCGATCATTTCTGGACCTGTACCCTAATTGGGGTCTCTGTGAGCTATTGTAATACAACATGCTTTAGAAACAAACCTCAAGAACAAGTGACAGAATCAAACCAAAAGAAGTCAATAAGAAGGTTTTGAAGGCAAACAACTGGACACCAGATGGGCTAACAGATAAACACCTCTCTCCTGATCATTTCTTGATAAAGCAGCTGATATCCATTCACTTGTACTTGAAGGTTAATGGAAGAACACAGTAACCCAGTCCCATCACACTAAACATAAGAACATAAGAATTGCCATTTACTGGGTCAGATCATAGGTCCATCTGGCCCTGAATCCTGTGTGTGTCAGTGGCAGAGAGTGGATGCTGAAAAGGAGAGTGAACTGAGTACAAGCAGGGTTTTTTCCACTGTTCCTCTCTCACTTGCAGTCTCCAACATTTAAGGTCCAGGAAGTCCTAATTCAGAGGCTGTATCCCTAACTCCCATGCTCAATGGCTAATGATGCCCCTTTCCTCCAAGAATTTGTCCAATACCTTTTTTAATCTGGCTAAACTGTCAGCTGCCACAACATCTGGTAGTAACAAGTTCCATGCTTAAATTGCATTCTGTGTGGAAAAAAACTTCCTTTTGTTGTTTCCAACTTACTACCTACTAGTTTCATTTTGTGACCACTAGTTCTGTATTGTGATAGTAAATAATAAATTCATGTTTATTTTCTCTTCACCATTTAATTTTTGTAAACCCTTATCACAGGCTATAATAGACGAAGCCTGATAAACAAATGTCTTGTATTCCAAAGGAATTTGCCTCTCCCCTTCCTTATGGGTACTTGATGTTCTGTGTCTAGACAAAAAAGTACTAATGGCTGTACTCTCGTCTGAGAGTCACAATAGGCTTCAGCATAGGTTTCAGAGTTACCCTTGAAGGAACAATCAAGCTTCTAGGGAAGATAGTGGGAGTGGTAAATGAGAATACAATTTGAATAACTTTCCCTAACTGTGCCTGGAAGAGTAAGATTTAACAGCCTACCTAGGAGTAGATCATTTGAGTCCATCTGGAGCACAAAGGACTGATGCCAGCATTTTAGGATATGGCTCCACACAAAGCAAAGGGAGTATCATTCAGGCCCCCCTCACCTGGGAACTCCAGCCTTGCCACTGATCCCTGAAGACTGCAGGGACTGCAGAAGGTTCTTTGCTGTTGCCTCTGGCTGGGATTCAGCAAGCTGTTGGAGAGCCAATTGCAAAGCTCTACGAGATGCTGCATCTCTGAAAAGGAACAAAAACCACCTTCTGCAAACGTTACAAATCCTGACTGAGCTGCATGAACTAAGTTCTGGAGGCTGCACAGAGTATTCCACTTCATCTTCTCATCAGTTCAGCCTTACTGCTTCAACTGGTAGAAAAACTACCATCTCATCTAGATTCATGGCAGGACCCAATCCCTAGCTCAGCAGGCAGCCTGGCCCAACCAGCAGGAACACTATGGGAATGTCCATACCATAAAACAGGATGAGAAAGGCAGTCTAGCAGCCCCAGGAAGCAGCACTGGGCTTCTAACCACTTCTTCACTACAGATCATAGTTTATATCCAACCCCAGAAAATTCAGGTATCCCTCCTCCCCACACCCCCAAATCCCAAAACTCTGTAAGGGCATGGAGATTTACTCATATAAAATGGATCATGGCATTCAGCTCTTAATTAGGTTTTAAACTGAAAACTTGTGGGAGTCTAATAGTATGTTAATCCCAAGTGACACCAAACTGCATTACCACCACCATTTACTGATGTAAGATACTACAGAATGGTTTAACTAGCAAATGTACAGCCTTGCCAGGCTTTTGTACTCACCGGTATCGATGCAGAGTGAGACAGAAGAGTTTACACAGGACTTTAACTGCCCCTTCTGGCAGATCTGAAATAAATTGCATTCCAAAGTATTAATCTGTGAACCAACACTAGGCTGCAATCCCGCACACATGCTTGTGCTTTCATTCCCCGCCCCCCCCAGATTTCCATGAAAATGTTCATGGCAGAAAAGTGAGGCAGGCGCATACGTGTTGGTGCCTAAAGCAATGCATTTCAACCTCAATGGGCTTGAGGCACCCCTTCACTGGATTCAAGGTCCCAAAACTGTTGTGAATTGAGTGGCACCCAATTTCAAGAACTAATGTACATATTACAGTGTTTGCTTCTTGCACAGGGGCTGGGGAGTGGAGATGGAGGATCAGCCAAGCAGGGACAAGCCTTAGCCTGCACTTATCTGCTTATCTCCTCACACCTGGCTCAGCAGCACCCTGGTTGAGAATCACTAGCCTAAAGCCTTGATGAACTGTCATGAATAAAAAAAGAGATGACTCAATATTCTGTGCTCTAAGATGCAGGAAAAGTCATTGTGCCCAGCACTTTTAAATTATTTGTTATGGAAAATTCTGAGAAGTTGAATAAACAAATCTCTCTTATTTGTTCATTTTGAGTCACCTAATAAATGTTACTGAGGTCATTTAAAATCAGCACTCCTCTGGAACATCTCAAGTCTACTTTGCATTTGTAATGATTCAAAGAATCTTGTTCAGAAAGAGATTGGTTAAGATGACAAACAACATAACCTTTACGTTTTCTCGTATCCTTTGTAGTTACAGCTTTCATAATGTAAATATGACATTTTCATTAAGATTAGATCCAAAAGGGCAGAGTTATGAATTCTTAGAAGGAAGACTTAAATGTATAATCACTTATAGAAAGCTGCTTACTCTTTACACCAGGAGTACAGTGAGTCAATCGCCTGTCAGGATGAAACTATGGACAGCATCATACTATCTTCATATTTATAAGGTACCTTTCACCCTGAAGCAGGCAATTAACTTTACACAGAAGGAAACAATTCACTTGCCATTGTAAAAAAACAACATCTAGGGTGCTGTGAAACTGCTATATAACAATGCCCAACAACACAAGACAACATGTTAAAACAGACACTAGGAAAACCATGAATTTAAATTATTCTTCCAATTTCATCTAGACAAAATGTAATTCATTTCTTAAGAATTAGGCAGGATACCCCTACAATGGGAATATTTAACAGCTAGGACTGTTTCTTCATATCTCATCCTAAATATGTATCAGTTAAGAACTGCTTAGGACAGAGAAGATATAATAGATCATAAAGAGGTGAAAGACAGGACAGGAAAGAGTGTACTAATAAAAGAGATAAGCAAAAGTTGCAACACTAGAAACACCAAGCTCCAGGCATGGCTTAGAGAAAGCACAAAGCACAGTAACAACATACATTGTTTTACACATGCATCTTACTGCTAGAATTGAGGGCAATGAGAAAGCACATGGTCCAGTGCCAACAGTCCCAGTGCCTTAGAAATACAGCCTATGTATTCCAAAGGTCTTTTTAAATACAATGCTTCAGCATATACAGGACCCCATTCTGCACTCTGCAAAAGCAACAGCATCAAAATGCTTTGACAATGAAACACAAATACCTTTCCCAGTGACACATCTTCCCAGTTCATTGAGGATCTCTCTTCGCTCCTTCACACTGGCTGTGGTGACTTTTACTGCAAATCGCTTCAGTGTATCAGAAACCTAAAAAACAGCCACACACACACACAGAGGATAATTCATCAGACATGCTTGTCACCATACAGTCCTTATATTGATGAGGACAAACAGACACCCAGAGATGGGAGAAAGTAAGAGGAGTGCTGGGCAAAGGTGGCACAAACTGGTGATTCAAACTATCATGGTTTTGACTACTCAAACTGCGCACTGTGTACCCATGGTGCAAAATACTTGTCTGCCACAGTGTAAGGTGAAGGGATTCAACCTGGACTCAATAGCACAAAATCCTTTTCATGTATGCAGCATGATGAGCGCTCCCTTGTTGCTGACCCACCTATATGGCAGAGCACTGTCAGTGACAGGTTGACACTAGACTGTAGTTATCTTTTTATACAGAAGACAGAGTGTATATTCACAAAGCAATGCGTTTCATTTAGGCATCCAGGGAACAAACAAAATCAGTTGCTTAGAATGTGACCTCTCAAGGCTGAAAAAATTGCACTACAAGAGAATGCAGAATTCCTACCTTTCAGTAGCATCTTGCCCACAAAATCATGCTCATTTACTGAAAAGGGATGCTCTGACTGGCTATAGTATTTAGTTCAGGTTTAATTGCATAGCTTAAGGGTTTCAGTCATGATTTCACACTACCAGTAAACTGAAAGGCTTATCTTTATTTCTTCTTGGACATGACCCCCATGCTTCATGATATGTGTAAGAGTCAGAGGCTTCAATTTAGGACTGTGTCACATTAAGGGAGCATCATATCTTCTATAGAAAATTACTGAAACAAAGAACTTGAGAATCTAATTTAGCTTCTACCCTTAATGTTTCTTCAGCCATGGAACTAGTCAATTCCATATGACTGTGCATCAGTGGGGTCATTTTCCAGCTTCCATGTACTAGCACAATGCTGGGGTGCTTAGGTTGAAAAGGCTGCAGAAAGATGATTAGATTCCGTCAATAAGCTCATTTTACTGATACTTTAAATAAAGCATTTTTTAAATTATGTTTTGTAAAAAGCATCTGAAGAAAATTTGGTCTGGGCCCAGAGCAGGGCAGCGCAACTCAGGTGGGAACAACTGACAAGGGGCCAGTGCTTTGCATCTAGAGACCACCTGTAACAACAGATGTGTGGGAACAGCCTAAAGCTTAAGGCTCAGCCCTGAAACTGCCCCAGGTTCAGCATTCCCACTTCAGAACTGCAATACTCTCCATACACCATGTACCTTGAAAACACAGGGGGAGGTGACTTGAGCCAGCACCCAAAATGCCTGCTAAATGGAAGTATGTAACAACTAAACCATATTCCTGGGCAATACCTCCTTTATATGGACTTTACAAATACTTTTCTATTCCCTAAAAATGGAGCTCCATCAGTCTGACCACAATGCCCACATCCATATAAGCATGGATTTTTGTTTCCCCAGGGACAAGAAGCAGCAACACACCTTGTGCTGCTGTTACCTGTCCCTGGTGCACACTGCCCCCGCATGCGCTGCTCCACATTTTTTTGTGTAGGTTTTTTAACCTTGGGATCTCCCAGCGTCAACCTCCCCCCCTCCCTATGCTTCTACCTTGCAGTGCAGAGAACAGCTGGATCTGTGCATCTGTGGCACCACATACCGCATAGATGTGCCCATCTAGACACGGCCAACAGGTACGGACATGGAGGGGATAGAAGGCCTAGCTGAATCCCCAGAAGCATGAAGTGCCTCCACTCACCTTAATCCAGAGTTATTGATAAAGTTCTTTTCTGTTTGTGTGCACACTTCATTCTTAAAAAAAGCTATCTGGACCACCCAGGAGATGCTGGCTTTTCTCCAACCCAAGCATCCTAAATCCTGGGACCTCTCTAAGAACTGAGAGAAAGCAAGAAAAGTCTTCTGGGCAGCATGACCCAGAGGAGGATTTAGCAGTGAGATGGGAACAATAATCTCCAACAGCTCTTTGGCCTGCCAGTTAAAGTAAGAACACCAGAGATTTTTCTGTCACAAAAACCTGTCGCCATTAGAGGCAAAACTGGAACACTTGGCAGGTCCTCATGGTGACTGACCACATGCTGGATGAGACGTACGTAAAATGAAACATGCTTCGATTTTCAGGCTGCCAGAACCATTATAAGTGTGGTTTATATTCCAGCAGTGCCCACAATGTTCCTGGTATGAACAACTCCTCCCATATGAAGATGAGAAGGAGTCATTATATACTTGGCCTTATACGCCACTAGCTGTTCTCTTTATTAGCATTTATACATAGACACAGGCAGACATATTATATATGGAAACAGCTGTGGTAAAATGTAAACAAACACATATAAATGCATCAAGCCAGAGGCAGGGAGGGCCTGAGCCAGCCTGCTTAGAACAAAGCTACAAGAAAACCTTGCACAGGCCAAACCAGGCAGGAGCTTCAGGGCCGACTCTTCCGCAGCTCCCACTGCCTTAGAGATCAGCAATGATGCAGGAATGATGCAGGAATCGCCCTGATGCCAAAGCAAAACCATGGGGAAGGCAGGATAATGGGGACCTTCCTAGTGTCAAGTAGCGCCAGGGCTTGAGGTTCAGCTGTGGGGCTCTGGCTCCACCTAGCAGACAGCTAAAGCAGGAACCCCAGCAAGGCGCACACACGACATGCGCCGCCCGGAGCCGCCGCAGTGAGAACACGGCTCTCCGCAGCTAAACGCTGCGTTTCAGGTCACTTTTACCTGGAACCAACCCCCACCCCGATCGCGATCGTGGCCGAGGCGGCTCGGGGCCTCGGCAGCTCCGCGCATGGACCCCGGCCGCTCCCGCAGCTTCCAAGGGGGAGGGAGGAGGCCGCAGCAATCGCCACCCTCCCGGTAGCCGGGGCGGGTGCCGCGTGGGGCAGCCCCGCCGGCGCCGGGCGAAGGAGCCAGCCCAGCAGGCAGGCTATGCCCCACGAGCAGCCGCCCGGGGCGAGGGGGCGCGACGTCACGCTGCAGTCGGACTGGGCCCTGCGCCGGAGCTCACCTGCGTGTCAGCCGCCATCGCGCCGGCTACGACCCGGAAGCACTAGCGGCTTCGCGTCCGGGTCATGTGCTGACAGCTCGGCAGGGGCGGGGCTCGTCCCCTTAGAAACGGGAGGCACCCCCCCACTAGTAGCAACCGCGCAGCCGCAGAATGCTCAGGGGGCGGGACCCAGCCGGCTCCGCCGCGCCAGGACTGAACAGCCTCCTCCCCGACCCCCGCTGGCGCGACCCGCCTCCAGCCACCACAGAGCTCCGCTAAGGGCCCAGCCGCAGCGGCGCTGGTCAGCCAGGCCCCCTCAGCGCAGCAGGCTCATGTCCTCCCCCCTCCCCTGAACGGGCCTCGGGGACCGGATCCACCCTAAGCTTTGACCTTTTGAAAAACTTGTGTTCTGCCCTTAAGTCTGCAGAGACCAAAACCAGCAAGAGGTGGAAATCAGCACTTTATTTCTGTACTTAAATGGGCAGGTGGCAAGAGCCAGTGCTGGCAGGATTCAGTCAAACAGACCGAATCCCATGTCCTCATCAGACTCCTCTGATTCCTCCTTCACTTCTTCTTTGGCTGGAGCAGCAGCAGGAGCAGCCACTTCAGCTGCCACAGGGGCAGCAGCCACAAAGGCAGAGGGATCAGCCAGGAAGGCCTTCACCTGAAAGAGAATCAAGCACATTGCTTCAGGAAGCAAATCGATTAATTGTGACCTTCCTAGAGGCTGGCAGTACCTACCTACCAGCAGGACTACCTAGAAAGGACACAGGTTGAGGTTCCAGAGGGATTAAAGTCAGGATAGCCCACACTGCACACTGAGAGGCTATGCTAGCACTGCCAGAACCTCAAAAGATGCACTTCATTTAGAGAGCTGTGTCTTAAGTTTACTAACAAGACAAAAGGCCATGATGGTGACTTACCAGGATGAGAAGAAAAGGAGGACAAGCATTAGAGCAGCTCTTTAGAAGCACATTCCCCATCCTCCTTGTGAGAAAGCCATGCCTAGAGCTGGGGGGTCAAGGGGCAGGGAATTCCCAACCCACCAGACAGACTTCCCCTAGGGCAATGTAGACCTCACACCTTGCACCCCACCAGTCACATGGGCGTTCCATTAATATTAATTCTATGGTGTTAGTAGTTGTCTTATTTAGCGCAGATCTCTCTCTCGTACAGCTTTGTCTGTCTACGCCTTACAGCTCTCAGACTACCTCTCTTCAAGACCGTTTTGTGTTTGTGCCTTTAAAAGCAAGTTTTTGGTCAGCAAGATGGTCTGAGACTTTACCTTTTCAGCCAGTGGGAAGGTGTAGTCAGTCTCCACAGCCACAGCTAGGACCCGCTTGTACCCATTGATAATAGAATGGGGCACAGAAGCAATGGTTGGGTAGCCAATTTGCAGACAAACGCTTGCAACATTACGAACACCCTGAGGAAGGGGAAAAGACGACCTCATGTTTCTAAGCATTCAAAAAATGTAGTCAGAACCCCAAACCCATTTCCAAGTGTGTGTTCTCCGTTTCCTCTGCATTTTACATGTAGCACAAGGAGAGCAAATAGTGGCAGAACACAGCATCCCTCCTGGAAGAAACTCATCTCAACTCCTATCATCTTTTCTAAACAGGATACCCCTCCAAAGCTTGCATTGCAT
>NW_017729001.1:10987810-11009798 GCF_001723915.1 Gavialis gangeticus
AAGACGACCTCATGTTTCTAAGCATTCAAAAAATGTAGTCAGAACCCCAAACCCATTTCCAAGTGTGTGTTCTCCGTTTCCTCTGCATTTTACATGTAGCACAAGGAGAGCAAATAGTGGCAGAACACAGCATCCCTCCTGGAAGAAACTCATCTCAACTCCTATCATCTTTTCTGGACAATTCTGTTGCACAAACTCCAAGGAGAAGCAAGAATAGGGTCCCAAACAATGAGACTGCCCTGGTTATTCAGGACTGGGAGCTGTTCACTTTTGGATGATACTTGTTCCAATAGGAAGAGATAGACCTGCCCAGTCCAGCTTTAGATGAGATATCCTAGTGGCTACTCCTGTGCTCTCTGAGGACTAGATCAAGCATGGCATGCAGGCACAGGAAAGCAGCTCTTACTTCCAGGAAGCGGTTGTGCAGAGTCTCCTCAGTGATGTCCAGCACTTCTGGATTGTAAATGCTGCCATTGTCAAACACCTGCTGGATAACCAGCCCAAAGGAGAACGGGGAGATGTTCAACATGTTCAGCAAGGTGGCTTCACTGGCACCCACTTTGTCTCCAGTCTTGATCAGCTGCACGTCGCTCTGAGGAACAAGGAAAAGTAAGCAACCAGCTGCAGGGAAAACCAGACACAGAGGTAACAGTTCAAGTACACAGCACTGAAGGCTACAAGTGGGACTGAAAGACTTGCACCAAGAATGCTGAAAGAAAACAAGCTCAATGCTCGGCTGTGGTCTATAAAAATAGCAGCAGCCTGTGCAGCAAATGGTGTGTTTTCAAAAAACCATCTAGTACTAGCCTGGCAAACCAGGTGTGTACACCGGAGCATTTCACACAGGAAGCACATCTGTGCTGTGCAAGACCCTCACACCTCACCAGACAAGCTGGACCCTGTTTGCTAGCAACCACTAAACACTGCTTTGCACTCACCAGGATTTCAATGGTACCCCTGGAGATCTTTGTGGTGATGCCCAGAGCCTGGAAGAAGGAGGTCTTCTCGGGACCCAGACCAGTGTTCTGAGCTGGCACAGTGACATCACAGGGGGCAATGGCACCGGCACGAGCTGCTGCTGGCACCTAGAACCAGGAAACAGGGACAAAAAGCAAAATAATGCTCATCTCAGAAAGAACTGCAGGGTATTAACTCCTCACACAGCTCCTGAGAGACCAACATTGCCCAGTTATATACAAGACAAACAGAGACAAAAATACCTAAAACTCAGGTAGAGTCAGTTATCTAGCAGCAAAGCCAGAAGCAGGCCCCAAAAGGCGAAGAGTCTGTCCCTTCCTGCTTTCTAAACTAAGATTCATCATGAACATCCCATCTTGAGCTCCAGTCAGACCCAAGACCTTCAGGACTAGGGGTGCTACAAGGGGGTTGCTACAACACCCTCCACCTTTACCTTGTTAGCCAACAGCATGTCCCGGATCTCAGTCAGATCCTCCTTGGTGAATACAAAGCCCACGTTTCCACGGATGTGAGGCAGCAACCTGAAGGAGACACAAAAAGACACTGTTGTTCAGTTTCACTCTTTCCAACAAACTCCTCCTTGCCTGGGAAGCAGAAGCCAGGTGTGGAACAGGACAGTTTTACTCACTTTTCCAGAGCAGGGTTGTTCTCCAGGTGACCCCGGATAGCTTTGCGCATCATGGTGTTCTTCCCCATCAGCACAACAGCCTTCCCACGCAGGGACATGCGGATCTGCTGCATCTGTTTGGATCCAACGTTGTCTGCTCCCACAATGAAGCATTTTGGATAATCATCCAGTAGTTGCTACAGAGAGAACAGAAGCAAGTTAGGCAAAGAAATCCAAACCAAGCTGCTGAACAATGACATGGCCCAGATAAAGCGCACGTGAAGTTTGTGCTTGCGGTTATATATTAGTGAAGGCTGTTTTAACTCCGTGAGGAACTGACACCCGGATGACGTTACCCTTGTTGGATGTGTGGCTCTAGCGAGGAGCTGCAGTTGCCATTAGTCACATCTTTCAGAGCATGCCACACCACAATCAAACTGCTCAAATGGAAAGCAGGTGGCATGGACAGGACTCCTGTGTGGCATTTTTCTTACGCAGAAGCTGGACTTTCCCCCTCAACGCAGGCACTTTTTTCCTAGGGACCCTGCTCAACCTCCTACAGCTGCGCAGCTTGACCCCAGAGGCTGCTCCGCACAGCAGTGTCAGCCAAGTCCCCCACGAGACCGACTGCCATATGCACCCAGCTGGCAGAGCAGCTTTACAAGATGGGGGTCAGATCCACATTGGCTGGAGCAGGGCAGCAGCGCTGCCGCCCAGCCACATGCAGGGCCTTGGCGCCCACGTGCAGCCAATGACTGCCGAGCACTTACGATGATTTTCAGGAAATAGTTGGACTTCCACGTGGCTCGGTCTTCCCTGGGCATCGCGCCGGTGCTGCCAAGGATTGCCGCGGGCGGTTTAAAGACGAGGCGAGGCCTGTGGGAAACAGCAGCAGCCCACACTCAGTGCTTGTCCTGGGCACACAAGCACCGCCGGGCCGGGGCCCAGCACAGCCCGCGCCACCGGCATCGGAAGAAAATAATTGGGGGGGCGGGTGAGTGCGCGCGCATGCGCGCACTCACTCCCCCCGCAGTAAAGTCTGCGAGGGGAAGGGCTGGGGGAGCGGGGGCCTCCCCACCCCTGGGGCCCGGAGCGGAGCCAGCCTCGGCCAGAGCCCCCGGGACTCCCGCGCTCGCCCCGCCAGGCCCTGCACAGCCGGCCCCACCCCTGCCCCGCGTGTGGGGGCGGTCCCCCCTCCGACCCTCATGCTGCCCGGCCAGGCCCAGAGCCCGCGCCCTCACCTCCACGCGAGCTACAGAAAGAAAGAGTAGGCAGTGGCCCCTCCTCCTCCTTTTATATGCCGAGTCGCAGCCAATCGCCGACTGCCAGCGAAGGACGGGGCGCCTCCCCGTCCATTGGCCACGATGGCTGTCGGTAACGGGGACGAGTCGGGCTCGCCGCTGCTATTGGGCAGAAGGCTTGTCGCTCGTGAGGAAAGCATCGGCTTTTAAAGGAGCCGCAACAGCGGACGGGGCGCCGCCTACAGCTAGGGCGCCCCCTGCTGGAGAGGACGCTCCGAGGCGCCAGAGCCCGAAGCGCCAGAACCGTCACCTCCTCGCGGTCCCTGTCACACCCGACCCCGGGGCCGGTGCCTACCGGGAAGTCGCCCTGTAGCAGCCCTGATACAGCAGGGAACACGCAAGGCACCCTAGCAGGATGGGGCACCGTCCCCATAGGCTCCCCTTGAATGGGGCACAGCAGGTGGGACCAGCACAGGCCCGTGCCTGAGTCCACCAAGGGCAGATCCACAGGGTTTGGCTGGAGGGCTCAGCACTTGCACACACTCCAGCTCCTCTTGCCAGGAACCACCTGTGGTCTGAGAGGAAGGAATGATTCTTTAGAAAGCAATAGGGTGATCTGCACGGAAATGGGCAGAGTGGTGAGAGACCAAGCCGCAATGGCTGGACGGCCACCACCCAGCAGGAACCTGAGAATTGTTTGTGATCAGACTGTTTTAAGACCAAGACTCTTCTTCCAATGATGAGGCTCAGCATAGCTGCAAAATGACTTGCATTCTGACAAACAACGTAGATCCCAGTTATTGCACACAGCGTGCCTGCCAGGGAGAATCCCAATGTTTATTCCTGTGCATACATGACTGTACCAGAAATGTATGTAGTGCTTTGATTTTCCAATGGGGTCTGATCCCGATCTCTCTTTACACTAGCATAATCCAGAAGATGCTCTACTGCCATGCTGTGAATAATTAATGTTGGCGTAAGTCTAGCATGAGACCAGAATTAGACCCACGATTGTGACCATGTGAATAAACTTGTTCAAGGCCAAACCACAAATCAGGGGCAAAGCCAGGAGCTGAGCTCACACACCCAAGGATCCAAGCCTTGCAGTAGGACAGTAACTTTCCAGGTGCTTCTGGCTCTCCACTGTCCAGCCTTCTACATGGAAACCAACTATTTAAGAACAGTGGTTCCCAATCTGTGGTACAGGTACCACCAGTGGTATGCAGACAACCTGTCAGTGGTACAAGTTAACATTCATTATAATTCCTTTATATGACAAAAATTTGCTTGTGGTACTTAGGTTTGTATCATTTTAAATTGGTGTGCAATCTGTCAGAGTTTGGGAACCGCTGCACTAGAACCTACCCACAGGATAAAAGGCCCCTGCTGCAACACACATGTTAAGGCAGAGAAGACCTTTATGATTTGTAGGAGGTAGATGTAGGGAGGCAAAGACATCCTGCATAGCAGGAGGATAGTGATCCTTCCTCAGTGCTCTGTTGTTCTTACTCTATTAAACCCAACAACTGAGACAGATCTAATGCTTTGATCAGATGAATGTTGGTTCAGTAGAGGAACTCTTCGTGGTACAGTACTCTCTCTGGTTTGTTGCAGCCTGGCTTGATTAGAAAATAAACCCATTATATGCTTCAACAAAAGAGCAGCTCAGCCAGGAATGCAGAGTTTTTATTTGCTGTTTCTCTTCGAGGGGGTGTTCCTGGTGGTTCCAATCAGCCTCCCAAAGCTGGACCGAGACTCCATTTGGTCACAAGCACCAGGCAATAGAGCCAATTTTACAGGGAGCCCTTGACATTTCCCATTCTAAAAGGGCTCATTTGCACCAGAGAGTTGTGTAAGTTTACCTAGAGATGGCATCTTTAACCCTGTGCCAAAGGCTGACTGGCTGCTCAGGTTTAGCTTCAGATCAATAAGGAAGGGGTTTAATCCAAACCCAAATATGCTGCTCTTAACCCCAAGAAGCACAAGGGCAGGGGCATGTACTGATTTTAAAAACTCATTTACAATGCACTGTTGAAATTTTCCATGTAGACAAGGCCTTAGGCTTCTTTCAGCCCAGAGGATTCTATAGTACTTCAGTGTAATAAAGTCATGGCATCATTATAAGCAGTGCCGATGAGTTCCTCGTAGGGAAAAAGAGGGAAGGGCATATATCTTGGCCAAAGCAACTGAAACAAATCATAAATCTTACGAGAAAGTCAAAGTTCTTACATGTCTGCACAGGAGATGGCTCATTACTTCCTAATGGGCCATGCAGAAGGCACACAGCGAACCATGCATATTCATCTCCAGCAGCTAAAGTATGTTTCAATCCTGAAGCTCAATCTCAGAAATCAGACCCTGTGACTTCAAAAATGCTTTCTATAGGATCTGTTAGTTACACAAGTCTCCCCCTTGCCATACACGTACCTCTTTCTAAACGCTGTGTGAGAATCAAAGTGAGGATTATGCCACGAGACCCAGCCCAGGGAGGGGTTAGTAGCTCCAAGGGAAAGAGGAAGACACTTCAAACTGTTCTCCTAATGCTTTTGTCCAACTCAGCAGTTCTGTCAATGGACTCTAGAGGGAGTGATGAGACCAGGCTTTCCCCAAAGCTCCAGGCTCCCTCCCCTCCTCCCCCTTATCACAAGGAAAGGGGGCACTGGGCTTGCGATCCTCTCAGGAGACAGCCGTCACTGGGACAGGTTGTGGGTGAAAGGGTGTTCACCACACTCCTCCCACTACAAATCTGAGGGTGTTCTCTGGGATCCCTGTTCACTGACCTCCACAGAATCATACAAAAGTTGTGCTCCTAGCGGCTTCAAGAGCCCAAGGAAAGGTCATTCATTCCCATCTGAACCATCCCACAAAAAACATCTGTCTAACCTGCACCAATGACGGAGGTTCTCCCTGGGCCACCTGCTCCATCCAGGGCTTGAGCAGAGTCAGTTAGAAAGTTCTTCCTTTATCCCCTCTGCTGCAATTTAAGCACATTTGTGCTTAACAGTTCTTTTCATATTTGAAATTCCTCCTCAGTCTTCTCTGAACTAAATAATCCCAATTCTTCCAAGCTTTCCTTATGCTACAGACCTCTAATCATTTCTGTTGTTCTCCTCTGAACTCTGTCCAATTCGTCCATATCTTTCTTAAAATGTGGTGCCCAAAACTGGACACAGTACTTGGCAAGTGAGACCTCACCAATGCTGAAGAGTGGAAGAATGATACTCCAGTTAAGATTACCTAGTATGCTGTTGGCAGCTTTTGTAACAATGTTACGCTCTTGATTCATACTGTTTCTAATTCACTCCAACTCCCAACCTCCTTACAGGTAGTACTGCAGCCCAGCTAGCCATGCCCCTTCCATAGACTCTGCACTATGTACAGGAAGCCATAACCCACCTACCAGGTAGTCTATGAGAAAAGGAACATCCCTGGAGTTATCCTACAATATCCACCATATTACGTATGCCTTGAAAAGATTCATTCAGATGCTTCCTGCAAACGGGCTCAGAGAAGATGGTCGGATACTAGTGAAAAGTTCATCTCATGCCATTCTCAGTACAGTTAGCTTTCAGCAAAAACTGGAGGGTAGCTTGGAGCTTCCTGCCTTTGTGGAAGGCCCAGCTGATGCTAACACCCCTTTTCTTCGCAGCCCTCACTCAGGCAGCAACATAAAAGTAGACAAGGACAGCCCAGTTCTTCAGCTTGGGTGGTTCCACCAAGGGTCAGTACTCAGGACTCAAGTTACTTCTGCAGGAGTCAGTACCTCTACAGGACCCAGAGCAGGGAGCTGCATAGCTCACCCTTGATAGGATGAAGGGAACACTGTACTTGGAAGTGGGAACACAGTCAGAAAAGAAGAAAGTGTTACTAAAAACTATTTGTGATTTATGGTAGATCACTGAAAGTCTATAGTAATCTTTTGTTTTGTGCCTGTGAGAAGAACTGGTGAGTTTTAATCAAGTACCCACAGGCAGCAGGTATTCATGTCACAACATTCACCTCATGACAGCTGTAGTGCTTCTCCCATGGGCAGTGGCATCAGGGAAGCCAAGAAACAAATGGAAAATAGAAGACTAAACAATGCAAATTTCTCTCTGACCAAAAAGGTTGCTCCTACTCAGACTGCTTGTATGATGGAGTTTGCAACCCTCTATATTAAATACAACAGTGAAATAATCTCTCCACCTAGAATCCTAGGCCAGGAGGAAATAGCTAGTGCAAATAAATAAATAAATGGAGAAGCTGGCTTTTTTTGTACATTAAAAAAAAGAAGAAACCTTCTTATTTCACAGCCTAGAGTCCAGACACACATGCCAATAGGAACAAGCTGCGTGGTTTGTGGTCTGAGGCTATGCTAAACCAAAACAGCAGTATATTAAGCAACATATTTAATGAGAAAATAGCGTATGAACAGGGTCACGTACTGGTACTCAAAAAACTGCACTCTGCCTTCCATGTAGTTGTAAGCTGTAACTCATGGACTTTAAACACTTATAGAAAACCTTTGGATTTCCTACATATAATGCACACTGTGTCAACAGTCAAGGATTAACCAACTTGGGAGCATTTTAATCGTAGGCATTATTGTGTCTGGGCTATTGCCTGCCACCCAGAAGCTGCTGGTACACTGTGATTCCGACTTGGGAATTTTAATAACTTAGCTCAGGTTGCAGATCTATAAAGGCCACTTCATTTTCTTCATATCCTCGACTCAGAGATCTGGAGAAGTGATTAAACCAGTTCCTCTTAGGGCAAACTGGGAGTTAACTCAAGCCTCCATAAGAGGGGGTGGAGATTTATTCTTTATTAAAAACAGCTTTCCCGTGAGCTCAAGTTCTCTGAATTATTTGTGCATACTATTGTGTGCAGGGTCATATTCAAGGCCCTGTTTTTATTTGCTTCATATCTCGTGAAGGTCCCAGTCCCAAAGCTAGGCCTTTCTGTCTGCTGTTTGTGTGACTATGATTGCACTGTACAGGCCCCATTAGACTGAGCTACTTGAGTCAAAGATTATGCTTTCTGTTTGGCCTTGTGTATTTTTTTTCTCCTGCAGACACCCTATATAGCAAAGGTGCCACATGAAATGACAGGATGAGTAGAAGCACAGATGTACGTTGCACACATGCACATACAGGACGTTGCTGTACAGCCCAGGAGTTTCAAATATGGATTATTTGCGGTTGCAGTCAGCAAGGTCACAGTGTCTGAGGATCAATGGTTGTGCAGTACACTTTCTCACCAATGGACAGGTAGTTTATTAAATAGCGCCGGGACACAATAAGATCAGTATATTCCACTGAGGCAAGGCGCTAAGAGAAGAATATGTGTGTCCAACTCATGCCTGCTTGTTGCACAGCCCACAAATGTCTTTTACTGACCCTAACTATATGGCTGAGCAGTTAGGTTTGCAGTTTCTAACACATTTTCTCTGCTGTTGCCAGAGGTCATTTTGGTTTCTGGACTGTGGAATGCAAGAGAAGTTACACACCAGCAGTGCTCTGGACCATTTCACAAGCTTTAGGGTTACAAAGGACTGAAACAAACTCAAGTGAAAATAATGGTAAAAATTTTATTAGCATAATTGCAGGAATTTTAAATGGAAAAAGCAGAGTTAGAAGTTTACAAAGGGGAAAAAAAAAACAGATAACTGTCGACCCAGAGGGGAAATTCCCCCAAACCAGTCAGGACATGATTTGACTGAGACCTGCCTATCCTGATAGCTCTCTGGTTGTAATGCAAGAGTTCATCAGGTTAGGAGATCGCTGTAAACAGAGCACTAATGCCTTTAAAGAGAAAGTTATGGTAACCCTAAAAAAAACCCAAAAAAACCCACCTTCCAAAGAAACAGTGCTGTGTCTGAGCTTAACTTGCCTTGAGCGTGGAGCTCCAAAACCCTTCCCACTTGCAGATCCTTTGCTTCTCTGAGAGGATGTGTACTGTGTACACCTTGCTGTATTCAGTTTAAGCCCTGGACAACATCATCTTGCAGCCTTCCAAAGGCACATACTTGCCTACCCTCTCCAAAACCCACCCCCTCATGTCCTAGTAACTGCAACAGCACATCACTACAACTTGCTGGTTCTCCCTCTAACACTATCAGCATCTAGCAGGTGTACACTTGCTAGATACTGCCAATCATCCTGGGGCAATCCTAGCACATAGATCTTTTCAGTTTGCTCCATGCAGCATCTTGAATGTTCCACTCTAAACTGCACTGAAATTATTACTAAAAATGGGCATTTCTGGCCCTCCTACTGGCAGCAGATATCTTAAGGGAAAATGACACTTGGTGATAACCATGAACACAGCATCCCAATATGGAAGAGCACAAACCAGTTTAAATCCCAGGAAAAGCTCTCAAATTTTTACTTAGCCAATAATGTTTGTGGGAGACTGTTAAACCTTTATTAAAGGAAGTGTGTATGAAACCTTTTTGCTTTGCTGACATGGCATACTGCAGCATCACTTTCCCTTTCTGTAGCAGCTTCCATCCAAGGTTCTCGAAGCACTTCAGAAAAATAAATGTGAACTGAGCCTCAACACCCCTGTGAGGTAGGTTAAGTATTATTACCCCTATTTTACAGATAGGGAAACTGAGGCACAGAGAGGCTACACAGAGCATCACAGAAAAACTGGCAGAGCCAGAAACAGAACCTTGATCTCCTGATTTCCAGTCCAGTGCTCTGGCCACAAGGATATTCCCCCTCCCAGGCAGGTCAGAACAAGTGTCAGTTTCAGCAACATGGCCACAAAGAAAGCTCAGAAATCCCCATTTCAAGTCAACCTAACTTCAAAAAGAAAACAATTTACTTATTGTGTCCTGCCTTGTGAACTTTCCAAAAGCTGTGTTCAGCCCAGCTGGAGTATCTTTTAGTTCTACCACTTGTTCCTCAAACCCCATTGCTTTCACAACCACAAACTGAGGCTCACTTATATGGGAAACCAGTGAGAAACAGACCCAGTTATTCAAGCAAGATAGTGAAGCACTGAGAGAAGGTTACTTGAAATAGGAAGTGAGGACCTCTCTATTAAAACAAGGGTTTGTTTCTTACACAGTCAAATCTCAAAACTTTCTGTGCCTTTTCCAAGTTCAAAACTAACCATCTTAATGTTATACACCTTAATAATAAACACACTCCAGCTTTCTAGAGTAATGCTACAAAACACTCTGTTTATTTCTGCTGCTTTGGCTATTATTGTAGAACACTGCAGCGTTTTTTATGTAATACTTTTTACCTTTCTATATCACCCTCCATCTAAGGTTGTGGGTGTAAAAGCGCTGTTGCAAATATGAATTGAGCCTCACAACAACCCCATGAGACAGGGGATCACTGTCCCCATTTTCTAGATGGGGAAATCAAAACCCAGAGAGATTAGCCGACAGGCCCAAAACAATATAGCTCGTCAAGAACAGATTTCAGATCTCCTGATTCCTGGTCCTATGCATTTAGCCATAAGGCTGGCCTTTCCTCATGTGGGCAGGACTCACCCTTCACTCTGATTGCTGATGGCTGAAGAGAAGGGAAACTCTCAAGGTGAAGCTTTGAGCTATCCCACTCTGCAGTATGCAGCACTGAATTAAGACTCACATTTGCTTCCTGGAAAGTAGGCTTGAGGAGAAAAGCAGGTCATTCAAATACAGCAGTTTACAGGTTACGAAAAAAAAAATCATTCCAGGTGATCCATGAAGGGAAAAAAAAAAAAAAAAAAAGCTATTCACAGATCATTGGCTTGTGCTGGAAAAAAATAAGTCACATTCCCTTCCCCACAAATTCCAGATCCCTCCCAACTCCCAATAAAAAGAAAATACTTAATGTTAATAGTCAGCTTTAACAAAGCATTGAGGTTAAAGACACAGTAAACCAGCACAACTGATGCACTGGCTGAAATAGTACAGTGAGATATAAAAGCTGCTTTCTTAAAATCACTTCAAAACCAATTTCTGTATAAGAGGATTAAAAGTAAATCAGATATGAATTCAAACCTCAGTGTAGAAACCTACAGTTCTTATCAAAGACAGGATACAGTATTCAGGTTGATAGCAAAATGCCAAGTGTGTCACGCACACCAGACCCAAGGGACTTGTTATACCAGTAACAGTCAATATAAAAGATTATTGCTCTAGCATCTCTCAGTAGAACATAGTTTCAGAGCAAGGAAAAGGAAGGTATCAAGGAGGGCTGACAGGCCTGATCAGCAAACAGCAGAGAGGAAAAATAAAGGCTCCAAAGTCTCTTTGTTTTTTGCTAGCCTCTTTAAAAAAAAAAAGAAAGAAAAAAAGAACCAGAGAGGCTTTTCACTTAGCAAGCTTCAGGCCAAATTCACCACACAAGCCACACTCACACCAGGGAGTGGAAGGGTCAAGCCCTCCCACTTCTCTGCATGCTCTTAATAATTAGTTGCTACCAGCCTGTTCCTTTCTTCTGGGAGCAGCAAACTTGGGGAGCATATGCCCTCTGCAATCATGGGGAGTGCAGGATGCACAGCACAGCACAGCACAGAATACAGGCTGTGACACTCCCGCCAAAGGCTGGGGGAGCAGGGAAGGGTTTCTCCACACACGTCCTGCTCCAGCATGCTGAGGAGAGGGAAAAATGATAGAAACTAGAAAATAGAGCAACCCCTTTAAGAAAAACAAGTGGCATCAATTCCCTGCAGTGTTATGGGACCAGAAGGGACATCACTGCAGGGTCTTTAAGGCTGCCTGGGCCAACACTCCAAGATGCCTAGATCCTGTGTGTTCCACTGAGCACTGCCAGGGCAGCACAGAGGTCACAGCACAGCCCTTGCTGTGCAGCTATTGCTCAGGTTGCACAGTATTCAAAAGTCCCAGAGAGAGAGAAAGAGGGGAAATGTCACCAAAGGAACAAACGCACTGTTGGGAAGCGTTGCATTTTGGCTGTCAGAGAGCTGACAAGGCTGGACTGTGCTCACATAGCTTGACCCAGCCCCCTCCTGGAGAAAGGAGTCTCCTTGCCAAAGCCTTCAGGCTCACCTCAGCTGTCAACAATCACACAAGCTTTCATGACAGGTCTCAGCATCTCCCTGCTGAAATACACAGCAAGGCTATTTCCAGTTTAATGGTCCTTCTTGTCTCTCTGGATCTACTGCCTGTCTAGCAGCACTGAGCATACCCTTGCCCCCCCACCCCCACCCCCAAGCAAGGTTTTTAAATCACAGTAATGTTCAGAGAGACTGGACTGCCTAGTGGCTGACAGAAAGATGCTCAGGTCCCCGTCTATGATGGCTCTAACAGAAGAGTTTGAGGAAGCAGTTCTGACAGTACGGCTTGTCGTTCTGTTCCTTGAAGGTTCCTTTGTTGAGCTGCTTGAGGCAGAAGGCACAGACAAAGTGTTCTGGGTGAAATTTCTTGCCCATTGCAGTGATGCAGCGTCCGGTGATGGGCTTCTGGCAGCCAGAGCACAGCGAGCCACGGCGTTCGTGGTAATGCACCTCACAGTAGGGCTGCCCATCGTGCTCAAAGAAGCTGCCATTGATGAATGGCGTGAAACATTCCTGCAAGAGGAGGAAGCAAAAGGGCACTGACTGACATGGCAACCTAGGGATACTGGCAGCTCCACAGTCCATGCCTGTGCCCTGCCAGGCACATAGCTGCCCAGTGCAGAAGTGGGAAGTGTGAATCATCTATATGCTACAGGTGGGGGAAGGGAGCTGCAAACACCATACTGCCAAAGAGCTGAGCTATACCCAACAGAAACGGGGTCACTGATTGGAAGCTGACAGACAGATGAAGCAGCCAGGAAGTTGAATAAAGCCATACCCTGTATGCAGTTCAGTTCCTGTCCCCCAGATTAGCTTCAGTAACAAAAGGAAGGTGTAAATACTATACTATACACACACACTTGTTAAGTGTTCTCAGTCACTTCATTCTTGATCTATATCTATGTGTATATATCTCTCTATATATACACGTATGTATATATAGAGAGAGATATCTGTATGATCAAAAACAAAGCAACTGAAAACACTTCACAGAAACCAGCAGTGGCCTTTCTAGCCCTAGTGAGTTGGCAGGGGAGAGAACAAACCCCTCCCATGAAGGAGCTGTGACCACAGCTAGTTCTCCACCTCCAAGCCTCAGCCCAGCTCCACCATGTGACAGGCAGGGGAGCTTGGCCTTCCTGCTGTGTACAGGGTTACAGGAGGTAAGAGGCAGGGCACACCTCATCATACTGAGGCTGCTCTGCAGTGAGAACAGGAAGCTCAGTTATTGGCAGAGAATAACGGATGTGATTATGGAAGTTTCTTTTTCATGCTGAAGCAACTCCAAGCTATCCACATGCAAGAGTTGCTTCACCCCTAAAATGAAGCTGCTTCTGGAGATGGTGGTTGGCAGCACTAAGCAAGCATGGGTGGGGGAGACCGCAATGACAGTCAGCAGCAGAGCTGAGAATACAAGAGCTCCAGAATCCTGGTTTTGTGCATCAATCTCAAGGCCACGCTTCTTGGGGGGGGGGGGGGCAGACACAGACCCAAGCAGACTGTCACAAATGCACACACACACACTTAGTTACAGACACATGCAAAGTGTGATACACATGCTGGTAGCCAGCAGCATGCACATAAAGCAAAGCATGCATCCTTGCACATGGGAAACTAAATGGATTCCAGCTGTCCACAGCACTGAGGGATACTGGGCCCCAAAGACCAGCACTTTCCAAAAACAGATGCTGAGAGCAGTAAGCCACTCCCCTCCATATTTTACAACAGGGCTGAAAACTGACCTTCACAACAGAAGGGGAGACTCCTTCCCTTGAGATCTGGAAGGTATCATTTCCAGCCCCATTAAACATATGCAGCATGGCAGCATGAGGCACAGAGCACAGGATCTCACATGCAGAAACAAAGCCTGAACTTGGATTCAGGGGCTTCTTGGCTGCCACTAGCAAATTGCTAGATGGTCAGTTTGCTAGTGGCAACTGCCTCACTTGCAGGAGTCTTTAAGCAACACAGTTTTAAAGTGGCATCAACAAAGTCCTTTACAGTTTATTCAGGCAATAGTTGGCTGCTCTGCAGCAGAGAGAGGTGAATGGACCAGTGGTCTGCTCAGAGCTTCTGAGCCTCAGATTCTGTTTCTCATCCTAGACTTGGCCATTCTGTTTCATTCTCCAAAATACTGACCAATCCCTCTCCACTTCTAGTGGTCTTGGCAGAATTAATATTGCAAGGCTTTTTGAAAAAAGTGCCAGGTATTTAATCTGCAACATTACAGTTTTTGATGCTATACTGCATTATATTCACACTTCACAGCTATTCCACTGGGTTGCACTTTAGTTTGCATAGGTCAGTCTCATTAGCGTATGTTTTCAGAGCAAGTGTGAAAGGCAGTGCTTAAAGAAAGCCACTGGAAAAGCCAGTTTATCTGTGAACTGCTACAAAAGCCTATTATTACAACTAAGGGACAAAAAAAGAAAAAGAAGTGAGGCATCTAGATCAGTGGTTTTCAACCTTTTTAGTACCACAACCCACTTGTAAACATCAATGGCCAGTCCCGACCCAGTGCCCCTCATTCCTGATCCACTGCCCCCAGGCCTCAGCCCCCCAGTATTGTGGGGAAGGGGGTCAGTGTGTGGGGTGGGAAAGGGAACTCTGCCAGCCTGCAAGGGAAAAGCCAGTTTCCCATGTTTTCCTCCTTTAAAGAAGAATCCATTTTTAAAGTTTGTTGATTCATTTTAAAAAGTTTTTCTGTAACCCTTTCATATATTCTTGTGGCCCACTTTTGGGTCATGACCCACAGGTTGAGAAATGCTGATGTACATAGACTGAGGAGCAAGAGAGCACTTTGTTATGGACACACTGCACCTTGTGGAACTGGCTCCCGTTTCAGCAGAGAGAATGATCAAGTACCCACCTACTAGCAACGAGAGGGATAACATAACAGCAGCAAAAGGCTGGGCTCTCTTACCCGACAGACAAAGCACTCAGGGTGCCAGAGAGTATTCAAGGCAGAGATATAGTTTTCCAGGATGGCCCGGGCACAGCCTCCACACTTAGGAGCGAACATGTCAAAGTAATCCTTGCGGCAATAAGCTTTGCCATCCTTCTCATGAAATCCTGTTAAGGCCACAAGGGAAAGACAGAGCCAAACAGCATCAGTTCTCGACCCTCACCCAAGCAAACACCCCGCCAGCCTCTCTGAGCATAAGTGCATGGCTAGGGCTCCCAGTCAAAGATGACAGAGCTATCCCTTATTTTGCTGCCTACACTTCATGTCCTCCAATCCCCTTGTAGGGGCAGGGACTGCTGCTAGCTTCCACCCCAGATTGCAGCCCTCTACTTCAGTACCCTTAGTTTTCTCCATTACTTGCAAAGTACCCCTTACATCAAAACTCTTTGTTGCTCCCATCTCCCATCCAAGATAACAGATTTTCTGCAAACACAAGTTGTACCTTCAGGTCCAAAAAAAGCTCCACACTGTGCACAAAAGAAGTGTTCTGGGTGCCAAGTCCTGTCCAAAGCGGTCACCACTTTCTGTTTGGAAGAAATTATGAACAGTCAGTCGGTGGCTTCAACTGAGGGGTGGGGGAATGAGGGGGCAGGGAGAGGGAGTGAGAAAACCACCACCAGCAAAGCTGACTGCAGGAAGCACGTATGCTTAAAACGGCTAAGTGAGACCCCTCCACAAAGCTTCAACTGCCCTTACAAGGTACTGTATACTACTTCTTCCCTCTACCCTTGGCAGGACACCAGGCCCTAGGCAGTGGTCTGAAACACCATCATGCCTCATTAAATTGTATCCCAGTGAGAAAAGCTAAGGTGTATATCATGGAATGAAGGTGAATACACCCTAATAAATTAACCAAGTTGAGTTACAACAGGGAGAAGCACAACCTGCCCTCTTACTGCAGGACCCTAATGCAGACGTTGGAGACAGCTAAACAGGATCCAAGTTTTTTCCCTCTAAACACTGGGCATACAGGAAAAGCAGGGGTGCCAAGATGGCAAGAGAAGCTTTACCAGGGACAGGTGGAGATGTGCCTATGTAACTTGATCCTCAAGCCCACAACACAGCAATAGACTTCTCCCTTTGCAAGCCCCACATAGAGTCCTACTGCTGATGCACAGACACAGGAGTTGGCTCAGACTCACATCAAGGATGGGGCCGTTGCAGTAGTAGCAGCGAGGGGAGAAGAGGTTATGATAGTCCTTCTCACAGTAGGGCTGACCATCACGCTCAAAGAAGTTCCGCGACCCAATCTCCTCCTGGCAGTGGGTGCAGACGAAGTGCTCTGGGTGCCAGGTTTTCCCCATGGCTGTGACAACCTGCAAGGAAGAGAGAGCAGTTATGAAGGATGATTCCACCTCTTTGCCTGGGCAGGTCACATGACAAGACATTGTGTGTGGAGGTCAGCACAAATGAGAAGTTCTACCACTCAGGTGAGCCCTAGACTAGGATAGCATGAAAACTGAATTACCTATCATCTCAGAAGAGGGCAGTCAATCCCTCAAGGACAGGGGCAGAGGTCACTGGAGGAGCTTACAGCATACCTGGCCAGTGGATAAAGAGTACTTCAGTTTCTCCAACATCTTCTGTCCCTTTCATCTCTGACACAGCCCACCCCACTACAGCCAGCTGTAGCCCAAATTTTAACAATAAGATGGTTTCTCTGACGCACCTGTCCAGCAATAGGCTTCTTGCAGGCTCCACAAACACCTTTGGCAACAGTCGCTACTCCCAGTTTGTTCAGGTCAGACTGGAGGCTTCCCAACATGGTGTCCAACTGGCTGCCTGGTTTGGGGAGTGCAGATGGAGGGGAGCCACCCCCAGCTTTCCCCTGAGCCATGAACTGTAAACAGAAAGAAGCCAGAGATGTTGAAGTAAACTCTGTAGCGCTCCTCAGGAAAAGTCCTGCAGTCTCTCTCCTTCCTGGTCTTCAGCTGCCCTGCATGTGGACAGACCAGGAGTCACTAAGAGGAGGCTAACAAGTCTGCAGAAGTCAGTGAGAATCAGGATCAGGTGCAGAGATGCACTCTGCCCAAATGAGGGTGTGAGCTGCTGACCACAAGCATGATGTAACAAAGCCCCCAGGACCTACATCATCAGAGCCCTGAGGAGTGGGGATTTGGCTTTCCTTTCCCTCCCATAAAGCAGAGATTACCAGCACACCACAAGCAGCTGCTTCAGCACAATGCTCTTTAAGCCTCTGATGAAGTTTTCCCTTTGCCTCATAGGTTCCTGGCTTGCTTACAAAGAGAGAGACGAGCTCCAAATGGTTCCCTAGCCTTGTGTCCCCACCCCCCTCACAGTTGTTGCTGTCTCTCCGTTTCTAATCTCCCCTCTCCCTTACAATCTCCTTTCCCTCTCCCAGTTCTCCTTGTCCATGATTTTTGATGCATTGCCTCCCTTTTCTTCTCATTCCTTCTGCACGTTTCTTGCTCCCTCTGTGCCTTTGGGTAGCTCTGACCTCATGCTTCAGCTACGTCAAGAGCTATCCGAGGAGCAGGAAAGGAAGGGGGTCGGCTTTCAACCAATCACCTGTTTCTCTTCCTGCAGATGTGCCAGCACATTTGCTATGTGTATGCACCCAGGCATATTCTTGAGAGGGGAGGACAGCAGGGTGAGAGTGGTAGACATGAAACACTGCACTCTCCATTTAAGAGATCTGCATGTGACTAGAGTCAGCCTGAGAGAGATCTTGACACACCCCCTTTTGGAATAATCTCAATAAGTACTTGGAAACACTTTCCACCAGGGCAGGGTGGGAGAGGGGTGGAGATATATTTCCTTTAGCAAGAGGGGACAAGGGAAGTGGAAGTGTCCAGACATATACAATGTAGGCTCTATTTGGATACTGAGGCCATCCAACCTCTAAGCATTACAAAGGTGAACTCTGAGTTCTCTACATCCTGTTAGAATGTAAAGTGCAGGCCATATTAACTGACTTTGGAGGGCAATAGCAGCAGTCATGTTTACTAAGAGTGCCAGCTATGCTATACTCTCAGGGAAACTGAAGGGCATGCAGGACACTTGTTTCATCTCTTATTAAAAGAGAAACTAGATGATCACAAAACAAACACGTCTGTGGAAAATGTGCAGGGCTGAAGAACTAGAGCAATCTAACACCTGAGCTCCTCCCTCAGAACCAATGGGAAAGGCAGGCAGAAGAGCTCTGCAACGCTGGCTAGAGGCACATTCCACCACCCCCAAAGGGGAAAACTTCCCATCCTGTCTCTAGTGGCATTAGGCCTTGACTCACTTACTCAGTGAGTGTCCAGCACTGGCTTCCATTTGTTCATAGGAAAAAAAATGACAAGAACAACAAACCAAATATCTGCACTCTACATTTTGCCTCTCCTGCTTCATACCAGTGTCCTGGAATCCAGGAGAGCGGTAGCTGAAACCAGATGAAACCAAATGCATACCCCTATCTACAGTCCCCCTTCCTCTCGTCAGCCACTCCTTGAAGAGCTACTTCTAGCAGTCCAGCATCACAAAATATGTCCAGGCTGCAGCCAAAAGTTGTATCTCGGCCATCCTGATCCCCTCCCCTCCCAAAACCCTTTCCTCTGAAAACAGATTTACAGCACTAATGGAAGTTTCCCCAAACCCAAAGTTACAGGGAGGGAACTTCTCTCTATGAAAAAAGTGGTCAGTGGAGAGCAGATGAGACCCTGACTCTGAGCTGCATAGAGCAGAGTTGTGGATACTTGGTACCAATCCATCTGGACAGATTATAATGCAGCAGCAAAAGAGCACAGGTTGAGGACAAGCTATGTATTTAATCTACATTTGCACCTTATGCTCTGGTCTCTCTGCACAGACCACATTTTTACTAGACAGCTGCTTTCACAATCTGATCCCTAGAGCACCACAGAGCCAACAAAAAAAAAAAGAAATCACAATACAAACATGTGGCTGCGCATATGCTGCAGTGGAGGGGCACAGAGGAGGGACTCCATCAAGAGAACCACGTGATTCCTCATCCTGGCCAGGGGCCTGTGGCCATCGTGCAGGGTGCGCAGAACCAGACTAGAAATGGACAAATGAGAAGAGATGCATCGCTTAGAGAGGGGACGGTACTGAATGGAATGCAAAGTGACAGCAGCAGAGCACTCCCATTCCTGCCCAAGGGACCATGCGAGCCACCAAGCAACAGCTGACCTCTGTGCAGGCACTGATCATCTCAATGAAGGACCAGACAGATACGCCCCGTACTGGTTGTACAGCATCCTTAACTAGCCCAGGGATGCAGTTCCTTTGGAAATGGTTCTGCAACCTGTACACACAACACTATGTCTGCACTTTGTAGAGAACAGATCAGCGTGGCCCCATTAGAATAGTCCTATCAGCGAACACCACAGCCACACTTCATACAAATGCTCATGCAAAAGCTCTTCATATTCCTGCCCTAATTTACAAGGTCTGGCATTGCTCTCGAATTCAGCACCACACCCCATAACACAGTAGACCATGCCTAGAAAAACATCAATCCAGCATTCACAGCAACAGGAGCTCAGTCTAAGGGGCAGCTTGAAGTACTGCTCAGGCCAGAACCACAGCTTTGGCAAGAGCAGCTTAAAAGCTTGTCATGCTGAGACAGGAAGTAGAAAGGGTGTCCTGCCTTCTCAAGGGGGCATGGCCCACGGGGTGGTCGCGTGGCAAGAGGATTGCTATGCCGAGCCAGCGGTGGAGTAGAAATCACCTGCAAAGTATGACAACAATTTGTGATGCAGAAGGGCCTCCTGCTTGCAACCAGAGATTGAAGCCATACTGCACTGGCTGGTGCATACAGCCCACCTGGTACTGGACTAAATCAGACCTGCTCAGGGAGCTTTGACTTCCCAAAATTTCAGGCAGCATTCCCACTAGGCCTGAGGAATGTGACAGTCAAGGCAGCTATTTACTGCCTTGCACCACACCCAAGCCCCTCTGAATCCTCACTGAGCAGGTCCAGACAGATGGGCTTCCAGGAATATGTGGACTGGGTGTTCAGTTTCTCTTTCTGGTTCTGAGATTCCTTCACACTTTTCCCCAAACCCGCAATGCCATACTATGGAAGGGAGCATGGGGACCTAAGCTAATGGAGTAGATTCCTTCAGCTCAATAAGGAGAGCCTTTTCCCACATGTATATGGCCTGGAGGTAGAGGAGTTGTATATACAACTGCAAACCATTACATGGCACATACTTCTCCCCCTGTTAGAGAGGTCTACATTGGAAAGAAAAAACAGCTATCAATATCTCTGAAGCTGTCTTTTCTAGAATGAATCAGGGTCATACCTCACCCAAACTCTAAACCCTTAACTCAAAAGAGTTGAGGTTGGGCGTAATAGAAAAACTTGTGTTCTTCACTTAGCAGAGCAGTTGCAATGAAAGGAGGCATGCCTGCATTGGTGGAAAGAATGGATCTGCATCAGTCTGACACCCAACAGAAACTACTGCCTTCACAGGAACAATCTGGGCTTGGGGAGGATGGAACAATCTAGGATCTTCAGAAGGAGGAGTGCCCACAACAGATAGTTCTTGGTAGTCATCAGAAGAAGTCTCCCACTGGAACAGAGGCTGGGGAGGCAGGCTGAAGGAGGCAGAGACTGGACTAGGTGCTGGGGCAGATGGTATGTAGGAAGACTGTAGTGGAGGTGGGGGTGGGGGTGCGGGTGGAACAGGAAAAGAAGAGGGAATGGCTTTGGCAGGGACCATCTTTGCTTCTTTAGGACGCTGAAGTGGGGGAGAGGGTGGAACAGAGACCGTTCTTCTCAAGGGGGCTGGGGATTCTGGAGGAATTATAACCTAGAAAGAAAGGAAGGAGAAAGGTGAACAAATTTGAAGAGGAACTGATAAGCACTTCCTGCAACAGGTCAGGCAGCACAGAACAGGCAATAACTCAGTGCTCCTCTACTTCCCTTGCACAATCACTATTTCACAACAGAGCAGAATACAAATGTAAGTTGTAAATACAGACACGAATGTCATTTTCAACAGCACTTAATCTGAGGAAAAAAACAGTGTCTGGAGAAGATGCTGAGCAACAACTTGCCTGGCTATCACAGTCTCAGGGCAGGGTCCTCATCTTACACCTAAAACACCATGCACAGCTACAGTGCCATGAAAAGAAATAAGTCAGGTTTGCTTCCCCAGAATGGAGAGAAAACAAAACCCACTTGAGTGTTTCATAATATCCAGACCTCCCATGCACACAGCACTATCCTCCTAAGAGATCACCTGCTTTAATGCTAGGACTCGAGTCTCCTGTGATCCAAAATGGAATCAGTGCTAGGACAGAGGAGAGTCAGATCCTCAGTCTCTTCCACTCAAAAACCTACATCACACCTCTATTACAGACCTTCTCTACAAGGAACATGGGAATCCCCAGTACAGTAGACCCCTGATTTATGCAATTCCGACTTAAGCGTGTCTTGCATTTAGGCAATTTTTTTATTAGGGTCCGGACTGCAAAATGCCCCTTGAGATGCGTGTCATTTGTGTATATACGCAAACGCTCGTGAGATTCACGTATATACGTGAACGCCTCACAAGATTTGCAGGCGGAATCAAGAGGAGCTGTGCCGCCACTGCGGTAGTGGCATCTCAAGATGCATAAGTGAGACGTGCCTCCTAAAGGCAATTCCGCTGAGAAAAGGGGGGAAAAAAAACTGTGACTAAGGTATGTCTGGGGTATGCAACCCCTCACTATTCTATTATTTCCTATGGGGAAAGTTGTCCCAACTTACGCGAATTCAACTTACGCAAAATTCCCCTGGACCGTAATACTCGCGAAAGTCGGGAGTCTACTGTACGTTTTTACCCTCTACCTTCTCTACTTGCTGTCCACCATCCTGCTGCTCCCTCTGTGGCCTGGCAGTGATAATAACCCCCTCGGTCAGCCAGTCGTCCTGATTCTTCCATTCTTCTGGTTCCTGTTTGCTGATGCCCAGTTTGTCCTGTAGCTCTTCAATCAAGCGATCCTGGGACTCAGTCTTGTGAAATATGGCTGGGCCTAGCTTACGCCTTGGGGAAAGGTCACGATACATTGGATGCACATTTAAGGTCTCTTTTGTCCTCTTGATTACAGATTTTATCTGAATGACAAGGTAGGAGTTTCAGAATGAAAAGAGCACTGCAACAGCAAGCCCCACGATGCAGCAGCAGCACAAACAAACCATTAGTGACAACTGTGAGCAGGAAGAGTGATGGCATTTAT
>NW_017729001.1:11014798-11023235 GCF_001723915.1 Gavialis gangeticus
AATACTCGCGTAAGTCGGGAGTCTACTGTACGTTTTTACCCTCTACCTTCTCTACTTGCTGTCCACCATCCTGCTGCTCCCTCTGTGGCCTGGCAGTGATAATAACCCCCTCGGTCAGCCAGTCGTCCTGATTCTTCCATTCTTCTGGTTCCTGTTTGCTGATGCCCAGTTTGTCCTGTAGCTCTTCAATCAAGCGATCCTGGGACTCAGTCTTGTGAAATATGGCTGGGCCTAGCTTACGCCTTGGGGAAAGGTCACGATACATTGGATGCACATTTAAGGTCTCTTTTGTCCTCTTGATTACAGATTTTATCTGAATGACAAGGTAGGAGTTTCAGAATGAAAAGAGCACTGCAACAGCAAGCCCCACGATGCAGCAGCAGCACAAACAAACCATTAGTGACAACTGTGAGCAGGAAGAGTGATGGCATTTATTCCACAATGCCAGAATTCCTCTTGGCACACCCTAGAGCAGTGACTCAGTGCAAGGAAAAACCCAGTCAAGCTAGTCACAGCAGCCAAAAATAACTCTGGCTACAAAAGGCAGGGAAAGATTATTCAGCAGGGAGCAACAATGTGAGGTAAAAAGCTGCAGTTCAAGAGGACCCCCATGCTGGATGTTAAGGAAACTTCAACACTACCATGAACCATAGCAGCTGCCTTGTATCTGAGCATTACCCAAGGGTGGGTTAAGGTAGTTCCCCATCACAGACACTTCTGTCCAGCACAAAAGAAACACTATGAGGTCCAGTGTTAATACCTTCAGAGGCTCATGTTTAAGCCAGCAGGTGAGAAACTGCCATCTCAAGTCTGAACAGCCGTTAGGAAGAAGCTGCTCCATCTGAGGGGCCTCTATGGATCACAGACTTACCTCATTCCAGCTATGAGACAGACTGCAGACATGGAAGTTGCTCATGTTCTGTAGTGCTTAAGTAACCAAGTGCTGATCAACATGCAAAAAGGTACCACAAAGCTGCTATGAGTGGAGCTTTCCTGACCTCTGTGCCATGCTAGCTGCCAGTACTACTACTCCAAATGCTCCAGAACAACATGCTGTTAGTCTGGAGTAAGCTATCAAACAGCTCGAAATGAATTCACACCATGCACAGACAGCTGACTGCGCTACCAAAAATCACGGTTAGGATCTGTCCCATTCCTTCTACATTCTACATTCACACAATGCCTGCCTGGCCTGATGCAGAAATCCGCTGAACAGGTGGTGTGGAGAGAGCGAGCAGGTCCAATTCATCCTTCCACACATTTTCAGGAGTCTCTGGGGTGGTTGCTGAGCTTCTGAAATGCTGTCCTTCCTGATCTGCTCCTGGCTTGCTCTGATGAGGACCATATTTTCTAGGAGTTCTGTCTCTGCCCTGCCTCCCCTGACCCAGATCAGGAGAGCCTTTTGCTTTGCTTTCATGCTGAACTTCAGTATTGTGGACTGGTCCCTGCTCTACTACAAGACCCAATGGGCTTTTAGTATCTGGGAAAATATCCCACCGGTCCAGTGCCACAATGGGAGATTCACACACAGGCTTTGTAAGAACATGGTTGTTTTCAGCATATACTTCTGGTGCAAGCATAGCTTGCTCTAGAGCCCAAAGCTTATCTAAACTTGTTTCCACAGTCTCTTCCTTCTGGGAAGGAAAGGCTGAATTATCCCTGAACAGGCCATGCTGTTCTGATTCTTTGGTTTTCTGCACCTTCGCTTGGCCAGTCGTGCCAGTGTCGGAAACAGAAACTGCTGAGAGCTTGGTTTCAGCTCTCTGCTCCTTTTCATTGACTGTCGTCTCACCCAGTCCCTCACTCCAGGCCTCTGTATTCATGGGCACAGACAGAAATTCCATCCCAGAGGCTAGCATAGACTGGGATGTCTCTTTAGCAGAGTCAGATTTTTTGCTCAACTGAACTGGGCTCACAGAAGCCATTTGCTCCATACAAGTAGCAGAAATGGCAGCAACTTCTGAGTGTGAAGGACCCAACAACCAAGTCACTGAGGGGAGCTGTGGAGTGGTGACAGAATATCCTGGTGTAACTGAAACTGTACTGCTACTGCCTTCTTCTTCAATATGAAGGACCTCCAAGGGGCCAGGTGTTGGCAGGCCTGGCAAGTCCCTGTTGTAGCCTGTAGCACGGTATACCAATGGAGACAGTAAAGCTGTATTGAGGAGAGTGTTGGTTGAGTCTGTATTTGCTGAGATAGGAATTGGCTCCAGGGAAGGCTCAGAAATCAGAGACATGGTAGAACTAGTCTGCAAAAAGGAGAGAGACAGGAACAGGGAAGAGAAAGACATGGAGAAAGAAGTGAGGAAAGAAAGAAAACAAGACACAAAATGGTTGAACAATTAAGTCCTCCAAACCAAGGAAACCTCCTGATCCAAAGCCATCAGGATGGCCAGGAAGACAGAGGAGGAAGTTTGAGAGTGGAATCTGATCCATATTGCATAATTTCTGTGGAGGGCACCGAGGATGAGAAGAGATTGTGTACCTGGAGGTGGTTTTTATGCTCTACTTCAGAAGAGTAGTAATTCATTCTCCTCCAAATGGGGCTGGTGGGTCTGTGGGAAGACCAGATCACCCAGACTGTGACCAAGGGTCACATTAGCAACTTGTTCCAAGTCAGTCACAAGCATGTAAAATTTAAATTTCAACGTGAAAAAATCAACGCAAACAGGCTATAATATTGTCTTCCCTGAAACACTAATAGGACATTCCTGTTGGTTGAGTTCACAGCCATGAAAAACAAAGCCTCAGGGCATTCATAGCAAGTGTAGATGACTCAGGCCTTGGCCTGCTCAAATCATTAGTCTCGCCTCTGGATCTAATACATGATGAATTCAAGAGACTTTCTAGCACTTCAGAGGTTGCACTTTGGGGAGCCCTGAATTGGCTGTCTTTCCTGTCAGCCAAGTCACATTTCTTACATTTGGTGAGAAAAGCCTCAGTTTTGTTCCAAAATATCATACGACAAAGTCAAGGCTTGGCTTTTAGTTCTCCTCTACTTACAAAACCCTTTCAAACAATCATTACTGGAGGAACCTGATCTCTCCCAGTTCCTACATAAGAGGTCTTCTTCATATTTCCCCAATGAAGATTAGCATGCCTTCCTTTTTGCTCTTTCAAACCAGCTATTGGTACTTAACAAGGTCCAACACTGTACCCTGATTATAGGGATTCAAACATATGAAGGATTATTCTCAGCTTTGTTTTTAAAAAAAGAAGTTGTTTCTAGCCCTCTTCCCTACAAAGTTAGCAACAGAGTTACACTGTATAAGCTAGCAATAAAAGTCTGTCACAGATTTCAACTAAAGCTAGATCTTGTGGTCCTTACCTACAGCCACATAAGCCTGAACTTAACCCACATCTTGGAAGCATCCCTGTAATCATGGGATTTGCTCATGACATCACACTGCACAAACTAAGCAGGACTGCATCTAGTAAGCATCCAAATTAGATTTTCTCAGAGAGATCTCCCAAGGGCAGTAGAAGGTGGTATTAATAACTGGTGACAGGACACTCCTCTGAGAAAGAGCTGGTAAAGTCCATAAGTAATTTGGAATGATGGATGCTATTTAAAAGTGCAATCTATTCATTACTATTAAGCACAGAGGGAGTTTTTCCATATTCATTCTTCCTTAAATAGCACCTGACTTGCCAAGCACAGGTGCCCCTGTAAAAGTAACTGCTATGCAGATTATTTACCTGTGCTTATCCCCAATTTTTCTAAAATTCAGTCATTTTCAAGGCAAGGACATGTTGTTATTTTGTTCTAGCAGCTGTATTTCCAACGCATTAAAAATCCAACCACAAAAAGAGAGCAGCACTTAATGTCTAAAAAGATGCATTACAACAGCAGACTGGTTAACCTTGACACCAAGACAAACAGCAAGACATTACTTCACAGAGATCCTAAAGGTGAAAGACGCAAGCGCATTATGTGACCTCCCTCCCAGCTGATTGAGAAGCTGCATTATCCAAATCAAATGGATTCTACAAATGAAAAAACCAAGCATGTCATTAAGTGAGCAACACATGAGAAAAATTAATGCATCAACCTGCAAGAGCACCTATATACTGTATGGTTTGAGGAAAATTAAACTCAAAAGTAAATATCCTTCCCTGCAACCCCTCCCACACACAACCCATCCCAACACAATTTCTGCCTGGACTTTGCCCTTTTGGCTCTGATTAACTTCCTTAGCACTTCCTTTCTACTCTTCTCTGGAGATTCAAAGTAATGAAAGCCTTTCGCTTTTCACAGTTGCAACATACAAAGAGCAGGGCATCAACCACCTCATATTCAAAGCTTTGCTCCCACCCTGCGCTTAGTACAATCAATATGAACCAGGATGAAGAACCTCCCAATTCTACTTTGCAACTGAGCTGGTACGTGGGAGCTGACCTGAGGGGTCAAAAACAAGAAGGGAATGGAAAGGGCAAAATGAGATGACTAAGAAAGGAAGGAGAAGGGAAAGAAATCACTGGGAGCAGGGGTAATTGCAATAACAGGTAAAAAGAGACCATGACAAACACTGAATTGAGTTGAGAGAGGTAGTTAGTCATGTCCATCTGAAGTTAGTATGGAGGCAGGGCAGGCTGGCCCCTTAGAGACTCTCTAAACAGATTAGTCTCTAAGGAGTCATCCTGCCCTGTCTTCTGACAAATTCCAAAATGCTTGTGTGTTCTTGATGTCACTAAAGAAGTAAAATTTAGAGACTCAGGTCCACCGGTGTCTCACAGAAAGGTACCAGCGTGACTTCAGGAACCTAGATGCCCAACTCGAACTTCGCAGTGTGCTCCCACACTTCACCCAGTGCTGCAGCTATGAAACAACCAAAAGGGCACAAAATTCTGGGAATCTGACATTCTGATCAAAACTAAACTCCCTCCTTTCATGCAGTGTTCACTACCTTTGATACCTGTTTAATTGCCTTTCCAGAGACTGCAAACAATACAGAGCCTAGGCTTACAGATGCCATGCTCTACATGCCTCTTCTGTAGAAGAAACATGGTAGACTGAGGTATTTATGTTGCATGAGGAGGTTTCTTGGTCAAAAAAAATCACCTCTGAATACCTGCCTGCTGCCAACAGACAACATGAAGTTTTGTTCCCTGAATATAAACAAAAATGCTATGGACATATCCTGACAAATATTTTGTCCTGCTGCTTCTTTCCTATCCCCATCCCTGACTTCAATTATTTCCTTAAAAACTAAAAGCCATCAATACAAGAGGAAATTTTCTTCCTCAGCTGCATGGAAAAAGACAATTGACATTAAACTGCTGATTTTAAACGCAGCAAAAAGTTAATAGCAATGCATCCCAAGCCCTGGACTGGGCCTGGGACTAATAACTTAAAAGAAAGGAGCTGAATACTGAGGTGCCAACTTGACAATAACACAAGTTAGTCAAAACTAGAGAAGACTAAGCAACTTCACCAGGATCCTAACAGGATTAGGAGAATGGCCCCTATAATGGGAGAGTAAATTTGGTACTGACAAAGACAAAATGATGTAAATTATTCCTTTCAATTTAGAGTACAAAACACATATTACCTGGGATCTAAATTAATTGCAACTACCCAAGAGATTTGGGCAATGTTACGGATCTCTTAACAAAAGCCTCAACCCAATGCACTGCAAGCAGCCAAAATGAAGATTTTAGGGTGCATAAGGAAGGCTATATTCAAAATATGTCACTATATGTATGCATGGTACCCTCTTCTCCTGGAATATTCTCTTCAGGTCTGGTTACCTATCTAACAATACAAAGGCAGGAATACGGTTTCAAGACAGCTGACAACAACATTAGAAGCCTGAAGGAGTTGGAACTTTCTGAGATAAGAAAGGGGATTGAAATGGAGACAGCAAGAGGCATGCAACACAAGAAATAGTACAAAGAAGGTCAACCAGGCACTTCGGCTTTTCCCTTCCTTAATACAGGAGAAAGCCTTGGTGCAACCAAAAAAGCAAACATCACAATTAATAAAGGGGAATCTTAAATTTTGCTCTGCTCGTGGTTTAGGTAATATCTTGTAGCCATGAACTCACAGTAACTTACAAATTGTAAGGAATAAGGATTACAAATGTGTGTGGATGAGAAATAAAACCCTCATGCCTCAGGTCATGAGGCATCTGCTAACATCCCCTATCAGCAGGTTATTCCTTTACTTGTTCATTATAGTTTTCTGCAACTTTCCTCTGAAGCACACGGTACTGGCCATGGAAGCAGATAAACTACAGGTCTAATCCATAGTGATAGTTTCATTTCAGAATGTGCTCCAACAGGGACAGGTGGATGAGAAATGCTCAAGAGGCTTAAACATCAATTCCACTTTTACCTGAATGGCAGGAGATTTTCTTTTTTAAAGATTACAGCCCTTAAGTCTTCCTGCTGCTTGCCATGAAACCCACAACTAAAATCCAACACAAAAGAGTGTTAACACCCTTAACAGAGTGTGGGGGGAGGATCTTTGCTAGTAAGTAGATAGGGAATGGGTTCCCCTCAAATTGCAGAACACCAAATAAATCACACTGTACTAAGAAATATCTGTGCTCACCATCTTTGCATACCCTGACAGATCTGCAGAAAGGAAAAATTAAGTCACCAAGACTACATTGTTCAGACACAAGATGTCACCACACTGATAACATTTGATAACACCTTCAGCAGCACTTTGACAGCTCAAATGTGCAACAGGAAATTGACTAGGGCAAGGAGGAAGTGGAGCACTGGTTATCTGGTGAATGTGAGGTTCTCAGAAGAAATAGCTAACAGACAAGGTGGCGGAGAATAGCAGAAGGCAAGTTACTACATGTGGCTACCTTGAAATCAGAGAGGGATGCCATCAACTCATCCAGTTCTCGTGTGGCTGAAGAAGCAGATATGCGAGTCTGCTGCTGGCTAGAGGTGACCCGCTGTGGGCTGGTCATCTCACCCTGGTTCACAGTGATTGCAGGGCTGACAAAGCAAAACATTACACCTTAAAGTGACACTGGTGAGAAACCCCTGACTGACACCCTCAGTTACTGATATTTTCCATTTATCTCTGGAACAGCATCAGGCCAATTTCCTCCACATTCCCCTCCCTACTCTCAGCATGCCCCAGCCCAGAAAGACCTCCCACCTCAGGAAACCAGTTGCCACAGAATTGTCACGCTGTGACTCTGCCAAAGGTGCCAATCTGTCTGCAATGTGGGTGCTCAACTTTTAGGACCCAAACTAGGATGAACTGAACTATTTTATTTGTCAAGGAAGACAATTTTCAATCAGCTCCTGGCCTTGATTGAATATGTGCCTCTAATGGTCAAATAACCCATGAACAGTTATTTATTTTTTCAACATTAGCAGTTTTTGACAAACAACAGCTGCAGTAAATGGAAACCTAACAACAAAAGCAGACACAGCCACAGCATTCGTCTTCCTCCTGGACTTTTCCCAGTTTGGAGAGAGAAAATCTTCCCTCTTCAAAGAAAAGAGATCATTGTCCCAGGCTAGCACTACACACTCTACTCTGCTGTCACTAAACAGTTATCCCCATTCTGCTCCAGCTCCAAATCCCACCCACATGAGCACAAGCAGGGTCACTACTCACACTGGAGTTGGCACAGAGCTTTCCAGTTCATCCAAAAGGCTCTCCACACTGGGACGCACATCCTCAATACCTCGCCCTCCATTCCGCTTTGGCTTCTCTTTTGTAGGAGGTGCTGCCTTCACTGCCAAAGAGCTACTGGTTTCAGGGATGACATAGTGAGGTCCAGTCACACTAGGCAGTGAGGAACTCCTGTTGGTTTCATCTTACAGAGAAAAAAAACCCAAAGAAAGTCATTTAGACTCCACAACTAGAGTTACCTCTCTCTCAACAGACCCAGAGGCAGGTGCAACATGGAGAGGCCAATAAGGAGGATGAAAAGAGCATGGGAGCAAGAAAGTCAGAAGGGGATTTACAGTGAGGGGTAGGATCCAGATATCTACAGGTATAACACTGATAAATGGGTCACCACTTCCTACCTGCTGGGAAACTACTAGGGGGATTGTGCTGCACCGCATTCAGTTCCAGAAGCAGTCGGTCCAGTTCTGAGAGGTTGCTGCCCAGTGAGGAGCTTGTCATGGTGGGAGATGGTTCTGCAGACTTCTGCTTGTTGGGAAAACTGAAGTCAAGAGAGCAAGAGGAGTATGATATTAGTCCCCCTACCTCACTAAACAGGCTGCATCTCAGCTTTCCTAATTACCAGGAATCCAGGTTTTCTGTTTCCTGCAGAAAACCATGGATCTCCCCACTTTCCATGATTTCCCCCTTTAAAGGAAAACAACCTGGGAAACTGTGGGTTTCCCCTTGCAGCTGGCGTTGTTCCAGCCTGCAAGGGGCTGCTTGGGGCTGGGGAGAGCAGGAAAAGCGTGATCAGTGACAGGGGGCACCATGCGCATGTCTCTCTGGAGT
>NW_017729001.1:11023249-11033573 GCF_001723915.1 Gavialis gangeticus
GCTTGGGGGCGGGGGGAACTGTTGGTCACAAGTGAGGAGCACCAGCAAGGCTGAGGGGAGTCGGGGGCTGTGAGTTGGGAGTGAAGGGAAATGGAACGGACAAGGGCAGGGCACCAGCATATCAGGGCTGCTCAGCACCACAAAGCAGCAGGGGGGACAGCCATAGTTGGACCCACATCCTGGTGAGCAAAGGGAGTAGAGAGCTCTGATTTTCCATAGCAAAAAAAAATCAAAATGCCACTATATACAGGTATGTAGAATGTATTTTATTATAATGATTGAGGCAATGATAGGCTTCTGAATTGTTTTAAAATTGTAAATATATCAATAAAACATTATCTTCAATTGATACCTATCTATATATCTCTATATAGCAGTGTTTCATTTTAATCATGGAAAAAACATGAATTTGGGGGGTTTAATCAAAGATTTTTGGATTTTTAATGAGTAAACCAGGATCCCTGCTAATGACCAAGTGAACAGCAGTATACAGCAGGCTATGTGGCAACCAAAACCCTCCTGCAAGATATTTTTTCACACTTCCAAAACCTGTTATCCTGGAGAGCACAAATCTGTTTATGAGACTATGAAAACTGTTTAATGCTTCACTAAATGAGTGTTCACTTAAAGTTCATTTAATATATAAAATTGACTATTACATTTATTTTAGATGATACTTAGTGATGCCCCACCCCTTACACACCACTCTCTAGCTTACTTCCCTCCCATACTCAGGGTGTGGTGGACAGTAAGCCTCACAACACTGGGAGGTGGGAAATAAGCTTAGCTTCATTTTACAGACAGGAAAAATTGAAGCACACAGGGAAGGGACTTGTTCAATGTCACAACACAAATTAGTTTTACATCTGAACTCAGGAGCCCCAGGCTGTCTCCATCCTGTCTCAGACTGTTAATACATTACTGGCTCTAAGATTGTGAAGCCTGCAGTACAAATGACAACTGTAAAGCTCCATGACGGAGCCAGTAGGTATGAATCTAAAGTAAAGCCCATGGATATTATAGCATCAGCAGGCAGTGCTGGATCCAAGCAGCCAGGCTGTCATGCTGGGACCATTAGGTCATGCCATACCCCCGCAATATTAGAAGAAAAGAAGAGGTTAAGCTCTGCTCCAGTTCAAGCCATTTGTGTGCAGCCCTCAGGGTCCTGGCATACTGTCATTACTGCTTCAGTTGGGCAATGCCTGGGTGTCCCTATTAGTACATTCCACCAGAATTAGCCCTTCAATGCTGCTGACAAACTCGTTATTAAAAACAATTTCTGTCCTGATCAAATGAACAAACCAACCCAGCTGGAATATTCACCCAGCCACCACTGAAGCAGCTTAAAAATCCTAGAGAGAAGATGGAGTCTCCAGCACAGGGGAGCTGCTGGGAGCAAATTCCAGTAACTTGGGAAAGCGACAGTATGGGCACCTACACATATGACAGAGCTCTGCTCCGATTAGCACACATCAGAGTAGACTCGATTAATTGAGTCTACTGTGAGTCTGCTGAAACGTGCTAATTAGTGCACTCCAGCAGCCTCTGCGTCACATGTATTCTGTGTCCCCACATTTCAAAATGGTTGAACAAGCTTTGGTTAAAGCAACCCCACTGCCATTTTGAAGCGTGGGACACTGAATACACGTGACACTGTGGGTGCTTTAATATCCAGGGGTCAAAAAAACCCATGGAAAACAAAAGCAGAGCAGCGCACACAGGGGCAGCATACACCACTCAAAACCAGAGCATGGCCAGCCAGAGCCATACTGCGGCTGCCAGTCAGACTCTGAGTGGCAGGATCGCTGCTGCTGCAGCCCCAAGGAGGACCCCAGGTAAGGCTACTGGGGCCATCCCAGTGCTGGCCCCAGTCTCCCCTACCCCACCCTGGACAACTAGCCGTGTACCAGAGGGCGCATGGCACAGACATTCCCTAGGGACAACTAGTGGTGGCACAAGGTGCACCACTGCTAGATGTCCCCTGGGAACCAAACATCCACACACATGTGGATGCAGCCTAAAAGTACAGCAGCAAGCAAACCAATAAAAATCACTGTCACTCCAACTTTGCTCCCTCTCCACAGTCTCCAAATGCAAGAGGGGAACGTGTATGCGGGTACAGCAATATAGCTAAATAGTTCTGATTTCTCTGAGCAGAAATTTAAAATGCTGCCATAACCAGTCAGACTCTTCTTTCTTTCAAGTTCATTTGAAAAATCAAATCACTTCATATCATGCCAGTTCACAGGTAATGGAACCATTTCCATCAGTCGTTCCCTAGACCTAACTTCTAGCTACTTCTAACAAACTGCCACTGGGATGCTTAACACAAAAATAATGAGAAACCATTCTTGGCATTTTTCTAGAACTTTTCATCCACAGAGCTCTAAGCAGGTCCAGTTTCGTTTTATGGATTACCTCTATTTTACAGCTGAGAAAATAGATACAGTACAGCTGACTCAGCCAAAACCAAATAGCAAATTGTTGGCACAGCCTGGAATAATACCCAAGTCTCCCAAATCCTAGTCCGGAGCTCTGCCCCAATGAATCATGTTACCTTGTACACTGTCTATGGAGGGATTAAACCCTCCCCACCCCCTTAATTTTTTTTTTTTTTTTTTTTTACAAGTTTTGCCATTGTGCTACATTTGAAATAAGGCTAAATCCAATAACCCCATGAAAAAGAAGTAATTGAATCCAGGGAGTCCTTAACAATTAAGCCAAATTAGGGTAAGACATGCATCAGGCATTCAGTATTTATATCACTGCTTACAACTGGAAGCAATCTCACGGCTCTGACTGTTTCAAACACCCCATCCCACGATTTAAACTTCTTGTCTACTAGAAGGGAAAGGATACCTGTAGACGTGCTCCTCTTCACTGGCACGGGAGGAAGGAGAGCTGATGCTCTCTCTGGGAACAGAAGCACTGGAGCTTTTGACAGCAGAGCTGTACACAGGAGACTGGGACTGAGGCTGTGGAAATAAGACTGGTTCAGCATTTTCAGCCTCCAATATAAGCGCATACACAGCAGTGAAGTCACATGCTACGAGCTCAGTACAGAGACCAACAACAATCAGCTCCATGACATATCAGCCCCAGCCCCCACCACCTCAGCTAACCCAGCAAATGTCTCATGCTCATTCTACCCTTGCCTAAGAATTATGTCTGAGCCAGACACCCCCCAACCTGCTTTCTACAGGCTGCAAGGTGGATGATTAATTCTAGTCACATTGTACTAGAATAGGGTTTTTGCCAAAACCATAGGGTTTTTGCCAAAACGCTGATGATGACAGGGCTTCAACTGGTATTTTATCATTGATGCAGAATACCGGGTGCCTAGGCTTTCTCCTCCCACAACTGCACCATCTTGCTGGGTATCCAGACTTCTCCCATCTCTACACTATTCCTGTCTGGAGGACACCCAAACTCGTCCTCACTCACTCCCTAAAACTCTTTCCCTTCCTCACACCTTCCATCACCCTAGATACACCCAAGCCACAGATGCAGGCTCCCATACCCTCCCTGCAGCACATATACACTTACCTGCTGGTGGATATATCTGGAGGTAGTGGGTTGCCACTGGTCTAAAGGGTCAATCACAGTCCCATTCAGGGCCTCACTAGAAGGAGGTGGTGGTACAGGGGGTGGCACTGTAATCTCCTGGTACGTATGGTTTCCAGTTGGGTAGGAATAAGGGGTCTCTTCTGACAGGAACACTGGCCGTTTGGAGATATGCGAGGTGGTGGACTCCAGGTCCGCTAGCAAGGCATCTGCAGAGACAAAATATGAACAGCCCCTTAGTCGTGGCTACATACAGTCCAGCTGTGTTTTTGCTCTCTTGTTCTGAGATTTTTTTCATTGCAGCTCCTGTGGGCAATTCGTTGTATGCCCTGAAAAGCCTGGGATAAAGATGCCATTTTCTAAAGCCCAGTCCTGAACGGGTTAATACAAAAACTTCTGCTAAAGGAAACACCAAGAGGTCCCAGAGAAGCCAGAAAAAAAACTCTCGTTCTAGGATTTTGTCCCAACCGTGAACAGCCAGAAGCCTTCGATCTCACTGCGTTTTGCAGTGGTGAAACCCGGAAGCAACCTGCCCAGAGAAAGCCTCATGTCAGGGTATTGACACCAACAAATTAAAGGCTGTGTATTATCATGAAATCATTAAATGTGGCCGCAAATGCTGCTTTCTGCAGGAAACAAGATCTCTGGAGGGGTTTTTCTCCGGAGCTCAAGCTGGCATAATAGAGACTTAAGTTTCAATCAGGGCACCAGCAAGCATTTGTGCTCAGCCTCCCCCGACAAAAAAAATTCCTCACTCAGCACAGAGCAAACCGCACAAACGGTTAACTGGATTCCCATGCCTGCCAGGTAAATGCAATTTCATCTCCTGGAAACAATTCTCAACTCACTGGGTGGAGACTGCTCACAAATTCCTGAAGGCAAGAAAAAACCTCCATCAGTTAGAAACACACACACTAGCATGCTAAACAGAGGGGAGCACAGCGGAGGAGGGTTATACCGTTCACAAGAACCTCCAGACTGGAGAAAGATATTCACTTTCATCTCTGAGATGAGATGAGATGAGAAAAAGCACTGCCATCATTCCAGCTCTCTTACACTCTGCCCTACCCAGGCCAACAGTTCTGCTTCTCACGCTGACTCACAGACATATCCCAACTTGTTCTGGGCATCCTGTCCTGTGATCTCTCCCAAGGGCCTGCTGCAATTCTTCCCCAATAATAGAAAGTCCAGGGTCCACTGCAGGTCTGGGCTGTACTTGTTTTCTAACCAAAGCCTTGCTGGCTGGGTGACTAACCCTGCAGAGGAGTGGCCGACTTCAGCGTACACCTCTTCAAAACTATTAGAAAAAAGGAGCTGGTCTGCTAGGGTCAGATGCATTCTTCATTACCAGAACATCATTCAAGACAGGTAGGACAGCTCAGAGATAGGAGCTGCTGCCAGAGTCCCGCTCTGTAACACCACTCATGTAGGATTAAAAGATGCAGCTGCCTCCAGAAGCTCCTTTAACTGCCCTCCTCCTGCAAGCTACATGGAAAATACAGCTAGATTGCTAGGACTCAGACAAAGCTCATCTTCAAGCCACAGGCTGGCCTCAAATAGCAGTGACAAGGCACTCCAGTGACGCTGTACTGCCCTTAAGCACGGAAGTCACTTGCCTCCTCAGAAACCACTTGCTAAATTGAGCTGCTCACACCAGCCAAACACATTCAGCTACCCTTGAGGGTGTAGCAAAGGGTCAAATAGCCTCTAAAGGATAACAGCATTGCAACATGCACACAGACATGGAAGGTGCAGCTTCCCCATTCCCCAAGAGCACTTCCCCCCCCATGGATCAAAGTTAAAGCCCTGGCAGAGAGGATGGCACATTAAATTAGTTCTACACCTTGAGTTTAGCCCAAAAGATGCTCCAAATCATCCGAACCACAATCGTCTTCCTGCAGTACCCAAAATATCCCAGAAACAGATTACCCAGAGAAACAGGCTGTCCACAGCTGGGAAGTCATCAGTTCGACTTTTTTTTTTTTTTTAAGCAAAAGAACAGCTGGTGGATTCCAGAACGCAGGACACGTACCGCAGGGAGCCGCTGAGGAGCTGCAGTTGCTCTGACCAGGCAAGTCCTATGATGATGTGGTTCCGTGTACATAATTTCCTGTACAAGTGCTATCAAAGAAGGTGCGGCTCTTTCATACATGCACTTCTCTCTACTAAAGCAAATCAAGCTCCACCAGAAAGCAAGAAAACCATGGAGACTCAAACCATAGGATTTTCAGTCTCAGAGCTGCAAAGAAGCAAGACTCCTGTCCCTGGTGATGTGAATACATCTGTACTTCACTGCTTTTCTCCTACTAAGGGACAAGCACAAGTAACCCCCCTTCCTTACCACGGAAATAACTCTTCATAGCTTTCTCACCCGTCAATGAGAGGCTGGGCAGAAGACCTGCCAATTTCTCTTATTTCATAAAACTAAGTGAAACTGGCTCAGTGAACTTGTTTAGCCCTGTGCATTTGGGCACATGTATGGGGTGGGGAATCTGGACATGACCACTGTACTCAGCCTGTGAAAGGGTTAAGGAGCAGACATTACACTTTAATGATTAACTCCCCCACTCCCATACCCTCCCTCTTCCTGACTTGAGCAAACACTGCAGAGCTGAGGAACAGGAAGCTGAAGGAGGAGGGGAGAAGGACTGGAGGGGGAATCACTCACAGTTACTCAACCAGAGACTAAGGGCTGGTGACAAATTGTGCTTCAGCTTCAAAAGTGATCTGGAAGCAGTTACGCATCCCCTAAAGTCTGTACACATTGGGAAACTAAGACAGGGAAGTTTATCTGCCCCCTCCAGAGCAGAGAGATCGCCACCCAGGACTCATTCTAACAATCGGCACAAGAGCAACGCTCAGTCCATAAGCTAACCTCAGGAGAACATCAAAAATCCCGCTATCAACAAAGCAAATGATTCAATCTTTCTTTTTTTTTTTATACAGTTTCTTTCACCACCAAAGTGCTCAAAACACTTTATGCCTGAGGTTTATGTCCAGCTGAGACACAAACGTGACCCTCTCTCAATGACACAGAAAAACAGGCAGACTCCTGCTTCGAAGGGAAAACTGACTCAGATCTCACACTAACTCCCAAAGAGATAACAGGGCCCAAGTAGTCATAGCTTGCCACACTGTGCCAGACTTTGGGACAACATCATGAGAAGTAGTAGCTCACCACACAGGCTGCTCCTAAGGATGTTAAAAGCTTCAGCTGATTACTTGGTTAATGAAGGGGTTCCCTTCTTTGTGCCCCCAGCATCCTCTCCTGGAACAGACAGCACCAAGTGAGGTAAGGATAAAACATCTTCACTGAATAATTTCAGCGTGTTAATGGATGCCGATACTTTATACCACTGCTGGCCAAGAGAGGGCATCATTACATCTCTACACTCACAGCAAGGTGGAACTTGATCGAGCATTTGCTAACTTGGCAGCAACATAGCTCTCCACTTGTTCGGCTCCGAAGAGCCAGGAATCTGCCCTTACTGCCAGCTCGTGCACTGACCTTCTGTCAAGCCCACTTACATTGCAACAGCGAACCCTGCAGAAGCCTGCACCCATGATCCAGCGCACACTGTTGAATTGCTAGGACTGCAACCCGAAATGTCAGTAATCACAGCACACATAGCAATAATGTTACAGTCTGACTTTTGATTTTAACATTTCCTGTTGGAGAATTTCTAGGGTAGAAGTAGAGCTTTAGCAGGTAGAAACCCTCCAAGCTCAAAAAGGGTCAGAGGCTTCCTTCCAGGGAATGATTTTGGCACTCTTGTAGCAACTGGATCGGTACAATATAATACTAGAATATCAGTTCACTGTGTCCTCACAGGAACACCCTTTCACAGGAAACAAAAAAGGAGGGCAGGCTCTCGGTTCTCAAGAAAAGAGGAGACAAATGTAAGGTGCCTTGCAAACCAAACTCCCACAGATTCACTGCACAAGAGACCTGGGGGCAAATGCAGTGAATCAACACTGTCCACTTACCAGTTACTAAACAGAAGCATGAGAACCACAAAGAAAACTATAGCTAGAACTACCCTCTAACATTGGGACTTCCATTTTCACTCTCCTGAAGTCAGATCTCTTAGTACTAACTAGTACTGCTGTCAGACAGGATGTGTAGAAAAGGGGGAACCTACCAAAATGATACTGATCTGTGCCAACTCTACCCTCCATCCACATCACTCCACTCTCACAGCTTGTAAAATACTGAATCAATTTTTAGAGATGAAAGACAACTAGGCAGCCCCAACACCCAAGCTGTGAGACGGCTTTACAAGGTTATACCTTGCTCTGTACACACGTGGATTCTCTCTCCAAGGCCACTAGACAGTTGACTGCTGACCTTGGCCAACAGTACACGCTGAGCCAGCTCATAAGCTAGAAGCAAACAGCAACCTAACTAGCTTTCCTGTGGCAAATCAGATGGGAAAAAGGAGGAGCCCTTGCTTGATCAAACCAAGCCTAAAATGGACTCCAGCTTCAGCTCAGAGTGCATGCCTCACTGATTTCAGAAGGCAAAGCACTCACATTCAAGCAGTTATTCTCTACCAGTTTTCCTGTGATATGAGGGATACTTAATGAATGATTGAAGACATGATACCAGGTATTACGACAGCACCCAGTCACAGTTGGGCACTAGGACCTCAGCTGGCCTTTCCATCATGAAACATTGCCAATAAATAATAATTATGCACTGCAGTGTCCCTGCTATTCTGATCTTTGAATCCCACAAGCAGCTCTGCCAATAGAGTTTGTTACCAACTGGTGGCTCTTAATATTGACTGCATTGCCTCAAGGTAGTTCCTGGCAACTGCCAATGCTGTCAATTATTTCAACTGTTGGGAACAGCGGTTCTCAAGGTGTGGTACATGCAGCACAGGGTCAGTTATACGGAAAGAGACATGTAGAGTAAGGATTGAGACATCAGGCCCACCACAGGATTTGCCTTATAAATAGGCAAAAAAGATAGAGAACTTCTTAGCATAAGTCTGCTACCAGTCCAAACAGCTCCACAAGTGTTAATCATCTCCAGAAGCAAGGCAAAGTTAGACACTGTACATTCCTGCCCTATCTCCCCTGCACTGCACTTGCACACGCGCACCCCGATGTCAGACAGAAGAATAGCTCATGCATTCCAAGGACTCTGATGCAGCTTCCCCTGCCATTCCCTGCATGTCAGCACTTGCTGTCCTGAGAACACAGTATCCTCAGGCAGAAGCAGCTCTACAAGCAGCCGCAAGGGCAAATGCCTAGGCTTCCCACACCCCAGGTTTGTCTGATGAAAGCATAAATGCCAGACTAAGATATCACAACAGCACAAAAAAACAGCACAAAACACTAGATTTGACCATGTTGAAAAATCCACAAGTGAGACACGAATTGGCCTAACCTTATTCTACACTGAAAACCAATTATGCACCAACCCAGCCAAAACATAGGTATGTGCCTGCCATCTGACAAACCATGAGGCCAACTGCCAGCTCAACGTTATGTAGTCCGGGACCCCACTATCCAAATCCATTTTACCTTGGAGTCACCCTTAAGCAAACCCTCTCATACAAAAAACACAACATGAAGACAACAGCAAAGGTGAGCACTTGTAACAACCATTCGAATCACTGCTCTGGCTCTCAGCGTCTCCTCTGCCGAGTATGCATGTCCTGCATGGGAGAGATCCATACATGCTGAGCGCCTTGATCCTGTTCTGAATGATAGCTACTGGTGCCTCACAGGATGCCTGAAGCCTACCAGCCTAAACGGTGTGTATTTGCTGCCTGGCATCATTCCACCTGACATCACAAGAGCAGTGACCAGTAAGATAAAATGATTGAAACAAACAGAAGATGCAAGGCACACGTGCAAGGCGCCATCCTGCAGCACACGTCTGAAGTCATGCAGGAGCTTCCTCACCAGCACCCAACCTCTCAATGCCACACCCAAGGAGACATGACTACAGATTTGGCCTGAAAGGCTGAAGAAAACACCCGACAGTGAAAAATGGACATTCCAGCAATGAAGTCTTTACCACCAGCAGCTGATGAACCATAGAAAAGGTGGCGATGTTTCAACCACCTACACACCAAAGGTTGGACACACCAAGAAACTGATGATGAAGTGGGGTTATACCACTGGTTCAACCACCTGCGATTGCAGCCCAAGGCCTCAGACTATGCAGCACCTGCTGCGATGTGCACTGCTTGAAGGCACATAGATTCATAGATGCAAGGGTTGGAAGGGACCTCAACAGATCATTGATGCCAACCCCTGCCTAGGCAGGAAAAAGTGCTGGGGTCGCATGACTCCAGCCAGATGCTTATGCAGCCTTCTCTTAAAGACCCTCAAGGTAGGGGAGAGCACCCTCTCCCTTGGAAGCCCATTCCAAATTTTGGCCACCTTTACCGTGAAGAAGTTTTTCCTGATATCTAACCTAAATCTGCTCTCTGTCAGTTTGTGACCATTGTTCCTTGTTACCCCAAGAGGCGCCCTGGTGAACAGAGCATCTCCGATCCCTTGCTGCGTCCCCCTAATGAATTTGCAGGCAGCCACAGGATCACCTCTCAGCCTTCTCTTGAGGAGGCTGAAAAGGTCCAGGTCCCTCAGTCTGTCCTCATAGGACTTGTCCTGTAAGCCCCTAACCATACGAGTCTATCAACCCTCTCGAGTCTATCAACATCCTTCTTGAAGTACTCCAACTGCGGTCTGACCAATACCACACAGAATCATAGAATCAGTGAGTCAGAAGGGACCTGGACAG
>NW_017729001.1:11034996-11044845 GCF_001723915.1 Gavialis gangeticus
CTACTTGCAAGCAGGAGAACAAGCTCCTCCTGCTTGTTCCCCATACTTCTTATTAGTGAAGAGACACCTTAATCCCCCCGAGAAAGCCCTGGGCACCCTGCCTTCCTGAGAGAAAACTGGTCCCTTGGTATATACCTAAGCTCTTACCTGGGCAGGTCCTACACCTGGCTGAGTTCTCTCTTGCTCCTGTGGATCCCCATCTCCCGACGAACTTAGCATAGAAGGGAAGTATCACTTCCTTGGATCTATTTGTCATGCATCCGCTGATGCATGATAAAGTGTGGTTAGCTTTGCTGATGATTTCGTCACACTGGTGACTCATGTTCATCTTGGAGTCCACTATGACTCTGAGATCCCTTTCCACTTCTGTGCTGCTGAGAGGGTCACTTCCCAGCCAGGTGTGCTGGATATTTTTGTGCTCTAGGTGCAGCACTCTGCACATGTCCTTGTTGTACTGCATCCCATTGTATACTGCCCACTTTTCTAACACGTCCAGGTCTGCCTGCAATCATTCCCTATCCTCCGGAGCGTGCACTTCACCCCCCAATTTAGTATTATCCGCGAACTTAGACAGAGTACACTCCACACCCACATCCAAGTCACTGATGAAGATATTGAAGAGCACAGGTCTAAGGGCCGAACCCTACAGGACCCCACTACCCACATCCTTCCAAGTCAATACCGACACATCTACTACCACTCTCTGCATGCGACCACTAAGCCAATTTGCTACCCTCCAGACCACCGGATGTAAACATCTATGTCACAGCCTCTTGATTTATTTATGAGGCTAGAATGAGATGCTGTATCAAAGGCCTTGCTAAAATCCAAGAAAATGACATCCACCTCTACTCCTGTGTTTAAGCATTTTGTGACCCTGTCATAAAACGAAACCAGATTGGTCAGGCATGATCTACCTGCTATGAATCCATGCTGGTTTCCCTGCTGTATTATTTTTCCCACTGGACTCCCACAGATATAATCCTTCATAATCTTTTCAAAGACCTTTCCAAGACATGTACAATGAAAGATTTTGCAAAGTACAATACACAAGCATGTAATAAAATGGTCAAATGTGGTATAGAGACATAAAGAAGAAGAATAGAGAACAGGGATGGAGAACAGAAGTAACTATTGTGGGACTCCTTTTACAGATGTATGTCAGCAAACGGACAGCTCTGCCTGAGCTCCTTCAGCAGGTGGGTTCAGCAAAGCCTCCTAAAACAGCGGTTCTCAACATTTTTTGTTCCAGGACCCATCTATAAATATCTATGGCCAGTCTTGACCCACTTGCCCCTCACTCCCAACCAACTTCCCCCAGACCCCCAGTGTGTGAGGCAAGGGGTGGGTACATGGGCCTTGCACGCTGGAACTCTGAAAGCCTACAAGGGAAAAGTAACGGTTTCCCACGTTTTTCTCCCTTTAAATAGGAGTCCATTTTTTAAAATTTACTTGCGACCTTTTCACATATGCTTGCAACCCACTTTAGGTTGCGACCCATAGTTTGAGAAATACTGTCCTAACTTCCCTATGGCATCAGGATTTCCTCTTTGTCCCCCTTCCCTCCCCCAAAGCCTATGCTTTTGATAGAGGAGAGAAGGCGATGCACAATACAACAGTAAAAGGAGTCATGGTAGAGCCTCCACCACGGCATGGCATGCAATGTGCAGCTGGCTTTCTCCCCAGCCTGGTCCTCATGCCACAGGCTCTTCCCCAATTGCTGAGCAGCACATAAAATTTTTACAAGTTTATTTTCCTAATGCTGTTTCCAGCCTAATTCAACCCCATGTCCAACTGCAAAGGAGTTCATGGAAAAAGTATTTTGTTCAAATATGACTGCAAATCTCACATCCACTGAGTTCTCAGCCAAGAGGCACTTGCTAGCTTTGTTACAGAAGCTCCTCTGAGGATCAGTTGAGAAGAGGATAGGCAGCATATCAGGGGGACAGTCCATTGAAGAAAGCATGCACATGCTTCCTTCCACCCCAAGTACCCATCCTTCCTGCTCCTGACAGCACACAGCACTAATCCCAGGCTGCAAGTTAGCATTACAGACACATTACATCATTAATTATCCCGCAGATGACAATGCTGGTGCCAGAAAAGATTCCCTAGGATTCCTACAAGCAGCTTGCCTCTCTTCACCATAAGATAAGCACCCAGGACATCAAAAAGGAACCGGTCTAAAGCATAAACTCTTCCTCTAATCAGCCTATTGATGGGGCAGGAATGGAAATGTGGCTAAAGAAAAATACCCCAGATGCTTGGGAAATACCACAGTTTACTTTTCAACAGCTGAAGTCCACATCTGTGAATCCTGATCCATCAGGCTGTTAGATTCCTATAGCTCTGCTTCCTGCTTGGACATCTGGAGACTGAGCAAGAACAAGGCTGTATCCAGGACTTTACAATCAGCCCCAGTACAGATCAAATCCTTCCAGTGTTCAGTCACAAAACCTGTCTCCTCCTGAGACTGCCACAGGAGATTCCCAGGCCCCCTACTGCTACAGGACCCAGGCATCCCAGCACAAAGTATACTGGGCAACAATGGTGCCATTTATTTGGGCACAGTTCTACGCTACCCCCACTGCAGCCAGACTTGCTAGAACACACATCTTCTCTCCATATCTGAATGCATGAGGACTCACCCACCACTCCCCAGAATTTTTTGGAACTACCTGATACAAGTTGTGGGGATCTCCAAGTGTCCTATCAAGCAGGACTAAAGAGTGCCAGATTCATCAGAATGGGTCTAAACCAGGGGTGTCAAACTCATCTGGCCCCACTGGGATGGTCAAGCACAACGAAAGGGACAGAATAATGGGGCTCTCTGGGCTGCATCCAGCCCATGGGCCATATGCTTGACACCCTTGGTCTAACCAAACCAGGACACAGACACTAAAGTAATGGTCACTAGCCAGTCCACATAAACCAACTGCAACGGAGTCTCTAGCCCTCCAGGGACACAGTGATATATGCTCTTCCACGGCCCTGTCAGCCTTGTACCTAAAAGATATGGCCTGCATTCAGATCTGTACACTTTCGCTAACCTCCTGCGAGACAGTCTTGCCATCTCTCCAAAATATAAGCCTTCAGGAGCTGAAGACACTTTTCTGTACACACTCTGCCCCAGTAAAACCCCAGAATCCAACCCTTAGCACTCTCCCTCCTCTCATCAGATGCAAATGAATCTTGCCTCCCTCAGAGCCAAAATTACATGAACTGAGCTTTTATTTGAAGGGAGACTGCTCAGGGCAGTAATACAATCCCCTGCAGAACAATTTTACATACTGAGTAAGTGCAGAGGAATGGGGAGCCTGGGTATATTTATCCTATTAAGCAGCCTTTCAGAAGGAACACTTGTAGCCCACTAAAAGAGCTGATCCAACAAAGACATGCTGGAGCCTCCCTCTCTGAATCCACCAAACAGAAGAGGCCTGCCCAAGCCCTGGCAGAAATCAAAACTGAAGGAGGGGAAAAGCAGAGGAGGGGGCACCAACAAAGGAAGGCCTGTCAGAAGTGTCACTCTGGCCTATCCTGGGGAAAAGAAGGATAGAATAATCAAAGAAAAGAAACAGAAATGAGGTGATTGGGAACAGGTAGGAGAATGCATGTAGTTAGCTCCCAGGCATGAGGAAGTGTAGGGACTAGCTCTTAAGGTATGGTATGTTTGCATGAAAAACTACAAGCAGGACTCTATGAAAGCACTGCAACTCAAGGACTACAACCCAAGCAATACTGGAACAGCAGTAAGTGTATGTTAGGTGAAGACTGAAACCTAAGATACCTGACCAATTTGCACACTGCAGAAAAAGTGCAAGGCTGCTTTGGCTTACTTTTAATTTAAGACACTTTGAAGGAGGCTATTTTAAATGTTTCCATCATTTAACTAATAATACATTGAGATTCTTTCAGAGGGCACTTGAAAATGCAAAAGTAGTTCATAGACATTAATGAATTAAGCCTCACAATCCTCTTGTGAAGCAGGAGTCAACTTCCATAGCCATTTTACAGATGGAGGAAAAAAAACTACTAGCTCAGAGAGAAATTAGTTAAGGTCCCACTGGTACTAGCAGCACAGACCAGCTGTGGGCATGGTTACCACCATAGTGTCTAGACCTGCCCTGGGCAAGGTTAACCAACATCAACAGCTACCCCGTGGTAGTGCTCCAAAGACAGCTGCTCCATTCAGGTTCTAACGTTCTGTCCATCCCCGAGCACCTCAGCATGCCACAGAAATTATGCCACAGACCAGACGCATCCTGACATCCTGTTCATGTGCCTCTGCTGAGGGGAAATGAGGTGTACACAGATATTTCTGATATGCCTTTACCCTTCCAGCTCTGGCCTTTAGAAAAAGTGAGGCAATATGTCTGCAGCACATCCTTACAGGCCTGCATGCATGCTCCAAAAATATACAAATTGCAGGAAACTGCCAACCTAGGCAAGGCCTCAGAAAGTCTCCAGAGCAGGAGGTGCACAGGTCACTCTATTCCAAGCTGCAGGAACAGACCAACGCAGTTCATGGCACTCCCAACAGTAGTTCATTCACTGCACAGGACAAGGAGCTGTGATAATGGGCAACCCTTGCTAGCAGCCAGCACCCCTTTGCCTTTACATCATCCTAGAAACAATTTCTAAAAAAAGCAAAGCCAAGGGCAGAATCTGAAACTCACACTTCCCTCTCCCTTCTCCTCCTGTCCCTGCAATTCACAGATCAGGCCAATGTCCCACTGGAGGAAAGTACTTCACCTCCAATACTTGGAGCCATGTGCTGATGCACAGCTCACAAACACAAGGTTGCTGGTTAAAGAAACCTCCATCCCCTTCTGCCCGAATCCTCATATGCATCTGCCAAAGCCATAGTAGAGGCAAAAGCTAGGCAGAAGCAGTTGTATGACAAGCTCCTTATACTCCCAGAGGTCTCCCCACTGCTTCCAGGCAGCTCTTCCATTTAAACTGACACTGTCATTTTGTTCTGTGACAGCCCCAAAAATCACAGCATGGCTCAGCCAACAGGGCTGCATGCATTGTACAGCCAACAGGGTCAGACTGCCCCACTCACCTCATACACCCCCTCTGCAGTGAATACAGGTACTTCACATGAGTGGCATCAGATTTTGACCCTGACCTCTCTGAGCAGCAGTCAATTATGCATGCTGCAGCAGCTCAGACAGCCCAGAACGTAAGCCTTATGATTTAAGTGGATTTCTCCAATATGCAGAGAAAAGAGCCCTATTTGTTCTGGACACTGAGAAAAATATAAGGATATTGCAACAGCTTTCCTGTAACTGGCCCCACCACTTCCTTCTAAGTTTACACTGACATTTTAGGACACATGCTGCAGCACATTTATGACACATTTGGCAGCATGCTGGACATGCTACAGATTGCGTGCACCTCTAGAGGTCAGCTCTTTGCTAGTTGCTTCCACAGTAGGAAGCCTTCAAAGGGACGCACATGGCCTCTACAGGAGATAGGAAGCTCACACTGTGGTTGTGTGCCAGAAGTCTCATGAGCCACAACTCCTCTTCTTGAACCAGCTCCTCAATTCACCCTCCCCCTGGCACTGAGGCAACAGAGTATGGCACTTGGGAATGTGGGTTCCATCCACATCACCTCCAGGACAGGTAATGAACTCTACCTTAACCAGACCCACAAAGCCCAATGGCATAGGTTTACAGATAGTGTGCAAGCTGAGAGAAGCTACAAGGTGCCTCAAAGATCACAGTCAGCACAACTCAAATCCATAGTACTTAACCACCCAAAGGCCAAACTATATAAGGAAACAACAAAAAGATTTTCCTAGTAACATTGAAAGTTTTCCATTTCTGCTTCAGTCAACCCTTGGAAGCAGGACTAGACTTACACTCAAGCAAGATGTAGAGAGAGACAGCAAATTTGTGCAAGAGATACCAGACAATGCATGCAAGAAGGAAATGCAAGAAGAGCAGTTAGCCACAGCTCTCCGCCCTGCCTCTGTACTGAGCACTTTACATTTTCTAACAGAACAGCTCCCAGGGATGTTTTACAATGCTTTGTTGTCATCCTTGCATGTAACAGACAGAACTAGCTGCTATTTGACCTCAAGGTTTCTGAAGGCCTTAAAACCCCAAAGTTGAAAAGGGGCTGGATAGCACCTGTAGTTATATATGCTAAGAAAATGTAGTTAAATCTCACAGGTGCTGGATGACTACTTACTCAGGCAGGAAGAAATGTTCCATAGCCAGGGTTAGATGCGAATTGCACAATAAACCAACTGAATTCTCTGCTGTTCAGATGTCACTCTCCAGAATATCCAGGGCTGGCCCCTGGCAAGAACAGAAAGGTGAACTTGATGGAACAATGAAGTGAAAAGCTATGAGGGCTCTCTCTCTGTTCTTGCTACTATAAGTGATGGGGAAGGCCACAAAAACAAATGCAGCCACTCCCAAGTTTCAAGAGTTAACTTATTCTGTTCACACCATCACTTTAGCCAGTCCACTACTATCAAAGAAATCCTGGGAGCAGTAATCCCTACTGTGCTGGAAGACCCAAGTTTTGACCAAAAAAAAAAAAATAGAAAAGAGAGAGAGATGACCACATTACTTAGCGTATTTGGTCTCTTTCAGTCCTGGATCCTTTTCAGCTGTTGTTGCCTCCAGGCCAGAATATTTGAACATCTTTGAAATAGTGCAACTTCTTGCCTGGGCTGAAGCCCAACTCAATTCCATTGCCGAATATCTGGCAGCTAATTCAGGGATTCTCAACTAGGGTATTGTGGCACCCTGGGGTGTCTTGAGACCCTTTCAAGGGCGCTGTGGGGTGCTGCACAACGTTAGCACTGCAAGGCATGCAAACATGATTCACAAGATAAATCCAGAGATTTCAAATAGTGTTAAAAACATTCTGACCTGTTGTAGGCTCTCAGTTTTTTGTACCAGACAAATGGCTCTATTATTTTTCTCTAGTCAGAAAATAAGTAACAATTAAGAGCTGGCATTTTCTGAAAGGCGCCTTGAGTCTAAAATGGTTGAGGACCATTGTGCTAATTTCTCTCCCTCTTTTTTTCTGCACCACATATGCTTTGTCAGCCAACACCAACTGTTCCCACCCATGAATAAACAAGACACCTTCGAGTTGTTCACTTTTCTTTTTAAGCCTAGTCCTATCTCAGCAAACACAGCAGAAAAACACAGCAACACACTGGGTTCTGTCACCTTCATGGATTGTTCCCCAATTATTAAATATATGAATGACTATAATGTGCTCTGCTCTACAGCAATCGCAAGTAACCGTCAGTTGAACAAAGTATGGCTGCCCCCCCACCCCCAAGAGAAAGAATCACAGGCACAAATCATAGTTGCTTGAAGCTAAAGGAAGAAACTATCCCTTTACTTTGAAGAGACATCAGTTCTCCCAACTCACAGGGCACTTTCCCATCCAGATTCACTGCAGAAAGCTAGGGCTCACAGACCCCGAGGCCAGGGCCTGCCTAAACGATGGGAAGGGACTGCCAAAGATGTGTAAACTCAGCCACAGAAACTCCTCCTCTGCAGCTTCAAAACAATCTCTAAAACAGAGTTAGGAAAGAGAGTTCAAGAAGTCACAAAGCCAGTGCATCCTGTGACACAGTCTATACCCCACCAGTCATCTCTCACAGCATGTACACAATGGCTGCTAGCACTCAGCCCATGTCCAGTGAGCTGTGGGGCAGCTCCCAGCATAGAGAAGCTGTGGAATGCCCAAGAATGATCTCTGCTCTGTAACAATATCCTGCATTTCATCCACAGATCTCAGAGGGCTTCACATACTAACCTTCACTACCCCCTGGTAACCAAAGAAATACTGTCCTTGCTTCAGAAAGGTAGAACAGGCGCACAGAGGACGATGGGGACTAACCCCATGTCAGCTGACAAGTCTATGGCAGATGGGAATAGCAAGTAGGTCACTTGACTCTCAATCACCCACTCAAAATACTGTATAATACCAAAATACAAGTTCTGCCACATGAACCTGAGACCCCCCTTCATAGCTCTGCCTGCTGCTGCACCACAGGGATGGATCTTTAGTAGAAAACTGGCCCCTCTTCAGGATGACTGTTACCGCACACTAAGGTAATCCCATACTGCGCCGTCTCAAACCACAGCACATTCTTACACTCCCTTGACCCTTGTGCACCAATAGAGATCATTCCTGACTTGAACTTTCTTCCAACACTCCAAATCAGAGAAACTTTCTATCTCACTCTGGGAAGTAATTCTCCTTCCCTGCCTGTCCTACCCTCTAATTTTCAAAGGCCAGGTGAGGTTTGGGGGAAACAGGAGCGAATAGGAAAGAATACCACCCGTCACTTCCCAGAAGCAAGTATGCAATATGTCATGCCTCTCACACCATGCCAACAGAGTATCACCATTTTGCATATGGGGAAATAGGTAAGTGAATTACCCATGGCCCTTGAGAAAAGCAGGGATAAGAACTTAAAGGTTCTTGCTCTCCACCCTATACTCAGACAATTCTGCACAAAACCTTTTAATGTCAGTTCTTCCACTCTCAGACTGGTTATCCCTCCAAGTTACATACCTTGTCTTGGGTATCTTTCTTTTTCCTTCACCAGAAAGAAATCAACCAAAGGAAAATGCTATGGGTATGGACATACAACACAACTCCTATGTACTTATTCTCTAGTAAGGAGCAGACACAAACAGCTCTCCCAAGCTAGCTGCCTGCAGTAGGTGCTATTATAGCACCTGGTCACTAAAGGCTCCTCGTGTAAAGGTTACTCCTGCTGAAAGAGCAGACACATACTTATACAGCTCCATAACTTCTATCAGTTACTCCTTATTCATCTCTGCTGTATGGTTCAGAAATGTGCACTACATATGCTACGCACATAACGAGATTGAACAGCTTCCATATGAGATGTCTGCGTAAGATCCTGAAAATAAAATGGGAAGACAGAATACCAAACGCCAGAAATACTGAAGCGTGCAGGACTGACACTAAGGAACCACTATCAAGAAGAGGAGGCTGCAATGGACCGGCCACATCAGGAGAATGGGAGGAGACTGTATCCTGAAGAATATTTTGTATAGTGAGATTTGAGATGGCTCTAGTAAGCAGGGTTACCCTCTATGACGATACCACAATGTGTGTAAAAATAATATGAAGTCATTCAACATCAATGTAGAAAACTGGGAGGAGTGCGCAGAACCCCATCCAATCTGGAGGGAACATCTTGCATTGGGTGCAGATGCAGAGGCTTGAAGCAAAGCAAGAAAAAAGAAAGCAGCATGCTGTAAATTTGGACTCCAACTCAGACAACATATGAATCTGTGGAATTTGTAATCAGTTGTGCTGCTCTTGACCTGGGCTCATCAGGCTTGCAACTCAAATTAAAGACAACAAAAAGTCTTTTTTTAGGTATGTAGGGAGTAAAAGGAAGGTGCAGGGCAGCATAGGACTCCTACTGAACAATTAGTGACAGAGAGGGAGGACAAGGCTGAGCTATTCAATGAGTTGTTTGCCTCGGTGTTCCTGAACAGGGCTCAAGATAAGTCTCCTAATGGGTTCTTAGATGGGCATCAGAGGGACACCAGCCCACCAACGTATCGACGCTGACTTGGTGCGGAGTCACTTGGATGGACTGGATGTGTTCAAGTCAGCAGGCCCAGATGAGCTGCATCCAAGAGTACTGAAGGAATTGGCCAGTGTCATAGCAGAACCACTGGCACGGCTGTTTGAGTGCTCGTGGTGCTCGGGTCAGGTTCCAGAGGACTGGAAAAGGGCCAACGTGATCCCTATTTTCAAGAAGGGGAGGAAGGAGGATCTGAGTAATTATAGGACAGTCAGTCTCACCTCCATCCTTGG
>NW_017729001.1:11045123-11051673 GCF_001723915.1 Gavialis gangeticus
CAAGAGAAGGCTGAGAGGTGATCCTGTGGCTGCCTGCAAATTCATTAGGGGGACGCAGCAAGGGATCGGAGATGCTCTGTTCACCAGGGCGCCTCTTGGGGTAACAAGGAACAATGGTCACAGACTGACAGAGAGCAGATTTAGGCTAAATATCAGGAAAACCTTCTTCACAGTAAGGGTGGCCAAAATGTGGAATGGGCTTCCAAGGGAGGTGGTGCTCTCCCCTACCTTGGGGGTCTTTCACAGAAGGCTGCATAAGCATCTGGCTGGGGTCATGTGACCCCAGCACTCTTTCCTGCCTAGGCAGGGGTTTCAGATTCAGTGATCTGTTGAGGTCCCTTCCAACCCCTGCATCCAGGAATCTATGAATCTACAAATAGATTCATCAGGGATCTGACTAAACTGCTTACATGTACACCAGCAGTTGCCTAACATAACTTCTATGAGTTACTTCTTACTTTTGGAGGGAGAACTTTATCCAAGCACGGAGTGGTTTACACTCATGCAAAGCTGTGTATTATATGTCCACCCCGCTTTTACTAGAGGTGTATCACCACCTTAGAAAGCTTAAAACATTTCACCCTCACTGACAAACAAGCTTCATTCAGCCAGTAAAAAAGTCTTTGCCTGGAGAGAAAAGGGAAAAAATGGATGTTACCTCATGTGGCTGTGGTTTGTTCTTTCTTACAAGGGTGGGGGAAAAGGGGAGGACAATTATTCACCTTTTCACAATGTAAAAATTCTTTCCCCCAAGTATTTACTTCCCCCTTTGTGCCAGGTGCTGCTTTGAAAAGGGGAGGTACAGGCTCTTCTTGGATCACTCTAATTCAAGAAGAACCAATCTAGAAGAGGGCTACTTAAGACCTCCATCCCTGAGACCAAGTAGGTCTACAGGCACTGCCAGAAAGCCACCCGAGACATTACCATGTTGCCACTGCCCACACAATTCTGTCTCTGGCTGGGAAGTATCTTAGCCCATACAAACAAGAATAGACAACATTGAACATTAATACCAAAACACTGCATTGAGCTGAACTGGGGTAAGAGGGCAGAAAGGTAAGCAGGGCCAGGAAATAAGCATGAACATTTCAGACTTGGCCAAAAAATCAAAACTTTGTCAGGACTGATCTGGGCCGAATCTGAACCACCATCCTTGGGATACAGATTCTATGATAAGTCCACTAAGCTATTCACTTCTCCACCTATTCTTTCACAGGGAAAACAGCAAGTGACTAGTCTGATAGTCATGGGAATTTCAGTTTGATGTAGACTTCTTCAAGAGAGTTTCTGGAGTGGGGATCAATACTCCAACAAAAAACAGGAGTTGACAACCTTGCTGAAGTACTGTCAGAAAAGCCATCATAAAACTAAATGAGGAGCTGCTGAACTAGGCCACCAGGCACAGCTTCCCAGAGTCAAGGTTACTGATCAAAACACCGGTACTGGTTCCCTCCTATTCCTACAGGAAGAGGGGCTCAGCCAAGCCAGTTATCTAAGGAACCAGACCCTTCCTGCTGTAGCAGCATGCAGCTCCTCTGCAAGAAACAGGTCAAACAAACAGGTCAAACACGCTATGCCACAGAATTGCACTGAAATGCCTTCAGAAAACTGCATAAAGGACACACAAACATGCCAATGCAGGTATGCACAGGGAACACTGAACCCCAGGCCAGATTCAGCACCAGAACACTGAGGAATTCCCATTGAATTCTGAACGACAAGCTCCAGCAGTGCGTGGCACAGGGGCGCCAGCTGGCATCAGGCCTAAAAACTGGAGACGAGCCAAATACAAAGTGGAGGGGGGTAGGCAGAGTACTGTCAAAGAAGATTCAGAACCGCCAAAATGAGCAGGTGGGAAGTTTGACTTCCCAGCATGCCATCTCCAAGCCGTGCTGCTCTCTCCACCCCAAATATTTGTCATCAGCCTCAAGTAATTAGCATCCGATCTACTAGAGCTTGGCTTCTCCTCCTAGCTACTGTAAGGAAAGAGATCTATTCTGGCAACCAAGATGGGAGCCTAACTAACCCCTTACTCTCCTTTCTGAGTAATCCCTATGTCTTCTGCCTCTTGGGGAAAAGCTCATCCTCTTTCTCCACCTGCAAGGATTCTTCCTTCCTTTAGCAAGGGTTTTACGTCTAAGCACCAGGCAATGTACTGCTAAGTCTTCTTGAAAAAATACAGACTAGATAACACCAGATACAGAGAAACACTGTGGTGGCTGATACTCTGTTGTCTACTCTGTTGAAGATCAGAGAGCTTGGAGCACAGCTTCACTGCACAGAAGCACACTGAGGGGAAGATGAGCACACTGCTGGGCAATACTCCATTTGCCCACTCACTCGCCTGCTTTGCCAGTGCAGGGAAGAAAAGTGCATTTTTTGAGCCCTGGGTGGATTTTAGTTGGTTACAAAGCCCAAGCAAGAAACCCTGACATAACTGGAGAAAGATATTGCAGGCACCCCGATCAGAAATTACAACAAAGAGCTTAGTATATTGGGAAAGATTAGAGTAGCAACATCAGTGGATACAACAGCAATACTGAATGATTTTCGCTACCCCAAGATTAACTGGCACATGTGGATCAGTTCCAACAAGCAAGATGACACCACAAACTATCATAAATTTGAGTAGCCTGAGCACCTGTGGATAAGGAAAGAAAAGATTGGTTCATCTGAGTGCAGGAGGTCTACAGAGCAGCTACCAGGGCCCAGAATGCTCAGATATCACAGGGCAACCCCTGACGGGAACAGTGATCAGCTTAAGAACTTGATCAATCATCCAAGGTGCCAAGCACCTTAGATTGCACTAGTGGCACTGGTAAATAAGGGCTGCTATCAGTCTATGAAGAGAATGGTTGTGATTGCAGCCAAGGAAAGAAATGAAAAACAAATTCACACACTACACAGTTTCCAATTTAATCTGTTTTTAAGAACTCTACCACAGACTAAACTAAAACATGGGTCCTAGAGCCCATAAAGCAAAAAACAGAAGAGTATAGTTCATGGCTAGGCAGAGAAATGACATGAGGTTTAAGAAGAAAAAATAGATCCCTTAAACAGTGGAAGTCCTGTCCAAACAGCATAAACAGATTTTAATATAAACTCTTCCAGGCAGGGTGCCAGTTATGGAAGTTCACACACACACACACACACACACACACACACACACACACACAGATCATGAAATGAAGGACATAAAGATAAGTAATTCATTCAATACAGCAGAAGCACAAACTCTGCCAGTGGAACTAAGGGGGCATCCAGGCCACCTAGGACAGAGGGACTAACAAAGGAGGAAGTCAGAAAAACATTTAATTTTATCAGTCTTTAATACAGAAAATTGGAAGGGCTTCCCTATTCTGAAGTTTCTTAAATGGGAGAACAGAATGCAGACAGAACAGATTGGAGCCTCCATAGAAGATATTATGCATCAACTTAGAGAAACTCACAGAAAATCCCTGGCATCAAAAGGCATTTCTCATAGAGTGCTAAAGGGAGAAAACAGGAGCAAATAAGGAGGATATGCAAACACACCCTTAGAAACACAACTGCACCTGAAGATGAAAAAGCCAGCACCAGAGCCTCATCTCAACACTAAATTAGGTGTTAGGGGCAGTGATTCTCAACCTTTTCAGATTCAAGGCACCTCCTATTAGGCTAAAGGCACCCCTCCTAAAATGTCAGCTCTTAGTTTTCATTCAATTTTTGACTACAGAAAAATAATACAACAACTCTTCTTTTGCAAAGAACAAAGAAAGATCACAGCAACTCAAAGTTCTTAACATTATAGATTCTTTTTGAAATTTCTGGGTTTATCATGTGAATCATGTCTGAACACCTTACAGTGCTAACATAGGGTGGCACCCTCTCTCATCCTTGAAAGGATCTCAAGGCACCCTAGTTGAGAATCAATACTGTGTTAGAGTATTAGAACACAAGTAGAGAGAATACATCTAACCAACAGATTTTGCTAACTTGGTTGAAGGTTTGTTTTTTCTGTTTTTATTTTTAAATTAAAAAAACACTGACAAGTGGGTTCTTTTAAGCTTGGGGTCAAACAAAGCACCGCTTAAAAAGATGGCTGTATTTTAAAAGGTGAAAGGTTTTTTGTTCTCCCTGCTGTACTGACATGTACAACAGTCTTTCCAAGAAACAGGGAACAGACTTGAAAGCAATACCAAACTTCTTACTTTATGAGACAAGACACCAGACGTGTGAATACTCAGCAATGAAACCATCCTATACAAAGTGCTACCAAAAGCACAAAGTAAACGGACTGGTAAAGGAACAAAAAGTTTCATGTACTTTTCAGTGACAACAATCTCAGGTTTTATTTCTAATGGCAGAAGGTAAAAACAGTTTCAGAAAGCAGTCTGTATTTTCACTTTGACAGAGTCCCTTAAATAAAACAGCAGAGAAAGGTGACCCTGTGGCCATAAATTGAATCAGTGACATCTTTCTAAATAAAGCTCTCCATGAAAACAACATGTAAGCAGGAGAGTAGTCATATGGATTAAAAATTAGCTAAATGCTATGGAAAAGTCTTAGTTAATAGCAGCTCCTCAGTTTGAAGGGAGGGAAATGCTAGATTCCTCAAAGGCTAATATGGAATGGAGTATATTGGATACTTTGGGAGGAGGAAGCAGGCAGTGATTTGGTGAAGCCTGCTGATGGTGCTAATGCAGTGGGGTTTTCAACAGGTGGTCATGGCCCCCCTCAGGGTCCACAGACTATATCTAAGGAATCCATGAAAGAGGTCTATGGTCAAATAAAAGTATGGGTATGTAAATACCCATACTTACAATTCAAATCAGTCCGCACCTCCATTCAGAATTTCCAAAGGGGACCGCAAATGAAAAAAGATTGAAAAATCACTGTGCTAATGTGTTTAGGCTGAAATTGTTTGTACCTTTTCCCAGCAATGATGCAAACACAGGGCCAAGGAATTTCATCAACATGTCCTGAAAACACAGGGCCCCAGAGAAAAGCAAGAAAGATTGTTAGAGATTTGGGGAGGCCCTGGAGCTAGTGAGAGTTAGCAAAAGTGAAGATAATTTACCTTGTAACAAGAAAAGAGTTGAAGAGGGCCTGAGAGAAGCTGTTTTACCTTCTCAGATCATAAAGAGAACCAAGGTCACATTTGTTCCATAGTATTGCCATTTATACCAGCCAGGATCATCAAGAGAAGTGCTGTTGTCATCTGTACTTATGCAACACAAGAAAATGCAGGGGTAATCAAACCCCTTACTTTAGGATGGAACCTAATAATCCGCAAAAAAAACAAAAAAATCAGGAAGAAACATCCTCTACTATGAACAGCGCTGCACAAAGGGTCAAATGCAGGTTAGATTCCCCCCCCCACACACACACACCTCCTTTCCCCTTGGCTCCCCTATATATGCACACACATGCACTCCTGTACAGCATTCAGCACAGACCACTGCCGAGGGCAAGATGCAGCACTTTGTGGTCAATCTGTCAGATCTGGTATGGCAACTTCTAAATTCACAGTTTAAAATATTGCCATGCTGAGCAAGAACTTTCAAAAAGGACTACAAAATGGAGCCATAACTGACTTCCTTTGCAACTACAGAGCATGACAAAAATGAAACCTAATGTTCTGGTCCTGAAAAGTAACCATGTCTGTGTAAGGAGGTTATTAAACACTGAAAACATATTCTTTTTTTCCTCCAATTGTTATAATGGTAAATTGTGACCTGGCCTTCCTGCTCTTCCCTTCATCATCCTTTCCCAGGAGTTTGTGACCTGCCCCTAGCTGGGAAGAGTCTTTTGTTTTTCAGTAGAGTTGGTGTATCGGTTCACCCTGCCCTTCACTTGTTTCATATCTACAGCATCAAAACCCGTGACCACAGTAGACTGCAGGCTGGAAGATGAAAGCCAAAGAGAACATTGGTTTAATTAAGGTGCACATGAGCAAAGACCTCAAGAAAAAAAAGTCTAAAATATAAGTGCAAAGAGCAAAAGAAATGTAGCTTGTTGCACCTGTACACCAACTAGATCCCCTCTTAAACGTCGAATCACATCTAGGCAAACCAGGCTTCTAGACCTGATCTAGCCTGAGGCTATGGGGTTACTACCAGGAATTCTTAGGTCAGCTCACAGAGGTAGTGAAGGCTAAGGATGTGGTAGTCATGGGGGACCTGAACTTCCTGGACATCTCCTGGGAAGAACAGACAGCCAGGTCTGACTGCTCACGTAAGTTCTTAGACAGAGTACAGGACCTCCATCTAACCCAGGAGGTGCACAGCCCCACCAGGGGAGACGCCTTGTTGGACCTAGTGCTGGCCATGGGTGATGACCTGGTGAGGGGGCTGCAGGTGTTCGACCACCTGGGCGACAGCGATCATCGCCTGCTGGAATTCACCATCCAGCGCAAGGTGGCAAAGGCATGCAGTAAGGCTGCAGCCCTAGATTTCAGGAGGGCAAACTTCAATGAGCTAAGGAGGATAGTTGGGGAAGCACTGAGGTCCCAGAGGGGAGGGAAGCCAGGTGTCCAAGGAGAGTGGTCGCTCCTTAAGGAGACGATCCT
>NW_017729001.1:11052059-11054093 GCF_001723915.1 Gavialis gangeticus
TTGTTGGCGCCGCACTTCAAGAGGGATGTGGACAGCATAGAGAGTGTCCAGAGGAGGGCCACTCGCATGATCAGGGGACAGCAGGGCAGGCTCTATGAGGAGAGGCTACGGGACCTGAACCTGTTCAGCCTCCAAAAGAGAAGGCTGAGGGGGGATCTAATGGCCTGTTATAAACTAGTCAGGGGGGGGATCAGCAGGCACTGGGGGAGTCACTACTCCCCCGTGCACTGCCAGGAGTGACCAGGAATAACGGTCACAAGCTGGCAGAGGGTAGGTTTAAGCTAGATATCAGGAGGTACTACTTCACGGTCAGGGTGGCTAGCATCTGGAACCAACTTCCAAGAGAAGTGGTACAGGCTCCTACCCTGGGGGTTTTTAAGAGGAGGTTAGATGAACACCTTGCTGGGATCATTTGACACAACATCTTTTTTCTAGCAATACACATTCATATATCTGATAGGTTTAAGTACCTTAGCCCTCTGCTGCTTTCAAAAGCACCAATAAAAACTCAATTCACCTTGCTAAAAGTACCTAAATTTAAAGAGTCTACAGAGAAGTTAAAAGAAATATTAGGTCTTGGGGCAATGAGCCATCAGCACATGAAGACAACCCTGCACAATATAAACTCCCCTTTCACCACACTCCCCCTCTTCTTCCAGCTCTGTGACAAATCCAAGTTTCACTGCTCAGAGCAGCTGGAAACTAGACCAAACCCAAACTCCCCCCTCTTCCCACCAAAAAATAAAAAATAAAAAACAGGCTGTTTCTGCCAAGTAAGCACTGAATATGCTGCATTCCATTTGATTAAAACAATTACTCAAGAGCCAGCCAAAAATTACATAAAGCTTCCTCTCTGCACCACCCCCATCCCCGTTCCTCCATTTCTCCCACCCAAACACACACACACCAAGCAGCTTCCCAGCTCTGCACACAGCACGTCCGTTAGCTATCACCCCATGGTGAGATCACGCTGGAGGAAGCAATGCAACCGCCTCAAATGTCATTGGTTATTCCATTCCTCATCCAAAAGAGACTTCCAAAACCTATGCAAGGTGACCAGAGACCAGACCCCAGCATACCCAAATGCACAGAGCTCTCTGCACCACCAAGTGGGTCCAACACACACATCCAACACACTTCTTTGCTTTTGTAAGCCAAGGTCACACTTGGAGGTAGTTTGGTATCTGACAGGCTCAAGAAGCAGACAACCTACTGCTGGCCCATACAGAAGGCTGAACAGTCTTTACTGTCTCTAACTTCTATAGACTATGACCCATGTTTCTAAACCAGTGGTCACCAACTGAATGAGGTCGACATTCAGAGGCTCCACGATCAGGAGCGGCAGGACACATGCGGGGGAGCAGCCAGGATGCAGTGCAGGAGGTAGTAGAGGCAGGACCCACATGGCTGGGCTGAGCCATACCCACTGCTGCTGGGCCCAGCCGGGTGAATGAGACAATCCCCCTCTACACCCCCTGCCACTGGGCCGGGCCAGGGGAGGGTCCAAGCCTGGGAGGCTCATCCACCACTGTACACACCTTGGCAGAGGCCCCGGGGGGGCACGTACCTCCCTGATCTGTGCATGGGGCAAGGCAGCCACCCCTGCACGCTGGGCTTTTCGCCTGGAGCCCTGCTGCAGCTGGCTTGGGAGCAGCCCAACACCATGTGTGTCCCGCCACCAGGCAGGCAGGAGATGAAGCTCAGCCCAGCAGCGGGAGGCACATGGTGTTGAGCCCCTCCTAAGCCAACTGCAGTGGGGCTTGGGGCACAAGCCCCAGCCCACAGCAGGAGCTGCCTCTGCTGCACACAGGTGGGGGGGGCATGTGCCCCCCGCCCCCGCAAATCCAATGGAGTGGAGGGCTGCTTTATTGCTCTGAGCTGCCAGTCCCAAGCTAGGGATGGCCTGCATCAGCCATGCAGTGCCAGGGATGGAGGCGGAACTGGAGCAAGATAGCTGTCCGGAAGTGGCAGCTCGGGTCAGGCACCGGTGGTGCTGGGAGACAGGTTGGGAGGGTGGCTACAGCAAATTTTCAG
>NW_017729001.1:11054371-11062548 GCF_001723915.1 Gavialis gangeticus
CTGTTGCCCCATCTGAGCTGCCACTCCCAGGCAGCTGCCCCACTCCAGTCCTGCCTCCGTCCCCAGCACCGTGCAGCTGATGCAGGCCACCTCCAGCTCGGTAGGTCTTTGGTTGCTTTTTAATTCCAGAAGTAATCTCCTACTTAAAATGCTTGGAGACCACTGATCTAAACAGACGCCAGAAACAGAGGGTTATGGAAGTGCCAGATTTAAGCAACTTGAAGCACAAGCGTAGCATGGTACAGCAGCTGGGCTTACTGCCCAAAAGATTAAACACCTACAGGCTGAGCTGAAAACTACAAGCCTGGGGTTATAAACAGGGATCCTGGTTTTCTCCGATAAAAAGAAATCCCCAATTTTCAGGTAAAAAACACTAATCCCAAACCCACATTTTTCTGAGTTCTGATCGAAATGAAATACCACTAATATATACATATGCCCACACATGCATATATTCTAATATTATAAAAGCCTAAGTCTGTCTGCCTGTCTGTCTGTCTGTAACACTTCACTCGCACTCTGATTGGCTGACGGAGACATGCAATCAGAGTGTTCCAAGCATGAGAGAACACCTCCATGATTCTGAAGCTGCAGGGAGGACTGCCTCGGCTCCCCCACCCCGCTCCCTCCAAGAGGCAGAGCAGCAGCAGCACGGGGCGTTAGGTGGTGGCACTCCATCCCAGCCCCCTCCCCGTGTCATTCTTGATGGGCAATTGGCTCGTATATATATTACTAACCAATTGCCTGTCAAGAATGATAAGGGGAGGGGGCGGGGATGGAGTGCCAGCACCTAACACCCCATGCTGCTGCTGTTCTGCCTCTTGGAGGGAGCAGGGTGGCCCCGGCTCCAACACCCCCTGTCCTGTTCTTGGTGCCACCATTGTCCCCCTCTGCCTCCGGCCCTTCAGTCCCCACCATCATGGCGGCACTCCGCTGTCTGTCCCTGTCTGTGTAGGGCACTCTTACTGACTGCCGAAACAGACAATCAGAGCGCAAATAAAGCATTACAGACAGAGACAGACTTAGGCTTTTATAATATTAGAATATAGACACACATACAAAAACTAGCCAAGTGCCTGTCCAATAATGATGGGCGCTGGGGGGGAGGGGCAGATGGGACAAAGGCCTGCATCCAGCTCTGCCCCTCCCCCCACTTCAGGGCCAGGGCCCCCCCCCCATCACCACCACCTGCAGGGACAGGGGGCTGGGCTAGCGCGCCCAGCCCTGGGCCCTGTCCCCTCTGTGCCATCATGGCAGCTCTCCGCTGCCTGCTGTCCATAATGCTGTAGTCACACTCTGACTAGCTGCCGAGACAGCCAATCAGAGTGCAAATAAAATGTTATGGGCAGACAGACTAAGGCCACAGAAAAATGTAGATTTGGGGTTACTTTTTTAATCTGAAAATTGGGGTTTTTTGCTTTTTTTTTTTTTTAAATCAGAGAAAACCAGGATCCCAGGTTATAAGACCCTTCCTGACAATTCATTCCAAGCTGGACTGGCAAGTTAAGAGCTCTTCACATTTCACAGCAGGAATAAAGACAAGCTTCTCCTGGCAAGCATCACTCACCCACCCAAAACACTGTGTTGGCCACTGATAAAGAGATTTCATGACGTGAATGAAATGGCATTTCTTCCCTTCCCCCAGTGCTCCAGCTCTCTGCATGGATCCTATCTAGCTGCTGGAGCTGCCCACAGCCAGCCAGAACAGTTCCAGCTGTATATCACACTGTCTTATCAACCTAGGTTGCCAAGGGAGAACTTTGCTGCACAAAACCACAAGCGAGGGGAGGGGGAATCATGCTGTCCAGCTTAGAAACACAACTCCCAAACAAGACCCTAAGGGCCAGTCTTGAGACCAACGAATAATTGGCACTAACAGAATGAGTCACAGGACACCTGCCAGCAGTCAGGACAGGTGAGGGAAAAAAGCGCATCAGACAGCAAAACAAAATATGGAGTGGACAAGGAGGCAGCCACTGCACCTCACCCATCCATCCCAGCAGCTTAATGCCCCACAAACTGTAAGAGTGACCTCCAGTAATGCCCAGAGACTCTAAGGACCTTCTGCCTCTTTCTTTAGTTTCAGGGATAATGCTTCCCTACTCAGAGGAGGCTCTGTTAATGTGTATTAAGCGGCCCCATTCAGTATCTCCAGTCTGAAAGAATCTATTTTCCTATGAGAAACCCTGAGCTGTATTTTTAACCATCAAAGAGGGTTGGAAAGGTGAAACCTGAAGTCCCTAATCTACAGCAACTCATTTACAGCTCACTTGCCCGAACACTCTCTATTCCTGGCACTTTTTTATCACATGATCATGAAAAGCTTCCTTCTACTCTGAGCCTAAAGATAACTATAAACTCCCCTCTGACATGGAGCCCGAGCCCTATACTCATCTTGCTCTCCACAGATGGAAGTGAAGTGAGATAGTAGCAGCAAGATAGACAGGCAAAGGATTAATTCTGTCTGAAAGCTCTATTTTGTGACACAACTGTAGGCTGGGCTATTCCTGGAGACCCCATACTGTTTGATTTACGACAAAGTCATTTAAAGCTCTAGCTGCCCATGCAGCAAGGATTATTCTCTGGTGCAGCAGCTACTATTCTAGACTTTCCTTCCTCCAGGTCAGTTGTGAAATGCCTTGTGAGCTAAATGAGTGAAATGGATAGTGCAGTGCATGAGATCAAGATGGACTCCACCATGTGCTGTCAGCCAGACAAACTCTGGAACAGCCCAGATTCCAGGATCTGAAAGGATGTTCAACATGAACTCTGGGGGAAAAGACAGCAGAGCAAATTGGATTGAAGTAATCTAACTATATTAAAATATTTAAATAATATAATCTAAGCTTCTTTAGAATGCAGGAAAAGTCCAACACAGGCAAGACAAGAAGGAGTCAAAGACAATGAATTTTAAAAACTCTGCTTAGGTAGCTGACCACAGGATTTTTCAGTCTTTAGCCTGTTTTCCACAAAAGCAGCAGTCCCAGTCTCAGTTAGGAAGACAGACTTCCTGCACTAGACATGAAATCACTCTTCAGTTATACAAGAGGAACTCCATCCACATCAACGAAGAGAAAGTGTGCCAGACTCCTGATCAGAATGAACCTGGAACCCCAGAGCCAGCTCCTGTAGCTGAAACATAAGAAATGTTTTTGGCTCCAGTTACAATTTTCCTTGGTTTATCACGTTCGGATTTAAGAGAGTACTGCTGGGAAGAGCAGACCAATGATCTATGCATCTATGTTAAAGTGTGGTTTTAACATGTGCTATAATGGTCAGATTGAAGCCCAGCTACCCTCCTCCCCACTACGTGGTCACTACTGTACAGTTCTGACAAGGCCAAATGCAGAAAAAAGTTTTGGCCACTTCCTCTATGTCAAAACCATAACCACACTATTTTTACATAGCATTTATATAGATAAAGCATCACAAAACCATTAACACTCAGTCAAATGCTAATATAAAGAAAACATTAGAGTGAACTAATTGCAAGGGACTGGGAAAAGAAAAGCTCCAGAAAACAAAGAGCAACCTCTTCCTCAACTCTGCAGTCATGACCTGTCACAGCCATGGACACTAAAGAGGAACCAACAGGAGAGAGAAAGGCAAGAGATCAGAAAAGCAGGGAGGAATATGTCAGAGAAAAATTACAAAAAGATTCAGGCAGGTTTAAACTAGATTCACATTTGGATTTCTTTGTGAAGGTGATGGGAGGTAGTTGAGTTACACTTCCCAGCTTTATAGATGGAAGACATTTTAGAAAGGCAAAGTGCTTGGCAAATATTAATTTGCCCCCTGAATATAAGGGGCTGCCATCCTGATTTTACAAAAGAGGACATGTTCCCAAGATCACAGAGTAAATCTATGTAAAAGGCTAGAACAGAACCAAGGGTTCCCAATTCCCTTTCTTGGGCATTAACATCTGGGCACAACAGTCAACCATGGTAATCTGTACTCCATTAAACTCTGCCCACTAAAGAGGCTTTACACCTCTCTTCCAAAGAGCAGCAATGTAGTATATATAGTAAACTCCAGCACCCAGAAATCAAAAATAAGATATGTAAAATCAACTCTGCATCAGAAGAGAGAGCTTGAACAGGGACCTTAGTCTCCTCTCACTCATACTGTTTGTGTGGCAATGCAACTCCACTGAGTTTAGAGTTACTCCTGATTTTCACTAGTGTAAATGAAAGGAGATTCCTAAAGTTTGTGGAATCTCCTTTCAAACAAACTTTAGGAATCAAGATTCATGTCTTTTATTTCTGGTTCTGCCATGAATTTGCAGCGTAACCATGGGCAAGCCCCCTACCCTCTCTGCACCTCAATTCCACCAGCTCTACCTAGACAAAGGAAGTTTGCACAGATACAAAACTAACACAAACGAAGTCACCCAATATAAAGATACCTGACAAAGGACCAAGACCTGTTTTGTGTTGGTGCAGTTTCAGCAGCAGTGCAAAACCCTAAAGCCTAAATCAGGTGGAGTTTTAAAGGTTGCAGTTGAAGAAGGGAAAATAATATGGACTAACTTCAAGGGAGGTCATGCAGATTATGAATGTCTGTGAAACTCTAAGACATCTAAGTGGAGAATTAAACTCCAGCTGAGCTTTCTCAGTAATAAAAAAACTGTTCCCCTTGAGCTATGAGTATTATAAACATGAAAAGAGAACATAAGAGAGGCATCTGAAGAAATATTTGAAAAGTAGATTGCAAGGACCACTCAGGAAAAGAGGGGACCCAAAAAGACAGATGGACAACCTTCAAGGATAATAAGATCTCTGCAAAGTTATCCATTCATTTTTATAAATGCAATGGAGATGGTGTCACAGGATCCATTTCAACTAGGCGGGCAGCTGAACACTTGGATATGTTGACCTCTCCCAGTCAGAGACAAAGGAGCTAAAGACATCACAGAGTCCAGACTTTCCATGGAAATACAGCAGCAAGAAAAGAAGCCTCTCTCTGCATCACACACTGCTTGAAGCAGAGGACTCCCTGTCTGTGTTGCCCAGGACAATAAAGTCCCTGTTTAAGGAGGGTCAAAACAGCTAAGAAACTGAATCAAGTCAGACCCCTATTGTGCTGGGTATTGAGCCCTGTTTACAGTCTTCTCACCCAGCAACAGCAAGGATTCAGAAACCTGAGCCAGCCTAGAGTCAAGGGGATGAATGACTTCAGCAGCATTTCTCACCAACACCATTTCCTGGGTGTAGCCCACAATGAGCAATTTCACACTGAACAGTCAATATGATGGGCCCAGTACTGACTACACATTACAACCAAAGTAACGGAAATGAGTCAGGCAGACAAAACTACCCCAAGGATCCTGGTTTTCTCTGTTTAAAAATCGTAAATTCTCTGATTTTTTGGGGCACAAATTCTCTGATTAAAAACCCCAAATCCACGATTAAAATGAAAGGCCATTATATATATAGGCATCAGTTGAACACAATGTTTTACTGATATATTTACAGTTTTAAAGCAATTTGGAAGTCCACCAGTGCCTCACAAGTGCTATAATAAAATAAAGTCTAAATGCCTATATATTTTGGCTTTTGATTTTGGTTTTTTCATCATGAAAAAAGTCAGAGCTCCTGCTGCCCTCTCACTCATCAGCACACAGATCTAACTATGGTTGCCCCCCACACCCAATGCCTTGTGGTGCTGAGCAGCCCTGATATGCTGTTGCCCCTCACTCCCATGCCACAGCCCACCCCCACCCCAGTCCTGCCAATTTTAACCTAAACTGGAACCAAACCATCATGTGCCCTGTCCTACTGAACCACAGTGGGAACCAGGGCCACGAAAAAATCACTGGGGTCACTAGTTAGACTTGGATCACTGGTTAGGCCGAAGTTACTGGTTAAGTGGGGGTGACCACTTAGCCCAACAACCCAATTGAGGTGACCAGTTCAGTGTTCATTAAAACTGCCTGTAGCATTTTTTTTTTTAAGGGGTGCACCAATAAGAGATTTTTGTGGCTGATACCAATAGCCGATTTTTAAGGATGCACATTGGCTGATACCGATCCAATTTCCAATACCCAGCCTGGCAGCTTGAAGAGCAGTGTCTAGCTGGTAAATCTGTTATGGTGGAAGAGTTGGGGGGGCAGGGAAGGGGCATATTGAGGCTCCTGCGGTGAGGGAGGAAGTGGGGCTGAGGAAGACACTGCCCAGCCGGGGCAGAGCGAGGCAAGGCACAGGACAGAGCCGCAGCTCTCTCAGGGGTGCAGGGAGGAGGGGGAAGGCTCCTGCTGCTGTACACACCCTGGGAAGGCACGGGTAGTGTGTGCCCCTGGATCTGCATAGGGCAGGACAGGCTGCTGCTGTGGGCTAGGGCTGGGGCTGGGCTGGGCTCTTCCCTGCAGTGGGGCTGGGCTGGGCTGGGCTGCACTCATAGCAGGCTGCAGCGGCACTGGGAGGGGATTATGCGGGGGCTGTAGCCCCCTCAATATTTGCTGTAGCTCCCCCATTCCCCCCTCCTAGCACCACCACCCACTCCAAGCACAGCCAGGCCCAGCCACCACCAGGAAGAGCCCAGCGCAGGCCCAGCCTGCAGCAGCAGCCTGCGCATGCCCTGTGCAGATCCTGGCACCAGATGTCCCCTCCATGCCCTCCCAGTGTGCACACAGCTGCCCCCCCGCCCCCCCCAACAGCCCCAGGACAAGCCACAGCTCCATCCTACACCCCATCCCGTCCATCCTGGCTGGGCAACCACACCCCCAGCCCCACTCCCTCCTTTACCACAGGGGCCACAGAAAACCTGCAAGTGGTATGTGGAAGGCTGGGAGGAGGGGCACACACATACACAGTGTGTGAAGCAGCACCCAGCAGGTAAGTGTGCTGGGGGGGAACGGGGGGGGGGGGGGAGGGCTGGGTTGAATGGGGCCCCAAGGCAGGTGGTAGGACAGTCAGAGCCCTGGGCTGCTCATCCAGGGGTGGAGGGAGGCTCCCCCCACTGCACACATCCCAGGGGAGGCATCGGAGGCACATACACACCAGGCGGGCTGAACACTGTGTGCTGGGCTCTGCACCCCACTGCTACTAGCTCAGGAGCCGCAAACAATGTCAGGTGCGTCCCACCGCCAGGTGCATCTTGTCACCAGGCTGCACCGTGTGGAAGGCACATGCTATAGCTCCCGAGGCAATGGCAGCAGGACATAGAGCCCAGCACACAGCCCGCCTCTACCCCGCACACAAATCTGGGAGTCCCCCTGCACGAGCTGCCCAGGGCTCCAACCGTGCCTCCCATGCCTCCCCCGGGCATAGACAGATCCCAGGGGCTACTACCAATTTGGGACCCCCAGGATCCTTATCAACAGGGAAGTGAAAGCTGCAGTTTTAAACTTGGTGCCATTTTTGTCTCTGCTGGGAAACATCAAATTTAAAATTTCAGCTTTCACATTGTTTACCTGTGAGCTGGGAACAGGGCCCCTCCAGCAATGGGGCTGAGGGGGCAGCCAGGGCCAGGCTGGGCCAGCAACAACACACTGCGCTTCTGCAGGCAGGTAGGCGGCAGTGCTGGGAGGGCCTTGGGGGCTATGGCCACCCCAAAATTCATCTTGGCTCCCCCGCATAGCTACCCCTCCTACTGGTGCTGCCCACCCACAGAGGTGTGGCACAGTGCTCCTGGCTTAACACCATGCATCTTTGCAGCCACACAGGACACAGCCAGGAAACAGCTCCCTGCAGGTAAGTCTAATACAGAGCAGGAGGAGCTAGACAGAGCTGTGGGCAGGTTGTGGCAAGAGGAGGGGGCGGGGGGCCTGCCTCAGAGTGATTGAGAGTTGGGGAGGGAAAAAGTCCTGTGAGGGGAAAGTGTGTGTGTGTGCACGTGTCCATGCATGCATCTGCGTGAAAAAATTGCTGGTAGTACTTAAGGCTGTATCGTTTTAAATTGGCGGTATGCAATCTGTCAGAGTTTGGGAACCGCTGGTCTACATGATTAACAGAGAATGGAGTTAAATGTAGGTAAACAGCTGTAAATAAATACTACTGCTTTTTTAGTGGACCCTTATTCTTACAACCACTTACAGTCAACTAGTTCCAAATGCCTATTTCCAAAACTGACTTAACACTTCATGCAGTTGTAGCAAGTAGGAGGTGGAGAGGGAGGGGGCAAACAGGCTCCTAGGGTCTGTGGAGCAATGGAGGCTGGGAGCATGCCTGCAGGGGCTG
>NW_017729001.1:11063191-11064476 GCF_001723915.1 Gavialis gangeticus
AGCTGCCTGGCCTGGCACAATGGCACATGGATGGCAGCAGCAGCTCATCACCTGCCCCAGCCTCTGACACACTGCAGTGTCCCATGCTGCAGTGCTGTACCATGGCCACTGCCGCCTCCTCACAGGAGTGGGCGACTGGGCAGGTATCCTGGCTACTCAACACTGCTAGGCACCTGCCCACCCATCCCCAGCGGGGCATGGGGATGCTGTCTGGATTCTCCCATGCTGGCCTGAGAGTACCTGTGGACACCTCCCCACTCCCTCAGCCCCCACCCACACACTCCCACCCTGCCCCGCTGGCTCTTCCCACAGCCCCCAACCCCCCCTCAGCCCTGGCAGGCACCAACACCTGCAACCGCACCCAACCCACAGGGCCCTCCCCAGCCCTGCCAGTGCCCCCCATCCCCAGCCTGCAGCCCCCCACCTCCTTCCAGCCCACAGCACACCCCACTTTCCCACCTGGAGCCTTTGGGGTAAGTGAGCCTGAGCCAAGCCCTGGCTAAATCAAGAGTCTCAGGCCCTGTCCCGCCTTCACATGCTTTACACTGAACAGTTACAATAAAAATTCTCAGTCATTTTTAAAAGGAAGTCATGCTTGTTTCAGCTGGATTTTGCAATCCCAAAAAGCAGCACAGAACCTGAAAATTTTAAAGCCACTAAAGAAGAGCTGCTAAAAAAAGAACAATTTTCAAATGTGACTTACTAAAATAGTTAAATAAAAAGCACAAAATCTAACAGAGGTTTGCAAAGTCTGCAGCTCCATCCTGTCAGTGAAGACAGTTTTTGGGTACTAACATCTACCTCAATGCTCAGAAATCCAAATTTTGTAATGATGTGTAGTCCACAAGAACCAAAGATAAAGAATTAAGTGAAACAGACTTTTTTTTTGTCTAAATCACTGGTGCTCAACCTCCAGTCCACAGGGCTCTCCATGAGTTTGGAAAATTTGGTGGCAGGGGAGAGGTGGCAGCATTAACTGCTGTGGCTCCCCTGACAGCCAGATGACAGTCCCATGCACTGAATTCAGGGTCACTCCATAGCCAAATCCACTTCACGACCAGATCGGGCACATGGAGTCAGGCCAGCACATGGTATCAATACAGTCAGATCCAGTGCGTAGAGCCAGATGGGTGTGCCAGACTGCCCCTGCAGATGACCCCACCGGGTGACTCTGGCACAGGTCCATGGACTGATCTCACCCATGGGTTTCATTTAGTCCACAAACTAGCCCCATTACCATTCACCTAGGCAGCCGGCAGGGCCAGAAGGCTGCACACCCCGGTCT
>NW_017729001.1:11069476-11071449 GCF_001723915.1 Gavialis gangeticus
TGTCTCTGCTGGGAAACATCAAATTTAAAATTTCAGCTTTCACATTGTTTACCTGTGAGCTGGGAACAGGGCCCCTCCAGCAATGGGGCTGAGGGGGCAGCCAGGGCCAGGCTGGGCCAGCAACAACACACTGCGCTTCTGCAGGCAGGTAGGCGGCAGTGCTGGGAGGGCCTTGGGGGCTATGGCCACCCCAAAATTCATCTTGGCTCCCCCGCATAGCTACCCCTCCTACTGGTGCTGCCCACCCACAGAGGTGTGGCACAGTGCTCCTGGCTTAACACCATGCATCTTTGCAGCCACACAGGACACAGCCAGGAAACAGCTCCCTGCAGGTAAGTCTAATACAGAGCAGGAGGAGCTAGACAGAGCTGTGGGCAGGTTGTGGCAAGAGGAGGGGGCGGGGGGCCTGCCTCAGAGTGATTGAGAGTTGGGGAGGGAAAAAGTCCTGTGAGGGGAAAGTGTGTGTGTGTGCACGTGTCCATGCATGCATCTGCGTGAAAAAATTGCTGGTAGTACTTAAGGCTGTATCGTTTTAAATTGGCGGTATGCAATCTGTCAGAGTTTGGGAACCGCTGGTCTACATGATTAACAGAGAATGGAGTTAAATGTAGGTAAACAGCTGTAAATAAATACTACTGCTTTTTTAGTGGACCCTTATTCTTACAACCACTTACAGTCAACTAGTTCCAAATGCCTATTTCCAAAACTGACTTAACACTTCATGCAGTTGTAGCAAGTAGGAGGTGGAGAGGGAGGGGGCAAACAGGCTCCTAGGGTCTGTGGAGCAATGGAGGCTGGGAGCATGCCTGCAGGGGCTGTGAAGGGGTGGAAGACTTGGGGCAGGCTGCCTGGCTGGGAGGGAGTGGGCTGTGAAGAAGTCCCTAGGTAGTCCCACAGGGCGTGGGGGGGGCTGGAGCCACAGCTGAGACCACTCGGTACGCCCCAGGCAATTATGCGCAGAAAAACTCAAAATTACACAAAATTAATTATTTATTTTTTACAAATTAAACTAAATATACCAAACACTATTTGAACCTTCTTTAGAAATATATGCAGGTACTTTGTACGGTTGGGGGGTAGATGTGGTGGGGGTGGGGTGTGGGGAGGTGAGTATGGGAGTACATAGGATCCGTGGGCAGGTGTGGGGTTTATGGTGCACAGCCACCATCCCTGGTGGCTCAGCAGCAGCAAGTGCTGGGCCCTCAAGGTGCTCATGGCCACAGCAGGCAGAGCCCCTGGTAGCGTGCGCCTCTGGCCGAGTCCGAGGGCCTGCACATGCTGGCAAGAAGCCAGCCCAGCCCACTGGCGCACACCTTCAAACCAGACCGGACTGTTTCCATGCCAGCACACATGGATCGCAGCACTGCAGGTGGAAGGCACACCGTTGGGTTGGGCGGGCCCCGGGTCTCCATGCGCAGCTTCCTGCTGAAGTGCTGAAAGCCCCATGTGGAGGCACAAAGACAGCCGGCCTGGCCTGATGGCACATGGACCAGGAGCCACACCCCATCGGGCCTGACAGGTGCCAAGCCTCCACATGGGGCTTCCAGCACTCCCCATGCCTCCACATGGGGCTCCTGCTTGCCTCTACATGCAGCTTCCCACTGGAGTGCTGGAAGCCCCACATGGAGGCACCGAGCTGCCTGGCCTGGCACAATGGCACATGGATGGCAGCAGCAGCTCATCACCTGCCCCAGCCTCTGACACACTGCAGTGTCCCATGCTGCAGTGCTGTACCATGGCCACTGCCGCCTCCTCACAGGAGTGGGCGACTGGGCAGGTATCCTGGCTACTCAACACTGCTAGGCACCTGCCCACCCATCCCCAGCGGGGCATGGGGATGCTGTCTGGATTCTCCCATGCTGGCCTGAGAGTACCTGTGGACACCTCCCCACTCCCTCAGCCCCCACCCACACACTCCCACCCTGCCCCGCTGGCTCTTCCCACAGCCCCCAACCCCCCCTCAGCCCTGGCAG
>NW_017729001.1:11072583-11074453 GCF_001723915.1 Gavialis gangeticus
TCAATACAGTCAGATCCAGTGCGTAGAGCCAGATGGGTGTGCCAGACTGCCCCTGCAGATGACCCCACCGGGTGACTCTGGCACAGGTCCATGGACTGATCTCACCCATGGGTTTCATTTAGTCCACAAACTAGCCCCATTACCATTCACCTAGGCAGCCGGCAGGGCCAGAAGGCTGCACACCCCGGTCTAAACTGAGTGAAAAGCAGCACACATCATCCCAAAGGAAAAGTAATCGAGAGGTTAAAACAGTATCATACAAAGTTTGTTTGTTTTTTTAATGAAGTTCACTGTCTAATAAAAATTATATTTTATTATAGAAGGAAGAGTAATTCCTACACAGAGCTTGCTTCTGCCATGCTATAAGGAAAGACAAGGAAACCTAATCAAGCTACATCTCCAATTGACTGAAGAACTGCAAATGCAAGGCTATCCCCAGATGGCAGGTCCAATACTGTAACTACCTAGGAAATAAGTCAGATTTCTTTTTTGTGAGTGTGGTAGATTCTAGTAAGCTGGCTATATGGATACCTGGTCGGACCCAATGGAGCACCACAAGCACTGTCTTCAGTATCCTAGTCTGCCACCTGATATAATCACAAGCAAGAGTATTTGGTGGTTCTCATGCTGTGAGTACCCATGACATCCTTTCCTGCTGTACATTACACTGCATTGTTCTCTAGTATTCTACAGGCAGAAGAGGAGCAGATCCTGCAATTAGGGCTCTCCCTCCTTTTCAGACTGTAATTGCAGTTTACACACTAGTGGAAAATATTTTAAAAAGACAAACTGGTTCACTGTCATTCTTAATCAGCATTCAAGCACGTCCCCCTCTTGGAAGATCCAGGACAAGACGTATGTCCAGATCTGCTAACTGCTCAAACTCCCCACCCTTCCCCCAATACGGTCTCGCACAAAGAACACGCAGGCTTCCCACTCGCTGGGACAGACAAGTGCCATCTGCAGGACTCTTCACCAGTGTTTCCTGCACACTGCAAAACAGATTTCCCCAATGCTGGAGAGGAAAAGGAAAAGCAATAGCAAAGCTTTACCTGTTCTAGATTACCCAGTCCCTAAAAAACAATCCAAATCAAGTCCCCTCACCTGCTGTGTTCAGCTTTTGAGACCTGCAGTCCCAGAAGTAGGAAAGCTGCACTCTTGGTGGTCATTCTTTTTTCACTGGATCAAAAAGTTTAAAAGATACAGGGCCAAATTCATCCAGTGTGTAACTGCACTCACTTCAGTGGAGCTTGAATTTGGCTTACACCACTCAACACACTTCCCCTCCCCTGTATATGACCCAAGACTAAGACGTTGACACTACCATTGATCTGCAAAGGAGAAAGCAACTAGGCTTGGAGCTGTGTTGTTTCTTGACAAAACAGTCTGTAGGCAGGAAAAGTTATTAAGAGGAAAGAAGTATTTCCCTTTTCTGTCTGTTTTTCCTTCCATAAAATATTCAGACCTTGCCTCTTCCTGCAAGACTCTATAGACAAACTGAGAGCTGGCTGCCAGTAACACAAGAGTGAAACCGGAGCTGCTCAGAGAGAAAGAGATTTTTATTCAAACTACTTAAAACTCCTGCTTTGTTGCTGCTTGTGTGCAACATGCTTCACATCTAACCAGAAAGGACTAGTTAAACCAAAGCATGAAAAAGCCTCAAGACCTCTAAGAAGTCTTCCAGAACAAGCAGAGAAGAGACTCAAAACATGAGGCATCCTAAGGTAAAAAACAAATAATAAAACAAAACTAACCGGGGGGGGGGTGGCTTCTCTACACATGGTAAAGCGGTGTACAGAGAACTGGAGCCCACCTTCCCAGACCGCCTTTGCAGTTCATCTTAAATCCTCCCACTGACCGGGGGGGGGGG
>NW_017729001.1:11074922-11091491 GCF_001723915.1 Gavialis gangeticus
CCGCCCCGCCCCGGGGACCTTGGGCTCGGCTCACGCGAGCAGCGCGCCCGCAGGCGGCGGAAGGAGGCGGCCAGGCCCTGCGGGCTGTCCTGAGCCCGAGGCTGGGGGGGGCCGCGCCGTGCCCGGCCTGGGCAGGTTTCGCCGCGGAGCCGGGATAGCGCCGCCCGTCTGCCGGGATCGGGCCCTGGGGAGCGACCAGAGCCGCGAGGGTAGCGGCCGGCGGTGTGTGGCTCCCCGAGAAGGGGCCGGCGCCCTCTCCCAGCGAGCAGGGTCCACGAGGCACGAGAGAGCGCAGAGCGAGGACTAGCGCGAGAGTGGCACGGAAATACCCCCCTGCTCCTGGCTGCTCAGGCCTTACCCTGAATCCAGCCGAGGCAGTGCTGTATGTATGGATGTTGCTTGGTGCAAATATCAACCAAGCGTGCATCATGGACTTGGTTAAGGGGGGGAGTTCCCGTTAAGCGAGACAGTGGGCGCTGGAAATGCCACGTGCGGGTGTTGTTCCCTTGCCACTCTCTGCCAGTCGACTGCCACTGGTGTCATGTGCTTCAATGCAGCCTGGACTAGAGAAGTCCAAAAGCAGAAGGGGAGCTCTGCTGCAAGGAACGTCTAAATTCACCAGAAGAGTTTTTCTTCCCCTGCCCGGCCTCAGACCTTGTCTGGAATCGACAGATTGCTTCCAGCGAACAACAGGCACCCTCCTTGATCTGCATCAGGCTCCAAACAAGCAAAGATGCGTGTTGCATTTGCAGAGAGGCCGAGTTTGCAACGGTTATCTTTAATGTCATAGAGGGACATTTAGCAGTCCAGAGTTTAGGACCAAATATGATACATTGTAAAGCAAGAAGCCTGTGTCCCACAACAAGCACACCCAGGTAGGCTAAGCCAAGCTAACTTTTTAAGCATTCAGCTGGAACAGATGAAGGCAGATTTACTGTCAAATATATCAGTCCTGTAGCAAACAGTGCTATTGCGAAGGAGAATTACGGTATGCCCATAACAGGAAGTGTTGTAAGGGCAACAGCACAGATAGGGAGATCCATTAAGAAGTACAGACTCAAGAAGGGCAACGCTGGTGAATGGCTTTGCAGGTCATTTCTCTGTTGACTTCCATTGGGTGCAATTGTAATTAAAAATCCTGAATGTAAACTAGCACGGAGTTCGGCCCAGAATCCAAGACCATTTCTGGACTCATTGATTCTGAACAAGTACCCATCAAGGCATGACAGAAAAATGAACAACTGGCCTGATCCTGGGTGTTTGCCACCCCAGTTGAAATTAACAGGTGTGAGCAGGATCAGGCCCATAGGAAACAGCCGTCTCCCCAGCCGCTGAATTGAAGGAAAGCTCAGACGGGAGATGGGAACCAGAATTCCCAGGCTTTGCTCTATGAACTGAACTCTTGTATGTATTGTCCGGCAAAGTGAAAATGGAAGGGCCTTCACTCAGTGGTGATACAGATCTAGTAACACAGCTTCCAAGCAAGCCTCTACGGTTCTGTCTTCACTGCAGCTTAATTCAAGGTCTAACTCAAGTGCACATCCAAGATCAATTGCTATCCACACACTAAAACTCTTCACTCAGTTGTACTGGTGCTTTGAACTTATCATCACTACCAACAGGAGACACAGGCTAAAACTCAAATGAGTGCAATTCCACAGGAACCTACGGTATGCAAGTCACAAGTGGCACAGGCAGCCGCTGTGTGTCACATGGCAGACTGAGGGAAGCACAGGGAGCACAGTGGCAGAGAGGGCAGGGAGCAGAAAGCAGAGCAGCAGACTGGACATGAAGCAGAAAGCAGGACAGCAGAACAGGCAGGGGAGGGGGATCAGAATGGCACTAAGGGAGGGCGTGGAGCTTAATTTGGGTCACATCTGCTAAAAAGGTTGGCCCTTGCTGTAGTCAGGCACCACTCTAGCACAGACAGACTAGCATCACTTGGGTGTAGCTAGTCATAGAGTCATAGGGAAGTAGGGCTAGAAGGGACCTCCAGAGGTCAGCTAGTCCAACCCCCTGCCTGAGGCAGGATCTTTTCTGCCCAAACCATCCCAAACAACCATAATTTAAACTACATCAGACTACCCTCAACCCTGACACAACATAGACCTAACACCCTAACCTGCTAACGACAGGTAAAGCAGGGGAACCACGGCAGCCAGCATACTGCTTCTGTGAAATGTTGTCAATAGACTTCTTTTTATATATATATATATACATACATATATATATATCCACACACACATACATCATCTAGCATAAAACTTTCCATCACACCTTAAACCACATTAAGAAGCTGTGCACCCATTACAATAAATACACCCACTCCCATGCACCCCCACGCACTGACCCGTTGCCCTTCCCCAACCCAGTTGCAGTCCTTTCATCCAAGATGCCGATTTAGAGTTTACATTCTCAATTCATTCCCTGTCCTTCTCATTGTTGATGTCACTGTCACTTCAGCTGCTGCTGCTTCTTATGCTGTCTTCCTCGTCTCTGGGTCCAGTTGCATCATTGTCCTCTTCATTCTCCCTGTTTGCTCCCCCTCCCAGGGGGTCTTTGAACCAAGGGCCAAGTGTCCCTTTTCGCTCAAGAGGTTCCAGTAGAGGGCCACACCTACCTGCTACACAGGAAGGCAAAAAACCCCACAGTCTGTACCAAGCACACCTCACAGCGTCCTGTTATTCAGCCCCTGGTGTTGCCCCTGGCTCTGAACTGACCCAGACCGGCCCCATGATGCATGCCGCCAGCAGCCCCCATTCCAGATGCTCTGGGAACTGTACTGCACACAGTGCTCACCCCAGGCATGAATACCTGGCACGTACACTCGCTGACCTTGTGTTTGACTCTCAACAGAATGCCAAGAGGAAAGATAAAGAAACATTATGTGAGGCGGAGCAAGAACAGAGCAATAATGACAGGAAAGAGAGAGAGAATGACCGGAAGTCCAGGGGCAAAGGGAGGGATATGACACAGAGGCAGGTCACTGTGTGGGAGGACATTGTTATAAATTGCTGACACATTTTACCCCAGTCTACCTGTCAATCTCTAGAGAACACAGTCTATTGAAAAGTCCCACCCTTGCCTTCCCCCAAGGCCATAGGGGGTGTCTACGCATGCTTCTATGTGCGCCTAAATGTAATATACATTTGCCTAATATGCATTAAGGCAATTTAGGTGTGTGTCTATAAGCCTGCACTAAGGCACATTAACATGGTGTGAGGACTGACTTGGGACTAAAGTGAGTTCCAAGTCAGTCGATATACACTGCATTAATGCACCTTAGGGTGCTTACATGTTCATTAAGGCATTTTAGCTATTTGCACCTAAATTTGATCCCTGCTTTTGCAGGGATCAAACTTAGGCATGAATAGCCTAAAACTGCCATTTTTAAGGCACAGTAAGGGCCCACACGTGTAGACCTGTGCCCTTAATGCACCTTAAAAATGGCTAATATGGCTTAAATCGGCATGTGTAGATGCACCCTATGGGCATAGAGTCATAATAGAACCATAGAAAATTAGGCCTGGAAAGGACCTCAAGAGGTCATCTAGTCCATTGGTTCTCAGCCTTTTTTGTACCAGGACCCATCTGTAAACATCAATGGCCAGTCCCACCCCAGTGCCCCTCACTCCTAACCCACTGGCCTCCTGTCCCCAGGTCCCAGCCCTTCAGTGTGTAGGGCTGGGGTGGATGTGTTGGGGGGGGAGGGGCAGTGTGGATCCCAAGCAGCCCCTTGCAGGCTGGAACTCTTCTAGCTTTCAAGGGAAAAGCCATGGTTTCCTACAGCTTTCTCCTTTAAAGGAGAATCCATTTTTTAAGTTTCTTGTTTCATTTTTTAAGTTTGTTTGCAACCTTTGCATATATTCTTGCAACCCACTTTTAGGTCATGCCCCACAGGTTGAAAAATACTAATCTAGTCCAACCACCTGCTCAAAGCAGATGGACCATCCCCAGCTATATCATCCCAGCCTAGGCTTTGTCTACCCAGGTCTTAAAAACCTCCAAGGATGGAGATTCCAGCCCCACAGGTTGGATTATCTTGATATCCATCTGTTCCCTGCTTCTAAGCCAGATATCACTTTGCAGTTCACACAAGTCCTGTTTGTATGTAGCTTTTAGCACTAGTTACTGCAGTTCTCCAGTTATGGAGCAAAACTCCATCAGATCAGCATGGTGAGCTGCAGCATTTCTCGACCTGTGGGTTACAACCCAAAAGTGGGTCGCAAGAATATATGAAAAGGTCAGAAATAAACTTTAAAAATGGATTCTTCTCTAAAGAAGAAAAACGTGGGAAACCATGGGTTTTCCCTTGCAGGCTGCCAGACTTCCAGCCTACAAAGGGCTGCTTGACACCCCCCACACCCATACTCCCCACCCCCCTGCTGCCCCACACACTGAGGAGCTGGGGCCTGGGGACAGTGCGTCAGGAGTGAGGGGCACAGGGTCAGGACTGGCCATCAATGTTTACAGACGGGTCCTGTTACAAAAAAGGCTGAGAACCACTGACCTAGAGGACATCTTCTCAAGAAGCTGGCAAGGTGGGAGGGGGAAATGACATGAGTTAACTTTGCATTGAGCCATCTCCTTACAGAAGAAAGTGACTGCACTGCTGGGGAAATGTGCCAGATGAGCAGTGCTGGGGAATGAAGTCATCTCTGTCAGAGCAAGTACAGCCTACAGAATAGTAGTGCAGGTTTCTTCATTCCAGGCAGAAACAACTAACGTTACTTTAAGATTCAGTGCCCCACATCTGTTGCCCTCAAAGACACAGGATATTTCACCATCCAAATGTTTTACTTTAATCTTTTTTGCCTCACATTTTATGTTGTGCGCTCTACTTGCGTTCTATAGATGGGAAAGTGTGCCAGGAAGTTGGATCAACACACAAACTAAGTTGATGTCAAACCCAAGATTGCTTTACATTCAAAAGCTTCTCTAACTTTATCCCAACTATACAGCTGGTCCAATAAAAGATATCAATACCTCCCCCCCAGATTGCCCAAAGCCAAGATTAGAATTTGAGACTCCCTGTATCCTCCTATATTCACAGGGGTCTGTATCTCTCAAATGCACTTTTACTTCGCTAATAATCATTCCTAAAGATGGAAGAGTGGCTTACCCCTAGTGTCTGCTGAATACCTAGCCCCAGAAAAAAGACTAGATTTTTTAATTGTGCTGGTGGTCTTTAAGATCTGACCATTTAAAGGTTTGGATCTAAACACAGAGTAAATTAACAGTGATCATCAAGCAGGAAAGAGAGATATCTTAAGTGTATACCTTTGAGGGGAAATAAGAACACACCCTTATCTGCAACAGACTAACCTATCCTAAAGAAGGGCGTGGAACCTACACTGATTTATTAGGCCCATTTGGAGCTTAGATGCATGCTATACAACCAATGTCTTGACGTGGCAGTGATGAGGATCAGAGCCTTTCCTAGCATGATGGGTATCGTCTGCTCTAAGCCTCAAGGACAAACTATGATTAGGGCACAGCAGTTTTCTCAGGTAAGCACACAGGGTTTTGCCTGAGTTTTCTCTAAAGAAATCCACAGTGAATATATATATGTTTTTGTTTTTTTTAATTCTGTATCTAGCTGCCACAAAATATCCTCTTCACTGTCGCTGTCCATTTCCTTACTGGGGGGAAGTCTTGAAAGATCCTGATCCAAGTGTCCCTCTGCCGGGCGGATTTGGCTAGATCCTCTCTGTCCTCTGCTACTGATTTCTGGTAGTAGGACTGGAGTTCAGTCAAAGCTGTTTTAACACAGTCTACCTCCTTGAGGTTTGTGTGTCTGTACATCAGGAGTTTCCTGGACTTCCACAGGGCACTCCTGATGCAGGACATGAACTGACTGAAGTAGGCCGATCGGCTCCCCTGGTGTTTAGTCAAATGCCTCTACAGCGCCGCCTCTCTTGACAGCTATCTTTCCTCTGTCACTGCTTTACAGAGCCACTTTTCCTTCTTCCACACCTCCTTGGCATACAAGCAGAGCCATAGGAGGTGATCAGTAGTCTTTGTGGCTCCTTGGCAGGTATTCCTCAGGCAGCTTCATCTCCCCAGTTGTCCTTCTCTATGTCTTCGGGCCCCACTGGGAGGGCTCAGTGGGCTATCACCCAGTTCAGGTCTCTGTGGTCTTTACACAGGTCCTTGTGGAAGATGTGTTCCCACACAGCTTGGCAAGCATTACCCAGAAGCAGGTCCATGGGTGACATGATGTCTCTCTTTCTCGCTGCCTCCTGTATTTTCTTGTGGTTGGCCATGGTTGTGGGGCCTGCACTCTGTAGACCATACATGCTGTGCAACTCGTTCAGGGTCTCATAGAACCACGGTTGGCCCATGAGCCGTGGTCTTCCATTGATTGGTGTTAACACCCCCCCCCATTGTCTCAGGAGGTGCCTTGCAAAATATCTCACGAGACAGGCTGTTTTGGACTCTGTGCCCACCACCAGTTTACAGAAATGGGCAGCAACAGTGAAGAGGACATTGAGACAACCAAATCAGAAGACAGCAATGAGAATGGCAGAAGTGACAGCAGCAGTGGGTCCTCCAGTGGAAGCAACAGCAGATGTACTGAGTTTTAAACCTGGTATTTGGGGACTGGACTGAGAGACGGGGGGGCTGAAGGGAGATGATGCCTTGCAGACGGGTGCATGGGAGTGTCATTACACACATGCACATACTGTAATGGGTGTGCAGGTTTTCTTCTAGTGGGTTATGGAGGTAATGAACAGGGACTAGAAGGTGTGTGTGTAGATATAGATATATAAAACTATGATAGATAGATAGATTTACAAAGAAAAATTCTGATTGCCACAAAATGACAGATCGTGGCTGCTCTCATCTTCAACATACAGACTCAACAATGGGAACTACAGAGTTAGTATATGATGGTCTGTCACCATATGGAAGGTCTGAACTGTTTAGTCCCCAGCTGTTTAGATGACACCTATGCACTAAACATGACAGCAGCTGCACCACAATTTCATAGGACACATTCATTTACATCTGGAATAGGGCATTACACCAAGCCACTACTCAGCAGATCCTTCCACAGGGGCAAATCTAGTTTTTGAGAGCAAGGACACAGGCTTATGAGTGAATTCCAGCGGACAAACTCTAATGAATTACATTGCACTAAATGTATCATCTATTGTCTCTCAGTTTCTAGATGGTGAAATGTCTTTAAACATTTCCAAGAGTCCTTGTGCCTGTCCCACACTTCCTTCCCTTTCTTACAGAAATACCTGATTCGTCCTTAAAACACAAATTAATATTTGGCTGATTTTCCCTCAGATATATTATTTCATTGTTGCTGAACAGACTTGACCGGAAAATAATCCATTGTGCATTCTCACCCTTATTCTTTCCTTCCTTTCATTTTTAAGAATGACACTATCAGGTTTGAAACAGCAACAAAAACCTATTACTAGCACTTAGTAAGCAAGGAAACAAGCACACATTACTGGAGATTTTAAAACTTTTCATCTTCACTCCACTGCAATAGACTAGACAGAAAAAAATACAAGGCAGAGTAACACCAATACAGACAACACCAAAACGAACACGCCCCCAATAAAGACGCGATGTTCTCAAAAACATTTAAACTAAATTAAAACAGTTAAAGAAAGTTAATTAAGAAGCATTGTCACCCATAACGGTCATCTGAGTTTACTAATGTCAGAAGATTATTAGCTGTTTTTTAACCTGAATGTTCAGTCTCCGTAGAGACTGTCAAAAATTGCCAATGCCGACTATATTTCAAGTCGTCATGGCGGGGTATTGGGAAAAGTTTTCAATTAGCAATAATCGCGCCTCGGATTAACCTCATTGGCTACGATACTGCCACTGCGCAAAGCTATCGTTGTGTTCCCGGCACCAGAGCCCCCCGGCAGAGCGCACACCGACATGTTAGGGTAATATTGCATTCCAATTCATACTGAATCAAAGACACTGCTGGAGCCCCTACATGACATCCGCACACATAACACCACTCTGTGCCTCGGGATTCAGGGGTTCTTCTCCATTCCTCCCGTTCAAACACCATACTTTACCCCCAAAGGATTCTGGGAGACCGTATGCAAATTAGCAGCGTGTCACGGGGCGTTGTCTGCCCCCGTTCCCGAGGGGCCGGGCGCTGGGGGCGGGACCAGCCGCGGGGGGGAGCGCTGGCAGAGACCAGTGGGCGCTAGGGCCGCGCGGTGGAAGGGCGGGGGCGCCCCCGTGCGGCTGGAAGCGCACAGCCGCGAGCCCGGGCTGCAGACAGCTCACAGCGCACAGCGCGGCTGTTCCGCGGAGACCTCGGGCTGGGGGTGGGAGGAGAGGCAGGGACTGGAGCTGCGGGGCTGAGAGCTTCCTTGGGACCAGCTCTGTGGCTGCAAGAAAGTGATAGCGGTGCCGCAGCAATGACGTTTGGTGCCTGCGGCAAAGCCCGCAGCTGCAGCAGCCCACCTGCGCCCCGCGCACAGATGGGGGGCACTTGCCCGGGAGTATGGGCGGAGGGAGAAAATCTTATTTGGGGTGCTGAGTAAAACTGAAATGATATTTCTACACACGCACACACCCAGGAGAGAGAGTGTGTGCGCGGGGGGGGTGTTGGGGAGGGGGCAGATCCAGGCCCCCACGGGGAGGGAGTGGGGCAGGGGCTGGGGTGAACGGGTCGTGGGAGGGTCGGAGCCGCGGTGGCTCGTGCAGGGGCGTGGGGGTCTCTGGGCACTGTGCACCCCAATCTGAGGCGGGCTCTGCGATGCCATGTGCCTCCTGCGCACTGGCTGCGCTGAGACCCCCGCCGGCCAAGCGACGGGAGTCTCGTGAGGCCACCTGGGCAGAGGCAGCGGGGCGCAGGGCACAGCCCGCAGTGACAGCCCACCTCCACCCCATGCACAGATTGGGGGATGTCGGAACCCCGGGGATGCGCACAGTGGACGAGCCACCGGGGTTCCGACACTCCCACCTGGGGCCCTGTTGACCCCAGTCCCTGCCCCACAGCCTCCCTCACTGCAGGGGTCTCGATCTGCCCCCCACGACGCTTCCCTCCCCCTACACACTTACCTGTTGGGCGCTGCAGGGCCCGGCTGAGTCGGCTGTCTGCGCGCACCCCTCCCCCCTGCAGCTGGCTGGAGCCTGCACCCAGGTGGTCCTCTGCGCTGCCACAACTGCCCCACATTTGGGGGGGCGCTAAGCCCTGTTAGCCCCGGCCTTCTGCCACCTATGCCGGGGAGCGCATGCAGCGGTGGGAGCCACCCTTCCCCTGTCCTCATGCCCCCCTAAATGAGCTGCTTCCGGCGCTGTCTGGCACCCAGCCACAGCTGGGCTCCTTCGCTTGGGCACCTCGGGCAGTCGCCCTGCTTGCCACCCCTTGCTACGGCACTAGGGGACACTGAGGACGTGTTGGTCTAAGGACATAGGCAGGCCAGGTTCTTGGTGTAGAGGTGAGATCTTGTATTCATAGGTGGAAAATACGAAAACAAAAGGTAGAGGGAGGGGGTGGAAGGGGAGCCAAAGGTAACTAAGGTAGAAGCGCCCGCTTACGAAAAAAATAAGTAACTGGAAACTAAGAAAACAAAGTTAAGAAAATAGAAAGGAAAAAAAAAGCGAGCAAAAAAGAAAAGCATAAGACTAAGGACACTCACACCGATACCTAGCCCCTCTCCCAGTACGGCTTGGTCCTTCCCGCAGTAGCTGACGTTGCTGAACTCACTCTCTTGCTCTGCTGCCAGAACAGTTTTCTCGGGACTAAACACAGACAAAACCACTTCTATTTTTCAACTTGGAACGCGCAGTCTCCGTGGAGACCGTCAAAAATTGCCGGTGCCGACTATATTGCAAGTCGTCACGGCGGGGTATTGGGAAAAGTTTTCAACTAGCAATAATCGCGCCTCGGATTAACCTCATTGGCTACGATACTGCCACTGCGCAAAGCTACACGTTTTTCGACCGGCCCGCGGCCCCCAAGAGCGGAGGCCTCGCCAGGTTACGGTGAGCGCTGAAGACATGAACCTGGGCCCGACTGGGGCGCGGAGAATTGTGGGACACCGCATGCTAATGAAGACAGCCCGGAACCTGCGCCGTGGCCGCTCCTCCCGGCGGAGGAGGCGTCAGTGCCGGCTCCGGCGCCTGCAGCTTACGACGTCCTTGCGTGCGCGACCGGGCGGGCGGAGCCAGCGAGCACGTGCTCCACACCGGAGTCGGGAGACAGAGCAGCTCGGTTCGCTGCGCCTGGTAAGCTGCAGCCAGAGCTAAATCCCGCCAGCCGGTAGCAGCTGGATGAGGCTGAAGCAGAGCTGTCCCAGCCCCGGCACATCAGACCTACTTTTTTATCTCTTTCGGGTTTTGCCTGAAAGTCAAGCAGACCCACAGAAACAACGGAAAAGAGCTACAGCAAAACTATAGACCAGAAACCATAGCACAGAAAACCAAAAAAAACTTTAACCCAGCACTAGGCTAAGGCAAAGCAGAAAAACAAGTGCATCCAACTGCTCAACTCCCCAAATTCACTGTTTTTCAAACGCAGGAAAAATACCAGCCTCTATAGAGGCCACCAAAAATTGCCCACCACAGCTATATTGCAAGCTGGTAGGGCAGGGCATTGGGTGAAAGTTTTCAACTAGCAACAATCATGCCTCAGTTCAACCTCCCAGGCTATGATATTGCCACTGCGCAAAGCTGAAGCTATTAAGTCAGGTGACCCAGTGCAGTTTCGGGGCACTCCTTCCCAGGACACAGTGAGCCCTGCCTCAAACCCACTCTGTACCAGCTGGCTTTCTACCATGGCCCCCATCCTGCTGCCATGTTCTGCTGGGGAAAAGCCACCCCACAACCAGCTGGTCAGAAACTGTTGGGCCAGTGGCTGCTCCTGGTGCATTATGGCTCACATTTTTCTAAGTAGACCGGGGGCGGGCAATTATTTCACGTGCAGTGCTGCTTAATGAGGTTTGGCAAAATGTCAAGGGCTGCAGGGTAGCCCTGCCCCTTGACAGGTGCCCCACCCCCTGGTCACCATCTTGGGGACCAGAAGTCCTGCCCGCTAACCCCAGACTTTTGCCACTGACAGTCCCTCCCCTTGCCCCCAGAAGTACTCCTTTTGGCAAGGAGGGTTGCCATCTTGGAACCAAAAACCCCCCAAATTATATATTAAAAGTCAAACATTGACAACAGCATATTTTAATTTTATTTAAAATATATATATTTGTCCTGATTTAGGTGTTTTTTTGTTGTGTACACATTGTGCATTTCTTAAAATGAAGACATAGGCCAATAAGAGTCCATAAGAGTCAATGGACCAGAAGGTACCCATAAGATCATCAAGTCTGGTCCCCTGCCATAGGCAGGAGGTTAATGAGTTCAAAATAGCTCAACAAGGTGCTTATCCAGCCTCCTCTTGAACACCTCCAAGAACGGCAACCACGCCACCTCTGCCGGGAGTGTGTGCCAGGTTCTAGTTACCCTTATGGAGAAGATGTTCTTCCTTGTGGGTGGCTCTGCACCTTCTTGAGTTTATCTGCATCCTTCTTGAGGTGTGGTGCCCAAAACTAGGCACAGTACTCCAGTTGCAGCCTCACCAATGCTGAGTAGAGAGGGAGAAACACCTCCCTGGATCTGTTGGCGACACATTGGCTGATGCATGCCAGAGCTCTATTTGCCTTGCTGGTGACTTCCTCACACTTGGCTCATATTCATCTTCTGGTCAATCATGACCCCCAAGTTCCCAATCAGATGCTGTGCAAGCCAGTGCGATACCACCTATCTTAAATTTGTGGTGAAGGTTCTTCCTACCCAGATGAAGGACCCGTTGAACTTCATCTGTTGAACTTCATCTGAATCCAATCAGCCCATAGAACCAATCTGTCAAGATCGCCCTGGATCTTTACCCTATCCTCTGCTGTGTCCATATTTCTCTTGGTAGAGCTTGGTAGTGTCTGCAAACTTAACCATAGAGCATTCTACCACCACATCCAAATCATTAATAAATATGCTAAAAAGCGTGGGTCCAAGCACCAATCCCTGTGGGACACCACTGGAGACAGTCCTCCAGGATATGGCCGTCCCATTGATTACAACTCTCTGGGACCGTCCTCTAAGCCAGTTATCCACCCACCTCACTGTAGGCTGGTCCAGGCCAGTATCCTCCAGTTTAATTGAGAGAATTTAATGGAAGTATCCAAGGTCTTACTGAAATCTAAGCAAATGATGTCTACCTCATGTTCCTTGTCCAGCTGGTTAGTTACCTGGTCGTAAAAGGACACCAGGTTTGCCAGGCATGATCTACCCTCCACAAAGCCGTGCTGATTGTTTCTTAATACCCTGTCAGTTACAAGCTTGTGATTGATGGCCTCTTTAACAACTTTTTCAAAAGGTTTTCCTAAGACCGAAATCAAACTGACCGGTCTGCAGTTTGCAGGGTCATCCCTCCTGGCACACAGCCCTAGCATGCCCCACACCTGCTCCAGACTCACCCCTGCCGTAGCAGATCAGCCAGAACCTAGGCATAGCTCTGATCCAGCCCTCTCCATGCTGCCCAGCCATTGCACATCCTTCCACCCCCTAGGCATGCAGCTGTTTATAGCCAGCTGTTTATAGCCCACCCAGGCTTTGGGCAGCTGCAGCAAGCAGTGGGCAGAGTACAAACAGCTGCGCCGGGCTCATTACCTCCATGCCATGAGCTGGGGAGAGACTGGGGCTGCACTGCTTCAGGCCCCTCCCCCACCGCCCACTCTGAGGTACACCTGCACGCACTGGTGCGGAGCTGGTGCCAGAGTTGCCCGGAGCCCAGGACAGCTGTTTGGAGCCTCCCAGCCACAGCCAGCCCTGGCTCTGGGGAGCTGCTGCCAGCTGGGATCCCAGGCTGCTCCAATTATAAACACCAATTATGTTTATATTGATGTTTACTGTTTCATATTACTGTTTTACTGGTACTATATGATTTAGGCCTACGTATGTAAGTTAGCATAAGTCATGGTCAAGTGTCCATTTTGTTTGTCAAGTCTCCATCTTGTTCCCCATGCCCCCTTGTGTAACCTATGACTCATACCTACCCCTCCTATGTAAGTTGGTTCCTGAATGAATAGGGATGAATGAGGGTGCTTGAGAGACAATGGCAGTAGGTCTAAAGATAGCTCCCTCTGAATGACCAAACCATCAACACCAATACCTGGACCAACGACCCAGCCATTGGAACCACCCTTAGCATTCAAAGAAACAAAAGATGAGACAACCCACCATTGTGCCAAGGCTGCACATGCTCAGTACCTGGAGCCCTCTGGAACAGGGCTGACATTGCCTGGACAGGCCCTCCCATAGGACAGGGGTAGGCAACGTTTTTTGCCCAGAGTGCTGAAAAACACCACAATGCCTACCTTGGAGGGTGCCGGAGTGCCGGCATGGCAGAAAAACAAAATGAGGCAAGGGGTACATGGCATGATGCCCTGCTTGTGCCCCTTGCCCCCCACCCAAAACCCCTGCCCCCCAGCCCAGGCTCTGTGGCTGCCAGCAGCTACCCCGGCTCTGAGTAGCTGCTGGAGCCCAGGCTGCTCCCAGCAGAGCTTGCAGCATCCCAGCTGCCTACTGGGAGCAGCCTGAGATCCCGGCTGGCAGCAGCTCCCCAGAGCCGGGGCCGGCTGCAGCCAGGAGGCTCCAAACAGCCGTGCCGGGCTCTGGGTGGCTCCAGCACTAGCTCCGCATTGGTGCACTCAGGCACGCCTCAGAGTGGGCAGTGGGGGAGGGGCCTGAGGCAGCACAACCCTGATCTCTCCCCCACTCCCAGCACAGAGGTGATGAGCCTGGCACTGGGAGCCTCCTGGCCGCTTGATCTTGAGTAAACCCAAGCCTCAGCTCCTCAGCCAGCTTCTCTCTAATCCTGGTTCTGGCAGCTTTCACTGTCTACACTTTAACTCTCTCTCTCGCCTTAACCGTATCCCAGGTACCCCAAGCACACATGTACATACTGTACATACTGCACGTACATCAAGTTAGGAACTTACCTGTGTGTATGTGTAGGTGGGTTGAACTGGTGAGTGTGTGTGTCTGTGTGTGTGTGTACATATGTCACTGTGTGCATGATAAACAAATTAGTGATATGTGTACTGAGTGTGTGGGTATGGACAACTGATTTGTGTCTAACTTTTGGGGTGTATAGTGTATATGCTTGAACTGGTGATAGGTATGCATGTGCCTAGGCTGGTTTGGATGTGTGTGTGTGTGTGCGTGCGCGCGCGCCCCTAATTGATTGGTGTGTCTGTATATGTGAAATTGTACACCATGCCCTCCTGTCTAACAGCGCAATATTGAGATCCTGAGCGTTGGCCTGAGCCCACAGGGCAACACCAGAGGCGGCAGTGATGCAGCGTAGATGCAGAGCAGCCCGGTGCGGTGTGGATGCTGGGAGACTGCACCAGGAACCACTGAAAGTGGTGAGGGGAAGAGGCCACGTTTACCCCATGCTGAGCAGCAGCTTCTGTCCCACACCGCTGCTGCTGAGCCTGGACGGGCAAGCCCAGAGCAGGTGCAGTATCAGTCTTTCAGGGAAGCCACACAGGAAAGTCAATAACGTGCCACTCTGGGTCCATGTGCTGCCGGCCAGGCAGGCACTCCATATGCAGCTTTGCCCAACACCTCCCTGCTCCCTTAGCCCCCAGCCAGCTTCCCACAGGAGTGCCTGCCTGGCCGGCAGCGCATGCACCTGGAGCAGCACATTGCTGGCCCTTCAGAGAGGCTGCATAGGAAAGCGCAGAGCTCGCTCAGGGCAATACCACGCTGCTGTGGGTCTACATGCTGCCGGCTGGATGGGCACTCCTGTGGGAAGCAGCAACTGAGAGGCCAAGGTCCTGGCCTACATGGATGATCTGAACATCCTGTGCTGAAACGGGATCGGTCGAGAGAGCCCTGGTGCGCATGCAAGTGTACGAGGTGGCGGTGGGGACCAAGCTCAATGTGAGCAAGAGGAGCTGCCTGGCTGTCGGTGAGGTCAGGGACCTGCAGTCCCTGGGCGTCTCTGCCCCCTGCGAGGGGGTCAAGATCCTGGGGATAGATTTTGACCCAGAGCTGAGCAGCGGGACAACATGGGAGAAGACAGAGGCCAAGGTAAAACAGAAATGGGCTGTGGCACTTGCATTCCCTCTCCATGGGAAGCGCATGTTGCGCTCGTGAAGGCAGTGTTGTTACCGGTGCTTCTGTACACCGCACTGGTCTTCCCCCCTTCCCAGCATGTCACCCACAGGATCCAGAGGGCTGTGTGCATTTTCTTCTGCAGCTCCACATGGGAAAAGGTTGCCTGGAAGACCCTGTACAAAGACAAGAGGGCCGGGGGCAGGGGCATGCCAGACATCCTCTTGTTCCTATGGGCCAAGTATGCGAGCATGATCTGCAAGCTTGCAATGGATGCAGAAGCCAAAACTGCTTGCCTCATGAGGTATTTTGCAGGGAACATCCTAAGACACTGGGGGGGGATTCACCCCAGACAACCATAGACCATGGTTCATGGGCGCACCATGGTTCTACGAGACCCTGAACCAGTGCCGCGGTGTATATGGCCGGCAGAACGCGGACCCAGCAACCATGAGAAGCCACAGAAAGATCCAGGAGATGGTGAGACTAAGGGACATCACATCACCTGTGGACCTGCTCCTGGGCGGCATGTGCCAGGCCGCGTGGGAGCTCATCCACCACAAGGAGCTGCACAAAGATCACAAGGACCTGAAATGGCTCATAGCCCACTGAGCTCTACTAGTGAGGGCCCAGAGACATAAGAGAGGGGCAGTTGGGGAGACCCAGCTGCCCATGGCTCAACTGCCACAGGGCTACCAAGACAATTGAGCACCTCCTCTGGACCTGCACCTGGGCCAAGGAGGTATGGAAAAGGGTGAAACAGCTTTGCGAAGCAGTGACTGGCGTCACTGGCTAACCAATGAAGCAGTGCTGTACAGACACCTCGCCAAGCATCAGGGGAGCCCATCACCCCGTTTCAACCAATTTGCGTCCTGAGTCAGGAGCACCTTGTGGAAAGCCAGGAACCTCCTGTTGTACAGACAAATGGACATAGCGGTAATGGGCTGCGTGAAAATGGTGCTGAGCGAACTCCAGACCTACTACCAGAAATCAGTAGCAGAGGATAGAGAAGACATGGCCAATGTCACCTGGCACAGAGACATGTGGCACAAGATCATCCAACCCCCCCCCCGAGTGAAGAGGGGGCTGAAGGCAGCAAAGAAGAGGAAGGGACAAGAGAAACAGAGGGCAGCAACAGCAGCAGCGGGTCCTCCAGCAGGAGCTGGAGCGACAATGATGGAGAGGGCACTTGAACTGAGTATGTGACCCCACAAGCGGGGCAGGGATGGAAAGGAAGTGTGGTCGGGTCTGAGGGACCAGGATGAATTTAATTGTTTAGCGTGTGTTGTGCGCATTGCAGATATTGTAACGGCTTCGGCTGGCCAGCAGGCCTTTGTACGGATGCGCAGGTCCACAGGTGCAGTTTTTGTAACAGGAAAGGTTTTTCCTTTTGTGCTGTGATATGTAGAGGGTACACACACACACACACACACACACACACACACACACACACACACATAAAAA
>NW_017729001.1:11091591-11104050 GCF_001723915.1 Gavialis gangeticus
ACACACACACACACACACACACACACACACTTTTACAAAAAACAAAACAAAACAAAAAAACTCTGTCACTTGTTCCTGGGCCAACCGTCAGAGTCCCTCCAAGCTGGGGTCCACTAGAACCTCCTGCTTGAACTCCTCCTGCCCAGCTAGGCAATCAGTGGGGAGCTCCAGTGCTCCTGTAAGGGGTGCACCCTCCTCCTCAGGGATGTCCTCTAGCTCCTCCCCAGGAGGCTCTGCTCCCTCTGCCACTGATTGACTGGGCTCCTCCCTGGGACTGTCACTTAGCCTGACCCCAGGGTCACTATTTCCTCATCAGCTGGCTGGCTGTCACAGTCAGGGGGATTCTCTTTCTTCTCCTCCACCGCCTCTGCAGCCAACTGGGTTACCTGGCTCAGGGAGGCTTCCCCACCTCCTGCCTTTGCCTCCTTGGTCTGTTGGTGAGTCACCACATCAACAGGAAGGGGTTTCATAAGATTTTCCCATGCAGCTTGCGTTCCCCCAAGTCCTAACATATCCATCCCCACCAGTATGGGGGCAGCGGCACACTTCAACACTCCTAGTTCCAACTCCATTTCCCAGTCCCTCCACGTAATGGGTAGACAGGCTACTGGTACCTTGAACGGCTGGTGTCCTACCCCTTCTGTGGTAAGGGTCTTTTCAGGGACTATATCCAAGGACAAAACAAAGTTGATATCAAGCAATGACACACTGGCTCCTGTGTTCACCTCCCCAGTGACGGTTCTCCCGTGTACTATCACCTCTGTCCTGTACGGAGCTGTTGCCCCCTCTAGGTTTGTAATCCTGTAGATACAGGTATGCCCCCCTCAGTGCATACATTTGTTGCTTGGTTGACAGGCCTACAGGTGTTGCTCTGGTTTGGGCAGTGGGCCTTGAAGTGACCCAGCTCTCCGCAGTTGAAGCAACCCCTCCTATCCAGCTTGGGGGGAGTGACCAAATCTGGGACCACCCAGTGCTTTGCAGGGGGAGCCCCACTCTCCCATTTTGGGACTGGCCCACCCTTCTCCTATTTTGGGACCCCCTTCTGGTCCCTCCCAAAGTGGAGAGACTTTTTGTCCAGCCCCTCCAGACTGAGCAACAACTGATCTGCAATTAACAGAGCCACCATGGCTGTTTTGAGGTTCTGGTTCTTGACTAGGTATTTAATCTCCCTAGGACATCCGAAATAGAGGTGGTCTAGCGCCATAAGTGTGTCCACCTCCTCTATGGTGGTAGCTTTGGCTCCCTTCTGCCATTTATGATATAGGTCCTTTAAATGGGCCACAAACTCGGTCAGAGACTTTCCCTGCAGTGGGGTACTATTACAGAACCTTTTCTGGAAATAATTTGGCCCAACATAAACCTCTGAAACACGGCCTCTTTAAAAGACTCATAGTGTTAGGCCCGACAGGCAGACTATCCAGGACAGTAGTCCGGTCGCCTGACACCAGTCCAGTAACATATTTCAGATGCTCCTCCTCCTTCAATTTCCATCAGTTCACTTGCTTCTCAAAGTTGCTCAGGAACACCTCTGGATCCTCTCTGGCTTGGTATGAGGTGAAGACCTTGGGGTGCAGCTGGCACCGGCTGCACCGGATCGACCGGGACTCCAGTGTTTTGCCATATCTGGAACACCAAAATCTCACACTCGTGCTTGAGCTGGACCTCTCTGGCCTTGTGCTCCAGCTTGTGCTGCTCCATCCTGAGCAACTCGAGCTTCAGCTTGTGCTCCCATGCTGCCACTGTGCCTCTTTTTCTGCTAGCTCCATCTTATACTTCTGGAGTTCAAGCTCTTGGGACGAGACCACTCCTTGGAGTTCTCCTCTGGAGGCCCATTGGAAGAGGCTTCAGCCCCATTCAGAACCAGGGCACGATGTCCCTTGGCCTGATCATTGTCCCACAGGGCTTTAATCAGATCCTGTTTCTTTTGCCCCTTTTTTCTTTGGAGGCCTCTCCTTTTCATTTCTTTCACCAGGCCATTCACAGTAAGGTGGTCATACTTGTCAGCCATCCTAGCTAGCTACCCTGTCCAGCTGACCCGATGCCAAATTAAAGACTCATTTGCTCAAGGGTTTGCAGTGGCTCAACTTCCTTCCCCAAAATTATGCCTTCCAGACAACAAGCTGTGGGTTCCCATTCTGCCCCCACTTGTGGTGGGCCAGTAGGGGGCGCTCCTGCACTAAGCCACCCGCCTCACTGCACCTGACTAAAAACCAAGCTTCAAGTGCCTCCCCTGGGGCACATATGTCCAGCCGACCCCCATCTGGGAGCATACCCACAAGTCTGGCGTAACCGTTGCCACCACCCGGGGTTTGGTTGTTGTCAGGGCTCTGTGTCCCTGGGATATACAGACCTTGTAGTTTTTGTGGATGCTTAACCCACTGTGAGATTCTGGGTGCTTCTTATAGCCTGAAGCATCCCAAGATAGCCTCAGATACCAGAGGAAAATAAAAAGCTTAGCCCAACTTTTCTAGTCCATCAAAGGGAAAAAAAGGCCTGCTGCTCCCCTCTCCCAGTACCACAGCCAGGCACCCTGTAACTTGATACCGCTATTGACTGGTGGGGGAGACAAGGGGAGGGGGAATAGTACAAGGAAGTTAGAAATACACTTTGAGCAAACAAAAGTAATTTGAGCCTTTGCTGATATTGGATTCAACGATCCTATTAAACGCAATTGCCTATACTTATTTCTAGACTCCTGGCTAGTTTTCAGATCATTAGTTACAGAGAATCATCCAAGCCAGAGCCTGAAGGTGCATTGCTTGCCACTTTTCAAAATGCCCACCAGGAGGAAGACAGCCCACTCCCCTCCCCCTAGGAATTTTACCTGCCTGGGTCACCTGACTAACCAGCCAGCACCATGAAGAAACCCAGGAAATACCAGGGTGACCTGGTTTGTCCCAAGTGAGTGGCAAAGAGAAGGGATTTCTCCACAACCACCCCTTTACACACCACTGGCAGCTCTGAGCACAGAAGGATAGGAAAGGGGCCTCCCTCAGCCTGCCCACATCTCTGCAGATAGGCAACTAGGCAAAGACAAAACCAATGGGCCTGATTTCAGCAGGCCCTTGCCTAGCAAGGACCCTGAGCCACACATTTTTTTTTCTTCCCAAAAATACATTTCTATTTATATAAATAGAGATTTGTACGCTATAACTGTCCAGTCTTTGAGCACATACACCATTACAGTATCACATGTATAATATACATACCCATGCTGTCACGCACCTGTTACAACTCTTGCACCCTCACTCCTGTGCATGCACACACCTATCCATACTTCCTTCACCGTTACAAATACGTTGGCCCACCTCCGTTCCTTTCCTTAGTCTCTAATCTTTAGTCCATGTCACTATCACTGTCACTGTCTCCATTGTCATTATCACTGTCATCATCTCCTCCACTGTCCTCATCGCTCAATCCACTTAGTTCTTCGCTGTCCCCAACTTCTTTCATGTCATCACTGCTCTCTTCCCCAGGTGGTATCTTTGAACAGTGTGTGCCAGTGGCTCATCAGCTAGATGATCTTTGCTTCACCGTCCTCTCCTACCATCTTTTGATAGTAACCCAAGCCACACAGCAGCTCAGAAACTGGCCACCACATCTCACTCACTTCAGCCACTTGTTCCACCTACTTCAGTTGCCAACAGCAGGCTCCCACCTTGTAGCAACACAAAGGCAGATCCCGCTCCAGGGCTGGAGCTCAAGCTTTGTCCCTGTCTCTTGGGATTATGTACCAGCAGGAATGCCTGCCCCCGACCCCTTCCCTTGTCTCCTATTTGGTGCAACTAAAAAAGGGAGATCTCCCAACACCCATAATCCCCCAAGTGCAGAGGTCAATCCCCCTTGAAGTTGCTGACAAACACAAGTACTTATAAAAAAAAAAAAAGGGCCTGCAGGGGTACCACAGAGACCAATGCATTCACACTATACCGCACCATGAAAGAACAATCATACATAACTCCCCAAATCTACAAGCCCAGAGAAGAAGAGCAAAGAAGCAAGGTGGGATACATCTAACACTAACCCCAAACACACACAGAACACAAGAAGTAATTAAAAAAAAAAGAAAATAGGAAGCTCTGTTGCTCTTCAACTGCAGGAAAAACATCAGCCTCAGAAGAGACTGCCAAAAATTGCCCACCAACTCCTCTGTTTCAAGCCCTCAGGGCAGGGTATTGGGAAAAGTTTTTAACTAGCAATGATCGCATCTCAGTTTGGTTGTACACAAATATATGTAACACACAAAAATGTACAACTCATTTTGCATTCCAAAGGTGTCCTAGTTTTATGTTTCAGGGTATCATGTTTCTCCTGCAAAGTGGCCATGTCTACACAAGACACTGACTGCACAGCTACTCATTACATGACTCCGCAGTAACTGGCCACCAGGTTGGTCTGACAGGACCTGCCTCAAATGAACCCATGTTGGTTGCCCCTAAGCATGATCCCCCCTGCTGGTCCCTTGCAGATGTGCTCCTGGACAATTTTCTCAAAGAGCTTTCCCAGGACCGAGGTAAGATTAATGGGCCTATAGTTTCCTGGGTCCTCCTTCCTCCCCTTTTTGAAAATGGGGACCACATCGGCCCTTTTCCAGTCCTCTGGCACCTCGCCAGAGCACCACAAGTGCTTGTAAAGCTGTGCCAGGGGTCCCACAATGACCTCTGCCAATTTCCTCAGCACTCTGGGGTAGAGATGGTCAGGACTTGCTGACTTGAACACATCTAGTCCCACCAGAAGTTTCCTGACTAGGTCCTCACTGACCCTGGGCCTGGCTGCGCCTCCCCTGGGTCCGCCCAGGATCCCAGTGGGGGGGATGTCTCGGTCCCTGCTCAGAAAAATGGAGGCAAAGAATTTGTTAAAGAGGTTAGCTTTGTCATCTGGTGTGACCACCAGATCGCCAAGCGTGTCCTGCAGAGGCCCCACATTACCCGGTACCTTCTTTTTACACCCTATGTATTTAAAAAAGGACTTCTTGTTATCTTGGATCCGGGTCGGTAGTCCCAGTTCCATTTCTGCCTCAGCCTTCCTAACAGCCCCCCTACAATCTCAAGCAATGGAGGTATAATCCTCCCTGGTGATGGCCCCTCCCTTTCATTGGGTGTACACCTCCTTTTTAGCTTTGAGACATTCCTGGATGCCTTTGGTGAGCCATGGGGGCTTTTGAACACTCTTGACTCCTTTGATCCACGCTGGGACTGTCACCCTTTGGGCTTGGAGGATCGTCTCTTTAAGGAAGGACCACTCTCCTTGGACTCCCAACTCCCCTCCCCTCCGGGACCTCAGTACCTCCCCAACTATTCTCCTTACCTCATTGAAATCCGCCCTCCTGAAGGCCAGGGCTGCTCTCTTGCTGCAGGCCTTTGACACGGTGCACTGGATGGTGAATTCCAGCAGGCGATGATCGCTGTCGCCCAGGTGGTCGAGAACCTGCAGTCCTCTCACCAGGTCATCGCCCATGGCCAGGACCAGGTCCAACAAAGAACTGTGCACCTTCTGGTTAGATGGAGGTCCTGTAACTCAGCTAGGAACATACGTGAGTGGTCAGACCTGGCTGACTGCTCCTCCCAGCAGATGTCCAGATAGTTTAGGTCACCCATGATGACTATGTCCCTTGACTTAACTGCCTCCACAAGCTGACCTGAGAATTCCCGGTCCAGCTCTTCCCCCCGGTTGGGTGGTCTGTAGCAGACACCCACCATTAAGTCCCTTTTGTTAAGTTACTAGTGTCCAGACTCTTAGACACACTGTCTGCCCACTTGGAGCTCTGAACAGCAGCAAAAGCCATCTTCTTCTGGCCACTTAGAGCCTCAAAGACAGGCTCCTAGGCAAAGACATCCTGAAAGGGTGTGGATCCAAATGGTCCTTCCCGAATGGGAGCCCCAGGCCACACCCCAGCTCAGAAACCATCCATGACATCCACTGCCACTCCAGCCACTTTGACCACCAACACAACGCTCCTGGCTTGCAGAAAGGCATGGTAACTCCCATTTCAGTGTAGGGGCTAATGTTTTTCTCCCACATCCTGGGGAACTACTGTAACAGATACACCTACCCCCGCCCAGCTCCTTCCCTCATCTCACCCTGCCTGCAAGCACAAGTATGCCACCACCCAACAAAGCTGTTCCTCTGTATGCAAAGGCCAGTCCCCCTTGAGACTACTGATAAACACAAGAACATATGCAAGAAGGGTCTGCAAGAGTACCACATAGACCAGTGGTCACAAACCAGTGTGGTGTGGGTCCACTGGTATATCTTGGAGCCTCTTGGAGTTGATCCAAGGCTGGGGTGGGGGGCTGAGTGCTTGTGTACATGCACATGCATACCCCAGCCCAGCCAGTCAGTCTGTGGGGGAGGGAAGGGGCAGGGGCTAGACTGAGGCCCCCACAGTGAGGGACAGTGCCACAGAGCAGGGATACTTTGAGTGGGGCCCCGGCTAGGTAGGACTTACTTGCTGGGGAGGCGCACCCCCAATTAATTTTTTCTCCCTCTGCTTTGATCTGCCCCCCTTTTCCCTCCCCACAGACTTACCTGCTGGGTTGGGGAAGGAGAGGGGGTGGAAGCAGCATATGGTAGATCTTGGGTTGCTTTTAAATGACAAAGGTGATCTTCTACTTAAAAAGCTGGGAGACCATTGACATAATCCAATGTACCCACATACACTGAGCTAAGAAGAATCAGACACGCAGGCTCCCCCAGACTACAAAATTATAAGAAAGAGAACAAAAATACAGAACTAAAGACATTTAAAGCATAGCACAAAAATAAAACCCTAACACACATTCAACACAAAAAAGAGACCCAGGAGAATGAGTCTGCTGCTCTATTCTTCAGCCACAGGAAGGATATCAGCCTCAGCAGAGGCTGCCAAAAATTGCTCATGAAAGCTATATTTCAAGCTCTCAGAGCAGGGCATTGGGAAAAGTTTTCAACTAGCAACAATCATGCCTCAGTTCAACCTCACAGGCTATGATACTGCCACTGCGCAAAGATAACACTAGTGGGTCATGTGACCCTGCCCAGTTTCAGAGCACTCCTTCTCAGGACACAGTGAGCCCCACCTCAAGTCCATGCTGCACTTAGCCACTTCCCCACTGGCCTTCCTACCCTGAGGCAAGGGTGCAAGTGGGGGAAAAAGCCAGTTCAGGCCCAGCCAACCCCTGCTGCTGGGGTATTATGGGTCACCTAAGTAACCTGTCCTCTCTGGGAGCCACAGCCCGTTTCTCCTGGACCCCACTCCATACCCCCAGCATCCAGAGATCTCTTTCCATCCAGAGACTGCTTTCACTGGCTGAGGGACACAACTCAGAACAGGCACCTGGTTGGGGTCCAAAATGCAAACAGAACTAAGGAAGGAGGCAGCTGGTGGTCTGAGCCACAGTGGCAGAGACAGGTCATACTTGTAGTACTGGCTCAGCTTCACAGCTATTGCCCTGAACAGTTCCTGTGTCCCCTGGTTTTCACAAGGACAGCTTGACAGTACTTGTGATGTGCTGTTTGACCCAGCTTATCAAATCCATCAGCTTGTGTGCATGGTGGATCACAGCCTGCTGGCCTTTGAACCATGTTAGAAGCTCCATGAACTGGGTGGCATTGTCACCCACAAATGTCACTCAATCTTGAATGTCACCTCACCTTAAAAGATCATGAAGCTTAAGAATGAACCATGTGCCGGGTATGATTTCCAGCTCCTCACTCACAAACTCCTGGTACTACTGCATAACTTGGCATGGTAGCAGATTGTATTGAGCCACAAATTCCAACTTGTGAGCACAAGTTCTGGTGGCGGCAGCACAATGCCATGTGAGTACCCACTTTGACTGTCAATGGACTCGCTGTACTGCACCTTACAGCCTGGACAGTGCTTGAAGGCTTTCTTGAAAGAAGACACCAAGACACCACATTGGGGAACTGTGTGCTCCAGACGTCACTTATTAAAGACAGAATGTGTGTACTGCAGGTGACATGAGCTGCATAGGGCAGCATTCCTTGGAGCACATCAGAGAAAGCCTTGTGCATGCACATGACATTGTTGGACAGGAATGCTGACATCTTGTTAAATTCTAAACCATTGCTCACAATTACCTTCACCATGACCTGAGACATGGTAGAAAAATTGACAGATGTGAGGTGCACTGGCTTTGTCTGAAACACAGGCAGGTCCCAGTCTGTCCAGCTCCCTGGTACAAATAAAATGTACAGCACATAGTCTTGAGGGTCAGTAGCTTCATCAGCCACAGTGGAGAAAGAGGCAAACTCTGCCAATGCATCTTTTGGGGACTGCATGCAAAGCAATATTTTTTTGTTTGTTTTGAAAAATATACTTTATAGTTTTATAGTTATATAGTTAAATATACAGCATCCTCGATAATCATTTCTACAGAAAACTTAAAACACATTTAAAACCCGTGCACCCATTACAATGATCACCCATGCGCATCTGCACCCCAGCGCTCCCATGCACCCATCTGCAGTCCTTTCCATAACACAGTCTCTTAGTTTTCACCCAGCTGTTAGGGTTTACATTATCCGCTTACTCCCTGTCTTTGTTGCTCTCATTGTTGTTTCCAAAGCTATCACTGCAAGGAGAGAGTCTTGGTGAAGCTTGCTGGTGCACAGAAAATTGCCAGCATTTGACACACATACAGCATACCCAGAGCTTCAGACACTTCCAAAACCTTTAGCAGGTATGCTATATACAGACCCAAGCCTACAGACTTGGAGATTGGATAACCCAGAGACCCACTTACCCTCAGCCATATGGCCACAGAAGCAAGCTAGAAAGGAAGAATAAGACAAACAGCCACCTTTTGAATTTTTTTGTTTTTCAAACTCAGAAAAGATCCTAGCCTCCATAGAGGCTACCAAAAATTGCCCACAACAGCTGTATCACAAGCTACTAGAGCAGGGTATTAAGAAAAGCTTTCAACCAGCAATGACTACGCCTCAGTTCAACCTCACAGGCTACAATATTACCACTACACAAAGATAACAATGCTAATTCATGTGACCCAGTGCAGTTTTGGGGCACTCCTTCTCAGGACGCGGCGAGCCCTGCCTTAAGCTTACATTATACTTGCTGGCCTTCCTACTAGGGTCCCTATCCTGCTGCCATCTTGTGTTGGGGGGAAAAGCCACCCCACAACCAACTGGTCAGAAACTATTGGTCCAGTGGCTTCTCCTGATCCATTATGGGTCACATTTTTCTGAGTAGACCAGGAGCAGGCAGTTATTTTGGGTGGAGTGCCACTTGATGAGATTTGGTGAGCTGTGGAGGGCCACAAGGGTAGCCCCGCCCTTTGACAGGTGCCCCACCCCCTGGTCACCATCTTGGGACTAGATGTCCCACCCCCTAAGCCCTTTTCCTGCCAGCTGATTTTTTTTTGTAAGGAAAATGTTTCATGTTCCAAGCCAAATCAGCCAAATCAATTCCAAATCCATGAGTAATTCAAGCCCCAGATGTGGCCCTGCTACAGCAAGCATGCGCCACCCCTGCCTGGAGCTTCAGATGTTTCCACATCCTTTGGTAGGCATCCTATGTGCAGGCCCAAGCCCAGGAGTTTGGGGTTTGGATGCCCTGAGTTCCTCTTGCTCTCAACCGTATGGCCGCAAGGGCAAGGTAGGGAGGAGTCTCCCATTTCCATAAAGTCAGTGTGTACATGAGATCCTCCCACTGGAAGTCAAAGTAGGAGGCTAACTGTGAGGCTTTCACAGGAAGTCCAGTCCATAAGCTGACAAGGGTGCAACCCCCCCACTACACAGTGCCATTTTAATTGCATTACCTTGGTCAGGTACTGCCCCCTGCCACATTCATGGTTTTTCCCTGCCCTGGGAAAGCCACCTTGGTGGCCATGGTATTTATAGTTTCATAGTTTCTAGGGTCGGAAGGGACCTGAGCAGATCATCTAGTCCGACCCCCTGCCATGGCAGGAAAGAGTACTGGGGTCAAATGGCCCCAGCAAGGTGTTCATCTAACCTTCTCTTAAAGACCCCAGGGTAGGGGCCAGCACCACTTCTCTTGGAAGTTGGTTTGAGATCCTAGCCGCCCTGACTGTGAAGTAGCGCCTCCTGATATCTAGCCTAAATCTACCCTCTACCAGCTTGTGACCATTATTCCTGGTCGCTCCTGGCAGTGCTGGGGGGAACAGGGACTTCCCCAGTGCCTGCTGATCCCCCCTGACTAGTTTGTAAAAAGGCTATGTCAGAAGTGGGATTTGAACCCACGCCTCCAGGAGAGGCTGCGACCTGAACACAGCACCTTAGACTGCTCGGCCATCCTGACTTCCCTAGCAAGTAACTTTTCTTTTTAAGGAAACATTTTTGTGTCCCAAGTCAAGTTAACCAAATCAATTCCAACTCCTATCCTTCAAGAACTGTGTGTGCCCCTACTACTAACAAGCATCCTCCACCCCTGCCCAGGGCTTTAGATACTGCCAAATCCTTTGCAGAAAATCCTACATACAAGCCCAAACCCACAGACTTAGAATGCAGACACCCCTAAGTTTTACTTATTCTCAGCTGTACAGTCACAAGAGCAAGTTAGAAAAAAAGAAGTACAGCCACCCCTTTTAACATCCCACATCCATTTTTCAAACTCAGAAAAAAATAATAGCCTCTACAGAGGTTGCTAGAAATAGCCTGCAACAGCTATAATGCAAGATGCTAGAGCAGTTTATTGGGAAAAGCTTTCAATTATTAATGATCATGCCTCACTTCAACCTTACAGACTACAATACTACCACTGCACAAAGATAAAGCTGCTAATTCATGTGACCCAGTGCAGTTTTGGGGCACTCCTTCCCAGGACATGGCGAGTCCTGCCTTAAGCCTACATTATATTCACTGGCTTTCCTACCATGGCCCCCATCCTGCTGCCATGTTCTGTTGGGGGGAAAAGCCACCCCACAACCAACTGGTCAAAAAACTGTTGGTCCAGTGGCTTCTCCTGGTGCATTAGGGGTCATATTTTTCTGAGTAGACCAGAGGCGGGCAATTATTTTGAGTGGTGTGCCGTTTAATGAGCTTTGGTGAGCTGTGGAGGGCCACAAGGATAGCTCTACCCTTTGACAGGTGTCCCACCCCCTGGTCACCATCTTGGAACTAGATGTCCCACCCCCTAACCCCTTTTCCTGTCAGCTGATTTTTTTTTTAAATTAAAATACAAGGGGCAATACGTACGGGGTGCACGTGGGTGCACATGCACCCCCTGAGTGTGGTGGTGCACCCCCTACAAAACAGAGGTCAGCACTCGCCACCCTGATGCAGTGTCTGCAGGTGGTCCATGATCCTTGCTGGCTGCTGCTGCTGCTGGTAGCTGTGGTCGCTAACCCTTGGTCGGTGCTTGCCACTCCCTTTCCTCCCACTGCCGACAGTGCTGGCAGTGTCTGTGGGAGCTCCCGCACTTACCGCCACCACTCCTGCCACCACCGCCATGTTCCTGCCACCGCCATGTCCCACCCCCAGCTGCCAGGGGCATGACTTGTTCATGTTAAAATATATTTCATAGATTTCATAGACATTAGAGCTAGAAGGGACCTTGGAAGATCATCGAGGCCAGCCTCCAGCCCCAGGGGCAGGAAGTCAGCTGGGGTCAAAGGATCCCAGCAAGATAAACGTCCAAATTTCTCTTAAAGGAGTCCAGAGTAGGTGCTGGCACCACCCCTGGAGGCAGTCTGTTCCAGGCCTTGGGGGCTCAGACAGTAAAGAAGTTCTTCCTTATGTCCAGCCTGAAACGGTCTTGGAGGAGTTTGTGACCATTTGACCTTGTCATCCCATGGGGCGTTCTGGTGAACAGGCATTCCCCTGGATCCTGATGTATATCCCTTATACACTTATAGGCAGCCACCATGTCCCCCCTAAGCCTGTGCTTTTCCAGGCTGAAGAGTCCCCTGGCTCTCAGCCTCTCATCCTAAGGCCTGTTCTCCTGCCTTCTGATCATACACGTGGCTCTCCTCTGGACTCTGTATACAGTAAAAGCTCTGTTAACCGGCACTTTACAAGCCAGCATGTTCTATTAACTGGCATGCTGGCTTGTAAGGTAAAGTGAAACCAGTAGTGCCCACCATGGCACTTCCAGTTTCTCTGAGTTCCCACAGCCTGGAGCATAGTAGGCTGTGCAGGGCCTGCCTCCCTGTCCCTCAGAGCCTGCGGGAGGAGTGGCGATGCCACAGGAGGACTGGAGTTCGCTCAGAAACATTTTAACACAGTCCGTTTGCTCAAGCTTAATGTGACTGTATATCAGAAGATTCCTACATTGCCACAGGGCACCCTTGATGCAGGACACCAACAGGTCAAAGTGGGTTGTCTGGAACCCCTGATGTTTCGTCAGGTGTCCGTACAGCACTGCCTCCCTTGTCATCAGCCTGACTCCTGTCACTTCCTCCAGGAACCAGCTTACGTTTTTCCACACTCCCTTAGCATAAGGGAAGAGCCAAAAGAGGTGGTCAGTGGTCTCATTCACAG
>NW_017729001.1:11109050-11141247 GCF_001723915.1 Gavialis gangeticus
CCTCCAGGAACCAGCTTACGTTTTTCCACACTCCCTTAGCATAAGGGAAGAGCCAAAAGAGGTGGTCAGTGGTCTCATTCACAGATTGGCAGCTTTCCCTGAAGCAGCTAGGTCTAGACTCTCATCTCGCTCTGTGCCTCCATGCCTTCACTGGGAGTATGCCATGAGCCAGTTCAAGTCTCTGTGGTCTTTCCTTAGGCCTTTGTGAAAGATCTGGTCCTAGATGGTCAGTGGTCATCATCAGGGAGCAGGCCCATGGTCAATAGCCCATCTCTGTCTCTTACTGCCTTTTGTATCTTCCTGTGGTTGGACATGGTCGCTGGGGTTTCCTTCTGTAGCCTGTACTTGCTCCAGAAATCCTTCAGCACACTAGATCCATGGTGCACAGTCTCCCTCTGGCTAGAGTGTACACCCCCCACGGTCTCAGGAGGTGACCTGTAAAATAGTTGACAAGACATGCTGTTTTGAACTCTGGCCCAGATGCCAGCTTGCAGATCCAGCTTGTGTATTGTGCCCACAGGAACAGGTGGATGTCTGGTATCTTCCTCCCCCTGGCCCGTTTCTCTGTATAGGGTCTTCCTTGCCACCGTCTCCATTCTGGATCCCCCGAAGAAGATGCACATGGCTCTCTGGATTCTGCAGGTGACACACTTGGGTGGAGGGCAGACCGGTGCGGTGTACAGAAGCATTGGTAGCAACACCACCTTCATGAGTGCCATGTACATCCTGCATGCAGAGGGAGTACTTGTGCCACAGATGCAACCTCTGCTTCACTTCGACCTCCTTCACCCAGACCATCCTTCCACTCAGCTCAGGGTCAAGCTCCACCCCAAGGATCTTGACCCCCTCACAGGGGACTGAGACCCCCCAGGACTTCAGGTCCTCAAGCTCATCCACAGCCAGGCAGATATTCTTTCTTATGTTAAGCTTGGCCTAGCCAACTTCAGTTTCCACAAAAATCAGGCAATTACAAATTCACTACAGCCCTAGTCATGTGACCCAACCCAGTTTTAGGCACTCCTCAGTATAGGGTGAGCCCTGCCAGTATAGGGTGAGCCTTGTCCATGCTGCATTTGGCAGTTTCCCTACTGGGGATTCCGTCTTGCTGAAGACCAGCAGCCAGGAGCAGTAGAAAAAAACCCTTTCAACTCTCAGCTGGTTGGACACTGGAGGCACAGTGGCCTTTTCCCCGCAAATTAATCAATCGCTGACTCTATTATTAGTCAGTTTCTCTCCTCTAGTCTTTTTGTAAACCACTCACCTCTACCCTGTTCTCTGCTTTGCATGTCTGCTCTTAAGATATTATAGTGTGCTATTTTTATGTAATGAAACTAAGCAAAGCACTAGGTCTCTAAAATCAATGGTAATACTAAAATCAATAGTAATTAAGTAAGTGCTTATTACAGGCATGCCATGCTTGTTTGAATTATTCCTATGCACAATAGGAAAAGCTAGGATTTAACTGCGGCAACCTGGGCATTTTGGTTTTCAGTGTGTTATGCTCTGGAAGATTGTGGGACTTGTAGTCTTCCTGTGCAACTCTTGTTTTGTGAACTGCATTTCCCAGAAGTCTGTTTTGTGCAGCCAGCGTCATTTTTCTGGAGATCAGTGTTCCTGAGAGGTATGCTTGCAAATGTTTACTCATTGTCCCTGGTCCCTGCTGATTTTGGGTTATGTGCTTAGTTCGGTGCTTGTTTTGTGGATTATTACTGAAATAGGGTCTTGGAAATGCCAAACTCTAGTACTGAATTCTTCGGCAGAGTTAATTGTAGATTCAGCTCCTTTTTGCCTTAAGCCCAGTTTGCTCTCTTTGTGAACGTTGGGAATGTGGTAAATGTTAGTGGTAGAGGTGGGGGGTTGTTTTCTTTTTTTTATACCCCTGGGGAAACACAGAACCCTAGTTTTAAGTCTTGCTTATAAGTTACATGGGTAATTATTTTCCTTTATATAGTGGGAAGTACTCAGATGCAAAATCAAAATTTAAAATTAAACACCCTTTTTACAAGCAAACCTCTGTCTTCCTCTCCTTCCCTCTGTACTGCCTGTCACTTTTTCATCGTTTATATCACTCACATTTATCCCTTTTTAATGTTATGTATCCCAGGCCAAATTAGCCAAAACTAATTCCAAATCCAAGAGTCCAGAACCATAAGTGGCCTGACTACTGGCAAACATCCTCCACCCACACCTGGGGCTTCAGATGTTTCCAGATCCTTTGGCAGGCATCCTACTTGCAGGCCCAAGCCCGGAGGCTTGGGGGTCGAATGCCCCCGATTTTTGCTGGCCCTTAGCCATAAGGCCCTCGGAGCAAGCTAGGGAGGAGCTTGCTCCCATTTCCATAAAGTGAGCTTAACCTCAGCAGATACTGAACCACACCAGAAAAGCAATTATCTCCAGGTACGCTTTAGGAAAAGTGCCTTCATGGACACAGATACATGGTATTTCCCCTACCAGGTTAAGAACAGGCACTACGCTTGACCTGAGCCTTCAAGCACAGGGACTACATGTGATCTTAACCTATCCTTCCTCTCTGTTTTTGCTACAAACCACCTACTCTCACAAGTACTATACCGTAACTCCCTGCCTCTCAGCTCCCACCCTTCTAATGTTTAAAATGTTTCTGCACAAACCACTATCCTCTCTCACTGATCTGACTTCCTCAGTACTTTTTAAAGGCACCTTCACTGCCTTCCATTCTCTTTCATTGTTTTTCTAGATCAAGCTCCTGGTCCTTGTCCTCAGAGCACCACAAAGTTGCTCACCATCCTCCACCTGTACTTCTACCTCTCCTTGCTCCTCTCTCATTCCTGGGTACCTTTTTTTGCTCATCTGCCTTTCTTCTTCCAAGCCATTCATTGTGCCTGGAACAGTCTTATTCTCCTCATAGTACAGTCGACTATCCTCTCTTTATTAAAGTCTCTCCTGATAATATTTTTCCAGAGATGTCTTTCAATGATAATCTAGAAGAGAAAGGAATGGGAAAATTCAATCAATGAAAGCAATTTAATTTAAATGGCATCAATTTATTTCAGCGGCCTTTGGAGAATACTAGTCATGGACAATTGACCTCTCAAAGGAAACTGAAATATTTGGAAACCTGATCAACTTCTTTTAATTTCCCCCCAAAATTAAAACTCTCAAGAAAGAAAGTGCACACATTTTTCTCACAAATCTTTGTTTATTAATTATAGTCTCCACTGATTAGATTTTATCTGATGAATTTCACAATTGTATATTGGGCCAGGCTTTGGGACTGTAAAGGAAAGACAGATTTTGGAACAAGGTTAGGTTGATATTTTAGCATATGGATAATTTTATTCTAATTCATTCGAGCACGAGGGGGGAGTGCTCTGGATCTGATTCCAGTCAGGCTCCAACAAAACTTGGCTGTATACTTTAGGGAACTGAACCCATAGTTTTGGACCTGCCAGCCACTTCAGATGGCAATACAAGTTATACACTCACAAGCCAGGTTATGAGATGTCTAGCCACTAATATTTATATCTGTAGTTTCCTGTAGACAGTTAATTATAAGTGTAAAATTTTGACCAAAACCAGAGGCGATGTCTACAAAGAAATGCTGTGTCCAAGAAACGATATCCCTTAGAAGAGGCACATGCATGCGAGGTGGAGATTATTCAAGCTGAATGCAGTGTTTGCTGCTAGAATCAGTCTTGTACCGTAGTATTCTAGAGCAAAAGGCTGATTTTTAAAAGTTATTGATGCAGGGCTCCATTTTGTATAGCAAGGTATTAAGACCCAGACCCTTAGCTAGGCACCTAACATTGGTTGAAATCAGTGCAAGTTAAATATCTAAATACCTCAAAGAACGGGAGCCAAGGTGGTTTAAGTGGCTAAGACCTATTTTCAAATATGACTTAGGCACTTCCAATGAGATTTTCAAACAGGCCTGGCCACTTCAGGCCCAGATTCTCAAAAGTATTTTGGTGCCTGCCTGCTTCTTTAGAGTTTAGGTACCTAAATCATCTGGCAGCAGCATCTTCAAAACTGCTGCACAGCCCCTACCTCACCCTGCAGGCACTTGAGTGCAGCGGAGGTGCTTGGAGCCGTGCAAGCTCCAAAATGGGACTCTCGGACAAGGCAGAAAGTGGGGAGCTGAGTTAGTCTCAAGTCAGGAAGAAGGCAAGACAGGGCAGCACCTTCAAGACAAACTGGTTCAAAGAAGCATGAGCTTTCATAGCACCTGATGAAGTAGGTTATTGCCTACAAAAATTCGTGGCTTAAATTAAGCAAGGCAACATCTCCCTTCCCAGCTCCCTCCATCCTGCTCCAAGGGGCCTGCAGGCCTGGAGACCACAGCAGCCAGGTCCTGAGTGGCAGGAGGCTGAATGACGCTCACCTCTATAAGGTGGCATCATCCAGCATGGGGCCTGGCTCCAGAGGCTGCATCCCTCCTGTAGCCTCACTTATCTGTGCCAAGGGCAGATTAATGCTGAGCTCACCTCAGAAGAAGGGAGCCAGGGCACAGAGATATGATACATCTGTGCCTGTGCCTGGCTACAGGCTCCTGTGTAAAGCCCTAAGCACCAAGCTACAGACAGATTTCTGAGGGACCATTAACACTTACACATTTTCTACTTCGGGTTCATGTCCTTCCTCTGATTCCCAGAGCCCACACAAGTGACCAGAGTCAGGCTCCCTGGCCCAGGCAGCTCACCCCTTCCACTGTTCTTCACACTGTTGGGGTTTTTTTGGTTTTGGTTGTTTTTTGGTTTTTGGGGGTTGGGAGGGTGGGGCGGTTAAATTAATGTTGTCAAATCAGTTCCAAATCCTATCAACTGAGCAGAGCTCAATAGTTCAAGTCTGTGTAGTGCTACCAGTGGCAAATATCCTACCTCCCACTCCTCAGCTTAGAGCTTCAGATACTCCCAAATCCACAGCAGGCATCCTACATACAAGCACCAAGCCCAGAGGCCTTGGAGTTCAGATGCCCCCTAGTTTCACCTGCCTCTAGCCAAAAAGGCTGAAGGAGCACTAAAGGGAAAGCCTGAGAGCAATCCCCCGTCACCATAGACTGCACAGCTGAGATCCTCCCATTGGGAGGCTATAGTAAACTCTCACAGGGCAGCCTGCCTGCCTGCAGTGCAATGGACAGGTCTCCACCCTCAACTACACCAAGTCATTCAAGGCAAGAAGAAGGGGATCTCCCCTGCCAGGTCAGTAAAACCACTTGAGCTAAAAACATAAAGATGGTATCACCACTGGGAAAGCCACCTGCTAAAGATCATGGTATCTCCGCTTGTTCTTCCTGCTGTTCTTTACTAGTATGCCAGAGACTTCCAAGCGCATAAAAATCCCTTCAGAAACAAGCTGCATAAATTTTTCTCCTTGCATCTCTGCCATCCCCTGGGCCAGTAAGCACTGCTCCACTCAGCATCCCCTCCCATGCCCCAGCTCTGTGATGCTGCCCACTCCAGAAAACCCCATCATGCCCCCCAACAATTTCAAACCACCCCTACCTCCTCACTGCCCTTTCTCTGCTTCTCTCCTGGGCAGGCTGGAAGCCCTCCTCCCTCTCTCCATCAGGCCCCTGCTCCTAGCACCCTCTATCCTGCTGCAAGGGGCCTGCAGGCCAGGAGACCCCCAGCAGCCAGCTCCTGATGGGGAAGTGGCTGAGCAAGGCCTGCTACTGCCTGCCCTCTGCCCTGCCTGCAGGGGAGGCACCCAACACACGGCATGGCTCTGGGGGGAGTGTAGGCCATCTCACTTCTATAGCCTGCCCTATGCAGGCTCTGTACAAGGGCTGGGACTCTGCTCTCTCCTTCCCACAGGTGCCCCTGGAAGAAGGCCACCAGCAGGGTCTCTGTCTTGGAGAGATGACACAGCAGGGTGATTTCTCTTCATTCTGCACATCAGAGACCAGGGTCAGGCAGGGCACCCTCCATAGTGAGCAGGGCTGACAGGAGAGTTGCTCCGACTGTTGGTGAGGGCTTTGTTCTGTGGGCACACTCTACCCAGACACAGGGAGTGGTCTGCATTGGGAGTCACACAGCAATGATCCCTGCTGGGGATACAGCCAGGTTCCCACCCTGCCACCCCTGGCAGGACAAGAATGTTGTACCTGACACCTCAGTGATTCTCTCCCCCCAGTTCCTTACTGCTGCCCTTGATGCTTTGCACATACACCGGAAAGGAAGGCTGTCTGCCTCAAATCCAGCCAGACTAAAACCATGCCTTCAGTCCAGTCACACCCTTCTCTTGCCTTGCTGTCTTGATAGAATGATCACAACATGTTAAGAATGATCTCCATAACTCTCCAAGTTTGCCCACTGTCAGAGGGGAATTAGCTTCCAGCTAAGGAGGAAAGGTGAGGCCGCCTTGGCGAGATGAGACTAAGTCAGGAGTCCTGATCCTTATGCCTGACTCTGCCACTGACTTGTTGCATGACCGTCTTTGCAGAGTGCACCTTAAGTAATTAACTTTCCCATAATGTTTTGAGATTCTCTGCTGGAAGGCCAAATAAAAGGCCAAAGTGTCATCAGCTTCATTGGTTCCTCAGGGTATCCCATGAAACTGTAACCCTGTAATTAAGCTTGAACTACTTTCTTGTGTCCCAGGAAAACATGTTCTGTGCTGGAAGGGCATCAGGAGGTTGCAGAACTCTCAGGTTCCACCACAGCAGATCCTATTCTGTAGCCAAGACCTCTCCAAACCTGACTTTCGTGCCAGCCAGCTCTCCTCCAGATCCCACAGAAGTGGAGGAGCTGCAGCGCTTCATTTCCCATTCCCAGAGGCTCTTTGTAATGACTGGAGCTGGAATCTCAACTGAATCAGGAATCCCTGACTATCGCTCGGAGGTAGTTGGACTTTATGCCAGGACAGACAGGCGGCCCATCCAGCATGCCGACTTTGTTCACAGTGCCAGTGCCCGTCAGAGGTATTGGGCAAGGAACTTTGTAGGCTGGCCCAAGTTCTCCTCTCACCAGCCTAATGCAGCACACCAGGCCTTAAGGAATTGGGAGAGCCTAGGAAAACTCCACTGGCTGGTGACCCAGAATGTGGATGCCCTGCATAGCAAGGCTGGAAGTCAGCAGATGACAGAGCTGCATGGATGCACACACAGGTACTCTATGGGGTTCAGGATGGCCTTGTTATGGGTGACAGGGTGGCTAATACATGGGTGCAGTGTTAATAAGAGCAGCAAATAAGGGAATAATGTGGATGTGCCCTGTTACCTCATGAAAGGGGTGGGGGCAAGACCACAAAACAGACCTCTTACTGATCTCTCCATAGCACAGAATCCTTCTGCTCACACCGGGTGGTACTTTCAGGAGCATATTTATAAATTATATGAACACAATTCTCTATCATCCTTCTGGCCAGCAGAAGACTGAATCACCTCTACTCTTTGGCCAGACTTGTGGAGTCCATACTGAGACTTTTGGACTTGATACAGAAATACCTGGGTGAGGTCGTTTCACCAGTAATATGCAGGATGTCAAATAGGATGAGCATAATGATCCATCCTGGTCTTAACATTTCTTAACCCTTGAATCCCAGGAGCCAAATGGAAATAAGCACTTTGTGTTTCAGAGTTTTCTGCTTGGGTTGTGGAGATCAAACCCCCCGTTCTGAGCTTCAGGAACGCTTTGAAGCCATGAATCCCATGTGGACAGCTGAAGGACATGGTGTGGCACCTGATGGGGATGTCTTCCTCACAGAGGACCAGGTGCGTTATTTCCGCGTCCCAGCCTGCAGCAAATGTGGTGGGATCCTGAAGCCAGATGTGACATTCTTTGGGGATTCTGTGAGCCGTGAAAGAGTGGATTTTGTGCGCCAGCGCCTGGCTGAATCAGATTCTGTGCTGGTGGTAGGATCCTCTTTGCAGGTAATTGAGCAGCTCTCCCATGTTAAATTCCCATTTGTTGTTTGCTACTGTCTCCACAATGGTTTCTGATCCATCATCTCTGGTCCCCTACCACCCTTGGTATCCTGGTTCACTGTCTCTCCAGAGCCTCCTTGTATTTTGCTGTTTTATTTCTACAGTCTGACTTCACTGCATTCCCTTCAGGGTCCCTGCAAGATGCTTCTCTGTGTTAGGGTAAGTCTCTCTTATAGTATGGAGACCACTCATTACAGCCATGTGTGAAACACTAGGAGTGCTGGGGCCCCTTGAGTGTTACAAAATCCCTCTTACCCACCACCACAGGTTTTCTTCTGGATTTTATGGTGTGGATTTTATTCCTCTCACTCACTAATACTATAGGAATGGCAGGATGAACTCTGTGAGAGGCAAGTACCTACATTCCATGGAGGATTTGGGCCTTTGTCTCTAGTATCAGTAAATCTCTGTGCTAGAGACTTGCTGGATGCTGATGTAAGAGTGGGTGCTCTACAGGTTCAGCTCATGTTGCCAGTTAACTCCTCATTAGCCTGTTGAAGAACATGGAGGAATAGGAGGGAGTAGAAAGTCTTCACAAGGTATATAGAACAGCTTTGTTGACTACATCCCATTTTTGCTTCTCCATCTCTTTTCTTCTGTAGCCATCTCTTGCCTCTGCTGTTATCTATCCTGACTCTGGGCCTGTCATTAACCAGGATGTCTGAGGATCAGTTTAAGTGGTTGGTTTCCAGATAAAAGGTGTATTATAAAATGCTAAAATACACCTTAAGAAAAACTCATCTGATGGGATAAAACCAAGCCTGTGATCCTTAGGGTTTCAGGAGCCCTGAATCAGTATCCTAAGCATGACCATAGTCTCTCAGGTTTATCATGGGACTTCACTTGCAGAACCAGTTGGGCAGAGCACATAGGCTATGCAGCTGAAAGCATTTGACCAAGCACCTGTGATAACCAGTAGCAACTGGCCAAGAAAATTATGCAACAACAGATTGAAGGGGGAAGGTTTGTATTTCTGTACATTTTTCACAGTATTTAAATCCTTCCCCTATTTGGAGCTGAGAAGCTGCTGCTTCCATCCTGTGTAGCTGGTGCTTGAATGAAGAACAATTTGTATGAACAAGCTGCATGGAACTATCCTGCTATCACCCCCTGGACAGCAGCCCTGAGGAGTGGATTGGTACTTTCTTTTGCTCTTACTTGGTGCACTTCACTTTGCTTCCTTGTGTCCCTGCAGGTGTACTCTGGTTACAGGTTTGCTCTTGCTGCCCATGAGAAGAAGCTCCCAATTGCAATACTGAACATTGGGCCCACAAGGTCAGATCACTTGGCATCCTTGAAGCTGAATTCCCGCTGTGGGGAGTTGCTGCCTTTGATTGCCCTGCAGTGATCCAGGTTCCAATCCCCACAAGGGAGGCGCCCACACCCAACAAAACTAGGTAATTTTTGCATGGCGAGTAAACAGATTACAGCTTTGACTGTGAGATCCTGCAGCATGGTGGTCAATCTCACCCACTGAACAGAAGAATGATTCTAGTACAGAGAGGCATCAACTGCCGACCTGTCTTGGCAGGACAGACTGAGATCAGTGGACAAGAAAGATGTACCAGTAACAGCTGCCAACACCTGGTTGCACTGTTTCAGATCTAACTGACTTAATCCTGGTGGGATAGACTGGCTGCCTACAGTGAACTTCAGCTGAGGTGCTGAGCAAATATTATTCCTCTTGATTCTTTTGAGTTTGAGAATGTTCGGTACCAGGCTCCTTGTGTGCTAGACTTCACTCTTTGTAGTTTTATGGTCCCTTGGAGTTTCAGTCAGACTCTTACTCTAACAAGGGTGTCAGCAGAAAGCCCTTAGGGGAGTAGCAGGAGAATCCCAGAGTAGCTGGTCAGAACAGTGATTAACCTTTGCATCAGGATTCTTTTTACAATGTCTTACCCAGGTCCCTTGAGCCACTGTGACTTCTAGTGGCAGAGCAGACACTACCCCATGGGACTGAGAACAGCTAATCAGGATCCTGATTTTTAATGTGTCAAATTCCCTCTATAAAGCAGATCTGGACCTACATACCTGCAGGTTCCATTGACCCAGCATATCTTAACAGAAGATATTTCAACCCAAGAGGGGTCAGAGGTGACACCCAAGGTTCATTCCTTGATGGCCCAGCAGAGGGCAGCAAGCCTTTACACATTTCAGTCGGATGGGTTTCCTGCACTGAGCGCAGTCTCCAACAGGAAACATCTCCCATGAGGTTCTTCTCCTTTCCTTGTCCATGTAGACTGTGCCTCTGCGCTGCCTTCATTGGAAAGTGTATCTTTTGTGTATCAAAACCCCAACACTTCTCTTACAATTGTCACCTGGAGGAAAGTGGGAGAAGGACAGTTTAGTGAAAGGATATGACGGATTGGAAAGGGGTTGTGGGTGTTTGGCAGGTGGGGAATGTAAAGTCAGTAGGTGAGAGAGGGGGGCCTGGGAAAATGTTATGAACCGGTTTTGCTGTTCTCTCTGAATTGGGAGGAATATCTAAGGGGAAAGATTCTCTTTCATTAGAGAAGCTGAACTAAACCTGGTAAAAGTAGCTGCTTTCCAGAGACAGATGACTGTGAAGGGCAGGTGACCAGAATAACATATCTCTTCCTGCCATCAGGGAATGGGCTGGGCACGTCTAGGCCAGAAGGGGACGCTCTCCAATTCAGCAACTACATTCACATATTTTTTTAAACAAAAGGGCTGGGATGCTGCTAGAGTTTTACTGAATCAATCTGACAAAAGCTGCTTCTAATTTAACTCCATCCCCTTCAGTATGCACTTTGGAGGGAATATGATTCAATGGGTAATTACATTAAAAGAATCTTTTACAAGATTGGTGTTGCTGGCTTTGGAATTTCTCTTTCTCATGAGTCAGTCAAGGGCAAAGCTGTTTCATACCCCATTTGAGGAATTCAGGCTACAATTATAAACACTAGATGAAGTAAGAGAGAAGGATAATGGCATCTGTGCAAGAGACCACCCTAAACAGAGAGTCTCCTGCCTACATAGACCATAACAAGGTATCCCCACCCCTAATAATAGCCTCCTATTGTGAGAAGATCTGCCTCTGTTAAACAAACACTTGTCAGTCTCTCATCATAACATACTTCACTGTGGTTAGATTAGAAGGTAGGAATACTTGCAAATTAGTTCTAGGGATTGCACTTGGAATGCAGATTAAAATGGCCTGTTCCTATCTTGTAGGGTAGAGTTTCCCATGTTAATGTGTAATGTTTTGAAATTAATAACAATTGGAGATGAGCAAGATTGCTGGGATCACTCACTGAAAGAGCATAGTCTCTCTAAGTAGCAAAAATGGTGGAGGGCTGTCTTTAAGATACAGCGCCTTTTCCTGCTCAGACATGGATTCAAATCTAGCCCAGGACAGTTTTATAGTTAAAACCCATATGTTTGATACTATTTAGACACTTTGGCTGCCAACATACGTTCCTGGACAGGCGCTGTACTTAAAACACCTCACCGTCACATGTATTAAGTACCTGCATGTTTAAAAATGGCTGCAGGATGCTTTATCAAAACCTCATTTCATCAAGAGATCCTGCTATACATGTCATGGAAGCAAGTTAATTTCATGTACAAGGTGGAGGGGGATTCATACTTTGCAATGAGTTATGGATATCCTTGCTGCCTGGGGGTAGAGAAAGCTCACAGGTAATAGGCTAGAGATAGAATAATAGAATTGTCCTGCTTGGCAAAGCTTCCCAAGCCATTCACATAGAGTTTCTCTTATTTCAGGGCTAAGACTTCTACACAGCAGCATCCTCCGTGCAACCAAGTCCCTCGCATGGAATTTTTATTCAAGTAGCAGAGAGCCTGGGCCAGGTTTCTCATTATCCATGTAATCTCCAATGCCCAGTATGGGCATGTTAAAAACAGAGGCTGCAGATTTTGTGCCAGAAGGGCCTGCTTTTTGGGAAGATGTGGGACTGTTGCCAAGAGGCCTAGAATAAGAAAATATTCCCCACAAAGACCCCCTGAAAGAAGAATCCATCCTCCTGCCCCCAACCTGCCTCTCTTTCATTACAACTATGAGTATTTACGAGCACAGTCAAAGCACTCCTCAGAGTAATGATAAATAAGGCAAAACTACACCAGTCCTCCAATGGTTTACATTATATACATGCACATATACAGGAACAGTAAAAAATATGTCTCTGGGTGTGCAACTAATTCAAAGCAATAAACTCCAGAACTTATTGCACCAGAGTTTATTGCTCCCAGGTACACTGTTTGATTTGTATCCAGGACCACAGCAAGTTGAGCTGCGTCAGAGCAGCCCCAGCTGGTAGAGAGTTCGGGGGCTCAGCCTGCCATCCTGGGGCTGCTCCGACCCAGCTCAACATGCTGTGGGGAGCTGGCTGGAGCATGAGGGTGCTCTAGTGCAGGGCTATAGCCGGCAGGCAGCCCCCTCACTGAAGCACCTTTAGGGCCCAGCCAGCTGCATCAGTGTCTACATGTGCAGTGCTGCAGAGTAAAAAACTGCAGAGTTTATTAGCTTACTCCAGTCTTATAGCCCATCACATGTAGACACTGAGATGTTTACTACAGAGCTAATTAGTCTACTCCACAGTAAATATCTTGCGCAGACATGTCCCCTGTGAGCAAATTTCACTATGTAATATTACTCTATACAAACATTTTTTTTAAAATATATTTTGGAAAATGTATCGTGTTCCAGGTCAAATTAGCCAGATCAGTTCTGAATCCTTTGAATTGTTGAAAAAACATATGTGGCCCTGCTACCAGCAAGTATCCAAGTATAAATTAGAGTGCCTTAGGAAACTTGTATATTTCCTACCAGGGCTGTGTGTCATGCTCTAATCTCTTTTCTGTGCAGCCAGCCTGCAGGCAAGGGAGGTGGAGCAGGTGTGCAGTGATCAAGGGTGGGGATGCCCCCCCCCTCCATTAAGAGAAGGTCGCCAGTGCCCCATGGCACCAGCAGAGAGGAGACACAACCCCCAGGCTGCCTTCACACTGCCCCCTGACATGGGGGAATGAACCCTGGCTGGTTCTTTGCAGCCAGCTGGCAGAGGAGGGGTAAAGGGGGCAGAGGGGCAGCGATTGAGCTGGCTGGCTTCTTAGCCTTTGCCAGTGCATGGAGGCACTCAGTCCCCACCATCAAACACTGAACGTCTGTTAGCTTTGATGACACTAACTTTAAACACTTTGTGTAAAGCACAAACATCTTACAGCATGATCGAGGTGACCTTCTGTAACTTTTGTAAGCACTCCATGCAACCCAAAGAGAGAACACAGGTATCAGCCCTGACGTGGTGGGTAACTGTCATAAGACCTACCTTAAGAAGCTGGTGTGCCTCATCTTATTGATGTGATTGCCAGTCTGGAGGGAGGTGTAGAAGGCCCCAGGGTACAGCACTATAGGATGCAGATCAATCATACTGTTGGAAGACATGGAGTTCAGTAAAGGAGATGATCTGTTGTTTAGCTGGGTTCAATAAGAACAAGGAAACTTGAGGGGAGGGGAGATGTAAAAATTATATAGGAGGCAAAAAAGAAGAACCTTGCACCGAAGACCTGGCAGCAGGAGGAGCAGCATTACAGGCCTGGAGTAAATCAAATGCATATTCAAGTCATACTGGACAGGCACCTGCTCTCCTTTCATCACAGGTTCTCTTTCTAGCCCCCCTGTCAGCAATGAGGAAAGAGACATACCACCTAACAACCTTGCGTTGTTACCTTTCCAGACCTGACCTTCCCCAGTACATCAGACCCTCACACCTTTTCTGGTTCATTGTTGACACACCAGCCCACTGATACTTCAGGTCATTGTTTGAAGCTGTAGCTCCACTCAGCTATCAGAAATAAAAGCACTCATTAGAGAGCACCACAAGAACTGTTTCTTTACAAGTCGGCTTGCAAAAACCAACCCCCAGCACTGCTGTCTCATCCCCTCCAGTGTGGAATAGGCTGCTGAAGCTGGGCTGGGGGAGCCATGATCTCCATTACAATGATTATTCCTGCCTTTGTTCCCAGAGCATCTCTGCTGGGAAGGGTGAGGTTGGAGCAGCAGAGATAGATTTGGCTCCGACTCCGGTCAGTGGCACCTATGTCAATGTCTACTATCAGACTTGCCCCACCTTAGAAAGGCCTGCAACCCCAGATAACATGCTTCAGCATTGAGACTCCAGGATTTGCCTGTCTGGAAGATATGGCAAGATTGGAATCCCCAGGAACACATGAGCAGAAGAGCCAGGTACAAACCTGCTTGTTCATAAGTTGTGGGAAAGGGCCAAAGACTCTGGGCATGGTGACCTTGGGAGCAGAAGCAGACTGCAAAGCACTGGTGTGGAAGGAACAGAAACTGCACACCAGAGCCTGATGCTTCCCAGCTGTGTGCCTTGAACATCACACTTCCACAGCCATTGCAGCAAGAAAGAAAAACCATCAGAGCATTTCTAACCCACACCTGTAAGGTCTCTGCTAAGATTGCATGGCTCAGAGAGGCAGGCTGGGCAGATTATGGCTATTTGTATTTTGGGTCTATTTAGAAATCAAGCCCTCCCAGTTCAGTGGTGGGTGGTACATGGAGCCTTTCACCTCTATGTGACTTGGTCCAATGCAGCCCAGGTCAGTGGTGACTGAAACAAACCAGCCCTTGGGAGATTTTTGTGGTCTACATTAATTAAATGCCTCAGGTATGAGTGGGTGGATGTCCATATCACCACAGCTGCCTGTTAGCTGTCTCAGCCAGGAGACTTTGGAAACTGAACTTCTTCACCCCAAGCATCTGTCCTTCCAGACTAGGGGGATACACTGTGAGATGGAGAATCTGTTGACAGAGGACTTCACCTTATGCCCTTGCCAACCTAACATTTTTCATCCCACATACATTCAGTGAGGATTTTTTTCTTTTAAAATGCCAAATTGCTCATGGCTCAAAGAGTCTCCCTCTGAAAGGGAAGGAAACTAGTCTTTTGGATGCTGCTGGCGAGCATCCATACTCAAAGCAAAACAGCTTTATTTTCAGATTTGTTTGGTTTCAATCTAATGTAGTGACACTCCTCTTGATAATTAAAATTCATAGGGAAACATCAACACTGTTTATCCACCAATCCTACTGCCTGCAGCTCAGCTACTGCTGGGACCTTTTCTCTTGGCAAGAATCCCAAGCTAGATGTATACATGCACCCTTGCACACCTCACTCTGCAACCTGCATGCCCTGATCCCCTAGAAAGACAGGAGTGTAAGTGGTTTGAAGGACAACCAGAAGCTCTTATTTTGCCAGTCCAATATTAAACCACAGGGCAGCCAATGACATTTCATAAGGGTACAATTATTTAAAAAAAATATCCAGCCCCAGTATTTTGCTGCACCATTGAAATTTATTGTAGTTAGAGGGCATCATTTCCAAAAGACTACAGGCAGAGATGTCCACATACATGGCAAGATTCAGTCTCACTGTGGCAGGGTCAGGGGAGATGCACGTGACTGGGCACTCCCTGGACCGATATTGGCCAAGGGATGTCGCTGCCTCTGGTGTCTGCTTGCCTGCCGTGACTTGATGCTGAGTTCATGATTACAGAACAGGCAGTTCACCATAATGGCATGTAGTCCCTTTATAGGTAGGATTCATGCTTAAGAATTACAGTTGAAACACAGTTCAAAATTAGGGCCTGTCCCCTTAAGGGCTGGTCAGACTTGCAAGTGCGATCGCCTTGTTGTCTGAGCAGAGCACCCTACACCCCCTCCACAGTTCACCAGACTTACAACAGAAACAGACACAGCAAAAGAGCAGGACTGTTTGCACTCCTCTTACCCCCATCCAGCAGTGTTGCAGCCTAGCAGCTTTTCTATCTTCTTCCCTCTCCTCCCTTCTGGTCTCCACAGCTGCTGCTTATCTCCCTCCTGGGGCCCCGGCAGCCAATCTCTTGGATTCTTCACCCGCTGACAGTCAGCGGCCCCTCAGGTAAGTGTATTCCCCTGGGGCTTCCCTTAGTTCTACTCGGGGCCAGGTTTTCTTTCCCACCTGGCAACCGGCAGTCTCTCTGTTCCTCCCTGGGAATGTGGGGGGAAGGCAAGGGATGGGTGCAGAACCTTCTTGTCCCTTACTCTGTTACACCCACCCTGATCAAGGGGAGAGGAAAGCCCCACAGCAAAGAGTTTTGGATTAAAAAGAAAACATCCCGCAAGCTGGGATCCATCTGTTGTGTCTTGCCTGCCCCCAGTTCCCTTGAAATGTTTATGCTGACACAAAGTGGAAAATTTGAGCAGCTGCTTTAGTCCTTCAACAGTTTCCTAAATCTGTTCTCCCACCCCAAAGAGGGGTGACTGGCTTTTCCAGTGACACACCAGTGATACCTGTGGTGTGAGTTGGGCCAGATCAGCTGGGTGCAGCACTGAGAAGATGTCACCGTACATGCTGCACAGCACGAGTTGAAACTGGGTGGAACACTCGAGTCCCTGCTCCAAAGAACTCATAGTCTAGTACTGGCTGCTGCCAGGAGGGAGGCAACGCCCCATTCCCCCATAAGCCTTTTAGGAAAAATCAGCTTATGACCCTCACTTGCTTATCATTTGGCATGATGGGGCCTGTTGTGTTTAATGATTGACGTTGGTGTTGCTGCAGAAAATCAACACAATGGCTGCAGTCAGGCTTCTTGTCCCTGTCCTCATTGGCCTGTGTGCATATTATTTCTACAGCCAAGAAACTCTATCTGCAGGTAAGTAAAACTGGAGAGACTCCAGGAAATTCACACTCTAGGTACAGAGAGAGGTTGGGGCTGACTCCCCACTATGGATCTATGGGTCAGATCCCATGCTGCATGCCAAAATCTCAGCTGAAATCTGGACATGGGTAAATCTTCTTTCATGGTGCTTTCACCGTTTCATATCAAGGCAAGAAATAACCCCTGTTTAGTGACTGTTGTCTGTGGCCAAATGTAATAAAGAAACATTCTAAAACTCAGCTGGACCTAGGGTAATTGTCTCTTAAAAGAAATTTTAAAATGGAAAATGAAAGCAAAAAGCATTAGCGTAAAACAGAACAAAAAAAAAGCAGGGGGTCGGTTGGTGGCTCAGTCTGGTGATGACCTTAGCAACAAAGGAGAAGCAAAAGACTTTGGTAAGGAAAAGTAATCTTATGACTGCAACAAGCAAATTTCCCTCAGTGTCAAAGGACGGACTGATTTCTTGTTCAGCAAGTTGGAGGGGTCTGAGATAACTCTTCCAGAGGATGGAGAACCTGAGCAGAAGGGAAGTAAGAACATCTCTCTTTCTAAAAGACAGGGGGGACCAGAGTTTTGGTGCTTGCCTTGAGCTGCCTCTGCGGACTGGGAACTGTCACAGAAGTGATAGATTTGGAAAACCCTCCCTGTATTATTTTAATAATATATTCCATATTCCAGGTCAAATTAGCCAAGTCATTTCCAAATCATATTGAGTAGAATGCAGTCATTCCAAAAACCATACTGATTGAGCAGGCAAAACACAATTGTTCCAAACACTATGTATGGTGTTACAACCGGCAAGCATCCCCCATCCCAGACCCATCAGTCTGGGACTTCATATGCTCACAGATCCATTGGCAGGCATCCTTCTTGCAAGCCAGTGTCAGGCAAAACCAGGAAGGCAGGGTGTGCAATAGCCAGTGGAAAAGTCTCCCAAGGAAAGTGTTTGAAACCCTGCCACTTTGACATTTAAAGGTAGCCTGAACTGGACTTCAGTAGACATAGCTTATTCTGCACTGGCCACAGAACAGAATGAGGCAATGGGTCCATCCCCTCCTAATTTGTCCAATTACACAGAAGACCAATAGCTCCTAGGGCATCTAAGGGGCTACTACTACCCAGTTTTAAAAGGTTTTTGTTAGCTCTCAGTATTTTACAAAGTGACACTTTTGACCCCTCTTGGAGGAAGAAGGGAACATTCCTCCCATTTTACATACAAAGAAGCCCTTTTTCTCTTCTGTTTGTCAGATATAAACAATCAGAACTCAGTGCTGAATGATCTGGGGTTCTCTAAGATGCTATGACAGCACCAATGCTCACAGTACTGGGAAGGGAGCAAAATTCCTGACATGAGTCTCTTAAACCTCCAGATATGGTGCAAGGGAAGCATGTGCTGGTCACAGGTTCAAGCACTGGGATTGGGGAACAAATAGCCTATGAGTTTGCCCGGATGGGAGCCCACCTGATCATCACCGCTCGGAGGGAGAAGCAACTCAAGGAGGTGAGAACCCCAAGGGAATGCAACCCGAAGTGGGAGAAGAAACAGAACTTCTGGGTTCCTTTTAAACATCATTTTCCATCCCAGCACCAAAGGGCACTGGAGTGGCTACCCCATTAGAAACTATGGCCTCCCTAGGAGCTGTGTGTGTACGCTTAAGCCCAGGATTTGGCCTTAAGCATACTGCTGTAGACCATCACCTCTTTGTTCTCCTGCCCAGTGTAACTCCTCATATACAGTTAGTTCTTCCTTGTCATGTTAAATGAGCTCCAGGCTCATCCTTGATCAGGGTCCAACTGAAGCAAATGGCTGCACGATAGAACAGCTTCCATGTGTAGTACAGCAAATGGCTGTACCATAAAACAGCTTCCATGTGTAGTTTGCAGCTGTGCTGAAGGCTGCTCTTTTCTCTCCAGGTGGCAAAGAAGTGCTTGGAACTGGGGGCAAGTTCTGCCAGGTATGTTGTGGCCGACATGAACAACTTGAGTTCAGCCCAGGGAGTCATTGAAGAAGCTGGAAGCAAACTAGGTATGCTTTCCAGGTTCATAGCAAAATACAACTGTCCTCTGAAAAATGGGAAGTGGGACCTCTGTTGGGTCACTGACACCTGCCCTCTGCATTGCCTTTTCCTGAAACACTTCTCCCTTGCACAAGGGAGGTTGCAGCACTGAGAGGACAGCGTGGTGTCTTGAAGAATAGAGGGAAGACTACTGTATCCCAGCCATCCTGACCCCAAAACGGATCCATATGCTCCCTTCTGAATCTATGTTTCCTTTTCTTTTCCAGGAGGCCTTGACTACCTGGTTTTGAACCATGTTGGAGGAATTGACTCATTTGGTCCATTTCAGGGAGATATGACAGAAATGACCAGCTCCATGACTGTCAACTTTCTGAGCTATGTCCAGCTGACTGCTTCAGCTATGACTATGCTGAAGGAGTCTCAGGGCAGTATCATTGTCATCTCCTCTATGAGTGGTAAGGAAAGCTGCTCCCTGCCAGTGGATTACCCACCCTGCACTACTCCAAGTCAAACTGGCTCCATGCCTAACCATACTAGGGATATCATTGTTTCCACTTCGCAGGAAAAACTGTTCTCTTTTCCTGCCTGTCCCAAGGGCTATCAGTTCCAGGGAAGCTCTGTTAACTCCTTGGTGACTAAGGAGGCATCACTGTGACTCTTCTCTAAATTAGTCTTCCAAATGCTCTTTACAAACTGATCTAAAACTGTTCACTGGGATTGCTCACCTACCAATGAAATGCAGCCATCTCTGCTGGGATAGTCAGAGTAGTGTACATCATAGCAAAATGCCACCAAACAACTCATCAACACTGCTGACCACAGCATCAGACCCCTTGGGCGGCCTTCTCCCAGGTCCTAACATGGTCCAGCTCTCATAAGCTATGAGGTCTGACAGAAGCCCAGCAAGAGCTGGTAGAACTGGTGCATCTTGTAATAGGAAACCTTTTTCACTTAGTTCATCAGATACGAAACAGAAAAATAATCTGAATAGTATTTACACGGATATATGCAGGAGAGACTCCAGTTTGTTCTCAACTGCCTAACCTTGCCAATAACAGTTTTTAAATTAATCATTTTCTTGGAAAAACACTCTCTTTTCTATTGCTTTTACTCGCAGGTCGCATTGGAGACCCATTTTCCCTCTCATACAGTGTGGCCAAGTTTGCTCTGGAAGGATTCTACAGCTCATTACGCAGGGAGCTGCACCTTCAGCAGATCAATCTCTCAATCACAATTGCTGTGCTGGGATATATTGACACAGGTAAAAGAATAATATGCTGTAACTTCTTTTCTGGACAGATGTACAGCCATTAGGGTATAATAAGTAATGCAGGAGGGAAATAATATCACTCCAGGGCCAAGGGCAAGAGAACATATAAGGAATATATAGGAGGTCAAAAGATGTACTGAAAGCAGTTTTAGCATTAGTGCAAAGTCTCAAGAGCTGCCTCCTGTAGCTCAGCCACTTGCACTGCATCCCTCTTTACTCTGGGAAAAGGACAGAAGAGAGATCACCCTCTGATACTTGTTCACTTTACTTCAGAAAATGCTGTGAATGCTTTTGCTGACAAAATAACGATGACAGCAAATCCCAAGGAGGAGTGTGCCCAGGAAGTGGTGCGGGCTGGTGTACTACGACACCGGGAGGTTGTCTATCCTTATTGGAGCCTCCAGCCTTTGCTGCTGCTGAGAGACTGGATGCCAGGCCTGGTAGAAAAGCTGCTGGACCAATTCTATATTCTGGAGAATATCCTCTAAGCTTCAGGGCATTGCATGTCCAAAAGGATTGAAATAAAAGGAAAATATGGCAAGACACATTCAGAGGCTGGAATTCAGTCTCTGGACACAGTCCTTTCAAACGGGATACAGTTATTGGCAGAGCTCAGATTTCTCTAGTTGGCCCCAAAATATAGCCCAGGCTGGGCAGAGTGGTCAGACTCAGCTGTACCATTCACTCATGTATATAGCATCTGAGCACCCTGTCATGTAGAGCTTCTTTTCTAGCTGGAGTGAAACTCCCCAGCCCAGCCTAAGGTACCTCATTGTAAAAAATCTTAACCTACAGTCCCATGCACGAGAAGCTAGAGTGGGGCTACAGGGTGCTCTCCCCTGCCCATGGGCTGTCCTTTCACTACTATTCTGACTAGGTAGTTCACAACTGGCAGTGATAAAGGCTTCTGTGTAAGCCTGAGGACTCCTGACTGATAATCAGATCAGAGTAAAGAGGGAAGAAATTCCCTCTCCCCTCTGATTTCCTCTCTCTCTCCCACTCCCTCTCTCTTCCCTTCTCTTGCACACAACATGTATACCTGCAGCTCCTATAATCACATCTCTCTGGAGCAGGGACAAAGGGACAAAGTCCAGCCCACTGGCTGGATCGGGCCCATGGCAGACTCCATTTCCTGGTAGCCCCTGGTGAAGCACCTCTTTCTGGCTGCTGCTGCCAAACCCAGCCCCACTGCCTGGGCACCCTGGCTTATGCACCCCACACGCACCCCTGGGGGGTGGGACCTGCACAGGCAGGGTATGTGGCCAGGTAGTTGGGATGAGGCTGCAGCTGGAAGAGAGACAGCCAGGCAGGCAGGGCCAGGAGACCCTGTAGCTGGAAGAGAGGCCATGAGAACTTTGGGGGGGAAGAGGGAGGTGAGGCTGGGGCAGAGCCAAGACCCACAGCCAACATGGCCCTACTTTGTCACTACCCCAAAATCCTGGCCCCAGAGAAGCTCCCACCCAGCTATGTACCCTCCCTGCATGGCTCCTGCCCAGCTGGTCTCCATGCAGAAACCTGCTCTGAAATGTGCTGGAATAGAGATGTCAATCCAAGTAGAAGCAGGCTAATTAGCCAACAAAATACTCAACTTTTGTATATATTTTTGTTCTCAAGATTTTGAAGTGATCTGCAAACCAAGCACCTAAAAATGCCTAAACAGCCGCCAGCTTTGGGGTAAGAGGGTGGTGGATGGGCACACAATAGCTCCATGGGAAGAAGAGGGAAAACTTTGGCCAAGGACAGTGAAGCAAACTGGGGAAGCTGTGTTGTCCAGGGACCAGAGCACCATATAGTTGGATTCAAGAAACTTGGGCATGGTCTCCAACTCTGCTATCAACCCAGTCTATGACACTAAGAAAACAATTTTACCTCCCTGGGCCTGTTTCCTCCAACATAATCAAGGTGATAACTCTGCATACTTCAGCTAAGTACTCTGAGACCTACAGATGAAAAGCACTATAGAAAGTCTAGCTAAATGCCACAACTTCTTTTACTAGGATTGTGTCTGAGTGACCAGGCATAAAACTGCATCAGAAAGATGAAAGTCGGAGTCAAGCATGCTATGCTTCAAGCCTGTAGTGCAAGAGATTAGCACTACAGAGTGCTTAGGCCCCTGATTTAACCTTTGCCAATAAGGACAGGCATCCACTCATAACACTGCTTCATTTCCTCTTCTGCATCAGCAGTCAGAGAGTAGAGGAAACCAGAAGTCTGGCAGGAAAAATTCCTACCATGGTCCCAGGCCTAAAGGGAGATTAAAACACAAGGATTACCCTGAGCATAGCTGTTTGCTTGTATGTCTCATTTCAACTGTGCCACCTTCTCTTGCATCTCTGCGATCCCCACAGTTACAGCAATTCGTCTCCCCCTGATGCTCCCCCAGGGCTGCTAGGTCATAAAACCATATCACTATCTCCTCAGCATCCCATATACCAATTGTTATGGCTGTGGTGTCTTGTGTATGGCTCCAGATTCCCAAACACTCTCCCAGCATAAGGAACTTGTGTTTCTGGTCAATCCATTCCTGCATTTGGGGCAGGGAGGCATATGAGGTGACAAAGCAACTTCTAGTAGCCTTTCTACACCTTTCTGGTTTTCTGGTAGTGTACATAGCTTTGCCTAGCTCCAGTGTAAGTTAGATCAGTCTCAAAACTACTACTACACTCTGCTTCCCATAACCTGTTACGAACCCTGGAAAGCAAAGAAGAGCTGTGGTGTAGCACAGTCCTGTTGTTAAGGGCCGTGAATCAGAGCAATGACCTTTTATACTGGTCAGGAAACTCCTGCAGAATATAAATGAGAATGGGGCTTGGGGCCCTAAAACAAATGCAGACTTCTATAAGCTGCAGCTTAGCTACAGACACATCAGATGTCTTCAGCTTGTCTATCGGGTTCACGTAGGGAAAGCCAATGTCACACCGAAGGTGGAGGCCTCTACAATGTGCTCAAGTTATCCTTAACATAACAATCCCTTACTGCAGGAAAAGGAGGGGTTCACTGATAGCCTCTGTAATACTTCTGTCCCACCCTTCATTCCCCACCACCAAAGAGACAGCTAAAAAAAAAGCAAACAAGTATTTTTTCCACAGCATGATGGCAACTTATTCCCATGATGATTTCCCATTAGTGGGAAAATTCATTTTGACCAAGGTAAACATTTATACTTACAACGATCGATTACAATAAAGCTAAAATCCACCTGGGATCTGGTGGATAAGTCAGGGCCCTCATGAGGGGATTCGAATTCTGGTCCCAAGCTAGTACTTCACTCCTCACAGGTGGTATTGCAGGTGCATGGGTGGCACGTGGGGCAGCCCAAGGGCAGTGAAGCCGGGCCCCCCAGCCCTGGCCAGACTGAACGGGGTGGGTCGGGGAGCCAGTAAGGGGGGTTTAGGCAGCTCTGAGCATTGCGCTGAGGGGAGGCGTGCAAGAGAACTTAGCTACCTACAGGCTGGGGGGCGGGGCTCATCTGGGTGAGGCAGGGGGTGGGGATCCAGGCAGTGGCTGTGGGCGGAGCTCACCAGCTCCCTGTCTCATGCAGGGGGGTGGTCAGCAGTTTCTGGACTCACTCCCTACAGAGCCCTGAACCCTGAGGGACCAATCAGGGCCCATGAATCCCTCAGGAGCTGCGCGTGTGACAATGTGTCTGTGTCACAGGAGGGGGTGGGGCTTCTCAGGGCAGGGCAGGTCCTGGAAGCAGGCACAAGGCAGCACAGGTGGCTGCTAGCTCTATTGCACACACCACAGGTCCGCCCATCCTCCTCGCTGCCCTTTCTCTGCTTCTCTCCTGGGCAGGCTGGAAGCCCTCCTCCCTCTCTCCGTCAGGCCCCTGCTCCTAGCACCCTCTATCCTGCTGCAAGGGGCCTGCAGGCCAGGAGACCCCCAGCAGCCAGCTCCTGATGGGGAAGTGGCTGAGCAAGGCCTGCTACTGCCTGCCCTCTGCCCTGCCTGCAGGGGAGGCACCCAACACACGGCATGGCTCTGGGGGGAGTGTAAGCCATCTCACTTCTATAGCCTGGCCTATGCAGGCTCTGTACAAGGGCTGGGACTCTGCTCTCTCCTTCCCACAGGTGCCCCTGGAAGAAGGCCACCAGCAGGGTCTCTGTCTTGGAGAGATGACACAGCAGGGTGATTTCTCTTCATTCTGCACATCAGAGACCAGGGTCAGGCAGGGCACCCTCCATAGTGAGCAGGGCTGACAGGAGAGTTGCTCCGACTGTTGGCGAGGGCTTTGTTCTGTAGGCACACTCTACCCAGACACAGGGAGTGGTCTCTATTGGGAGTCACACAGCAATGATCCCTGCCTGGGAAGCAGCCAGGTACCCCTCCCGACAGGACCAGGGTGTTGTACCCGACTCCCCTCGCAGGGAAGAGATCAGTGACAAAGAAGAAAAGGAGTTGACTGGGTTGAGTGACAGCGATGAGGACAACAAAGATGACACCAGCAGTGGAAACACCAATGACAGTGATATGAGCTAAGGGCTAAGATGTAGCAACCAGGGGTACAAATAAAAGGACAGTGTAAACATAACTGTGAAAGAAATACATATGGGTGTGTGGGAGCACGTCTTGTAACAGGTGTATGGTTTGAAACAGTGTTTAGTGTATTGAAGACTGGTAAGTCTGATGATGTATAACTATCTATTTATATTAGGGCTATCAATTAATCACAGTAAATTTATGCAATTAATGCAAAAAACAAATTAATGCATTAATTTTTTTAATTGCATTAATCGCACACATCATTTTGACCAGCAGAGTGGTCCAGCCCAAACCTGTGTGAACAGCCCTGCCACCAGCCCACCCCATGCCTGCTGCAGATACACCTGCCTGTGCTGAACGGTGACAGCAGGGGCCAGGCAGAAGCTGGTACTCAGGTGGGAGGGGGAGACCGGCACCTCTCCCTCACCATTGCTGGGCCCTTCGTGCTGCAGCCACAATTATTTTTTTAATAGTGTCAGGGCTAATTTATATATTAGAGAAATATATTTATCCAACCCCCACCCCCAACCTGACACCTCAGTGATTCTCCCCCCACCACTTCCTTACTGCTGCCCTTGATGCCTTGCACATACACCAGAAAGGAAGGCTGTCTGCCTCAAATCCAGCCAGACTAAAACCATGCCTTCAGTCCAGTCACACCCTTCTCTTGTCTTGCTGTCTTGATAGAATGATCACAACATGTTAAGAATGATCTCCATAACTCTCCAAGTTTGCCCACTGTCAGAGGGGAATTAGCTGCCAGCTAAGGAGGAAAGGTGAAGCTGTCTTGGTGAGATGAGACTAAGTCTGGAGTCCTGATCCTTATGCCTGACTCTGCCACTGACTTGTTGCATGACCGTCTTTGCGGAGTGCACCTTAAGTAATTAACTTTCCCATAATGTTTTGAGATTCTCTGCTGGAAGGCAAAATAAAAGGCCAAAGTGTCATCAGCATCATTGGCTCCTAAGGGTATTCCATGAAAATGTAACCATGTAATTAAGCTTGAACTACTTTCCTGTGTCCCAGGAAAACATGTTCTGTGCTAGAAGGGCATCAGGAGGTTGCAGAACTCTCAGGTTCCACCACAGCAGATCCTACTCTGTAGCCATGGCCCCTCCAAACCTGACTTTCACGCTTCATTTCCCATTTCCAGAGGCTCTTTGTAATGACCGTAACTGGAATCTCAACCGAATCAGGAATTACCTCGTGATAGAAGTGAGAGCAAGAGCACAGATCTTACTGATCTCCATAGCACAGAATCCTTCTGCTCACACCAGGTGGTACTTCCAGGAGCATATTTATAGATTATTTAAACACAATTCTCTATCATCCTTCTGGCCGGCAGAAGACTGAATCAGCTCTGCTCTTTGGCCAGACTTGTGAGGTCTACAGTGGGACTTTTGGACTCAATACAGACTTAGCTGGGTAAGTCCTTTCACCAGTAATATGCAGAATGTCAGACAGGATAAGCATAATGATCCATCCTGGTCTTAAAATCTCTGACCCCCCTGAATCCCAGGAGCCCAGGGGTGATGAGCATTTTGTGCTTCACAGTTTTCTGCTTGGTTTGTGGAGATCACCACCACCCCCCATCCCCCACTCTGAGCTCCGAGAGCGCTTTGAAGTCATGAATCCGACATGGGCACCTGAAGGACATGGCGTGGCCCCTGATGGGGATGTCTTCCTCACACAGGAACAGGTGCATTATTTCCACGTCCCAGCCTGCAGCAAATGTGGTGGGATCCTGAAGCCAGATGTGACGTTCTTCAGGGATTCTGTGAGCTGTGAAAGAGTGAATTTTGTGTGCCAGCACCTGGCTGAATCAGATTCTGTGCTGGTGGCAGAATCCTCTTTGCAAGCAGTTGAACAGCTCTCCTATGCTAAAGTCCCATTTGTTCTGTGCTACTGTCTCCACATGGTTCCTGATCCATCATCTCTGGTCCCCTACTATCTCTGGTATCCTGGTCCACTGTCTTTCCAGATCCTCCTTGAATGTTGTTGTTTTGTTCCTACAGCCTAGATTCACAGCATTCCCTGCAGGGTCCCTGCAAGCAGCTTCTCTGTGTTAGGGTTAAGTCTCTCCAATAGTATGGAGTCCAGTCAGTATTGCACTAGGCACGTGATGAGTTAATCAGCTTCACTGGGGTCTAGCAGGCTCCCTGTTAACTGGCTTTCCTGATTGCCTACGTACCATATTTAAGGACAACTCAAAGATTTGAACTATGGCGGTAGAATGCACTTCTATTCTTGAAGCAACTGTTTGGCACTGTACACCTCTAGCCCCGGTTCCTGGTTCTTTCCTGCTCTTGTCTCTGCCCTCCTGTACTATCTTAATCTGGCTCCACTGCTACCCAGATGCCCCTATTACCTGCTTGACCTATGCCATAAATTAGCCCTACAAAGACCATCCCATGTTTTTTTGCTTAAACCTTTTTGGTAGGCCTTGTTCTAGAGGCCATAGCAAAAGTCCTGGGGCCACTTGAATGTTACAGAATCACTCTTCCTCTCCTCCCCCTTGGGTTTCCCTCTGGATTTTCTAGTGTGGGTTTTATTTCTCTCACTAATACTATACAAATGGCAGGATGAACACAGTGAGAGGCAACCTCCCAAGTACCATGGAGGATTTGTGCTTTTGTCTCTAGTATTGGAAGATCTCTGTGCTAGAGACTTGATGGATGCAAGCTGATGTAAGAGTAGGTGCACTACAGGGACAGCTCATGTTGCCAGTTAACTCATTAACCTGTTGAAGAACATGGAGGAATAAGAGGGAGCAGACAGTCTTCACCTGACACTTGTAACAGCTTTGTTGACCACATCCCGGAATTCAAACCTTGCTTCTGCTGTCATTGATCGTGGCTCTGGGCCTGTCATTAACCAGGAGGTATCCGACTGAGGAACAGTTGAGGTAGTTACTTTCCATGAGAAAGCTGTAGTTTAAAATGTTAACATACACCTTAAGAGAAATTCATATGATGGGATAAAAACCAAGCTTTGTTGTGATCCTCAGGGTTTCAGGAGCTCTGAATCAAAATCCTCTGAGAGTGACCACAGTGTCTCAGGTTTATTCTGGGACTTCACTTACAGAACCAGTAGAGCAGAGCACATAGGCCATGCAGCTAGAAGCATTTGACCAGGCAACTTGTGATAATCAGCAGACGGGCCAAGAGAGTTATGCAACAACAGACTGAAGGGGGAAGGTTTGTACTTATGTGCATTTTCCACCGTATTTAAACCGTGCCCCTATTTTGAGCTGAGGAGCTGCTGCTTCCATCCTGTGTAGCTGGTGCTTGAACAAAGAACAATTTGTATGAAGATGTATGGAACTATTCCGCCTTCACTCCCTGGATAGCAGCCTCGAGGAGTGAATTGGTCTTTCTTTTGCTCTTACTTGGTACACTTCACTTTGCTCCCTCGTGTCCCTGCAGGTGTACTCCGGTTACAGGTTTGCTCTAGCTGCCCATGAGAAGAAGCTCTCAATTGCAGTACTGAACATTAGGTCCACAAGGTCAGATCACTTGGCATCCTTGAAACTGAATTCTTGCTGCGGGGAGTTGCTGCCTTTGATTGTCCTGCACTGATACAACTCCCACAAGGGAAGCAACCACACCCAAGAAAACTAGGTAATTTTTGCATGGTGAGTAAACAGATTACAGCTTTGACTGCGAGATCCTGCAGCATGGTGGTCGTGACTTTTGCAGGTTTGAGAATATTCGGTACCAGGCTCCTTGTGTGCTAGACTTCACTCTTTGTAGTTTTATGGTCCCTTGGAGTTTCAGTCAGACTCTTACTCTAACAAGGGTGTCAGCAGAAAGCCCTTAGGGGAGTAGCAGGAGAATCCCAGAGTAGCTGGTCAGCACAGTGATTAACCTTTGCATCAGGATTCTTTTTACAATGTCTTACCCAGGTCCCTTGAGCCACTGTGACTTCTAGTGGCAGAGCAGACGCTACCCCATGGGACTGAGAACAACTAATCAGGATCCTGATTTTAATGTGCCAAATTCCCTCTATAAAGCAGATTCTGGACCTACATACCTGCAGGTTCCATTGACCCAGCAGAAGATATTAACAGAAGATATTTCAGCCCAAGAGGAGTCAGAGGTGACACGTAAGGTTCATTCCTTGATAGCCCAGCAGAGGGCAGCAAGCCTTTACACATTTCAGTCAGATGGGTTTCCTGCATTGAGCCCAGAAACATGTTCCATGGCTCTTTGGCCACGTGGCTCAGCAGTGGCGCTGGGACTGGGGCTACGGGGAGGGCTGCCGGCACCCAAAAATTTGCCATAGCTACCCAGCCTCCTCCCAATGCCACCGCTGCTGCCTGGCCCTAGGGCTGTGCTGCCAAAAAGCAGAGCCATGGGGCACCCTGGTCCCAGCCTGCCATGCCCCGCCCACAGATCCAGATGCACTTGCCCTCCCATGCCCTCCCAGAGTTCGTGTGGGGGGGCTAAGTCCTGTTGGCCCCCCCTTCCGCTACCTATGACCCTGCAGTCCCTGTCACCGGGTGAGTGGGGCCCTGGCCAGGCTGCATCAAGAGAGGTTCAGAGCCCGCGTGGCTGGTCCAGACACGCAGGGGGCCCCCTGCTGTTGGGCACAGCCCAGTGGAGGTCCCAGGGTCCCATACCCTCCCACCCCACCTGTGCTCAGGATGAGGCAAATGCTCTTGTGGGCTGCCTACTGCACCCCAAGCACAGGTTGGGGGAAGAGGGGGGGCACAGGGCCGCAGGGCCTCCATCGAGCTGCATCCAGTGGCGGAAGCCCCCCCCAGCCATATATCTCTGGGTGACCAGATCTTCCCAGACCTCGCTGGGCCACAGCCACCCCCACGTGAGTCTCCACTCCTGAGCTGAGCCATGCCTGTATGTAGCCAGCCACAGTGGGACTTGAGGAGCAGCAGCAGCCCCCTCTGCCACCACAGAATGGGAAGGGAGGCCCCCACGCCCCTGCAGGAGCCCTTGAGGCCCCAATCTCATACCACCCAGCCGGGCTGGGGCCCCACTTACCTTCCCCATTTCCTGGCTGGGCCACACAGTCAGTCACTCACCACGGGGGCCTCGATTTGGCCCCCACCCCTTCCTTCTCCCACAGATTGACCTGTTGGGGCAGGGGGTGGCAGGTGTGCACATGTACCTGCACCCAGCTCTCCCCCAGCCCAGGATTGACCCAAAGAGGCTCCAGGATTGACCTGTTGATTGGGATCCCCAGGTTGGTGACCACTGGTTTACACGATTGGTGTTGCTGGCTTCAGAATTTCTCTTCCTTCCCATCATGTTTATAATTGCAGCCTGAATTCCTCAAATGGGGTATGAAACACTTAGAATGATGAAGTAAGAGAGGATAGTGGCATCTGTGCATGGGTGACTGGTGCCTCCTGAGTCTTTGGGGGCAGAAGCCACCAGCAGTGCTGGTGGCGGGGACGTAACTGGCGAGCACTCGCAGACGCCGCCAGCGGCATTGGCAGCAGGGACAGCCCTGTCGGGGGTGGGGGGGCACATGCCCCCTCCTCCTCCCCCACCCTTCCTACCAGTTGCCTATGCATCTGTGCAAGAGACCACCCTGAGCAGAGTCTCCTGCCTAGACAGACCATTGCAAGGCATTCCCACCCCTAATAATAGTCTTCTATTATGAGAAGATCTGCCTCTGTTAAATAAACAATTGTCAGTCTCTCATGACATATTTCACTGTGGTTAGACTAGAAGGCAGGAATCCTTGCGAGTTAGTTCTAGGGATTGCACTTGGAATGCAGATTAAGATGGCCTGTTCCTATCTTGTAGGGTAGAATTTCCTATGTTAATGTTTAATATTTTGAAAAGAATAACCACTGGAGATGAGCAGGGTTGCTGGGGTCGGGTCACTCACTGAAAGAGCATAGCCTCTCTAAGTAGCAAAGTGTGGAGAGCTGGCCTTAAGATACACAGCCCTTCCCTGTTCAGGCACGAATTCAAATCTAGCCCAAGACAGTCACAGCTAAAGCCCATATTCTCAATAGTACTTAGACACTTATCTCCCAAGGAATTCAAATCTCTTTGGGACTAACAGAATAAGGGTGATCCTGCTATACAAGCCATTGGTAACTTCATGTCCTTCTCCCCAGACTCCCCACAGCCTACAAGTATGAGCTGGGGCTCATACTTTGCAATGAGTTGTGGATCTCCTTGCTGCCTGGGGGTAGAGAAAGCTCACAGGTAATAGGCTAGAGATAGAATAATAGAGTTGTCCTGCTTGCCAAAGCTTCCCCAGCTGATGACGTACAGTTTCCTTTGTTTCAGGGCTAGGACTACTACATAGCACTATCCTTCACACAACCAAGTAGCTTCCATGGCATTTTTATTCAAGTAGCAGTTTTCCACACAGGAAGAGACCCTTACGCCCCCTTTGGAGGAGAGCTGGGACCAGGTTTCTCATTATCCATGTCATCTTCTGAGCCAGCTTGAAACTTGGCCAGCATGGGCGTGTTAAAAACAGAGGCTGCAGATTTTGTGCCAGAAGGGCCTGGTTTTTGGAAAGGTGTGGGACTGATGCCAAGAGGCCTGGAATAAGAAAACATTACTTCTCTCATGGGATCTTCCCTGGGTATACGATTGGTAGGTAACAATCCCCCCTTCTGTCCCTACCTGCCTCTCATTCATTACAAGTATGAGCATCTATGAGTGCTATCAAAGCACTCCTCAGGCAGCAATGATAGATAAGGCAACGCTACATCAGCCCTCCAATGGCTGATATCATACTATACATGCACATATACAGGGACAGTGCAGAGTAAATGCCCCTGCAAACTAAACTTACCACATAACATTAGTCTATACAAACAAACTGCAGCTCTACATTACTAGTTCTTCCTGATCAAGTGTCTGATTCTTCCAGAGTCAGTCTTGTAGCCTGCCATTTTGCAGCTGTAGTTAAACCTTTAACCCTTTCCTACCAACTAAGATCTTCCCCTCTTTCTGCTATGTCTGAGCAAACACTGGTAAAATAAGAGCTTTGTCAGCCGCTCCACATAATGAGCCAATAGTTTCTTCACCAGGGGCTGGGTTCTCATCCTCTTTTCACACTGAATTGCACCCCTCCCCCACTACTTCCATGGGACTCCTTGCACAAGATGCAACCCACAGAAATACAGGTATCAGTCCTGAGACAGTAACTGTCATCCAACCTACCTTAGGAAGCTGGTGTGCCTCAGCTTATTGATGTGATTGCCAGTCTGGAGGGAGGTGTAGAAGCCTGCAGGGTTCAGCACTATAGGATGTAGATCAATCATGCTGTTGGAAGACAAGGAGCTCAATAAAGGAGATGACCTGTTGTCCAGCTGGGAGGTAGAAAAGTGGAAGTGGCAGAAATAGCATGTCACAGACCAAATCAAGAATCTAGTGCCACCCACCCCACGTGAAAACACATGTCCAAGCTGCAGTAGAGTACAGGCCTCATACAGCCATCTTTGGACACAGGTAAGATAGTCATGGAAGACAATTATCCTCGACTGTGAGGGACTGCTGAAAATGAGAACTTTAGGGGAGGGGAGATGTAAAAATTCCATGGGAGAAGGCAAAAAGGAAAAAGAACTTTGCACCACAAGGACTAGGAAGAAAGAGGAGGAGTATTACAATCCTGGGGCATATTAAATGCATATTCAAATCACACTGGGCAGGCACCTGTTTTCCTTCCATCACATGTTCACTTCCCAGCAAGGAAGAAAGAGACATACTCCCCAACCACCCTGCTTTGTTAGCCTGCCAGACCTGACCTTCCCCAGTACATCAGACCCTCACACCTTTTCTGGTTCATTGTTGACACACCAGCCCACTGATACTTCAGGTCATTGTTTGAAGC
>NW_017729001.1:11146247-11160600 GCF_001723915.1 Gavialis gangeticus
CCTGCTCTCCTTTCATCACAGGTTCTCTTTCTAGCCCCCCTGTCAGCAATGAGGAAAGAGACATACCACCTAACAACCTTGCGTTGTTACCTTTCCAGACCTGACCTTCCCCAGTACATCAGACCCTCACACCTTTTCTGGTTCATTGTTGACACACCAGCCCACTGATACTTCAGGTCATTGTTTGAAGCTGTTGCTCTGTCCATCTATCAGAAATAAAAGCACTCATTAGAGAGCACCACAAGAACTGTTTCTTTACAAGACAGCTTACTAAACCAACCCCCAGCACTGCTGTCTCATCCCCTCCAGTGTGGAATAGGCTGCTGAAGCTGGGCTGGGGGAGCCATGATCTCCATTACAGTGATTATTCCTGCCTTTGTTCCCAGAGCATCTCTGCTGGGAAGGGTGAGGCTGGAGCAGCAGAGATAGATTTGGCTCTGACTCTGGTCAGTGGCACCTATGTCAATATCTACTATCAGACTTGCTCCACCTTAGAAAGGCCTGCAACCCCAGATAACATGCTTCAGCATTGAGACTCCAGGATTTGCCTGTCTGGAAGATATGGCAAGATTGGAATCCCCAGGAACACATAAGCAGAAGAGCCAGGTACAAACCTGCTTGTTCATAAGTTGTGGGAAAGGGCCAAAAACTCTGGGCATGGTGACCTTGGGAGCAGAAGCAGACTGCAAAGCGCTGGTGTGGGAGCGACAGAAGCCTCCCTCCAAAGCTTGATGCTTCCCAGCTGTATGCCTTGGAAGTCGCACTTTTCCAGATTTTGCAGCTACAAAGAAAAACCAGAGCATTTGTAACCCACAGCTGTACGGTCTTTGCCAACACTGCACAGCTTACAGAGGCAGGCCAAGCAGAATATGGCTGTTTGTACTTTGGGTCTATTTAGAAATCAAGCCCTCCCAGTTTAGTGGTGGTACATGGAGCCTTTCACCTCTATGCTACTTGGCCCAATGCAGTCCAGGTCATTGGCTACTGAAAGAGACAATCCTACTGTCTGCAGCTCAGCTGCTGCTGGGACCTTTTCTCTTGGCAAGAATCCCAAGCTAGATATATACATGCACCCTTGCACACCTCACTCTGCAACCTGGATGCCCTAAGTTCCTGAGAGACAGGTGATTGTAAGTGGTATGAAGAAGGACAATCAGTAGCTCTTATTTTATCCAGTCCAATATTAAACCACAGGGCACCCAATGACATTTCATAAGGGTACAAATGTTTTTAAAAAACCCAGCCCAGTATTTTGCTGCACCATTTAAATTTATTGTAGATTAGAGGGCATCATTTCCAAAAGACAACAGGAAGAGATGTCCACATACATGGCAAGATTCAGTCCCACCCTAAATAAGGGGAGATGAAAACCTCACTGCCAAGAGTCTTGCACTGATAAAAAAACACCCCGCAAGTTGGGATCCATCCAGTGGATCTCACCCTGCCCCAAATTCCCTTGATATGTTTATACTGACATGGGTTAGGAAGTGGAAAATTTGAGCAGCTGCTTGAGTCCTGCAGCAGTTTCCGAAGTTTATTCTCCCATCCCTAAGAGGGGTGTCTGGCTCTTCCAGTGACAGACAGATAATACTTTTAATGTGAATTAAGCCAGAGAAGATGTCACCGTACATGCTGCACAGCACACAAGTTGAAACTGGGTGGAACACTCGAGTCCCTGCTCCAAAGAACTCATAGTCTAGTACTGGCTGCTGCCAGGAGGGAGGCAACGCCCCATTCCCCCATAAGCCTTTTAGGAAAAATCAGCTTATGACCCTCATTTGCTTATCATTTGGCATGATGGGGCCTGTTGTGTTTAATGATTGATGTTGGTGTCGCTGCAGAAAAATCAACACAATGGCTGCAGTCAGGCTTCTTGTCCCTGTCCTCATTGGCCTGTGTGCATATTATTTCTACAGCCAAGAAACTCTATCTGCAGGTAAGTAAAACTGGAGAGACTCCAGGAAATTCACACTCTAGGTACAGAGAGAGGTTGGGGCTGACTCCCCACTATGGATCTATGGGTCAGATCCCATGCTGCATGCCAAAAATCTCAGCTGAAATCTGGACATGGGTAAATCTTCTTTCATGGCATTTTCAGAGTTTCATATAGAGGGAAAAAGTAACACCTGTTTAGTGACTGATGTCTGTGGCCAAATGGATTGAAGAACCATTTTACAACTCAGTCAGATCTAGGATGATAGCCTCTTAAAAGGAAGATGGAAAGCTTAAATTCAATAATGAAAGCTGAAAAGCATTAGTGTAGAACAAGGTAATGAAGCAGGGGGGTTGTGGCACAGCCTGATGACCTTAGAAACAAAGGAGAAGCAGAAGACTTTATTAAGGAAAATAATCTCATGGCTGCAGCAAGCAGCTTTCCCTTGGTGTCAAACAAGGGACTGATTTCACATTTAGGAAGATTAAGGGGTCCGAGATCTCCATCCTCTGGAACAGGGTTAACTGAAACAACAGTGAAATGCTCTTTCTAAAAGGAATCTCTCTTTCTAAAAGGAGAACTGGGAGAACCAGAGTTTTGGTACTTGCCCTGAGCTGCCTCAGGGGACTGGGAGATAATAAACTTTGAGAACTCTTCTGTAGTGTCAGGCAAAACCAGGAAGGCAGGGAGATGTGACAGCCTGTGGAAGGGTCTCCCAAGGAAAGTGTTTGAAACCCTGCCACTTTGACATTTAAAGGTAGCCTGAACTGGACTTTAGTAGACATAGCTTATTCTGCACTGGCCACAGAACAGAATGAAGCAATGGGTCCTTCCACGCCTAATTTGTCCAATTACACAGAAGACCAATGGCCTCTAGAACATCCAAGGGGCTACTACTACCCAATTTTAAAAGGTTTTTGTTAGCTCTCAGTACTTTACAAAGTGACACTTTTGACCCCTCTTGGAGGAGGAAAGCACCACTCCACCCATTTTACATACAAGGAGGCCCTTTTTCCTCTTCCTTTTGTGGGATTTAGAGAATCAGGACTCAGTGCTGAATGTTCTGGGGTTCTGCAAGCTGCTATGACAGCACCAATGCTCACAGTACTGGGAAGGGAGCAAAATTCCTGACATGAGTCTCTTAAACCTCCAGATATGGTGCAAGGGAAGCATGTGCTGGTCACAGGTTCAAGCACTGGGATTGGGGAACAAATAGCCTATGAGTTTGCCCGGATGGGAGCCCACCTGATCATCACCGCTCGGAGGGAGAAGCAACTCAAGGAGGTGAGAACCCCAAGGGAATGCAACCCGAAGTGGGAGAAGAAACAGAACTTCTGGGTTCCTTTTAAACATCATTTTCCATCCCAGCACCAAAGGGCACTGGAGTGGCTACCCCATTAGAAACTATGGCCTTCCTAGGAGCTGTGTGTGTACACTTAAGCCCAGGATTTGGCCTTGAGCATACTGCTTTAGACCATCACCTCTTTGCTCTCCTTCCCAGTGTAACTCCTCATTTACTGTTAGTTCTTCCTTGTCATGTTAAGTGAGCTCCAGGCTCATCCTTGATCAGGGTCCAACTGAAGCAAATGGTTACATGCTCTCCCCTGTGCCATAGAACAGCTGCTATGTGTAGCTTGCAGCAGCACCAAGTCCTCTGGACTTGGCTGTGCTGAAGGCTGCTCTTTTCTCTCCAGGTGGCAAAGAAGTGCTTGGAACTGGGGGCAAGTTCTGCCAGGTATGTTGTGGCCGACATGAACAACTTGAGTTCAGCCCAGGGAGTCATTGAAGAAGCTGGAAGCAAACTAGGTATGCTTTCCAGGTTCATAGCAAAATACAACTGTCCTCTGAAAAATGGGAAGTGGGACCTCTGTTGGGTCACTGACACCTGCCCTCTGCATTGCCTTTTCCTGAAACACTTCTCCCTTGCACAAGGGAGGTTGCAGCACTGAGAGGACAGCGTGGTGTCTTGAAGAATAGAGGGAAGACTACTGTATCCCAGCCATCCTGACCCCAAAACGGATCCATATGCTCCCTTCTGAATCTATGTTTCCTTTTCTTTTCCAGGAGGCCTTGACTACTTGGTTTTAAACCATGTTGGAGGAACTGGTTCATTTGGCCCATTTCAGGGAGATATGACAGCTGTGACCAGCTCCATGACTGTCAACTTTTTGAGCTATGTCCAGCTGACTGCTTCAGCTATGAGTATGCTGAAGGAGTCTCAGGGCAGTATCATTGTCATCTCCTCCATGAGTGGTAAGGAAAGATGCTCCCTGCCAGTGAATTACCTGACCTGTACTACTCTAAGTCAACCTGGCCCCATGCCCAACCATACTAGGGAGAACATATTTTCCATTTCCTGCCTGTCCCAAGAGCTTTCAGTTCCAGGGAAGCTCTGTTAACTCCTTGGTGACTAAGGAGGCATCACTGCAACTCTTCTCTAAATTAGTCTTCCAAATGCTCTTTACAAACTGATCTAAAACTGTTCACTGGGATTGCACACCTACCAATGAAATGCAGCCGTCTCTGCTGGGATAGTCAGAGTAACGTACATCATAGCAAAATGCCACGAAACTCATCAACACTGCTGACCACAGCATCAGGCCCCTTGGGCGGTTTCTTCCCAGGTGCTAAAATGGTTCAGCTCTCAAACTATGAGGTCTTACACAAACCCAGCAAAACCTGGTAGAACTGTCCCATCTTGCAGCTGGAAACCTTCTTCATTTAGTTTATCAGATATGAAACAGAAATAACCTGAACAGTATTTACACTGATATCTGCAGGAGAAATTCCAGTTTGTTCTTAACTGCCTAACCTTGCCAATAACAGTTTCTGAATTAACCATTTCCTTGAAAAAAATTCTCACTTATTTCTATCACTTTAACTCTCAGGTCGTATGGGAGCCCCGTTTGCTCTCTCATACAGTGCAGCCAAGTTTGCTCTGGAAGGATTCTACAGCTCACTACGCAGGGAGTTGCACCTTCAGAAGATCAATCTCTCAGTCACAATTGCTGTTCTGGGATATGTTGACACGGGTAAGAGAACAGTATGCTGTAACTTTGCTTCTGGGTAGAGAGACAGCCATTAGGCTATAATAAGTAATGCAGAAGGGAATAATGTAATTCCAAGGCCAAGGGCAAGAGTAAGTATCAAGAAGTTATAGGAGGTCAAGAGATGTACTAGAAGCAGTCTCAGCATTAGAGAAAAGTCTCAAGAGCTGCCTCCTGTAGCTCAGCCACTTGCACCACATTCTCCTTTACTCTGGAAAAAGGACAGAAGAGAGATCAGCTTCTGATAATTGTTCCCTTTACTTCAGACAATGTTGTGAAATCTGTTGGTGATAAAGTCAGGATGACAGCAAATCCAAAGGAGGAATGTGCCCAGAAAGTGGTGCGGGCTGGTGTACTGCGACAACGGGAGGTTTTCTATCCTTACTGGAGCCTCAAGCCTTTGTTGCTGCTGAAAGACTGGATGCCAGGCCTGACAGAAAGGCTGCTGGACCACTTCTATGTTCTGGAGAATATCCTCTAACCTCCAGAGTAGTTCACATCCAAAAGGATGCAAATAAAAGGAAAATATGGCAGGCCTCACTGAGAGACTGGAATCCAGTCTGTGGTGAACACAGTCCTTTCAAAGCATATGCAATTATTGGAAGAGTTCAAATTTACCTAAGCCTGGCTTCACTCTCTGGCTCCCAGGGCTAGTTAAGTGTTTCAGGACACTTGGTCCTAACTTGACACCAGGCTACTGCAGGTCTTTATATTCTTGTTGGGACTTGGCCTTTCCCTGCCTCAGCCCCCTTTTTCTGTCACTGGTACCTGCAGCCTAGGCCTCCCCAGCCCCAAACTCTACCCTGCCCCAGGCTCTGGGTTCCCTAGCTCCCCAACTCTGCCCTGCTCCAAGCTTACTGCTCCCTCAGTATGCATTGAACCTGCCCCCAGCATGGCTCAAGGCAAGCATGTGCCCTTAGAACACTAATGGGACCTCCACTACAGCCCTCACAGTCCCACCCGCAAACACTAGAATAAACTAAAGAGATTAGCCCCCTGGCTATAACACAAACTAGCTCCACACTGGGCTCAAACCTAAGCCTAGCCCATAGACTGTACAACCAAGCTTCCTCTTACTCTGGACTCTATCCACCTATAAATCATCAGCATCTTACCAGCTGTTCCTCAGACAGCTCTGCAGTCCCCCACACTCTCCTCTACAGCTTCCAGGGCCAGACTGCCCCACTCTGACTCAGGCCTGGGTTTATATGGTTGCCCACCACAGCCCCCAGCTGGTCACTTGAATTCCTGAGCTGCTGCAGGTGTTGTCTGATTTGGCTTGCTAAAGCAGCCTCAGGGAGACCTCTTGTTTCTGGACCCTGCGGTGTTTCTATGCAGGCCCTCGGCCCCTGAGGTTGCTGTTGCTGCTGGCTCTATAGTAAGCATTCACGTGAGTCCGCTGCACCCTTAAATCTGCACCTGGGGCCCTGCATGGCCAACTGGCCCCAGGGTTTGTTCCCCCTTCTCAGTAATGGGGTAGGGGCCCTGTTACACAGTTCCATACATGAGAGGCTAAAGTGGGGCTGCAGGGTCCTCTTCCCTGCCCATGGGCTGTCCTTTCATTACTATTCTGACTAGGTAGGTCAGAACTAGGCAATTATAAAGACTTGTGTGTAGACCTAAAGAGTCGTGACTACCAATTAGATCAGAGTGAGGAGGGAAGAAACTCCCTCTCCCCTCCTTTTTCTCTTTCTTTCTTTCTCTCTCCTTCTCTCTCACACATGGCATCTGTACCTGCTGCTCTTGTAACCAATAGGCAGGAGGAGTTATAGAGATACACCAGAGCCATCTCCCTGGAGTGTGCTGAACTGGACATGACAATCAGAGTATAAGCAGGCTAATTAACCAGAACTCAACTTTTCCTACATATTTTTGTCCTCAAGTTTTTAAAGTGCTCCATAAACCATGTACCTAAAAAAAACCCTAAACAGCAGCCAGCTTTGAGGTAAGGGGTGGTAGATGGGCACACAACAGCCCCATAGGAAGAAGAGAGAAAACTTTGGCCAAGGACAGTGAAGCAAACTGGGGAAGCTGTGTTGTCCAGAGACCAGAGCATCATATAGTTGGATTAAAGAAACTTGGCCATGGTCTCCAACTCTGCCATCAACCCAGTCTGTGACACTTAGAGAACAATTTTACCTCCCTGGGCCTGTTTCCTCCAACATAGTCAAGGTGATAACTCTGCATACTTTGGTGAAGTACTCTGAGATCTACAGATGAAAAGCATTGGAGACAGTCTAGCTAAATACCACAACTTCTCTTACTTGGATCTTGTCTGAGTAACCAAGCATAAAACTGCATGCCTGATGAAAGCTGGAGTCAAGCATGCTGTGCTTCAAGCCTGCATTGCAACAGCTTAGCTCTTACAAGCCTGTGCTTAGGCCCCTGATTTAACCTTTGCCAATAAGGACAGGCATCCACTCATAATACTGCTTCATTTCCTCTTCTGCAACAGCAGCCAGAGGGTAGAGGAAACCAGAAGTCTGGGAGGAAAAATTCCTATCGTGGCCCCAGGCCCAAAGGGAGACTAAATACAGGGATTACCCCGAGCATAGCTGTTTGCTTTTTGCATGTCTCGTTTCAACTGTGCCACCTTCTCTTGCATCTCTGCGATCCCCACATAGTTACAGCAATTCATCTCCCCTTGAAGTGTGCCGAAAAACTTGGCCTAAAAAAAAACATTAGGAGAAAGGGAAGTTGAGGCACTGACTGTTCACCTCTACACCTCTACTGGGGTTCAATAACAAAGACAGAGCTGGTGGGTCATAAAATAATCTCACCATTTTCCCAGCATCCCACATACTGAGGCAGGCGAAGTATAGCCCACGGGCTGGATAGGGCCCACGGCAGACTCCATTTCCCAGCAGCCCCTGCCCATGTTGCTGCAGCCAGTTTCTATGGAGACCCCAGAGGCAGCAAGGCTGTGACAGCACAAGGCCAAGGTTTCCAGAGAGCTCCAGCAGCACTGGCAGGGCTCATGGCTGGGCAGGTAGCTGCCCTGGGGCTGGGGCAGACAAGTCATCTCACAGCATGGTCCACAGCCAGGGCAGAACTGCAATCTGACATTTTGCCTACTCCTGCCGTATACCAACTATTATGTGTGTGATGTCTTATGTATGGCTCCAGATCCCCAAACACTCTCCCACTCTCCCAGCATAAGGAACTTGCATTTTTGGTCAATCTGTTCCTGAACTTGGGGCAGGGAGGCATATGAGGTCACAAAGCAACTTCAAATAGTCTTCATATACCTTTCTGGTGGTGTACATGGCCTTGCCTAGCTTCAGCATAAGTTATGATCAGTCTAAACTGCTACTATGCTCTACTTCTCATAATCTGTTATGAACCCTGGAAAGCAGAGACGAGCTATGGTGTAACAGTACTGTTGCTAAGGGCTGTGAATAGGAGCAATGACCTTTTATACTGGTCAGGAGACTTTTGACGCAAGAGGTATTTTCAGGGGGACAGCTATAGCTAGTTTAAGGTCCCTCGCATGACCAAAGTTGTATAAAACAGCCAGAATATAAATGAGAATCAGGCTTGCAGGCCTAAAACAAATGCAGACCTGTATAAGCTGTATCAGAATCATCAGATGCCTTCAGCTTTTCCATCAGATTTACATGAGGAAAGCCAATGTCACACCGAAGCTGGAGGCCTCTAGTGTGTGCTCAAGTTATCTTTAACTTAAAAATCCCTTACTGCAGGAAAAGGAGGGGTTCACCGAGAGCTTCTGTAGCGCTTCATTCCCCGCCCCCTAAAGAGATAGCTAAAAAACCAAGTAATTTTTTCCATGGCATGATGGAAACTTACTCCCATGACAAGTTCCCATTAGCAGAAATCACATGGTTAGATTCCTACTGACCAAGGTAAACATTTATACCTACAATGATGGATTTCAGTAAAGCTAAAATCCACCTGGGATTTGGCGGATAAGCAACCTCAGTAATGGCGCCCATGAGGGGACCCAGATTCTGATCTCAGGCTAGCACTTCATTCCTCACAGGTGGTCTGTCAAGGCATATGATAGAGCTATATTCCAGCTGTTATCCCAGGCCAGGGGGAGGGAACCCTGGAGTGGCAGGTTTCAGAAAAATCTCAGGTACTATTCAGCAAACAGATACTTTTCTCCTCCCCTCATGGCCCGGGCAGAAGCAGCCTGTGGAGGAGGAGGGATGGGCATTGGGACAAAACTACAAACTCATTTGTCCTTGGGACTAGAACAGCTGCAATTCCTGGGTCTGGATACACCTGACCTCCCTTAACCTTGGTAGTCTGTGGGGAACTGTTCTCCATGAAGGCACAGCAGGTACCTTTAGAAACGATACCAGGCCAGCCTCTTCCTTCTCCACCTGCTTCCGCTTTCTCATGGCCCTCTCGCAGATCCCTGGGCTCTGCTCCATGTTTGTGACCAGTTCTTGCAGGCACTGTTCAGTGTAGGACAAGGACTGCTCCTCAAAGTCCTCTAGGGAAATCAGCTTGCAGAATGACACGGTGAGGGGGTACTCATCATCAAACTCATCCAAGGTCTCCATCCTGCACCTGGCCAGAGAGCAGGTGCCACCAGAAACCAGGCTGAGGTAAACAGGAGCCGGCAGAGCTACTTTCCACTGAGTGAAAGGGCCCCTTGCCCTTCCCCTTCAGAGTCCCTTAAGCACTAGAGCTCAGCGCTGCCCTAGTGTCAGGCTCTGCAGGGAACAGCAGGGCAGCTGCTGTTGCTGGCACTACCAGGCCCCAAGGCCTCCTGTGTCTGGGAGAACATGGCTCTGGGTCTACCCCTTGGCAAGGCTGCACGACCCTCCCGCCGAGTGTCCCCCGGGGCAGTGCTGGGGCCACGTCCCCACCCAGCGGGAACAGACGGGTGTGGGGGGGTGAAGGCAAGCCAGCAAGGCTCCTCAGTCTGCCCCCCCACAAGGGTGAAAGCGGGGGGGCTGCTCTTCCCACCTGCCCAGCCCCTGCCAGGATGGAAAGCTCCTCACTACGTCCGGACAGGGGAAACGCGGCGACGCCTGGCCGGACCGAAGGGGCGGGCGTTTGTGAGTGGCGCTGGCGGGAGGGGAGGGGCGGGGCTGTGGCTAGCGCCAGCAGCTGCGAAGGGCGGAGCTCACCTGCTCCCTGTCTCGCGCTAAGAATGGTCGCCCGTTTGGAACCCCGATCCCTGAGGAGCCAATCAGGGCCCGGGAACCCCTCCCCAGGGGCTGTGCACGTGACAATGGGCCTGTATCACCGGAGGGGGCGGTGCGGAAGGAGGGGCGAGGCGGTGCAAGGCTGCAGGCTTTATTACGCAAGCGCGGGCGCTCAGTGGCAGTAGGTCGTCGCGTCCAGCGCCCTGTGGTGTTCGTTGTAGGGTGCCTTTGCGAAGCACTCGGCCGCCAGCCGGTCGCACTCGCAGATGAAGGCCTCGCACGGGTCGTTCCTGGCTGCAAGGGCAAGGGAAGGCGTCGTCAGCCTGAGCCGGCCTCGTCGACCGCGCACCGCGTCCCCGCCTGTCCTCTTCCCCGCTCGCACCAGCCCGCCCCGCCGGCAGCGCCTGCTTCGGGACGTGCGCTGCCTCAGCCGCCTGGACGCTGCACCCCGGGCCGGGCCGCAGTGCTCCACACGCCGTTGCCTTCACGGAAGTACCGGGGCCAGGCACAGCGAGCTCAGGCCTGCTCCAAGGCCAGCAGTGCTAGATTTTATTTTTTGGTGGGGAAGGGGAAAAAACACACATACACACACACCATCTAGCGTAAGACTTTCCATCTCTCTCTCTCATTCATATATATTAGATCTTGTTAAATATTAAATTGTGTGTATATGGTAGATATAGATGCACATAAAACTGCATCCCTCTCTTTACATGGCACCAGCAGTGCTAGATGCCCACAGGTCCCTGTGCAGCACAGGGAGCTGGTACCTGGCTCGTTACCCTGCCCGGGCACCATTCCTTCCAGCAGGTTTAAGTGCAGACAGGCAAGGTCAGAGGGGTGGCATTCCCTGAAGGAGGAGCCAAACCAGCCACCCCTCACTCCTTTCTAGCTTGACTGCCTGGGTCTGTGTAACCTTCCCAGCTGGGGGCATATTTATTATTTTAGGGTCCATTATGTAGAAGTTTTTAAATTTGCTATAGACTTGGAATGAGAGCTGCTGCTGGCCATGCCTGGGGACCGCTGGAAGGAAAAGGCAGTTCAGTGGGAGCCTTAGAGCAGGTGAGGAAGAGGCCCTGGCTGAAGTACAGGGGCCTCTTGTTGGGAGAGTGGATGGAGAAGATGAGGTGGGGGAAGTCTCTCCTGGAGTAACCCAAACTGAAGGGGTGGCAAAACTGCACACCCCTCTTCCCTGCTCAGTGGGGGCTGCCTCAGGAGGGTGGGCATGTGCAGAAGCAAGCTGGGCAGCTTGGGCACTGCTGAGCTGCTGCTCTGGGTCACTGTCTGGCGCCTACCCCCTTCTGGTTGCACATTAAAAGGGAGGACATCAAAATTCTTTGTGCCAGTGCTGCTGGAAGTGGGGTGGCTTTCCTGAGCACTAGGCAGCTTCTGCCCAAGTTCACACTCATTCCAAGGCTTCAGGCTCCTAGTTCCCTTCCTGTTCTATTGGAGCCAGCAAGCTCTGTTGTTCTCACTGCAGCCTTGGTCTTCCTGGCAAGTCTTTTTCCACAGGTCTCTTCCTGCTCTGGTCCCTGGACTTAGGACACCTTCCTCTTAATGAAAGGGATTTCATAGCCCCTTCCCTGGGCTAACGTAGTGATTCATGCAGACTTCAGCACACCACAGCCTGAGTTCCAGCCCTGTTCCAGAACTGCCTTTGGTTCCTGGATTGTTACACTCTTTCCCCTTAGATCTGGGGTCCCAAAACTCTGCTTCTTAGGGTCATGCAGTGTTTCAAATAGGTTTCAGCCCACTAGTTTCCCCTTGGTCTTGCCAGCCTTCCTCCTGACACTAACACATGATTTTGCACTCTTTCCCTCCAGGAGTTCTGTGTTAAAAATGTGCTACTTGTTTTACCCATAGTAACATTCCTCAGCTAGCCTGAGCTCCCTTGAATACCCTTCCTCAGATATTAGGATTAGCTGACCCTCAGATCCAGTACCTCTTTCAAGGGACAGACTTCCCTGTGGTAGCATACCACTTCCAGCAAGTTCACATAGTACCTTTAGGGAACCCCTGACATAAACCGTGTTGCACTGGGGACTGCTAGAGTGGGGAAGATAAACTCTTGCTTAAATGCCATCGCTGCCAAGGTGGATGATGGCATGGTGGACAGTACTTTCAGGAACAGGGTTGGCCCCATCTTATCCTACAGAACCTGTAGCCACAGGGGGCCCCACAGCCAAGGGGTACTGCCCTGCTAGTCCCCTGCCACCTGCACCGTATTTAAAGGGCTTGATGCAGGCAGGGAGCCCCTTCATGGTCCTAAGGAGGAAACCCAGGTGTCCCTAGCACATGCTGCCCCCACCCCACATCCCCCACAGTGCAGCCCACATGCACAGCCCAGGCCCGACTATTTTATTTCGGTAAGTTTATACTACAATTAACTGCAATCTTGATTTTTCAATGGATCAGGGGGTCCCAAAATTATATCTTGCAGGGCCCCCCCAAAATTGTGGGCTGACCCTGTTCAGGAAATGTTTTTTTATGTGGGTTTGGTCTAAGCTAACTTTCTTTAGCAGAAAAGTAGAAGTAGCTTAAACAGAGTAACACAGAAACAGACATACCGCTACAGGTAATGTCTTGATCATGGCAGCTGTAGTGGTATATCTCTGTGTAAGGATTGTCCATAATTCCTTTACATTTTGAGTATCTCTTGGCCTCAGCATAGCAGCTGTCATGCACCTGACAACACCTGGGAAATGTTCAGAATAGGTAAATCAAGATGTGAGCTCAGATGACTTAGATTAGAACAAGCCAACTAATAAGGTTAAGTGTTTAGATAAAAAGGATCCTGGAATTAGCAAACACTGGGCACCTGCAAAAGGAAAATAGTTAAGGGCCAAAATCATAGTTGATCACATCTGTACTGCATCCTTGAATGGCACTGTAGTATCACCACTTACACATGCAGCCCTGAGATATAACCCACTTGAAATAAGTCTCCCATTACCTTTTCTTGGTTGTATACTATTACAGGGCTATTACAAGAACTCTTCATGTCCATTCACTTCAATTCTCCAATACAGTAACCACACAGAACAGTAAAATGAGGCAGGTGGAGCTATTTGGATGTCTAACTACAGAGATGGGGCAACAAAGTGAGATACTGCATTACCCTGCATTGGATCAGTCCCTGAGAAGAAAAGTGCATGGCACCTGAAAAGGAGGATGGTGCTGCTGAAACCTCCAAAAGAGAGAGAGTCTCACCAACCTGTCAAGTTGATCCACTGGTGTTCCACTGCCCCCCAGGCCACAGTAGCAACCATAGTCAGCATAATCCTTCAGTGGGTCACTGTCTGGCATAGTGCATTTGATCATGTTACGCAGCTGCCACACTGCCCGGGGGAAGGCAGCGGCAGAAGCCACGCCCACTAAGAAGAAAAAACCAGGAAGGTTAGAGTTGCAAAGCATTTGCTAATGTATGATACACATCTGGCTCCAACTAGCTGTCAGTCACAAATCTCAAGAGCAGTGTGATCTAGGTATGGGACAGGGAGTAAATTCTGCTTCTACGTGGGTGGTAAAGTTAAGGCATTTTGAGTTTTTGCCCTCCAGACATGGGGACCTGCACAGGCAGTTTCTTTAAAAAAGTAATTCTTTTACTCAGCTTTTACTTTTCATGAATTACCTGTTTCTGCGCCTATCAGTGCAGCAGATATGGAAGGCACCTACAAGACAGACTTGGAGCAAGAATAAACAAACGATGGAAACATACCTGATGACAGAAGAATGAACAAGATTAATTTCATTCCTTCGGCAGGGGTGCGCAAAAAGGACTCTGGGGTATCTGCATCCCTCTCTTTATATGGCAGTCTCACCTTGACACAGAGGTGTGATAATGCAGCAGTGTTTGCACTGCTAAATGCAGGCTTTTCTCAGAGGCTGTGGGAATCCCAGATTATGTCGTGGCAGCTGAAGGCCAGCAGTTAACTTTCCCAGAGTCACCTGTGTGCTATGAGGGTTTTTCTTTTCTTTCTCATTATAGTGCTGATGTGAGATGCTAAATCAAGAGTCCCAGCAATGAGTTATATCCACAAAACAGGTACACCACAGCACGGGCAGCAGCAGGGCAAGCTCCCCAACATGAAACTCTAGGACTGATGCTAGGCCTAGACAAGCCAGGGCATTCTTGCTGAAACTGGTAATCAGGGCAGCAGTGAACCGTGATTTCTGTATTTCATGGAACAGCCACAGGAAATATTGGTAGAAAGATGCAAACAAAAGAGAGGCGAAGGATAGGCACGGGGGTT
>NW_017729001.1:11165600-11182134 GCF_001723915.1 Gavialis gangeticus
ACAACCTGGCATTTAAAAACCAAAATCCCAATTCCCCTGCTGTTGCAGCAGATCTTCTGCGTACTCCATGGGCCTGTTCCAGTGTTCCCCTGAACCCTAGTTTGGTGTCCAAGGGAGATGCATGTCTATGGGTAGTGTCCTTTATTTCACTTGGGATCAGGCGGGGGTTGTAGAATATAGAAGGGGATGACTGGAGGAATTAACACATTAGTGGTGGCTGATGAGAAGATTAGCAACAGTTCCAGAGCAAAGTTTTAAAATGGTCCAGTAGGACTTTACCAAGAGAAAAAAAAATACCATCAGGCCTGTATTTGACCAGAATGCAGTCACCAGTGCCCTTTTCCAGAAGGCCACTATCCTGGAAATTTCCATTTTGTTTCTTGTTAGTCAACACTATCTTGAGAATGCAAGTTTCTCTCTCCTTTCTGCCACACAGTGTGCTAGAATAATTTATTTCCCAAGCACACCATTAATCTGCACTGCACTTCCTAGTCCTCTGCCTGTGAACTCTTGGTTTTGACTCTAAGTGGAACACCTGCATCTATTTCTCCCCAGTCACATGTCACCGAATAGATAATAAAAGTCACAAACAGAAGGAACAATTGACAAATTGGTTCTAGTAATAAGCAGGTGGCATAGTTCCCACACACGTGGCAAAGCTAATTTTGCCTGACTTAAAAAAAAAAAGTGTTAAATTCAACCTTAACTGGTCTCAGCACTTTAGTACTCTAAACCCACCCAACTGCTTCCACTTCAACTAAGAGACAGCACTATCTTTTCCTAACATGGGATGCTGAATTAGTTGCAGCATACGTCCCCACTCACCTTTCTCACCAGGCTACATTCTAGATCATAATGTTAAATAAAAGTGGACTTTACACAAGCAGCTCTCCAATAGCCATCTCTCTACAATCTTATATTGTGCCTGGTGTCATTTCCCTTACTCTGTGGTCCTCAGAAACATCTTTCTCAATTTCTCCCCTCCCCTCCCTATTAATTTAATTAAAATGTTTTGCTAACAGCCAACTATTCAATCCTCTGCAGTCTTTCTGCGCCTTGTGCAATCAAGCTTATCGTGATAAATAAAAATTTGCACAGTGTATTATTTCTGCTGGCTTATTCCCTAGGACTCCATTTGCACCAATCTATAAAATCAGTTCTCCCACTTTACCCCTTGTGCCCACACAGTTTCACCAGACTAGCTAGCCACAGTGGGAGATTGTCCAAAAATACTGTTATCCCTGTTCACAGTAGGTCAAGTCAACCTGATGCTCAGCCAACTAGTAACCAGTCCACACAGCGCTCCCACTATTACAAATGTTGATGGAGCTGTGGTGCTTAAGGAACAGTGGAAGAACAGCCTAAAACTCTCAGGCTAGAAAAGATAAAACCTGCTCACATTTCCAATGTTAGGCTCAAGACCAGCACTAGTTTACTGATGGCTATTGTCAGAATTATATTTTCTTCAAAGTACTTTTAGAAAGCTTGAGTCCCACATTCTCTCTGATTTTAGAACTCCATTGGTATCTTCCACTCCACAGGACTCCTTCACATTGGATCACAAACCATTAGACCCTGAGGTACAGGTTATCCAAAGCATCCGCTTAAAACAAATTCACCTAATCCTCTCCTTTATAATCCTGATTTAGAACAGATTTAAAACAATTCAGTACCTCAGCTATTTTAGAATAATCACTGATTTCACTTTATCCTCTAGTATTTTCACCTTTGTTGTACAGACCTTGTCTATGTTGATTTAGCCAGCAGAGCACCTTCCCTTAATTGCCTTCTCTTTTGCCTGTAAAACAACCCTCTGGGGCTCCTCTCCTATCCACTTAATTTCCAGATTTAGCAAGTGTTGCCAAAGAATGGTCCTATTCATGCATCTTCTCTTTTGTCACACATACCAGTGTGGCAAGTACAGTTCATGTCCCTTAGCGTTTGTCTTGTGACTGCAAGAGTTATGCAACACAGGCAAGTGAGCAAATGAGCATTAGAAGAGTGCTGCATGAGAAGGAATAGGTATGTTTCATTTTATCAACGCTGCTAGATGACAGCTCTAGCTTTAATAGATGACAGCCTCTTTATGCCAAAGCCTCCCACCTTGATGCTCAGCTGTAACAACAAAGCATTATTTACATTATTAAATGCAGACTCCATCAGGACTCCTGGGATTACTTTTACCGTCAGAACTTTGAAGAGTGCTTCATTAAATGCCACTGGCTGCTTCTGGTTCTTTGCATTCTTTCAGCAGCACTGTAATCTCTTATGCCTTCATTAGTTTGCTTCTTAGGATTGCTCAATTTTCCTTGACGTGGGTAGATTTTTGACACTGCCTACCCCCAGTGGTCTCCACTCACTAGATTTCTTCATTCTTCCCATTTTGCTTTCTCACACCTAATGTCCTTGGCAAATCCAAAGGGTACTTTCATGATATTTTTCTAGTTTCCTGGGAGATATTATTATCCGTTTACACATGAAAAACTGAGGCACAAAGCAGCCAAAGGATTTGCCTAGCATTAGAAAGCGAATCAATGCTAGAGTTGAGAGCAGAACGCAAGAGCTGTGGCACCCAAGCTTGTAGGCTAACCACAGGACAAGGCTTCTGCCATTCCAGAACGATGCATACCACCACAGTAACAGAGGAGGAAGATTTTCAAATAATTTATTAGGAATTTAAAACTGAAATCTGGAAAAAGGGTTACAGGTGTGGAGAGAACAAACTTCGGAGTGTAATAACTTACTGGCTTAAAAACACAGCTTTATTTCTTTTAAAAAAATGCCCACCCTGAAACCAGAGTGCCCCTGCTCCCAGGCAGTGGCAGCACTTGCCAGAGAGCAACTCGCAGCCCAGCAGCAGTGTGGCTGTGCTGTGTGTGTCTGGAGGGGCACAAGGAAGCAGTTCAGCGCATATACCAAGAGGGAGGAAAGCGCTGTCTGCAGACCCAAATTTGAAGTATATAGAATAAAAATAAACCCAATAAAATGCAGCTCTTCTTTAATTAGGAAATATTTAAAAAAACAGACATACAGACTCTTGTCTCAGTAACAAAAATTATTGCTTTGTGTTTTCAGTACTAAACCATTAAGTACCTCTTGCCTAAAGCAGAACTCTCCAAATGTATCGCCAGGTCAGGCAGGGCCCCACTGTTGGGACTCAGTACAAGCCACGAGGCAGTGGGGGTGGGAAGAAGGATGGAAGTGAAGGAAGGGAGGGACCCATTTGGGCTGCGTGGCCCTTCTCCCTTACTGGGGCTCAGTTTGGGGGATGAGAGGGAATGATTTTTAAAACTTAAGATGAAGCAGCATTATTTCCCTGGGAAAGTGTTGGGCTGCATCTTAATGAAAGGCTTAATCACCCCCCTAAACAAGGTCTTTGGTTCACTTAAATCCAGACCCAAACCTGCCCCTTAAATTCCTGCAGGAGCCTCCCCCGAGCACAGGCCTCTTGTTATTGAGAGCCTGGGCCACTTGGGGGGGAAGTCCCAACAGTCTGAAGAACGGACCATATCATCCAAGTACAGGACAGAGGACAAACTCCCACAGACTTCAGAACAGAGTAAAGCAAATGGGAAGCTGTGATTCTTTAATTCATGTGATCCCTGAGAAGCCCTTAACCCGCCCCAAATCACCACCCTAATGCTTTTCTCCCAAGCTAATCACACCCCAACCCACTGCCCTGCCCTTCAGAGAACGACCACCCCAATATCCCACCCCCGAGACAACACTCCTTCCGAACACCCTGACCCCTAGAAGAGGATCCTCTTCTCCCAGAAACCTTGACACAGGCGATAATATTTGGAGAGTCAATTCCTTTCAAAGTAACCAAGACAAGCAGTGGCGGTAAAGCCCTTTGCCTAAGCCAAACCAGATGCTGGCACTACAGGAGCCCAATGAGGGAGTCTGTACATCGAGCAATTGGAAGCAGCTTTAACCCGCTCAGCAAAACAGCCGATGGCTGGTAAGTGTCATTCCCCCCCCTTCATTTCATCAGAGGTCTTAAAATCTTACAGTAAAAGGTGTAGAAAAAAGAAAGGAGTCCTGTCAGGATTCTGCTGGAGAATATTGCTCACACTGAGGTGCCAAGTCCAGGAACCTGGAGCTGCTCCTTAGAGGCAGGCTGCAGCCTCAAGCCAGGTTCACCTCACAGTATTTACATATTATACAGGAGGAAAAAGAAAACCCCACGTAAAACTAACCCTAGGAAAACAAAACTTTCAGCCATAAGGATAGTGTTTTTCACTTAGCAAAATATACATTTGTTTTGTTCCGTAGCGATGTCCCACATTTCTGGATCCTTGGAGTTTCGCACGTTTCAAAGCCTCACATTTACAAAACAGAAACAATTAAAAACAGTTTCTTTTAAAAAAAAAGAAAAGAAATGTATCAGTTCCTCTCAGCCTTCGCTCTGCGTCTCTCTCTTCCCTTCCGAACTGCATTCACGTTACTTACTGTCCTTTAAAAACGCTGACAACAACAACAACAACAACAACAGAGTCGAAAATATTCAAAACAATTTCAAAGCGAAATAAAAATACTCCTCAATAAAAACTACCTAACACAATCACAAAGCCAATTCATAAAATGTGTCTACTAGCTCAGGAAAGAGCAAACAAAAGGAGGGGACCATCCCCAAACAATAAAGATAAAAAAATAAAATAAAAAAATAAAACTAACAGCTAATAAAATAAATAAAAGAAGAATCGGTGGGTTGGGGGCTTGGGGAGGGAGAAGCGTAAACCGTCGGTGGTTAGTAAGAAAGCGAGATGATCTCCTTGGGTTCAGTCCAGTGCGGTCTGGTCAATGGGAGAGATCAGGGCAGGTCAGCAGGAGCCTGGCAGCCGGCTGGCAGTGTGCAGTTTTACTCAACAAAAAGGAAACCTTGGTTCATCCCCCCAAGGCTCACCAGATCCTCCAGCCTGCTGTCCTCGGTTAGGTCACTGGGGAATCTGCAGGAGACCAGCAGGGGTTGGGTGGAGGGGGGACAGAAATAAACAACTAACAGCCTGTCATTTTTGTATCCTGTCTGATATGTCAGGGGGTGCCAAAAAGCTTTCCCCAGTACAGGGTTGTTTTGTCACCTTGGGAGAAGCATAATGGTTTCACCTCACTGGCATGGAAATGAGGCAGAACACAAAACACCCCAATTTACGATGTGAAGATGTGGACCAAAGAGACAAGTCCCACATACAGCGTTGGAGTCTGTCATCTGCACTAGAAGAGTGGCACTCCATCAGCACACTCAGATGGCAAAAGCAGAAGTTTCCAGGGAACAGAGGCAGGTTTTTGTTTTTTTAAACTAACACATTTCTGCCCCTTTTGAGGTGCGCCGATGCCATCCAACACTCCCTTTCACTTCCTTCAAAGGGAGAAAAGCGAAAGAGTGTACAAGATTGCCCCTGCCTCAGTTGAAGAAGCTCCAACCCTGAGATTCAGCGCGCTCTCAGCAGAAGTGGGACTTCTAGAGTACAAGAAGTCCCCTGCATACAGCTAGCTGAAGAAAAAAGATGGGAGGGACTTATCTCAGGGCTGCCAGCATGAGAGCTCATACCAGCCCATGATTTTGGTCATCTGCTCATTTTGCCTCTTTCCATCAACCTTCCCTATTTCTAACCATTTCCTGGGGCCCTATAATTTTCTCCTACTTTACTTTCTTCTAACCTCAAGCTTCCTAATCCCCATGCCAGTACTAAGTTACAGCCACTATTCCATGAGATGTAAGAGAACTGCATGAGAGAACTCCCAACAGTACTCTTCAACTGACAAGATGAGCAAAATCCATTTCCTTTCCCTTCCCACCCCAACTCAAATGTGATGCTTCTGCAAGACTTCCAGTCTGGTTCTGATTCCTGGTTCCAATCTGACAGGCTTGATGGCACAGAATCCAGCCACCAGACTGGCCTCTGAGCTCTCCTATTCAGCTGCATCCCCTGAAGTTTGGGCTAAAATCAACAGAGACCTCTCAGTGCAAGCCTAAACAAGGCAAGCAGAGGGACAACATCCTCTTCCCCAGGGGTTCACATGCACAGCAGACTATTCCAGAACTTCATGCCTCTTGCTCAAGTTCCCACTGTCCCCCTCACCCACTTGAAGATCTTACCTCCTGCTCCTTGGTCCCCAGCTTCAGTGGTACCCATTGGTAAAAGCTGTTGCAATCAAGGGACCCTGCAAAAAAATTCAAACCTCATAATTTAGCAAACAAAGCTAAAGGATGCAAGTCCCATACACTATTTCCCCATCCTTCTCTCCCCCTTTGAAGTGCTCCTCCTGAAGATACTCTCTACACCTTAACTATAAAACTAGAATCCTTCAGCCCATCAACCCACTGTAAGAGGACTCCTCAGCACATAGATTCATATGAAGTCATATAGCTTTTGTACCTTCTAAAGGTGTGCTATTCCCCACCCACAGATAATATCCAGTCACTAGACCTTCTCTTAACATTTCCTTAGAAAAGTCATATGGCCTTATTTGTCCTCCAGCTATTACCTCACACTCTATGGTTTGAACATGGGGAAATGTGCTGGTGGCTAATATTTGTTCTATTCCACCCTCACTGTCACTCTATCCACTCATCCATTGTCACTGAGGATCTATACACCTTCCATGCTGTACATGGTTCCACATTTCATTCTGAAGGTGGGGACGGTCACAGTCATCTGAGTTCTTCCTGCAGTGAGTTCAGCACAGCCCACCTGCTGAGAAAGCTCTTTAGCCCTCAAGGTAGCAGTTCCATTTGCCCAGTGGAACTTGTCTGTCTTGGTATGTCTCGATCAACAAGTGAGTGAGACCCTTGGAGACTTTGGGCCAGTTCTGTGGTGGGCTTTAGCGATTAGGACCCAGACTGGTGTTCAAAGGGGAAACAACGTGGAGAGCAGAGCTCCAGGATGATGCTCTCAATGGCCTGTACTCAAAATGCCTCATTCTACACAAAAGGGCCCTTTTTTAAGATCAGTGACTTCAGGCCAAGGAATAGTAAAAAACAGCAATGCCAAGCCAAGGGGTCACTGAAGTCCTAGTGGCTGCAATAGAATGTGATCTCCTGGCCAAGCAGCTGTAGGTGAGCCAGAGTTTTCTGCAACTGGCATTATTTAGGTTTTCCCCTCAGGTACCAACATCCCCAAGTGCTTCCAGAAGTGCACCTCCACCCTGAGAACCTGCTTTCTTCTCCAGTCTTCCTACCTGCTGTCCTCAACAGCTGGATACAGAACACTCACCCCTAGGCTGTGGCCAAAGCCAGTACTTGGGGCTGGACTGGCAGCACTGATGTAACTGCTGACCCCTGAATCCTGATTGGCTGCTCCATAAAGCTCTGCCATTGGCCCAGGACTGGTAGTGCCCAGAAACCCACCAGTACGGCTTGGAGTAGAGCCTACAGGAGGAAACAAAACTACACAGTAACAATCCCAAAGTACAGCCTTGCCCCACCCCTGCTTGTAACCCAGTGCAGACCTCCTCTAATAGGACATGTCACTGGGTAGGAAAGTGGCAGTTACCTGTCCCTCGCACTACAGCTGCTGCAGCTGCTGCCGCTGCCATTGGTCCATACGCAGTGAGGGGTATTGCTGAAAGAGAAGGAACAGGCATCTCATAGTGGCACTATGACTCTGAGGGAAGCTCCTGGGCAAGAACCTTCATTTCCCTCTAGGAAATACAGCAGCAAAAAAGGTGTATTAGCCTGACAGGTTACCCTTTACATCCAGAGTGATAAGGGGAAGAAGCACCCAGCCCTGCATTGAGAGGAATCCATTCATGCAGCAAAACCCCAGAATGCTTGAGCTTACAGATGCCACACAGAGGAAACTCATTCATCAGTGAAATGCAGCAACATCCAGGTGGACCCAGGAGCTCGGCACTGTTAATAATCACACTACACAGCAGCTTAGGAGAGGAAGTGGCAGAGAATCCCACAGCCAGCAGAACTGGAAAGGGGAAGTTTAGGACAACCCTGTATAATTACTTGATTGGTAACTGACTCCAACCTAAAGGCTGACACTCCAGCTCTCAGGATTTTGAATGGACACAAGCAAGGTTTTACATCTCATCCAAAAAAGGGGACCTTAGCATTCCCTAGCCACACTGGGACACAGAGCACCTGCCTCTAGCACCATTCTGGGGGATAATGGTTTCACCCTTGACAATCTCCTCTACCTCAGCTCCAGACATGCAATCCTCCCTTCTTTTCCAACATGCAAACTCAGACCAAGCTGTCAACAGAGTGTGAAGCATATTCTTGGCTGTGCAAGAATCAGAAAAAATCTTAACTTAATATATAACAAACTTAGTCCCCATTTCTACTACTGTGGGCATCCAGCCCTTAGGTCACAAAGCACGTAGTGTAGCCAGTATGTTTTTTTCTGCCCTTAAAATGACTGGGTCAGTGTTTCATGCCTGAATGTGAAATCCATTGCAATTTTGTTTAGAGCAGCATAAAAAGAGGTCAGAACAAATCAATTGAGTTAAAGGCCTGAAATCCAGACTAGCTCAGAAGGGAATATTTAGCAGCAGGTTCCGTCCTGTTTCATGCATATGTCATATTGGGGCTTATATTTGGGTTAGTTGCTTATTATAGGTACTTGGCCAACATAAGCACACCACTGCCATCAGATTGCTCCCAAAGATGCCATTCTGGTAAAGAAAGAGATGATCACACCAAACTGATCTCTCTGCCACATTGCTGCTGGAAGCCACTAACACATATCTGAATTAATAAATACAGCCATCACCAGGAAGGGCAGCCAGTTCTGCTCAGAGAGAATTCCATTCTCTCTTTAGAGGAAAAAATCCAAAATGCAAAGAGAAGAGCCATTTTTGCCCTGTAATTTATCCACTTAGGAACCAGATTTTTGCCTCGTCAGTGATGCACCCTCCTTTAGCTCCTTCACCTTAGGTACTCATCACCCTGCCTGTGTCAATTCCATTTGACAAATCCATGCGGAAGGCAGATAGTTTACATTTACACAGCCACCTCCAGTCAGAAGGATCCTTTAGGATTTTCAGCCTAGTACTGAATGTTCTCAGTTCCCATTGATGCCTAGGGACAGAGGGGATAGAGCATTTTGCAGGGGCACAGGAATCTCATCACTCACCACTGACATAAAGCTGCACAGAACCTGTTTACAGCACACAACAATGGGGTACAACAGGAAGCAAAGAATGTTGTTAAATTCAAAGGCAAGTTTGTGGGGGAGAATTTGAGGTATTTTAGATATGGACACTAACTATCCAAAATGGTATTTAGCCAGGACAGCAGGGGTTAACAGTACATTGGTATATAAAGGACCAGTCTCTCTCTCAAAGTAGGCAGGTCTAGTACCCTGCTGGAACACTGGTTCTGTATAACCTGAGAGGAAACAGTGCCATCTACTGACACTAGCACCCCCCTGTTTTTTCACTGGAGGTCACACATTCAAGGACAGACCCAGTCCACTTCTCAATTTGAAAACAAATAGGAAGGATGACAGATGGAGGCGGCACATCCAAGGCTTACACAGCTACTTCCTTGGCCCTGGGGACTAGCTTTATGAAAAAGAGACAAGACGTAATCTTCCTCATCTCCCTTGGGGTAATCTGTTTTGTTTGTGGGTGAAAAAAGGAAAGTGTTTTTATCAGCCTCTGCGTCCTCTGAAGTATAGCCTCTATTAGCAGTGTAGCGAGTCATGAAAAACCCTCTTTCCAGGCCTCTGCAAAATAAGTGCATCTAGAAAAGCTTCCACCAAACTCCCTGTATCCTCATTAGAGATAAATCCAAACCTTGAAGCAGGAGGTGGAGTCATGGCAATATTAGAGAGAAAGGATGTCGTGGAAGATGAGATGGTGCACAGGGAACATGACACTAGCCCATCAGCTACCTAGAGCTGCTTTTCTAAGATAGGTACTGAAAGTGCAACAGAACTGGGGAAACTGACCATGGAAGGAAGAGTCTAAGGAAGGAGCATCATTAAGAATACATGCTAGACAAAGTTAGAGGTCTGAGGAACTGGAGGGAAGAGATAGTTGTTATACTTTGATGAAATATTACAGTCAGAAGTAGTCCTTACAGAACTGTCCTCATGGCCAGTGCTACAATCCCATTCCCTACAGCTATGACCAAAGAGTTTGGCTGTGAGCTCCCTCCCACGCAATGTTCCTATAGCACTCCCTGCCTAGTAAACCTGGGATCAGAGTAGCTGTGAGCTGCATAATATCCACAACTCTCCTATCCGTCATAGCCCTACATGAGCTTCTGCCTACTGAAGCTGAGATCAGAGTAAGTGTAAACTCCCCAGACAGCAAGTGCCCCAGCATCCTTCACTGTAGTGATTCAGGCTGCAACATAAGGGAAATTATTAGAATATTTATGTTGCTGTCATCAGGTTTCTGTAACTGATACAGACAACCCCCTGGATTAGGAGCTAAAAGAGGGTCAGGAACAGCAGCAGCTATCTGGGAACTAAAATTCACTTGCCCTCATCATGTATAACCTGCATCTCTCCCCTCCCTGGAGGTGATATGCATGGTTCTGAACCCCTCTCCACCCCTCCCCCCCCGGCCCCTGCTTTTGATGTAGCTAATGTAGATGGAAGAGGAAATGAGGAAATTTTCCAGTCTCACTGCTCCAATCCATGAAGCAGCGACACCACTGGAATGACCCAAAGCCCCTTCTCCCCTTCCAGCTTTTGAATTTTAGGAAATCAGCGGGACTGACCTGTGAGCTCAGGGAGGACGGGGGCACTCGGGAGAGGGGTCCGCTCTACACGGAATTCTAAAAACGAAATGTAAGACAACTTAGGACCTTGTAAAATACCCCCAGGGGGGGTAACCAGCAGAGACAGCAGCATCAGGCCTTCCGGATACAGCCCCCCAAAAGCCAAACAGAGACCAAAGGAGTTGCTGCAGCATCCAGCCTTCACCTATTTTACTTCATTTAAAACTGGTGAAAGCTGTTGAGCTGACAGCCCTGGCAACTCCTAGCAGCTGCTTATCCCAGAGCAGGAATAGCCAGAGCAGGGGCAAGTGCAAACTCCCCTTCCACTGCCCCACTCCGCCAAAATACTTCACCTCTGCCCTGGAGGGACTATCATTAGGGCTGAAAGGGAAATTCAGTTTCTTATGCCCAGCGTTTCCAGGGTTGATCTGTGCCACTGAGTTGGTGGTGGTTTGGGGTCAAGGACAAGTGGATTCAGAAAGACTTCTATACAGCCATGAGGTGGCAACTGTTTTAGTCACAGCCAACCTGGGCTGGCTTCATACTAGTAGTCTTGAAGTGAAAGATGCCAGGCCACATTCCCAACTCTCTAACCTCAGGCCTTTCTACAAAAACCTTTGGGAACAGGGCTGGAGAGGGTAAGGGGACACTCAGAGTTGCCACTAGTCCTGAAAATAGCAGACTGCTCTTTTATTAGTGTGATGTGTATCATACTCTTCACTTGAGGTGGAAGGGAAAGGCACAAGAAAACTCAGAGCAGCTGCAGCATCAGATGCCAATCAGTGATGGTCAAGTCTACGCATCCAGGTGAGAAGTGAGCAGGTTTATTAATTTAAAAATATCCAATATACCATAGAAGGATCTGCTGAAGATTTGCAGCCGACTGTCCCCATAGGTGTTTTTTGGGACTGTAAAAGACCCAGGGGACTTATTCAGAATACAGCTCCCAGCATTGTGACTCTTACATTTAAAAGGCCTAAGGATTCCCTGGCCTGTTTACAGCTGGGTGGTGATGTCCTGCTTTCAGGAATGTGGTGACTCTGCTGGAGACAAGCAGACATACACACAGAGGCAGCAAGACAGCCAGAGCTGCAAAGGGCCCTTCTTCATAACAACAGACCTAAGGAGGGATCTAGCAGAGGGAGTTGCAGCAACCTTGGGGTTTTCCTGTTACTAGAGTACAGGGATAACGATCAGAAACTTGTACAGTTACAGCCTCCTTCCTATCTAGCTAGCAGGCTGGTCCCTCCCCTTCCCTACCTACTACCCCGCCCCCACTCACATCCCTCTCAAATTTAAGGGAAGACCAAACTGCAGCAAAGCTAAAACAGACAGTCTGGGTCATGGGACAAGCCAAGGACTTCCCATTGTGTGAAGGCAAATGGAAGGAATAGGAAAGGAGAGACTCTTACCAGGAAACTGATAAGTGTAGCCAGGTGCGATACCAGTGTAGCTTCGACTGGCGTAAGTGGCAGCTTGGAAACCTGGATAACCTGCCAGCAAAGAGGAGATTATTACAGTGAATACACACAAACCCACTGCTCCAGGCCTTTGCTCTGAACAATGTGCACAGTGCAAAAGGACTGATCAGCATCACAATTAGACCTGTCCATGTGCACATAAACACATGCAGAGCATATACACCACATTAATCCAAGGAAGAGTTTAATGGAATTTTGTTTAATTTTTATTACATTTTCTTTTCCTGGCACCAGAGATTTCCATGTCAGAAAGTCCAACAAAGGTGACCAGAAGCACAAGCTAAGGATATGAAAAGGATGTTAAGGGGTAGTGGGAAGCATCCAAATGATTGAATGGCACTGAGTCACTGGGCATCTACTTCAGCTATACTGCTATTGGCTAATGTTCTGAAGTAGATGCAGAAGGAACAGGTGGCTGGAAATAGGCAGGCAGAGCACTTGTTCTTGGCAGAGATAAGAATTACAATGCTTACCATTTTCTGAGAAGCCGCCATAGCAAACCACCTCCTTTAAACAGCCTCATGAGAAACCCAGAGGCTGACTCAGAGCTGCAAGTTTTATCTGAAATCTCCCATGACTAAAGTAAATGGATTTCCCACTGACTCACTGGAGTCTACTTGTTTAAAAAGCAGTGTGCCTAAATACAGACAGATACTACAATGGTATTATGGGGCTGCAGATTTAAGGGATCGGCACTAGACTCTTTCTTGCCCTGGCAAAACCTACAGTGACCCAGATCCAAATGAGAGGCTTTTTGCTGCTCCTATTAAATACACCTATAATACTGGTTGGATAGGTTATACAACTGCCAGTAATGAGGTTTGGGCAAGAACTGGCTCAACTCTCAGATCCCAGAAAGAATTGTGGGGCTGGAAGGTGGATGGGGGCAATTCCTTATCTTTTTTTTCTTATAACCTCAGAACATTTGCATGGAAGCCACTAACTAACACAAATCCCAGAATACCTCATTTCGCAATTCCATCTTCAGAGATGAGGTCTACTTTAAGCATGTGGTTTTGTTTGCAATGTGAAAGAACACTGGCTTTCACTAAAGCAAGGCTGCTAGCGCAGTATGAACTCCATTGGATTTAAAGGACATTTGGATGCCCCTTGAAAACTGGCAAAAATGTTTATTAGGATGATATGCAGAAAAAACACTCACTCTGCATACTGAAATGACCAGGCTCCCCCCCAGCTAATGGAACGTGGTTAGTACTGTGTTATGTGGGGTTCTTTAAGCAAACATTTAAACTTGCAAGAGTGTATATGCTGTTGGTTTACTACTACAAAAAACCCCCCAAAAAACCAGGAATGCAGTCATTTGTCAAAATTTCTCCCAATGTGCAACTGTATTTCCATCTTTTATAACTCCAGCCGCAGAACTGAGAGTAATGATGCATGTATAGCTCTCCCATGCTGCCACCAGAGGGCGATTTGTGATCACAAGAGGTCCCAGCCCTCCTCTTCCCAACTATAGTACCATAGGCCTTACAAAATGTGGTCTGATGTCATTGTTCTGATCTACCCTTGAACTGCTTCAGCCACATTCCCATCACACTGCATCAGTAACATGGGCCCAGAACAAAAATTGGTGCCCTTTTAGGAAAGCTCCTCCCACCAGGTGCTGCCTAGTGCTTAGCAGGAGCTACAGAGAAAAGGTCTTTCTTTCAGTGCTTACCCAGCATGCCAATCCCAAGCATGAAGGCATCCATCCCATAAGGCATCACTCTGGACCGCCCTCTCGCAGAGCCAGTGGGGGACATCACTTCCTTTGGCTGAGCTTTTTTACATTCCACCTGCCACAAGAAAGAAAGTGTCAGACCTCGGCCTTGACTCACACAGCACATTCCACCAGAGCACACACAGTACCATGGGCCAGCAGGAGTGCCTCACTGTACTGGAAGCATCCTACAAGTCACCACCCAGCCCTTCCCCCCATCCTTCAACCTCCAACACTCCCCTTGACCTAGACACTACCAGAAACCTTTCCATCTCTCTGCCACTCTGGTACAGAAGCCAGGTGCTGGAGCAGCTAGGAAGGATAGCTGGACATTGTACTCCTGGATTCTACTGTGGTTGCATCCTTGTGCAAGATTAACCTTGGAGCCTCAGATTCTTCATTCACTGAGTGAAGATAATACCCGCCTCATACAGCTGGGGACAGCTTTCATTAATGCACAATTTCATCATGCACTTGGATGCCCTACAGTTACAGCTCCCAGTCACAGACTGCTCTCCTCCTTCCTATGTGATTTGCTGCTGTGAGTTTTGGGGTCCCATTTACTTCCTAGCCTCAGATCCTCAGTGTCTTGTTCCTCTTCCCACACATGCTATACCCTTAACCCGCTTTGTACCCCTGCAACTCAAGATCTGGCATTGCCCTTGGTACTCACCATTTTGTTGTTGATCTCATGGAAATGGATCTCGCACACTTTCTCCACAATGTCTTCGCTCTCAAATGTGACAAATCCAAACCCTGAAGAAAAAAGGGGAGGGGGAAGGCTCCTCATGGCAACTTCACTGCCTTCTTCCTGGGGTTAGCACTTGTAGAGGAGGAGTGGGGCAGGGTTCTCAGTGGTGCTTCTCAAGAGCACTACAGCCATATCTTAGATGGCTCCACGATTCATAATGCAAAGGAGGGACCCAAACCAGGTCTTACCCAATATGGGTCATTTTGAACAGAGCTGATACCTCTCAATGGCACGTTCATTATTTCATAATTAAATGAGCTCAGTGGGTCTTAGTTCAGTTTTCAATAGTCAGGGGCCTTCACAACCCTTATAAAAAAGGTATTACTCTATATTTTTCATCTCCTAATGGACATTAAGGACTAATCCTTAAAGTCCTACACATGCCAGCAAGTAGCAGCATTAGTTTTACAGAAAGGCTAAGTGATTTCCTTAAGTGCACACAGGAAGTCAATGCATAATAAGGAATACAAATTCAGGATTCCCACCTCCGAGTCCTGTGCTCAGGCTGCATATCTCCCTCTAACCAACCCCACTGCTGACAATCTTGGGCTAAGGGACAAAGCATCAAAGGGCTCACAAAGTCCCAAAACCTCTCTCGCACCCAGAGGTGGCCCTTCCAGAGAAGAAGTGAGGCCTCAGCAAGGGACTCTGATTCAACCTGTGTTGTAGCTGTCCAACCTGTGGTTAGGTGGAGCTTCCAGTCTCCCAGTTGCCAGCTATGGCAATTCCACACTGCTAAAAATCACTTTAGTAAAAATACTTCTCAAGTCTTTTCTGGGTGGTATTGTAAGAGCCTCCTTCCGTGAGCTTCTCCCTCCCAACACCAAAGCATTTTTATCATGTCTGCACAACAGCTCCACAACCACAAACCCAAGAAAGGTGACCTGAAAGCACAATTGGGTGTCAGGGCTGAGTAAGAGTAAGAGGCAGTTACTTTGCCTCCTATGTCAGCTTCCCTGAGGCTCAGATTACTGAGGACAAGGTAAGACACACACAGACGACTGGAGCCACGTAGGTAACAGGGGAGGGAAGGAAGCCACCTCCTCTCACATATCTGCAACTCGGCATGTTTACAGCACAGGAAGTGGACTGGACAAAAGCTCTCTGTGCTGCGAGGGACTCTAGTAGAGGATGTGGAGGCTGAGGGATGGGGCGATGGGAGGCGAGATAGAGAGCAGCTGTGACCTGCCTGCCCTGCTCCTGGCAATGGGATACTGATTCTCCTAGCCCCCTTCCACCGCCTCCTCCAGCCCCACACATGCTCTGCTCCAGTCGTTGGGCAAGCCCTTGCCAGATTCCACCAGTCCCCAACCCCCTGCCCCCCGCAACCCCCAGCTGTGGGGCTGTTGCCCTCACCTCGGTGTCGGTTGGTCGTCTTGTCGAACATCAGCATAGCATCATCCACCTGCAAGAGGCACAAAGGAAGACAGGGCTCAGATCAGGTTCTTGCTGATGTTGCAAAGGGCCTGGCCAGTTACAACCACAAACTTACACAGAGCTCTTCCCTCGCCTGATCCAAGCTAGGGAGAATGGGACACCCACCTGCTGCCTAAGCAGAAACAGGGCACAAACCCCCAAACATTCACCCCTCCCTGGGAGGTCACTGAGCCCCAGGGTCTTGAACCCCAACTCCAATGCAAGAGAACCAAATTTTTTTCCTACACTTCAGGCAGGTGCTGCCAGCCTCAGTCAGTGAGCCCTTTCCCACCCAAATACTGGGCTGGGAGGACAGGATCCTACCCAGCTCTGCTCCTGGGGACACCACATGCTTTCCTCCCTGTTGAGCTGGTAAGCACCCCAGACTGTTTGCCTGTGGCTCCGATGAGGGGCAAAGAGCACCAAAGGCATTGTTCTGAAACCACGGTGGAGAATTAAAGGGGGGGGGGGGGGGGGGG
>NW_017729001.1:11182178-11188124 GCF_001723915.1 Gavialis gangeticus
GGGGGAAAAATAAAGGGGGGGGGGGGGGAGGGAGCCAAAGCGAGAGGAGAGAAGGAATAAGGGGCCTCACAGCAACAGGGGAAATGGAGGCCTCAGACAGCAGAGATTCTGCTTGGGGAAGCTTAGAAGCTGCCCCCACCCCCACCCCAGAGGAGCCTTTCCTCTAAGTGAGGTTTCCCAGTGCTGGAGGCTGTAATTAGAGCAAATTTACTGCAAGGACTGTGCTAGCACTGCCTACTGCATGGGGGAGGGGAGGCAGATACCACCCATCCCCCTCCCTGGGGCCTGGTGCCACTCTCCCTCTTCCCTCCCCAGGCAGACACATCAGCGCCTGGTGCCACTTTCCTTTGCCTGCTGGTTCTCTCCTGGGCACTTCCTTGCAGGGGAGCAACTGCAAGGCAGGCAAGCAGGGTTAAAACACACCAGTCCCCTCTGTATAAGCCCTAGTATCCCACCAACCCATCCTCCTTGGTAATACCACTGCCTTAATCTGATTATGAAACTGGATGTCTCAAGTGCTCAGGGGAGGGACAAGATGGTCTTCAGCCACAGCTGACCAGGGCCTTCCTCCTCCTTGCCACAAGACAGCCAGTAGTCAAGCAGGCCGCACTGTTTGAGATCAGCTCCATCCCCCAGCTCAGCCCGTGATATACCCCTGTCTCTTGCCAGCCCTTTTTATTACTCATAAGTTACCTTCTCCCTGCAGTCCCTGACCCAAGGAGTGCAAGGGGCTGCACCCATCTCTACAGTCCAGTGCAGGCAGGCAACCAAACCACAGGGTTTATTCACAAAGCACTTCTAACTGAAGGAAGATAGGGTAGGATGGGGGACAGGCCTTGCTGAGATCCACCCCCAGGGGAGCGGAACAAGGATTCTGTCTGTCAACCTTGACTCCCAAAAGAAAGACAGGCATCTTCTTCCAGGCAAGTGAAATGGGAGGACAGGAGGCCCAATATTCCTCAGCCAAGAAAAAAAAAAGCTGAGACCTGAGAAATTCCCTAGTAATCCAAGCTGAGTTGAAGGTGATCAACCACTTCAGGCAACAATCTGAATCTGATGAACAAGCAGTATGACATCCAGTGCTCAGTGCTGCCTGCTTCCCTTATGCACACCAAGGTGGGGAGGGGTGTGAGGGACCACTGCACAATGGATGGGAACATGGCCCTGCTGCTCACTATTCTACCTTTTAAAACAGTTTCTATCACAGTCATTACTTGCAGAACTTAGAAAGGGAGGATCCCCTTCCTGAGCAGGGGATCCCAGATGTTACAAACCATGCGCGAGCAGAATGGAGCAGCCCCCAACCCTCCACACATTCTTTGTGCCATCCCAAAAATCAGCAGCTGCACTTTTAAGTGCTTGAAACCCAGCCATAGCAACTAGCACCCCAAACTGAGTTCTACATGCAGGGGAACCATGTCCTTTATGATCAAGCAGATGGTTCCTTTCAAATCTCAACTAGTACCCAAAAATAAGAGGCCTCCTCACTCCTAAGCACACACAGACTTGCAAAAATTTATGCAAGCATGCACGATTGAAAACCTCCCTCTTGCATGAAACTCAAAACAGTACTTCTAAACTCAGCCACCTCTTGACCCCTTCAAAGTCACCAGCCTTCCTCCCTGGAAATGTACTGTCAAACAAAGTCCCCCTTGGAGCCAGGATCATTTTTATCCACCAGTACAAATGGATTTCTATAGTGTCAATAAAGACACACAGGGACAAACAATATACAGTAGTTCCAAAGACAGCAAAGAGGATCCTTCCTAGGGTTTTTCACCTCTAGAGACCATAATTCACCTCTTTCCAGCAAAACAAGCTCAGTGAGTTTGGTGATCTCAGACTATAGTTTGGAAAGAGGCACACACACTTCAGCAGAGTATATAGCTTTATTTTAGATGGGCCTATACTAGAACACCAGCAGGTCAGGATTCAAGATTTGCACAGCCAGGACTATTGGTCATCAGGATCAAGGTGCACTGGCAGATCTGAAAGAACAACTCAGATTGTGACAGCAGTCTGGCCAATTTCAGGTCCCCATCCAATAGATCAGACTTCCTGCGGTTCCCCTTCTATGTCACACTGCAGTATCCAGCTGCAACAGCTTCAATGTTACTGCCCACAGTATGTCATTCTCTACTACTGAAAATGTGCTGTTACTCGGCAGCTTTTGACTAGCGATCTCAATCTTGGACAAAGTTCCCTAAAATGCTCCATCTCCTAAAACACATCTTAAAATGCAAGTGGAGCTTGCTGCAGGATGCACCTTATTCCAGTATCTCAGGGCAGTCAGACAGCAAGAAAGGGAATCTAATGCCTGAACAACACCCTAATAATAAGGCTACTCAGTGAGGCTCCCTCTGGAGAGTAAGATAGACTGTGGAGGGGATAGTCAAGAACAATGCAACTTCCAGCTTAAGAGCAGAAAGATCAAAGACTCCAGCACAAAAAAAAAAAAGAAAAGAAAAAAGAAAGAAAGAGCTAAACCACCCAGGCAACACAGCAGCAAGTGCAGGCACACAAGAGGCCTCGCCCTGCATGGAACTGCTGCTGCTGCTGGCAGTGGCTGTATAGTGGAGACTGGACAGAGGGATCCTGCTCTGTCCGGAGCACGGCTTTATAGTACCGCAGTTCCTGAGTGCCAGATTGACAGGTCTTGATGAATGATACCCATCAGAGCCCCCTGCCTCTGCACCAGAGGGGTCAAGATCATGAGTGCCATGTTAGAGATGGGGCAATTGAGGCAGAGGAGGAGGGGCAGGGACATGCATGAGACCAAGGCAAGGGCGAAGAGGTCTGGCTGGAGATCACCGAGTGTGGGGCTCCTTGAAGGCAGTGGGCCAGGCTCCCCCCAAACCTGTTCCCAGAGGCTCAGGCCTCTCTCCTTGCACTGGGCGCACATTCAACTCGCAAACGGCCACTGCGTGTCCTTAATAGGCTTCTGTGTCCATGGAAACCCTGGGCAGGGGAGGCGGGATTAGCGGGCCGCTGGCCCCAGCAGCCAAGTTCATGAGGCCTAGCGCTAAGCGTGAGTGGCAGCCCTTGGCAGGCGGCTATTGTTGCGGCTGGCTGCTGGGTGCCTCTCTGGCAGGGCCCCCGCTGGGATCCCCGCCGCTCCCCGGCCCATTCTCCGGAGCCTTTCTTCCGCGGGGCCGCGGTCGCTCTGCCAACGCCGAGTTAGGCCCGAACAAAGGAGGCTGCCGGGGACGGCTTCTCTTGGGGCCTGGTCGCCATGGCAACCCGGCCCCTCCAATCCCAGCTGCTGGATCAGATTAGTGCGAGCTCTAATGCTCTTCTCCAAAGCGCTCAGCGCAGACACAAAGACACCCTGCTGGGGCGAGTCTCACTGCTGCCTCCCAGGAGCCCAGGCCGGGGCAAGCAGAGTGATGAGGCCGCCTCCAGCCCTCCCTCCCCAGACTGCACAAAACTGTCTTTCAGGGCCACCTTGTTCCACTCTGGGCTGCCTGAACGCACAGCCTCAGCGCCACAGCCTGCTCGCTGCATGTGCTCAGAGCAGCGGCCCTCTTCTCTCAGCCAGCAAAACAACAGCTCCACTAGCCCCAAGCACTCACCACCTTGAAGGGGGAGGATGCACAGAGCTGTCCCAGCCCCCACCCTCACCCACCCTACCTATACCCCAACACAGAAGAATGCCCACCAGGAAGAGAAGGTTCAAGGGATTGCCCCACATCTTGGCCTTGATGGGAAAGGGAAGGAAAACACAAACCCACTTCTGATCTCTCCCAATTTCACATAGATATCAGCAGGGGAGAGATAACGAACACAAACCAGCACAGATCTCTCTCTCCCCCATCTAATCGGGTCCTGCCCTTCTCTCTTCAAACCCCCGAAGGGGTGTGCAGTGAACAGGAGCACCAAGCACCCCAGATACCCACACGCCACATCAGCGCAAACACATCAGACATGCAGAGCCTAGACAAGGAATTTTGCTGACTCCTCTAACACAAAATCCAGCTTGATTTCAAACAGCACACCAACAAAAATGCACTGCAGTGCACAACTGGAACTGAGCTGGGATTGCTCCTCTTCCAACACTGCTACACTGAGTAAAATATTAGAATTAAGAGGAGAAGCTCAGGACATCATTGCCCAAGGCTTCAACATCAAACCTGTCCCAGCCCCCAACCCCATCACCAGGCCAGAGACCACTCCCTCCACCTCCCTGTTGCCATCTCAACTGTCCCTTGTACTACACATCAGGATTTGTTTTATCATTCCACAACGCTGTACAGCAACCACAGTGCAGGGAGATCCCAGCACATCTTGGGAGGGGCTCTCACTGCATACTGAGAGGGCTTGTGAAAGAGGATTGCTGTCTCAGAGAGATTGATGGAAGAAAGAAAGATCATGAAACTGCATGCTGAGGATAGGCAGGGATAAGGAGAACAGTTGAGGGTCGTGGGCAGAAGGAGGGACATTCTTAGACTAGATGGAAAGAAAGAGCCAGAGAGAAAGTTGATCTGCAATGGGGCGTGGAGAATCTTTGGGCTTTGTGTGTGGAGAGAGGAAGGGCACAGAAGCACTGTGATCTTGCATAGGGAGAAAAAGTCCTTTCACAAGGTGCGGGCATAAGAATACAGGAGTAGAATTAACATGGGAATGAGACTGTTTTTTTCCAGCAATACCATGGCGTGTGGACACAGCATACAACTAAGAACTGTGCTTTAACAAGGTTTTTACTGGTGAATTGTATTTCCCCCCCTCTTAAATAAATATTTGTTTCAATTGTTTAAACACAGCAGATGAGTATAGAAGGAGCAGATCACTTTAACAGAAAACTGTTTAGCTTAGTAGTCAAGGCTCTGTACCAGGGAAGTGTTTTACTTACTGGTCAAGGCTATAGTTATCCAACACTTGAGGTTAGAAGTTCAAGGTTTGTTAAGATTTTTCTTATAGCTATTAGGTAATGTTCCTCTCCCTGTTTAGCTACTAGGGTCAGCAGGGTCAGGGAAGAAAAGGGGGTTATAGTTACCAGCACTAACTTTTGTTCTTCAGATGGGCTGCCTTCTCTGAGCCCTGCCATAGAACAGTTAGGAGACACATATGTCCTCAGGTTCTGCCTTCCACAGACAGAAGATAGCCCAACAAGCAGTTCCTGCTTGGCTTTAGAAGTGTTATCCAAAATTGAGAATCAAATGAAATGGGAGAGGGAAGGAAGATTGTGACCCAGCGGAAGCAATACATTCAGAAAAATTGACTGTTGATAAGAAACCCTTTTTGATCCTTCATGGCATTCGCCACTGCTGAGCCCCCGCAGTAGGAACCTGGCTAACAGAGTGCTCCCTGAGAGATGGGCTCTGGAGCCTTGTTAGTGGAGGAGCAATCAGAACAATTCCTTTCTCCAAACCACATTTAGTGTTGAAAAGAATGGCAATTTGTAAAGGTGGGAAACGTGTAGGAGCCACACAGATTTTGCCAGAGGGCACACACGACTGCATCAACCCTACTAACTGAGTAGGCACTGAGATGGTCAGGCCCAGGGATGAGCCGGTTCATAATCAGCCTGAACCTACAGTATTATCCACTTAGCATTTGAGCAGACATGACTTAGCCTCTAGATTTTTCCCCAAAGGCCACAAACAGACTGACTTTTTCAACAGCTTAGTCCCACTTAAATACCAGCTAACATCTATTTTTTTTAACTTCTCTTCCTAATACAGTCATGGGCCTTGGGGTATGGGAGCCAGTGACAGATTGATTCAGACTGAGTCAGAAATTTGGGCAAGCTCCTGCAGGTGCAGATACAGGTTTAAGCTGCAAAGATTCAAATAAAAACTCCGAAGACAGAAGTAGAACAAGTTTCCACATCGACAGCAAATGAACAAGGGCCAGCAGGTCCTACAAGATACTACCCTGTCCTGGTATGGAATAGTAAAAAGGATGATGGCTGCCAGGACAGCTTCAGCAAAAGACAAAAGCACTAAA
>NW_017729001.1:11193124-11206961 GCF_001723915.1 Gavialis gangeticus
AACAAGTTTCCACATCGACAGCAAATGAACAAGGGCCAGCAGGTCCTACAAGATACTACCCTGTCCTGGTATGGAATAGTAAAAAGGATGATGGCTGCCAGGACAGCTTCAGCAAAAGACAAAACAGAAAAAAAAAAACAAGTCACAATGATCTAGAAACCTAGCAGGCAGGTTATAGGATGAAATTACCTCAAGTCTGGGTAGCTACACTGCCAAGATGAGACATCTTCATTCAGGAGATGAGTAAATGGTTGATCCGTGGAAAGGAGCAGGCGCTCCAAAAGTGGGTGTATCGTGCTGAAGACAGTGCCAATAAACCACTGTTGCTCTGTCCTGCTTAATCTTCCTCACTGCTCTGAGGATGACAGTAAACTGATATAGATAAGAGAAGTATAATATGCATGTGCTCCTGGCTGCTCTTCAGCAGAACCTTGGACACCAGGTAAATATCAAACAAACCACGGGGGAGCTGAATGACCATTCATGCTATGTGTCTGGCTACCTGCCTGTCAGATGCAGAGTAAAGGGAAGCTTTGTTCCACATGTATTGCTGACAGATTGTTTACTGACACAGAGGTGATCAAATTCCACCCCTCATCTGTTCATGTTGTATGTTGTAATCATGTTGTGAAGGAATTTGAGTCCATTGTCTTCTGATCTGTGGAAGAAAGGATCTGAAAGCCAGTTTGACGGCCCTCTGCTGTAGCATGTTTTTGCAGAAGCTTTAGGTATCAAAGCTTCAAAGGGATATGGACAACTAAGGAGCCTAACTGTGCACTTCCAACCCAGGCCAGAGCAGACATTCTCCATTAGTGCCTACAAGAGTCTTCAACTAAATATGGAAAAATACCCAGTTCTAAATGGTGAATCATTTCTTTGTAAACATCAATTCAGCCATGCCTTCAACGGGAATATCCATAGCCTTCTGATGTACATATGCATGTTTGTAAGAGTACGTGAAAAGTATATGCTCACAGGTATGCACATGTGCTACAGGCTGCCACCAGGCCCAGCACCTGAAGATAACATCTCAAAAGGGCTTTTACCCTGGATCTGTCAAGGTTTACCACTAAATGAGATCTCGGAACCCACCTTGCAGCAAACAGGTTAGAACCTTTCCAGAACCTCAGGTGGTAACTACAAAGACAAGAATCCAAGTTGAACCAACATAGATTTATTGTCAAACCAGGGGATGTGTAGGGGGTGCAAGTTTCCCACTAGTGTTGAATCACCTCAAATTATCAGCTTGATACAGATGCAGATGTAGACCCAGGCAATCAAGAGAAGATGCAACAACTTTCAACTACTTGACCATTCTGGGAGCTGCAACTAGCCTGAAGAGTAGAATACAGTGAACTGACAGCTTAGCACAGGTGGTTATCACTGTGGTACTTTCAACTGCTGGTTTGGCAAAGGAAATAAGTATCTTGAGGGCTGAGGACTGAGTTAACCTTGATTCCTGGGAGTTGAGGTTATTCTCCTCAGAAAAACCTTGCTGAACTTGATTTTCTTTATATATTTGCTCAATGGGTCCAACACCCAGGATCTGATGGAGGCCACTGTTTCTTCTAGAGATTGGGAAATTATAAAACACTTCTAGTTTTCAAGACAAGTATTCTTCTTACAAAATTTCCTCTCAGAAATCCCTGAATAAGGCAGGGGGCTTGCGTTTTCACATAACTTGGAACTATGAAAAGTAACCTCATCCTAGATTCTTGATTGCTTTGATTCTTGAAATAAAATACATAAACTCTTCTCAGAAGGTGCAGAAGAGGGGGGAAGATGTGGAGGATCTGGGTCTGCTGGAACCAGCCTCACCTTTCTGAACTAAATGCAGCAACAGCAATAGAAGAGGTGGAAGATTAAAATCCCATAAATTCACTATCCCTCTTGTTGATAGCCAGATTCCATGGAGAACTGCTTAGATTATTCTTTGTAAAAAATCAAAAAACGAAGACCAACTCAAGTCTAGAGAACTGGCCATGGGCTCTGAGTTGAATTCTCTTCAGAACCCCCCACCCTGGAGCTGAAAAGGTCAACTCCTTTGAAAGGCATGTCCATGACCCCAGCTTACTCTTCAGAGGAAAGATAACGAGCTTTGGATCCAAGAGCATTTCCAAAAGGATCCAGTCACATTCAAAGTCTTAGATGTGATGCCTGTGATATCAAAGGAAGCTCTGGGAATATGTTTACACACATCCTAATCTTGCTCAGTCAACCCAATGACTGTTACATCTTGTCATCAAGATCGGACCTGGTTAACACTGTTCATTCAAAGCATTTTCAAAAGAAAAAAAAGGGGCCCTTCCTTCAACTTTCAAAACAAGTTTTGGTTTTTAATTGCTTTGGTTATTTGCCAAAACAAAAAACTTTGAAATTTCAGAAAGAATATTTATCCCCTCCTTTAGACCTGAACATTTCCCTCGCACTTTGTCAAGTGTTCTTTTGCCACTCCAGCTTTCCAAAGGTCAAAGGAGTTTTAAAAGAAAATAAATGATTCCTATTAACACTCTGAGCAATGAAAAAGGAAGAAAAACAAAAACAAAAGAAAGAAAAAAAAGCAGTACAGGAGGGAAATGCAACAAAACTAAAATGTCAGATTGGAATATTTTTAAATGTTTTTCCCCCCGCCCCCCCCAAGTAAGAAATAATTTATTTTCAAACCCTACAAAAGCACAGATAAATTTGTGATGTTTAAACATTTGTTTTCCATTGTTCTGCTCATGAATGTACACAGCTCCCAATACTGCTTTTGACCAGAGAGAAAACGTCTATCTGGCAACAACTATCTTGGCAAGTTTGAAAATTGGCAGTTAATAGTGGTCCTTCTGGTCTTAAAATCTATGGTAATCTAACCTAACCTCCTTCATAAATACAGGTCATAGGATTTTGCCTAGTAATTCCTACTTTGAGAGAGAGGCATCCAGTCTTGATTTAAAGATTTCAAGTGATGGAGAATCTATCATGTTCTTAAGCTTACAGTTATGAGGGTTACCTAGAAATTAACCTTCCTTGAAAGACATTCAGTTGCTTGAACTCTTTGCCCTCAGAAGCAGACAAGTTCCCAGCTATAGATTTTTCTCCCTTGCAAGAGAAATCATAACAGAGCTTGGGTTAGGATTCTGTGAGAATTCAAACCTTTCCCTGGAGGTACAGCAGAATGAGCTGGGATCCTGAGCAATTCAAGCCCCAGAGACTAGATGGCTCCAGCTTTCCTTCATTCTCTACTAGTTCTGGAATCTCAAGTGTTTGTGTGGCTTCCTGAACAGAGCATACGAGATACAGCTACTCCACCTGCTGAGCTGGGAAATCTGGTGTCACTCATAAGAAGAAAGGAAGCAGGTACAGCCAGCTTATGAGGGGATAAGGTAAAACTGGTGCCTAAGAGCAGCATCCTTACCAATTCCTACATGGCAATATCTGAATCCACATCCAACATCACCACTGACATGCAGGACTTGGCCAGAGGAGGGCAAAGGAGACTGCTTCAGCTTGAGGGGACTTCCTGGGAACGGGAGGAGACCAGACCTCACATCCCTACCTCTCACCAAGAAACCACATATGTACGATATGGAAGTTCAGAGCCAGATTCAAGGAGTACAATACCATTAAATAAGAGATCCCAGAAATGCCACAGTACTGCACAGTAAAAATCCAGAGTCCTCCAGAATGGTGTATAAGGCTCCAGAGATGTTCATGTACCAAAACCAGGCTCTCCCTGAGGATGAACCACAGCTGAATTGTATGGAACAGCTTGTTCTTAGACCTGAAGATTTCCAAGTAAATTCAGCAGTGAACACAGATCTGATGGAAGCAGAACAACTCCCAATCCAGTGATGGTACAGGCTGGTTTCAGAAGAATTCTCTCCATTCCACTGAGACAGTTCTCGAGAGAATGTGTCAGGAAACAATCCCACAGATCCTAGGTAGCTGACATTGCCTTGACAAGTCAGGAGACATCTCTGACACCAGAGCTCTGAGGGTGTATATTTCTGGATGAAGTGGCTGGCAACTCAGAGGGATACACTGAAGCTGATCTGATTTGATTCTCAATCTGGATCCAAAAGGATCATACCAAATGGAAGCCTTTATGGTCCAAGGAGGCCAACTACATCAGGGTTCACCTAGATTCAATGCAGGCTGCTTGCTGAAAGGCTAGTTCTTTTTGCTGTGAAACTCCCTGAACTGTGCAACACATTCCCACCTGCCCTGCCCCAGAACTTGGAACCTTGGCCAGGGGAACAGAACCAATCTTTACTTTAAAACACTTATCTTCTGCCCATGACTGAAACAACCGCCACCAGACAAACTAAGAGAAGTCTGGTATGTACTTTCCTCCAAATAAAAACAACTGTAAAAGTATGTTTACTCTTTACAAAATGCACATGAGTAACAGCATGCCCCAGAAATCTGGCAACTTTCTGAGGCGGAGGGATGATCAGAGAATACAAGGTATTTGTAGCCCATGGAACATAGGACTAAAGAGATACAAGCTTGCTCCCTGACTACCAACTGCTGATCAGACTGTACCATGGCCACATGGTCACACTCGAGACTCCTGGAAAAGATCTTATGGATCCAGTAGACTCATTTTCTTTATTAGAATTTTTAAAAAAACATCCGGAGGTAGTAACTAACAAGTGTATACATTTCTGGAACACTGAACACTTCTTCTGTATTCTTTTCCCTTAAGACTGACTAAAAGCATTGAACAATTGCAAGTCAGGAGGCTGTATTTATTCATTTCATCATAGGATGCACATGTAAATAGTTACAAAATAAAAGTATTGGACAGCAGTCATTCCAACCAAAAGGGTGTAATTCTTTACAGGTTCTTAAAGGATCAAAATTTTTTGAAAAGACACATAAATATGCCAAAACCAACTTGTCAGAAAAGAACCTCTTCTTGTCAAATATTATAAAGTTATTGCACCATAATACCATTACTTTGCACTCTGGGCTGTGACTGGTGCCCTCTTTCAGGGGAGGCATTAATACTGATGTCCTCATCCCACAAAAATGTTAAATCCCCATGGCACTTTCTACATAGGCTGGGATACTAAACCACTTCTTCTGCCTAAATTCCAACCTTGGAAATGCAATCTGCCTCCAAAAATCCCTGAGAAGTTCTAACTGGCTATGGAGCTATTCCCTTCCTGTCCTAAATACTTGTTCAGTAGTGTCATACACTGATCAACTTTACTGCCCTCTGCCCCCAAAATGACTGTGCATCAACAGTGGAGTGAAATTATCCTTTATCTAGAATAATTTGTATCATTACCTAATTCCTCAAGCATTTTGGGTGCAATCAAGGTGAAAAGAGTGGTCTAATATGACCACTATAACCCCATAAAATTATCACAGGCTCCCACTGAAGGCTGTGAAAAGGCAAAAATGGAAAGTCTCTGTAACTTCAGATTCTTTCCCAAGTGTTGCCTAGTGGGTGAAAGATGCATGATCTTTGTGGACTGAGCACATAAATGAACTGAAGTTTGTTCACCAAAGCGCCCCAAGGGATGACGAGGTCGAACAGTTTTAAACTACTGCAAGACTGTTTCAGGCTGGACATAAGGAAGAATTTCTTTGCTGTACAAGCCCCCAAGGTCTGGAATAGCCTGCCACCGGAGGTGGTTCAAGCACCTGCATTGAACACCTTCAAGAGTAAATTGGATGCTTATCTTGCTGGGATCCTATGACCTCAGCTGACTTCCTGCCCTTCAGGCAGAGGGCTGGAGTTGATGATCTTCTGAGGTCCCTTCCAGCCCTAATGTCTATGAAATCTATGACATCTAGTTCTGAATGATCAGCTGATACAATCTACCTGTAGTAAGATGCATAGCAATTGCGGCTTGGGGCAGGTTGCTTGCCAGATTTCCTTCAAGCATCCAAAAAAAAGGTCACCTACAGCCCAAGACTCAGCAAGGGAAGTTTCAGGCCCAGAGATTACTTTTTTGTTAGAAAATTACTGAGGGGTCAACAATAAGACTCAGAATTAAAAATAGGCCAAAGCCATGCAGTTTAGTTCTGGAGCAGAACTTCAGCTCCATTCACAATTGCTCTGGAGCATGGGTTTGAATGGAAGTGAGATTGCTGCTATGAATGCATGAGATTTCCATGCTGCAGAGACATCTCAGAAGAAAACTTCAGTGGAGGGATGGACAAGGAGTTTCCCCTGTCCCAGATTCTATCTATATAATGACGGAGCAAGAGACATCTACTCAAACTCAAACCAGGGCAACATCCACACATAGCACAAAATCCCTAACCATTCAAAGCCTTCCACTGACCTTTGTTTTGCTGAATCACCAGGAAATCCCCATCCCAATGCATAGTGCAGCATGGTTCCTAGTCAGACCTCTAAGTCAGTCTAAACAACCCTTTCCCACTGGGAACACCAGCAGTAACACCGCTCTGATCCAACACTGCTTGTAAGACTTACTTTTCCAAACTGTTCAAAATATTGTTTCACATCCTCCACAGTAGTGTTCACCGACAGACCCCCCACAAAGATCTTCTTCGTCCGGGTCACCATCTGGAAAAGGGGAGGAGAAGGATTAATGGAACAAACAGCTAACAGAGAATAGATCACTCCAACCACCACCAAGACCACCCCTTCAACCCAATCTGTGATCTGAGGAACATGCTACATGTTTTTATTCCAGTGGAAACCACTCTCAGCAGAGGACTGTGTCCCCTAAGCAAACACTGTATCTAACAGGGTATATTCCAGGCTTTACAAATTTCTCTTTGTGAAACTTCCTCTCTCAATCATCACCTGCACCATACTGCTTATCCCTCTGTGTGGGCCAGGACAGTACTGGAGGGAGCAAAGTCACCAAGTTGCTGACAGCTCCCAGAACCAGCCAGTGCACAGCCACCATCTCCCCTTCTTAATCCCCTGGTGGCTAGTACACCATGTTAAAAATTCTCCCTCCTTAATCTACCATTCACCCACCTAGCATGTGCACAAACCCCCTAGCAGACATAGTACTGCTATCCCCTTCACAGCCAGGGCACTGCAGTTACAACTCTATCCATCCTCAGGTCACCCTCTTTCCCTTGTAGTCTCCATGCCTCTCATGGGCAAAGCAAAACGGAGTCCTCCAAGTGCAGGCTGCCTATATGGTCAAAGCTTTACAAACTATGCAGAGTCCAGGCCCATACGGAACAAACCTCTGCTCCATATTCATTCCCACATTATAAGCTACATGGTGATGGGAGGGCCTCCCTGTTAAACCATCTTTAACATTTGGAAGAAAGCAAAGGGAAAAACCTTCAGCCTTTCTCTTCTCCCAACCATGAGTCTGAGAAAAAAAGTCTAGCTGCCCCAAGAGGAGCCATTGCTACTAGGATGAGGCACACCAGTGGCCTTTGAACCGAATCTCCAGCTGCATCCTCCCCTCCCCTGCCTGGCCACACCCCTGCTCTCAGAGGAACACATGTTCCTAATTACCCCAAGGAGCACAGGGCTAATCCGCAGCAATTCCATGGCTTGGAGAGCAGCCCGTTCTAACACTAAAGCACCTTCTGTCACCAAACTGCTTAATGGAATTAACCCAATTCCTACCATGTGTTTCCTGGCTCCAGTTACTCAGGATACCTGCTCACTAATTGTTCTCAGCTCTTGATCTCCTTCGCTTTCCTCCCTACTTCATTCTCTTTCTCCCTTTGGAGATTCTGCCCTGTCCTTCTCACCAGATCTTTCTCCTACTGCAGTATTCAGAGGGTAAAGAGCAATCCCTCAGCCCAACAGTGAAGTTAAGGCAGATCCCAGCTTGTATTCACTCTGAAGGCAGGTCTCATCTGCCATTTGCTTCCCAGGTAAAAGTTTCTGGGTAAGAACCTGGACAAGGCTTGAGGCTGCTCACTTCCACCAAGCAACCGTATTCCTGTTGTAGACAAGGCCCAATCCATTGCTCTCTCTGCCCCTTCTGCTGCATGAGTGCACCTTGCCATATCGCAAAAGGAAGTTTTTCCCCTCACCCCACGCCTCTCCCAGATCATTCAGCAAGTCATGTGCCACAGACTGGAACTACTTCATGTTTCTTTCATACCCTCGAGTTCCAGACACAGGCTATAAAAGGAGTTAGAGAAGGTTCTATATTCTTCATGAGCAAAGCTTCCCATTTCATCAGCTCTAGTTACTGCCACCAAGAACCAGAACCAATTTGGGCTTGAGCTACTTCCAGCCCTAGACCAGCAACCCTAAAGCATCCCAAAACCCTGCTGGGAGAGAGTTCATATAGAACTGAAGGTGAAGGTGATGGTCAGGCACTGACATTTATCTTTAATACTAATCACCAAAGCCTCTAGGCCTCAGTCTACTGTACAAGGGCATGGTGGGAAGTTCAATCCCTGAACTTTTTACTATTTCGATTGGTAAGAGCTACATGCACTACCTACCTTGGGCTGAGCACGGCGGGGGAATGCAACCTTCGGGTCAATCTGAAAAAGACATTTGGAGAAAGCAAGTGAACACACTTTAATTCCCTCTATGTTTCATTTACTAATGTAAGATTTCTTCTGCATGCACAAATCTTGCCCAACTGACAGCTCACCAGAAACCCCAGGAACCCTCCTAACGAGGATAAAATGAAGTCGGCTGCAGACATCTTTATCTTTTAATAGAGGTGTGACCCCAGGGACTACAGCTCCCAGCATGCAACATTCTGTTTCAATCTGAGCAATGTCTGGCCAGCACAAAACGGAACCTGACATGCTGGGATTAGCAGTCCCTGCTAACCACTCCCCTGTGTTCAGCCTGCTCTCTGGCCACCCTACACACCAACTGTCACATTACAAGTGATCTTTGCCTTTATCTGTTTTTCCCCTTCAGCCTAGGTGCAGTAGAGCGCTCATCTGGTTAATAACAGAACAGGAAAGGCACAGTACACAAAAAGCCAAGTAGGGCACACCACAAAATGTGAGTGAAATCACCAGAATTCATACGAGAAGGGAAAAGACAATTAAACAGAGGGGTCCCATACACACAGTTTTGCAATGAGGAGCAATGTCATTAAGTCAGATGGTGCTATCACCCTTTCAGCATCTCCTACTGTGCACAACAAGGACAATCCGTTCCAATCTGCAGGCTGAGCTCTCTATTATGTGCCTGTGTCTAGCTTATTAATAAACCGGCTGTCCGCTGGAGCTCCTGCATCTCAGCACTACCATCCAGGTGCTGCACATTCTGCTGGGGTCAGCAGTGGATGAACGCATGCCTGTATTAGTCTTAAGGCAAACTCCATAAGCTGGCAAAATATTAATGCAGCTGAACACCAAATGCTCACAACATCCCTGCTCCTCCTCAGACACCACTGCATTCTTTACAGCTTATTTTTACAGCAACTCTTGTGATGCAACTTCACGTTAGAAGATGATCCAATCCTACAAAGCAGCTCTGGGAGGACCTGTACTAAAGGAAGGTCTGGCTCAGCCCCCAGTTGGGCAGGCTGAGGCCAGGAGAGCAGCTGAAAGGTCTGTCTCATTAGCCCAGCAGTTCAAACAGCCCATAAGAAACTGCATCTCTCTCCAGTTCATCTCACTGCTATTGTTCTATTTTTCAGCCTGGCTTTTCTCCCTTCCCTTAGTCCTTTCACTTGTCACACAGAACCCACAGCTCAGGGCCTCATCAGGTCACTCCATGCAGTTCTCTCCCTGCCTTCCCCACCTCCATCCTGACTCACCACCTAGAACATAAATAAACTCAGCACGTAAGTAAACAGAGACAAAAGTGAGGAACATAAAATAAACTCAAAAATACGTTTCCCCCAAAGAGTTCCAAACACAGCCAGAATAACATATCCTTGTGGTGCCTCACAGGGGCATCTCAAACTCCACTCCCCTTTCCTCCCCCTTCCCACATACACAATCCTCTGGCTAGTGCAGAAATCCTCAGTGAATTCTGAGGACAGGGGACGGCAGGAGACCAGGAGGTTGATGGCAGATAATAAGCAAAAACAATAATCTACTGTCTTTTAGTTCCCAGCCAGTGTCATTCAGCTCCTGCCAAGAAGATGCTTTCATATTCAACAAAGTTAAGCTCAGGCCTCATTTTTCTCATTACCCTGAGCGTGATCAACTGGGCAGAGATAACGTATCCTCCTGGCTGGAGAGGGCAGGCAGTAATTTCACAAATTCTTCTACACAACTAGCTATTGTTGCAGGTAAACCAAGGCCAGGCCAACTGACTGCAGGCACGTCATGGAAGAACACGGAGGGGAGAGAATTTGAAAAGAGACTCGAGTTACTTCAAGGGGGTTACTCCTTAAGTGCTGGAGTCTTCCTAATGAAAGTAAAAGTAGTGGTGGTCTAATAACCTTATTCCTGGCACCAAAGCCAGGAATCTGGTAGAATTTGATATCAGTGTCAGCTATGGATGAGATGAATCCCTTTACAGGTTTGGACACAAATCTGATAACAGTGGAAGTGTTCAAAAAGCTGCTCAGGTAATGTAAAAAAAACAAACAAAAACCAGGATTAGACAGCATTTTGAGAGAACTATTTAAGTCCATATTACTTTCAAGTTAAACTACTAACTTTTAGGGACAATTCACACCTTCAGTTATATCTATGGAATACCACTGATTTCATAGATGTAACCAAAAGCTTAATTATGTTCTTCGTCACCATTTTACAAGTCACATAACAGTTTAGATACCATTTAAAATCATGCAGCAATAATTAGCTTGCTTATTACATCATTGCCCATTTTGCCTTTATACAATAACTGGTATCAGAAGTAATCCAAAAAAAAAAAAAAAGGCATTTATAATATCCCTAGTGCTAGGTTTGTTACATGAGTTAACTCTAGATTTGACGGGACCCATAACATTGCCCCCTTGCTGAGAGCAAAACCAACAAACATGACAGCAACCAAACTCCTGTAATGCCATTATTTCTAGGAAGCTCAAGGCAGTGGCTGGCTGCGGCTTTACAAAGTCACGCAAATCTTTTACCTCAAGACTGCAAAGCCAATTCTCATATCAAGCATTTCCATAAATAACCCCGTAGGCTGCTATCTTGCTAACAAACAAAGAAGAGTCTGAAAAGCACAAGGTTTCCCCCAGAGAATAAGGCCAACAACATTCATTACCATAGGAAGATTTGGAAAACAATGAAGCAACAAGTTGGGCAGACATTGTCTACCCAGTGCTGTTTAGCAGGAGACATCAAGCACAGAGAATGGGGTGTAGTTTCAGGACAGTCAGCTTTTTCCCACAAAGTTTTATAAAGGCCTATATTAAGATTCAGATGAATTTGTATCATTTAACTCATGACTCACAACAGATTGTTGCCTAGAGAGGGAAAAGGCACATCTAGGGCTCCACACAGCATTACAAAACCAGCCTATTTTAGGGGACTGAGAACAACTGGGCTACATATACAGATCAGACCCAGAACTTAACCAAGCAACAAACAGGCATCCTACCCAAAGCCACTCTGCTCAACATAAAACTTTAAATAAAGAAATTAAAAGAAGAGGGGGAAAAAATCAAAGTTGCTGGCAAAGAAAGGACATGAGAAAATCTTCCCCCATTTCTTTCTGCTGCAGACAACCAGCAAAGCAGACGCAGGATTTCAGTGGCTGGCCAACCCCATGTTTTCTACACCCTGAGACCCTTCTGTTCTCCTTTAGCGCACACACACCCCTCCCCCTCCCCGGCCCCGGCCCTTCGTGGGCCTACCACACAACGAATCCTAGAATGGTTTTAACACAAGAGGCAGCATTGGTTTAGACAGAAGAATGGAGACTGTGAGTTTCATCTCACTCCTGTCCCAGAAATGGCCTTGGGATTACTGCCACTACAGACAGCCATCACTCGCCTTTTCAGCAAGGGCTTACATCCGTCCCACAGATTTGCAAGGGGACTAGTTGATCACACACCATGTTTACACACGCTATAAACAGAAAAATCGTGCTCCCTCTGCAAAACACTTCATCAGAACCTTCCCCTAGAGCAAAACTAACTTTATACAATCCAGAGAGGATGAGGTTTAAGAGACAAGAAAAAATGGGGCAAGGAAAGCTGGAATAGGTTTAACCAGGAGTTCACATGGGGAGTAAGGTCCTGTGTATATCAAAAAGAATAATCCATACAGTTAAATAGGACAGACATAAGTCTCACTGCAACTCATGCTGCAAAACCTCAAGAAAGGGGTCTCTCTCCCACTCTGTCTACTTAACTCAAACATAGATTACTATGCCTGAAGTGCCTCACTCAATTTAAGGTACACATTTGGGCTTGTTGCTAGTCCATGCCTGGAACTGGAACTTCTTCTTTCACTGTGTCACCCCCGTTCCAATCTCCTCACCCCCAGGGCAGTAATAAGAAATAGGAATTCAGCATCAGGAAAGTCACTAACAACTAGACAGAGAAAAGACCTCCCACTCAGACTTCTAACACCCAGCCCAAAAATACATATCTTATATCTCTCCTGGGTGCCAAGGGCTTGCAATACACAATGTAGCTATTCCTGCTGATACATTCCAAGCATCTACAACCCCCACCCCCAAAAAAAACCAAACCAAACCAAACCAAACCAAACCAAAAGAGACCAAACCAAAAAACAAACAAACAACAAATCCAACATATGCAATGCTAATTACAAGCTCACCAAAGGCCTAATGCCGCTCGTACTTGTGAGAACCCATGAGCACTGTGAGGGATGGTGTTATCACTGATGTCTCAAAAGGCAAAAGGTATCCCACATGGGCATTAATAATCTGCATGAGAAGACAAACTCTTGGGTCTTCACGACTTATAAGAGCTTATCCTGGAGAAGTCAATGGAGAACCTTCAGAGTCCAAGATGCAACCCCCAAGAGAGAGAGGTGGAGTCTATACCACATGCCAAACAACTCATGCCAAAGAGAACTGGGCCTAGCTCTTTGTAAGGGTCAGGTACCCAGCCTAGAGAGCACTCGACTGCACGCTCATTGCAGAAGGAGATGGCGACTACTGCTCACATGAGAAGGAAGCCCCAGTGCTAGATTTGCATAAAGGACTGGGACCGTGCACTGTCAGAGGGTGCAAGGCCCCACCTCTCTCTCCCACTCACAGGAAAATCCCTTGCACATACGCTCTTAGCTTGACACTTTTCCTGTGCACCCCTTGTTCAGGACATATTTGTCCTTCCCATCTCAAAGTGACACAAGCAGTTTCTCAAAAGGGATCTTAAAAATCTATAGGTAGAACAGAACATCATCACAGGGGATTTGTAATCAATACTCCAGCATGCAGTAACTAAGCCAGACTTAAAACCGGCAGCTCAGAAGAACAGCTCGTTTACAAACTGATAACCAGGATGGAGAAGGGATCCATAATGCTTTATCAGGAATCCATACTTTACAACCCCTAATTGGAAATCAAATACCACAGGGGAGAGGGCTTCTAGCCTGACCCTCCATTGAGGAGTGAATCCCTTGGATGGAAAGAGTCTCACCGTCTTGGAGTCCAGCTCATGCCTGGATTGGGCCAGAACCTTGTCCACGCCAGCCTGGTCCATGAACGTGACGAACCCGAACCCCCTGCGCCCCAGGCCCGTGCAGGAGAAGGGGAAGATGGAGAGAAGAAAGAAAGTTGGTTAAAGTGGTGCCAGGCCCCGGTGGGAGGGAGGGAGGAGCCGCGCCGGCCGCCTCACCTGGATCTCTTTGTCAGCGGGTCCCGCATCACCAGACACTCCTTCACCTCGCCGAACTGGCTGAAGTACTCCCGCAAGCCCTCTGCAAGCAGAGCGCGGGATGGAGGGGGCCGCGCACAGCCCCCGCCCCCAGCCCCTCGCGGCGCCCTGGCCCGGCCGGGAGCGTGGGGAGCCACGACACAGGTCGGCCGCGG
>NW_017729001.1:11207648-11217761 GCF_001723915.1 Gavialis gangeticus
AGAGCCGCCGCTGGGGCGGCCTTGCCCGGCGCCCGCGGGGTCCCACAGGAGCACCCGGTCCTCTCGCCACCCTCGCTCCTCCGCGGGAGGCATCGGCCGCTCGGCAGGGACTAGGCAGGTGCCTCGGGGACCCTCCCCACCCCCGGGGGACCCAGGAGTTGGGGCCCAGCACTATCACAGTCTCCTTCTCCTGCACTGGGGGAGGCCCAGCAGTCCCTGCCTGCTGTCCTCCTGCAGGTCTCAACGCCCAGGGTGACAAAAGCCATTTCTGACAGTCCTGGCTGCTACACTGGGGCCCAGGCTGTACCACAGCCTTTGGGTGCTGCTGCTGGGTGCTGGGGGTGGGGGTTCCTGGCAAGAGGGAGGCCTGTTTTTCATAGTTTGAGAGCTAGCACTACAAAACCAGGTCCACGTGTTACAGTTGAGTAAAGAGACCCTAGAAGTCCCCCTGATGGCATCAAGGCTGAGAAGATGGTGCCACTGGCCAGTTTCCTCTGTATGAGAAGCCCTGGAGGTAGGGTGGCCATCATAGAGGACAGTCCAGTTGTCCTCTGTCCTCTATTGATATGAAACCCAACACTTTTTTTATGTCCTCTGTTTTTCTCTTAACAGAAAAATGGAGGAATAAAGGCATCGGGTTTCATATCAATAGAGGACAGACTAGTAGAAAACCGGAATGTGCTCTATGATGGCCACCCTACCTGGAGCCCTGTTTACACAACTGTGATCTCCTAGTGTGTTTTCACATGCCTGTAGTTAACTGCTTCTGCACTAGGTCACAGGCCTGGCAGCTTCTTGCCATCACACTCACTTGTTCTGGATGTGTCAAGGCACTTTAAGCCAGCTGTTTGCACCCTCTACCTTATGTCCAATGCATTTCAACAAAGAGATAATGGCAAAAGTCTGGGGGGTAACTGATGTCACACACACATCCAGAATCAACCGTTTTCAGTTCTTTCAACTACTAAGAGGCACAGGCCTCTTAGCACTGGAACATCTACCCCCCTGGGATGTCAGAGTACAGCAGGGACAGGGTGTGCACCTGCTCTGTCATGCACTACCAAAATGGTAAACATCCCTGTGTGCATCTCTGTCCTTGGTCCTTCCAGCACAGGCTTCCCCTGTGACTTTCATTCCGCATCATGCTAAGCTCCCTGTATGGGAACAGCAGAGAGAAACATCAAGATACTGCCATCTACCTTTTGACCACTGTGTCATCTCACTTTTCTCTCCCCCAATCCCTCAGGTAAACACAGGGCTGGACTCTGCTCTGTTCATGCATGGACTTTCATGCACTGTCCCACACAAATGCCCAAGCAGCTACTAGATGGTGAATGGAAGTATAAAAAGAGGAAGCATGGTTGCCCAGGAAAGCACTTCAAGGACACCTTAGAAGTATACCTGAGTTCCTGCAACTTCCTAGCTAACCTTTTCAAACTTTCAGCCATAAATAGGCAGCAATAAAACCCCAAGGTGCAGGAGGCTATAAGTCTTTTAGAAGAGCAACAGCACCTCTGAGCAGGAAAAGTATCTATGTGGAAGGATGTATCAGCAACAGCAGTAGCAACAGCCCAATTCACAAGCTAAGCTGTACAGTGAATTATGTCACAAAAAGTGCTTATCGTGCCAGCCAGGAGAATTAACTAACACCTCTTCCTTTCTATATGCTTTTAGACCACTAGAGCAGGGACTTTTTTATGTGTTTGCAGAACATCTAGCACTGCATGTTTCGGATCTTGACTGGAGCTTGTGGGAGCAACCACAAAACAAATATAAGAATGTATTTGGTAAGTTCATTATTTGGGCTGCTACAGAGTGACCAGATCTATCTGTTATCACCAGTATTTTTCAATGCTCATCTTCCTAAATGTGGTGCGGAATCTTCAGCAGCGGGGCAGAGATCTCAGAAGAACGTGCGGGCAGTTTCTTTGTCTTTATAATAGCCCTACAATTACATATACCAACATATAAAAAAGTAAAAACTTTGTAACCAATTCATAGGAAATTGGTTACATAATATTTAGCCTTGGCTATTGAGCATATCAAGTTCCCATTGGATTCAATGGACATCAAGAATTCAGATACTTCTGTAAAACAACACAATGCTACCAAAGAGCTGAAATCACCAGATTGGGTGATAGTATCATCTGACTGAACTGGACAAATGCAGAATACAGAATCATAGAAATATAGGACTGGAAGGCCCCCCAGGAGGTTACCTAATCCAATTCCCTGCCACAGGCAGGATCATCCCTGTCTAAGCCATCCCAGACAAGTGCTTGATCAACGTGCACTTAAAAAATTCCAGTGATGAAGCTTCCCCATCCTCTCTGTTGTGAATCTGTCCCACTGCTCAGCCACACCCTTAGTTAGGAAGCTCATCATTATATCCAGCCTCAATTTCCCCATAAAAAATAACACAGTAGAGAGGTAGCATTACAGTGGAGGTAGCACTTTGGCTGGAGGCTGAGGTGTGGAAGAAGCGCTGCTACTGAAAGCAACACCAGGGAGGCAGTATTGTGACTACCCTTACTGAAAACTCCCCTTTGCCACATTGTCTAAAAACATGACCCACAGCTAGGTTGCTGATGTACTCACTGCCAATCATGATGGCCAATACCAACTCTGTTTCCCCCATCTTATTGATCTGTGGACTCATGTTTTGCATTTGGATGGTAAGCTCCTTGCAGAAGAGGTTGTCTTTTTGTCCTATTTTTAAAAGCATCTAGCACACTATGGTTCTGGTCCATGATTAGTTCTCTTGGTGCTACAGTACTATGCAATAGATAGATGATGACCTTTACAAACACTTGTGTTCAAACAGACAAACAATACAACCTTGTGGTTTGTCATCAATGCATTTTTGTAGTTTTCTACTTTATTCATGGTATCATGTAATATGAGATGTTATATATGAACAGAATATAGGAGAGAGTTAAGTAAGAGAAATAGTCCTGGAAGACACAGAGAGTATTAAATATTATGCCGTCTTCTTCTTTGTTACTTTAGACATTTTATTCTCTCCTCCCAACAAAATAATATTGGATGAAGAAGGATATTTGATCAATATGGGTTATAACTTGACTTTAGCAAGGCTTTTGATGCAGTATTCCACAGCATTCCTGCAAGCAAGCTGAGGAAGTATGGGCTGGATGAATGGACTGTAAGGTGGATAGAAAGCTGGCTGGAGCGTCAGGCTCAATGGGTAGCGATCAGTGGCTCGAGGTCTAGTTGGCAGCCGGTGTCAAGTGGACTGCCCCAGGAGTTGGTCCAGGGGCCAGTTTTATTCAATATCTTCATTAATGACCTGGAAGATGAGATGGATTTCACAGTAAGCAAGTTCGTGGATGACGCAAGCTGGGAGGTGTAGTAGATATGCTGAAGGGTAGGGCTAGGATTCAGTGACCTAGACAGATTGGAGGATTGGGCCAAAGGAAATCCCATGAGGTTTAACAAAGACAAGTGAAAAGTCTGGCACTTAGGACAGAACAGTCCCATGAACCAGTACAGGTTGGAGGGTGATTGGCTGGGCAGCAGCTCTGCAGAAAAGGACCTGGGGGTTCCAGTGGACAATAAGCTGGATGTGAGTCAACAGTGTGCCCTTGTTGCCATGAAGGCTAATAACATACTGTACTGGGCTGCGTTAATAGAAGCATCACCAGCAGATCAAGGGAAGTATTTATTCCCCTCTGTTCTATATGAGTGAGGCCACATCTGGAGTACTGTGTTCAGTTTTGGGTCCCCCACTATAGAAAGGATGTGGACAAGTTGGAGAGAGTCCAGTAGACACCAAAGAAAATGGTTAGGGGGCTAAGGCACATGACCTGTGAGGAGAAGCTGCAGGAACTGGGCTTATTCTTCTGCAGAAGAAAAAACTGAGGGGGCATTTGACAGCAACTTTTAACTACATGAAGTATGGTCCCAAAGAGGATGGAGCTAGACTGTTCTCAGTGATGGCAGGTGACAGAACAAGGAACAATGGTCTCAAGTTGCAGCAGGGGAAGTTTAGGTTGGATTTTAGGAAAAACTCTCTCACTAGGAGGGTAGTGAACTTTCTCACTAGGAGGGTAGTGAACTTTCTCACTAGGAGGGTAGAACGGCTTACCTAGAGAGGTGGTGGAATCTCCATCCTTGGAGGTTTTTAAGGCCTGGCTCAACAAAGCCCTGGCTGGAATCATCTAGCTGGGGATGGTCCTGCTTTGTTGAACTAGATGACTTTTTGAGGTCCCTTCCAACCCTAAATTTCTATGAGTTTATGAGCATTTAGGAGTTTCAGAGTATAGCAGGGCACTAAGGTGCCTGCTACTTGAAGAGCAGGAATGACCACCCAGGTGCCGGTTGCCAGGGCAACCAGGAAGAGCTAGGGGCCCACACCTGTTGAGTCCGCTGACCGGAAGGGGCAGGGCTGACTCCTATAAAGCACAGGCTGGAGGCCGAGGGAGGGGTCTCTGCTGGCGGCCAAGGAGAAGAGTGCTGCCAAAATAAGAAAAAGGGAAAGGCCTGAATGCGAGCAGTTTCTTATGCTGGCGAAGGATGAAGCACCCACAGAGTGTGACTCAAAGGAAGCTAGCCGAGCAGTTTAGCTTTGTGTTATAGCCCAGGGGCTTGTGCTATTCTTTGCTGTTGTCAACCAGAGGACCGGGTGAGGCTATAAGGGGATGAAGGAGGCCTCATAGGGGAACCACGACAGTGTGGGAGCCCCAGCCCCCCAAGAGTGGGCAGCGAGAAGCCCTGAGAGAGAGAGTGGGCAGCGAGAAGGCATCCAATAAGACCAAAGAATGTCCAGTACATCTGCGAGGCTTGGGGTATGGTACAGGGGTGATTGGAGCCACGCAGAACCCATAAGGCTGGGGTGCACCTGAGCCCCATTCTGGGAAATGAGCTCAGCATAGGACAGGAGAACCGTGGCCAGGAAGGCTAAAGGTAGCCCCCCTACATTACACATAAGACCAAAGACATGGCAGGAGAGATTGCGAGGTGCAGATAGGTAGCTTGGTGCGGTAGAGAGGGTAAATAAGGGGGAGCACAGCGACCTGAGGTTCCCATCCTGTCACACAGAGAGGAAGTGAATGTTAAGGTGAGATTTCAATGAGGAAAGTGTTGGGCCTTGAGCATGGGGATAGAAGTTATGAAGCATAATTTACACCAATGCACCTTAAAAATGTGCATAGCATAGTTTGCATTTCAATAATACCTTCTCCTTAGGATCACAAAGGGTATTACAAATACTACCAGATTAATCTTTACAACAGCCATGTTAGCAGGACTGTTTGGCTGGCAATGAGTAAGAAGCTGGTACTAATGAGTCTAGAAGCCAAGATCAACATTTTTTGCAACATTAGTATTTAAAAAATATATAAAACAAATGTTTCTAGACATTATTGTTGGAAAGATAATACTGTAGTATGAATTAAATGATGTACTGTCATCTTCCTGGGTCTTCAAAGTGCTTTAGTGCCTATTCTGCTGCTGCTGAAACCAGTGGTCCTCAACCTTTTTTCTCAAGGCACCCCTGAATAGACTCAAGCCACCCCTTAGAAAATGCCAGCTCTTAATTTTCACTCTTTATTTTGACTACAGAAAAACAATTGAGCAGTTTTTCTGTTGCAAGTAACTCAGAAATACCACAACTATTGATTTCTATTTGAAATCTCTGGGTTTATCTTGTGAATCGTGTTTGCAAACCTAACTGTCCTAACACTGTATAGCATCCTGTGGCACCCTTGAAAAGATCCCAAGGCACCTTAGTTGAGAATCACTAGCTTAGAGATTGCCAAGAAGTCTATGGAGAAACTGTCAAGCCTGGTTCTTTGCAGGTAGTTAAAGTTCTGTGTACAGCACTGATACCTCACAAACCTTGTCAATTTCATGTGGACCATGATGAATGGAAAATCTCTGCCTGGTAGCAGAGGCAAGCACTGAAACTATATATCTATATATATATCTATATTAAGGGCCAAATCAGTTCAAATTCAACTGGGCAAAGCCTACTTTTGACTAAGCAGAGCTCAATCATTCAAGTCTGTGTGACTTTACCATTAGGCAAGTCTCTTCCTTCCCAGACCCCTAGTCTGAAGCTTCAGACACTCCCCAAATCCATGGCAGGAATCCTACATGCAAGCCCCAGACCCGGAGGCCTTGGAGTTCAGATGCCCCCAATCTCACTTGATCTTAGCTAAAAGGCCAAGGAGAAAGCCATGGGGAAAGTGAGAAGGCAGTCCCCCATTACCACAAAACTGTGCAGTTGAGTTTCCCACATTTGGCAAATCTCACAGGGGTTAGCCTGCCCAGAGTACAGGGGCAGGCCTCACCTTATAACTACACTCAATCAGCTGACAGGATCGTGGGATCTCCCCTATCAGGTAAGGCAGACATTGGAACTATTTAAGAAGAGAAATAGGACCTAGAAATGAAAGCTTGGGGAAAGGCAGTGTAGCAGAGACCTCTTTTCTCCTTTGTTGTACAGACACTTTAGAGAGAGACTGAGTTTTGGAGACCCACCCCTTCACAGGAGCAAAGAGACTCTGGCAGAAGGATATTGTGAAAAGCCTCACTTTTCATTTAGTTTGGCTAGTTTATACACAAGCTTGAACTGGAATCCAAGTAATTTTTGTAATATTTGTTTTAGGATCCTGAACATGCAAACCTGGAAGATATTAACTGCTGCTCCTCAGGCAGCCTGGGGCCCATGCCAGTCTGTTGGCAGTGGCTTCCAGTTATGCTCATGCATGCCTTGGAAATGATGCTTGCCCTCTGGGGAGAATGATGGTAAATACTCCCTGCTGGCCAGTATGTGAGGCAGCACTGGTGTCTGCCTCCTAGGAAACTGCTTAGCCATCCTCCTTCATGGCAGAAATTAACTTGAGGCAAATGGTTTATAAATATGAAGGGTAGAAAAACTAACCAGAATGAAGACCTGCAGCAAATCTTTATACACTCAAATGCTATAGCTAGGGAAGCCATGTAAGCACCTAAATAAGAACAAATATTTAGATCTGATTCAGGTTTGTGGGGCAGAAGCACCAAAACATTATTTTGCTAATGGAACAAACACATTAACGGGCTTAGGTTATTATATATTGGGTTAAACGATGCAGAGCATTGGTTTGGATGGAAGGCAGGCAGTTGGAGAGGAATGTGTTACAAACCAATCAGTGGGAGATGAGACTGTGGAAGTCTAAAGAACCTGAGTAACAGGAAGAGGGGAGCAAGGGGGTCAAACAGAGGGGAAAGTATACACAAAATGGTGCAAGAGTGGGAGCCAATAAGACTGGTGTTTTTGGAGGCACAAATTAAAAGAGGTGTCAGTGCAGCAAGGGAAGCAAAATGGGGTAATTAGAGTAATCACAATAGGGGAAACTACAGCAAGAAGAGATGGAGAACAGGGCTTCAGGATAAGAGAACAAGGAGGGGAGTTTTGTGTGAGTGCATTGCAGGGCCCTGCCTGCTGTCCTGGAGATGAGTGGAAGAATGTTAAGAAATAGCTCAGAAAGTCTTTTCTCTCCCTTAAATACTTTATAAGCTCCAGTAATTCCCTGGTGCCGAGTCTACAATAATAGAACTATTCAAGAGTAGTTTAGACCAATATAGGCACGTCTACACACACCTATTAATGTACAGCAATAAGCTCTGGAGCTTATCACTCCAGAGCTTATTGCTGCTGGGTGTGCATCTGCACGTGTCTGGAATCACAGCACATTGAGTCAGGGTGGAACAGCTCCAGCTGGCAGGGGACACTCTATCAGCCTGGGGCTGCTACCCCCAGCTCAATGCGTTGCCAAAGAGCTGGCTGGGGCATGACGGTGCTTCAGCATGGGGCTAGCTGGCAGGCAGCTCCTGCTCTGAAGTACCCTTGTGCCCTGACTAGCCCTGCCAGCATCTACATGTGCACTGCTGTGGAGTTTTTTACTCTGCAGCAGGATAGTATTTGTATTTAAAAGTACTATCCTGCTCCAAAAGTAAATTAGTTTACTCCAGCCTAATAGGGGCACGTGTGTAAACACCAAGACATTTACTATGCAGCTAATTGGCCTTCTGCACAGTAAACATCTCATGTAGATGTGCCCTATATTACCTAAAGGGAGGAAACAAATGTGAAGTCTGGAATTAACATCTGATTTGTTTCATACATCTGAGTGTTTACAGCTCAGGGGATACCATCTTCCTGACATTCAGGTCTTGAGTCTTTAACATCTATTATTGATCCACACTATTAAATTAATAAATATCAACTTTGCTCTTCCCCCTTTCTCAAATGCAGTGCAAAAAGGAATTTCTATTTCCTAGATAAAGTTAGAAGGAACTTATCTCAGGAAAGCTGTATTCCTCTGCATGGAACTAAGAATACCTTTCTGAGCTGTCTTCATATTCAGTGTTCTCCATTACTCTTGATTCTTAATAGAGCAAACAAAGCTCTCAAGGTTTTTATAGCAAATGAGAGAACATTAAACAAAATTGAGAAATGAGGTTATTCTACTCTCTTTGAGAGAGAAATTAATTCAATCTCCATCACTTCCCTTACGCTAAAGTTACTCTAAAGCCTGATTGGCTCAATTTTGCAGTTGATAGAAGGTTGCAGATAATAATCAATCCCTATTCCAGGATCACCTTCAGCTTTCTAACCTATGGCAATCTGCAATTTTACTTGTCAAATCAGAGGCTGGCTGACAGTTTCACTGTCCAATCCCTGTGATGGAAGGTGTTTTTTTTACAACTCCTACTGCCTGCAGTATAGAATTTTACTATGGCTTGAGTGGCTTCAAAAACTGATATGACAATATTTCTATACTACTATTATATCAAGTGTATCTTTCCTCAACTCCACATTATGGCATGGACAGCATGGGTGCAACCATAGGGGTGGGATGAAAGCAATATGTCCCCTGCTGATGTCTTCACCATCACTGCTCAAAGCAGCTGCAGAACTATCTTCACTCTTGTCTTCCACCCTTTTTATGTAGCTTAATAGGAGAACACTCAGAAGTGTAATTATCACTAGACATTTAACAAAATAAATACTAACAAGCAGGTAGGTACATGAGCCAAACTAGGAAAAGCAGAGGTTAAAAATGTTTAGATAAATTAGATGCATTCAAGTTGGTAGAGCTTGATGAAGTTCACTCCAGGATGCTTAATAAACTAGTGGGAATAATCTCTGAACCATTAACAATCACTAATTCATGGAGTATGGGAGAGGTCCCAGAAGGCTGGAGATGGACAAATGTGGTACATCACTTTAGAAGGGACAGAAAATATGTCCTGGAGAACTATAAATCGATCAGCAGCCTAACTTTGATACTTGGAAAAATATTAAGCAAATGATTAAATAATCAATTTATAAGTACCTAGAGGATAATATGGTAGTAAGAAACAGCCAAAGTGGATATGTTAAGAATAAATCGTGTCAAACTGATCTGCCTAGTTTCCTTCTTGGACAAGGAAGCTAGCTTAGTGCATAAGGATAAAGCAATAGTTGTGATATGTCTTGAGTTTAGTATGGCTCTTGACACTGTCCTACATGACATTCTCATAAACAAATTAGGGAAATACAATCTAGATTAAAAGCAGAAGGGTGGATGCACAACTAGTTGAAGTAATACTCAAAGCATATTTATCAATGGTTTCCTGTCAAATTGTGAAGACATTTCAAGTGGGATCTGGTAGGGGTTTATCCAGGGTCAATTCTGATCAACATTTTCACTGAAGTCCAGGATAACTGAATAAAAAGAGTACATTTATAAAATTAGTGAATGGCACCAAATGCAGAGTGGTTGCAAACAGTTTGGAAGGCAGGATTAGAATACAAAAAGATCTTGATAAACTAGAGAAATGGTAATAAAGACAAACTGGAAAACGCTACATTGGGAAACAGAAATAAAATACAAATACAAAATGGAGAATAACTGGTCAAACAGCACTATTGCATAAAAGGATCTGGGGGTTATAATGGACCAAAACTGAATGCAAGTCAACAATGTGATGCTGTTGCATAAAAGGTAAATCTCATTCTGGAATGTATAAATGAGAGTGTCATACGTAAGACACCAAAGGTAATTATTATGCTCTACTCATCACTGATGGGAGTACCCTATCCAATTTTGAATACTTTAAAAA
>NW_017729001.1:11222761-11223201 GCF_001723915.1 Gavialis gangeticus
AGCACCACCTTGTAACCTGGCCCTGCTGCCAGCCTGGGCCCTGTGCCAGCTCCAGCCTTGCCCATCAGGGCTGCGCATAGCAACAGCAGCCGCGGTCCCCCCGCTTGCCATGCCAGGCAGTGTTTGCCACTGTCACCTCTGTGCTGCCCAGCACATGAACTCCGAGCGGGCAGCAGCAGGCAACACTGCCTGGCACGTCAAGCCGGGGGGCTGCAGCTGCTGCCACTGACAGGCAAGCCCAGAGCCAGCTTTGAGCCCAGGCTGGCAGAGGGGCCAGGTTACAAGCTGGTGCTGAGTGCGGGAAAAGCGGTTCCTCATTCACCCCATGGCCAGCGCCCCACGCTGTAGCCACTTGTAGCCCGCATGGGGCTGCCTGTGCCTGCTCTAGTCAGCCCCGTGTGGGCTGCCAGCGCCTGCAGCAGGGAGCACCAGCCATGGGG
>NW_017729001.1:11228201-11231462 GCF_001723915.1 Gavialis gangeticus
AGAGATGGAGAACAGGGCTTCAGGATAAGAGAACAAGGAGGGGAGTTTTGTGTGAGTGCATTGCAGGGCCCTGCCTGCTGTCCTGGAGATGAGTGGAAGAATGTTAAGAAATAGCTCAGAAAGTCTTTTCTCTCCCTTAAATACTTTATAAGCTCCAGTAATTCCCTGGTGCCGAGTCTACAATAATAGAACTATTCAAGAGTAGTTTAGACCAATATAGGCACGTCTACACACACCTATTAATGTACAGCAATAAGCTCTGGAGCTTATCACTCCAGAGCTTATTGCTGCTGGGTGTGCATCTGCACGTGTCTGGAATCACAGCACATTGAGTCAGGGTGGAACAGCTCCAGCTGGCAGGGGACACTCTATCAGCCTGGGGCTGCTACCCCCAGCTCAATGCGTTGCCAAAGAGCTGGCTGGGGCATGACGGTGCTTCAGCATGGGGCTAGCTGGCAGGCAGCTCCTGCTCTGAAGTACCCTTGTGCCCTGACTAGCCCTGCCAGCATCTACATGTGCACTGCTGTGGAGTTTTTTACTCTGCAGCAGGATAGTATTTGTATTTAAAAGTACTATCCTGCTCCAAAAGTAAATTAGTTTACTCCAGCCTAATAGGGGCACGTGTGTAAACACCAAGACATTTACTATGCAGCTAATTGGCCTTCTGCACAGTAAACATCTCATGTAGATGTGCCCTATATTACCTAAAGGGAGGAAACAAATGTGAAGTCTGGAATTAACATCTGATTTGTTTCATACATCTGAGTGTTTACAGCTCAGGGGATACCATCTTCCTGACATTCAGGTCTTGAGTCTTTAACATCTATTATTGATCCACACTATTAAATTAATAAATATCAACTTTGCTCTTCCCCCTTTCTCAAATGCAGTGCAAAAAGGAATTTCTATTTCCTAGATAAAGTTAGAAGGAACTTATCTCAGGAAAGCTGTATTCCTCTGCATGGAACTAAGAATACCTTTCTGAGCTGTCTTCATATTCAGTGTTCTCCATTACTCTTGATTCTTAATAGAGCAAACAAAGCTCTCAAGGTTTTTATAGCAAATGAGAGAACATTAAACAAAATTGAGAAATGAGGTTATTCTACTCTCTTTGAGAGAGAAATTAATTCAATCTCCATCACTTCCCTTACGCTAAAGTTACTCTAAAGCCTGATTGGCTCAATTTTGCAGTTGATAGAAGGTTGCAGATAATAATCAATCCCTATTCCAGGATCACCTTCAGCTTTCTAACCTATGGCAATCTGCAATTTTACTTGTCAAATCAGAGGCTGGCTGACAGTTTCACTGTCCAATCCCTGTGATGGAAGGTGTTTTTTTTACAACTCCTACTGCCTGCAGTATAGAATTTTACTATGGCTTGAGTGGCTTCAAAAACTGATATGACAATATTTCTATACTACTATTATATCAAGTGTATCTTTCCTCAACTCCACATTATGGCATGGACAGCATGGGTGCAACCATAGGGGTGGGATGAAAGCAATATGTCCCCTGCTGATGTCTTCACCATCACTGCTCAAAGCAGCTGCAGAACTATCTTCACTCTTGTCTTCCACCCTTTTTATGTAGCTTAATAGGAGAACACTCAGAAGTGTAATTATCACTAGACATTTAACAAAATAAATACTAACAAGCAGGTAGGTACATGAGCCAAACTAGGAAAAGCAGAGGTTAAAAATGTTTAGATAAATTAGATGCATTCAAGTTGGTAGAGCTTGATGAAGTTCACTCCAGGATGCTTAATAAACTAGTGGGAATAATCTCTGAACCATTAACAATCACTAATTCATGGAGTATGGGAGAGGTCCCAGAAGGCTGGAGATGGACAAATGTGGTACATCACTTTAGAAGGGACAGAAAATATGTCCTGGAGAACTATAAATCGATCAGCAGCCTAACTTTGATACTTGGAAAAATATTAAGCAAATGATTAAATAATCAATTTATAAGTACCTAGAGGATAATATGGTAGTAAGAAACAGCCAAAGTGGATATGTTAAGAATAAATCGTGTCAAACTGATCTGCCTAGTTTCCTTCTTGGACAAGGAAGCTAGCTTAGTGCATAAGGATAAAGCAATAGTTGTGATATGTCTTGAGTTTAGTATGGCTCTTGACACTGTCCTACATGACATTCTCATAAACAAATTAGGGAAATACAATCTAGATTAAAAGCAGAAGGGTGGATGCACAACTAGTTGAAGTAATACTCAAAGCATATTTATCAATGGTTTCCTGTCAAATTGTGAAGACATTTCAAGTGGGATCTGGTAGGGGTTTATCCAGGGTCAATTCTGATCAACATTTTCACTGAAGTCCAGGATAACTGAATAAAAAGAGTACATTTATAAAATTAGTGAATGGCACCAAATGCAGAGTGGTTGCAAACAGTTTGGAAGGCAGGATTAGAATACAAAAAGATCTTGATAAACTAGAGAAATGGTAATAAAGACAAACTGGAAAACGCTACATTGGGAAACAGAAATAAAATACAAATACAAAATGGAGAATAACTGGTCAAACAGCACTATTGCATAAAAGGATCTGGGGGTTATAATGGACCAAAACTGAATGCAAGTCAACAATGTGATGCTGTTGCATAAAAGGTAAATCTCATTCTGGAATGTATAAATGAGAGTGTCATACGTAAGACACCAAAGGTAATTATTATGCTCTACTCATCACTGATGGGAGTACCCTATCCAATTTTGAATACTTTAAAAATGATGCAGACAAACTGGAAATAGACAAGAGAAGAGCAACAAGAATGGTAAAAGGTTTTTAAAATATGGCCCATGAAGAAAGACTGAAATTGTTTTTCTAAAAAAGTGAAGACTAAGAGACAAACTCAATAAGTGTCTTCCAATATGCAAAGGGTTGTTATAAAGAGGAGAACGATCAATTGTTCCCTGCATCCACTGGGGCAGGACAAGAAGTAATCAGCTTAATGTGCAGCAAAGAAGATTTAGATTAGATATTAGAGAAAACCACTGGTGATGCATAGGAGGTGCACACAGGTGCACGTACACCCCCTGAGCTTGGTGGTTCACCCCCTGCAAAAAGCGCCACCAACACTCTTGGTGGCACCTGTGGGCAGTTGCTGCTCGCCGACACCACCAGTGGTGCCTGCGGGCAGTCTGTGAGTGGTCACCGACAGGCAGCCCCAGGCGGGTTGCGAGCAGCTACAGCTACAGCGCGGGGTGCCGGGCATGGGGCGGGCAACGGGCTGCTTCCCCACCCAC
>NW_017729001.1:11231716-11282358 GCF_001723915.1 Gavialis gangeticus
GCCATGGGGCAGGCGAGGGGCCGCTTTTCCCCATGCTCAGCACCAGCTTCTTCCCTGCCAGCGAGCAGGGGGTCAGGGCTGTGCACTGCCCCCCGCCTGTACCACAAGGCTGGGGGGCACTGGGTGTGAGTGGGCACGGGAGCCAGTGGCAACACAGGGCTCACACAGGTGTCCCAGGGCCAGTGCCGGTGGGGCCCAGAACACGGTGGCAGAAGCACAGGGTCCCAGCTGCCAGGGGCTCTATGGAGCTGGGCCAGCTCCCCACTCTCCCTGCTAGTGCAGCCCAGCCTGGCTCCACAGACCCTGCCAGCCTGTGCCTTGCTTTGGGCCCCACCAGTGCTGGCCCTGGGACATTGGTCCCAAGATGGTGACCAGGGGGCGGGGTGCCTGTCAAGGGGCAGGGCACCTGTCAAGAGGTGGGGCTACCCATGTGGCCCTTGACAGCCTGCCAAAACTGGGTAAGCGGCCCTCCGCCCAAAATAATTTCCCATCCCTGCTATATATGCATTTACGCCAGCTTAAATTTACTGTGCAATAAGCAGGAATAGGCTGGGGTCTACATGTGTAGGTGTTACAGCACATTAACACTGTGTGGACTGATTTGGGACTAAAGTCAGTCCCAAGCCAGGCCATACACACAGTGTTAATGTGCAGTAAGGCATCTACCTATGTGTTACTGTGCAGTAACTAATCAGCTGTATATCTGATACCTGCATAAAGCTCAAGTCAACGTAAGTTGCCATATTTACTGTGCAGTACGGGTGTGCACGTGTAGATACATGTTGTACTATACAGTAATTTTGGTTACTGCTAAGTAAATGAGCACATGTAGATGTGCCCAGAGAGATTGTGGAATTCTTTTAACTGGAGGTTTATAAGAGCAGGTTAGACAAATGTCTGTCAGAGATGGCCTAGTCAAATTTAGTCCTGTCTTACTACAGGAGGATGGACCAGGTTGGGGTGATCAATCTGTGGCATGGACAGCCTCACACTGGGGAGGGGACAGATAGCATAGTGGCAGATAGGGCAGGGAGCAGAAAGCTGAGCAACAGACTGGATAAGAGAAAGGGATTGGAGTGGCACTCAGGGAGAGTTTAGGGCTAATTTGTGGCACGCTTGCCAAAAAGGTTGGCTTGCACTGAACTAGATGACCTCTTAAGATTTCTTTCAGCTCTATGTTTTCTATGTCCAAACAGGGAGCAGGAAGGGAAGGATTTACACTCAGTGTTAGAGATTCAGGAGTAAAGGAGCCAAGTGAGGAGTTGGATGAGAATAAAAGGAAGCTCAGGGGTGTAAAATGAAGTGGGAGGAAGGCCCCAGAGGGGGAAAGAAAGAAAATGCAATTTTAAAAGACTGTGGGACACACACCAATACAGAGGCAAGGGATAGTGAAAAACTGAAGTCTGAGTCTTCGTTATAGGTACACGTAAATTAATGATGAGAATTGGAGAAGGGGTTTGGTGGGTCACGCTACACAGAGCAAGCCTGTGGTGGTATAGGGGAACAAAGAGAAAACTAGAGGTAGAGAGGGGGTATTTGTAGTACGAAATCAGACAGGTTGTAATTTACAGCTGGAACATAGCCTCTTATTCATATTTGTTTGCATATACTAAATGGCCACTTTCTTTATTGTACTTTGTCACCAAATCAGAGTGGAAGCACTTTACAGACTTTTTGCACTGGTGTAAAAGGCTACGCAAACTGCAGGGGAATGAAGAACTGGGACCAGTTTGCCTGAAAAACAGATATGACGCCCTAGCAACAAAGGAGGAGGAGCATGTTTCATTGCTAGAAGAGGCCAGGCCAGGACTCCCTAAGGTTGGGAGGATCGAGACTACTGCCATCAATAGGAAGTGATAGGTGGTGGTGGTTGGAGACTCCCTTCTATCAGGAATGGATGTATCCATCTGCCGGCCTGACCTGTCATCTCAGGAGGACTGTTGCTTGCCTGAAGCCCAGATGTGAGATGGCACGGAATGATTACTGAGACTCATCTGGCCCTCTGACTACTACCCCATGCTGTTCATCCATGTGGGCACTAGTGATACTGCCAGGGGTGACTCTAAACAGATCAAGAATGACTAGAAGGCTCTGGGTGCAAAGCTCATGTGGTGCTCTCCTCGATCCTTCCAGTCAAGGGGAAAACCCTGGGCAGGAGTGGACATATCTTGCAGAACAATGCATGGTTGTGCAGATGGTGTTGCCAGCAGGGCTTTGGCTTCTTTGACCATGGGATGTTGTTCCAAGAAGAAGGATTTCTAGGAAGAGATAGGATCCATCTGATGAAGAGAGGGATCCACCTGATGAAGAGAGGCTCACTAACCTTGTCAGTCAGTCACTATGTGTGTAATTGCCAAGCCATGTGATAGCATTCTCAGTGGCCATGTGCAGTTCCTGTATTCTGCTACTGAACTTAGTCAGTGGGCAGTCATCAACAATATGTGACATGGTGTGTGTTTTGCCACAGCTACAGTCTGGGTTGCTGTGAAGATCCCACCACTGGAGGTTGCCCGCACACAGACCTTGCCCTGTCTGGAACCTATTCAGTGAGGCCTGTTGATGGTATGGCAAGTTGAAGCCAGGTGGGCAGACTGTAGGATCTGTGATAAGGAACTTGTTTGGTGGTAATGTTGAGCTCCATTCCTCACACCAGAAGGTCTCCATTGTGCGGTCCTGGTGTGGCAGTTTTGACCACAGTGGGTGTTGTGATGGTAAACATGCAGCAGGTGGATTTAAGAGACTGTTGTATAGTGGCAGACTTGGATTGACATAGATCTTCTCCAGTAGCTTGCTAGTTTCAATCTCCTGTCAGATATGAGGGAAAACAATGTTGCTCAGGACTGGGAGCCATGGAAGAGGGGTTGGCCAAAGAGTTACCAAAATGATGTGCACCGTCAAATGTAGCTGCACATCAACAAGTTTGGTGTGTGATGACCACTTCCAGACTGGTGTGCAGTACTGTGCCACAGTGTATGAGATGCCAAATGCTGATATCCTTAAGATGCTCTTGCACCCCATGATGACCCAGCCAGCTTGTTAAGGAGGTTGTTGCGTGTCTTAACTTCCATTTCTGTCTTTTTCAAGCATTCACGGTAACTCAATGTCCCATCTAGTATCATGCCCTGGTAGACAGGTTGTGCTTTGTGCCTCAGCATCTGATCATACAGGTTCAATTCCCAGGCAACATTGACATTGTGCAGGTGGAAAATCCTGGAAACTGTCTTACTGATACTTGGCTGGAAGTGCCAGGTGAGGAGGTGGTAACCTAGTGAGGAGGGCTTTAAACTAGGCTCGTCAGGGGATGGAGACTAAAGCCCTAAGGTAAGTGGGGAAGTGGGTGACCTGGAGAAAGCACAAGCAGAAGAGGGCAACAGGGGAGGTCTTCTCATTCCCCCAGAGAAAGTAGGGCAATAGGTTAGTTACCTCAGCTGTCTGTACATAAATGCACAGAACCTGGGAAACGAGCAGAAAAAATTGAAAGTCCTTGCACAGTCATGGAACTAGGATGTGATTGGAATAATAGAGACTCAGTGGGACAGGTGACATGACTGGAGCAGTGTCATGGATGGGTATAAACTGTTCAGGAAAGACAGGAAGGGGAGACAAAGAGGAGGAGTTGCTCTTTATGTGAAAGAACTATATGATTGCTCACTTGTTGAAAGTCTCTGGGTTAGGGTCAGAGGAGAGAGCACAAAGGGTGATGTTGTGGTCGGTGTGTGCTATAGTACACCACCAGATGAGGAGGATGAGATGAATGAGGCTTTCTTCTAACAGCTAGCAGAAGTTTCCTGATCGCACACCCTGGTTCTCATGGGGGGCTTTAATCACCCTGGTATCTGTTGGGAGGGCAATACACAGGCAATCCAGGACGTTTTTGGAGAGTGTTGGGGACAACTTCCTGGTTCAAGTATTGGACAGGCCAGCTGGGGGAGGCCAAACTCTTCTTGACCGGCTGCTCACAAACAGCGAAGTATTGGTGGGGAACGTAGTAGTGGATAGCAAACTTGACAGCAGTGACCACAACATGATTGAGTTCATGATTCCGAGGAAAGGAAGGATGGAGAACAGCAGAGTAAGGACCCTGGACTTCAGAAAAACAGACTTTGACTCACTCAAGGAATTCATGGGCACAGGGGCGATGCATAGGGGGTGCACATGCATGCCGTGAGCATGCTGGTGTGCCCCCTACAAAAAGGCCACTGCTTGCCACACTGTTGCCAACACCGCCAGTGGCATCTGCGGGTAGTCTGCGATCCCCAGTGCCTGTGGGTGGTCATCAACCTCTAGTCAGCACTCACCACCTTCCCCCCTCCCTCCGCCACTGACAGTGCCGGCGGCGTCTGTGGAAGCTCCGCACTTGCTCCTGCCGCCACACTCCCACTGCCACCAGTGCGGCCATAACCACCTCAGCTGCCAGGGGCACACATTGTTCATGCATGGGCAGGATCGCCTGGGAAGCTACTCTGAGGAGGAAAGGAGTCTGGGAGAGCTGGTTGTATTTTAAAGAACCCTTACTGAGGGCACAGGAACGAGCCATTCCACTGCACAGGAAGACTATCAGGTATCACAGAGGACCAGGCTGGCTTATCAGGGAACTCTTCAGTGAGCTAAAATACAAAAAGAAAGCTTATAAGAAGTGGGAACTTGGATAAACAACTAGGGAGGAGTATAGGAGTATTGCTTGAGCATGCAGGGATGAAATTGGGGGCATGTCCTCATGAGCACACACGTATGCTTTGCAGTGCCTCAAAGGCTTTTGAGATGCAGCAAAATGCACCCTGTGAACATGATGTGGTTCTCCATGCTGCATACTTGCAGTGTGGAGCAAAATTTAGATACCGGGAAATTCCAGCATTAAAAAAAAGTGTGCCAAAAAAAAATGCAGTGCAGGGCACGTGGCAGCAGTGTGCACCACCTGAAATCAGAGCCTGGCAAGCCAGAGCCATGCTCCTGCTGCCAGCCAGGTGCTGCCCGCCTGGATCACTGCTGCTGCAGTCCCAGGAGGCCCCCAGGATCCCAGGTAAGATTGCTGGGGCTAGCCCAGATGTTGGCCCCAGCCTCTCCTATGCCACCCAGGGCAATTTGCCCTGCGCCACAGCATGTGTACAAAGACATTCCTCCGGAATTTCCTAGCCTCTGCTAGCTGTCCCCAGGGAAACGCACGTGCGCACTCATCTGGATATGCCCAGGAAGGCCAAAGTGCAACTGGAGTTGCAGCTAGCCCGGGACGTGAAAGGTAACAAGAAGGGTTTCTACAAATGTAAGCAGCAAAAGAAAGATCAAGGAAACTGGATCTCTTACTAAATGGGGGAAGCAACCTAATGACATATGATGTGGAAAAGGCTGAAGTACTCAATGCCTTTTTCACTTCAGTTTTCACAGGCAAGGTCAGCTCCCAGACTACTGCACTTGGCAGCACAGTTTAGGGAGAAGGTGAGCAGGCAACAGTGGCCAAAAAACAGGTTAGGGACTATTTAGAAAAGCTGGATATGTACAAGTCCATGGGGCCAGACATGATGTAACTGAGGGTGTTAAGGGAGTTGGCTAATGTGATTTCAGAGCCACTGGCCATTATATTTGAAAACTCATGGTGACTGGAAGAGATTCTGGATGATTGGAAATGGGCAAATATAGGGCCCATCTTTAAGAAAGGGAAGAAGGAGAATCCAGAAAGCTACAGACTGGTCAGCCTCACCTCAGTCCCTGGAAAAAGCATGAAGTAGGTCCTTAAGGAATCTGTTTCTGAGCACTTGGAGAAGAAGGCATCAATTAGGAACAGTCCAGGCTGGATTCAACAAGGGCAAATCATGTCTCACCAACCTGATTGGTTTCTATGATGACATGACTGGCTCTGTGGATGCGGGAAGAGCAGTGAATGTGATATACCTTGACTTTAGCAAGGCTTTTGATATGGTCTCCCACAACATTATTGTAGGCAAGCTAAGGAAGTATGGGTTGGATGAATGAACTGTAAGATAGAAAGAAAACTGGCTGAATCCCCAGGCTCAGAGGGTAGAAAACAATGGTTTGATGTCTAATTGGCAGCGGGTATCAAATGGAATGCCCCAGAGGTTGATCCTGGGGCTGGTTTTGTTCAATATCTTCATCAACAACCTGAAAGATGGTATAGAGTGAATCCTCAGTAGGTTTGCAGATAACGCCAAGCTGCAGAGAGTAGTAGATAGACTGGAGGGTAGGTCTAGGATTCAGAAAGACCTCAACAAATTGGAGGACTGAACCAAAACAAATCTCATGAGATTCAATAAGAACGAGTGAAAAGCCCTGCACTTAGGATGGAACAATCCCATGCACTGGTACAGGCAGGGTACTGACAGGTTAAGCAGCAGCTCTGCAGAGGAGAATCTGCTCCTGTCTCCTAACTAGGAGAGACCATCCTAACTATACCAAAGTGAGAATCTATGGTCATAAAATCATAGAACATTAGGTTTGGAAGGGACCTCAGGAGGTCATCTAGTCCAACCTCCTGCTCGAAGCAGGACCATCCCCAGCTATATCATCCCAGCTAAGGCCTTGTCTAGCTGGGTCTTGACAACCTCCAAGGATGGTCTTCTGCTCAGCAGAAGAGAGTCTGCAAAAAAGGACCTGAGAGTTACAGTATACCACAAGCTGAATATGAGCCAACAATGTGCCCTTGTTGCAAAAAAAGGCTAATGGCATACTGGGCTGCATTAGTAGGAGAATTGCCAGGAGATCAAAGAACATGACTCTTCCCCTCTGCTTGGCACTGGTGAGGCTACATCTGAAGTCCTGTCTCCAGTTTTGGGCTCCCCACTACAGAAAGGATGTGCACAAATTGGAGAGAGTCCAGCAGAAGGCAATGAAAATGGTTAGGGGCCTGGGGCACATGATTTCTGATGAGAGGCTGAGGGAACTGGGCTTACTTAGTCTGAAGAAGAGAAGACTGAGGGGGAGATTTAATAGCAGCCTTCAACTACCTAAAGGGTGGTTCCAAAGAAGATGGAGCTAGACTGTTCTCAGTGATGACAGATAACAAAACAAGGAACAATGGTTTCAAGTTTTAGCAAGCGAAATTTAATTTAGATATTAGGGGGAAAATTCTCACTAAGAGAGTAGTAAAGCACTGGAACAGGTTACCCAGAAATGTTGTGGAATATCTATACTTGGACCCAGCTAGACAAAGCCTTGGCTGGGATGATATAATTGGGGATGGTCCTGCTCTGAGCAGGGTGTTGAACTAGATTACCTCCTGAGGTCCCTTTCAACCCAAGCTCACCAGAATCATGTCTAGGTACATGTGTCTCAGGACTGTGAAGGTATCTGCAGCTGGACCATGCAGATGAGGCAGACTATCAAAAAAGCTGGTTCCACACAGTGTGGTGCTCAGAAGTAGCCACTTACAAGAACAGAGTACTTCTGGCCCAAGGCTGAAAAAGAGTTGAGTACAGAAGCTGTTTCCCCATCCCTCTTTGAAACACCTATTCTGGACATATATTCTGCACCCCAGGTCTGATACAATTATGACTGAATGCTCTCACTCCCTCAGCATTTCTTCTCTAACCTAAGATGACAGAATCTTTGCTCCACAGATCTCATCATAACCATTCTTCTCAAAAGACTCCTTTACAGCATTCCTATACTGTGAACAGAGTTAAAAGTAATGGAGGCTGTATTGGTATTTTATGTAATAAGGCTTTGGAAAGTCTCCTGGTCATTTGGAAAATGGTTAAACAGAAGAGAGTATTTTCTAGACCAAGTATGTACGCTGAAACTCATTAAAGAGGGCAGGTTAAGACCAAAGCCAGTGCACAGGACAAAAATACATGTAGCAAATCTTCTTAAGCAGCTCAGACTGTCCTGGTTCCTCAAGACTTTGCCAGGGTACTCTGTTTGCACTTATCACATGACTTACATCAAGTATGATATCCTAATCAAGACAGACAACAGTGTCTTCCCAAGCAAAGCCCCATCCGCAGACTGTAGAAACAACTTAGCAGTCTTTGCAAGTCATTCCCTCTCTGAGCCTCCTTCATTTAGTAGGGGGAAGGGACAGAAAAGCATCAGGAGAAAGATACATTATAGTGCAAATACTTAAATGATTTTTGCATTCAAATTTAAATTTCTTTAGCTGCAAGACTGAAAGTAGTGTAGGGTAGGCATAAAGCAGCCATCCTGCCATTTTGTACTCCCCATTTTGCCTGAGGCAGCAGTGAGATGTTCCTCAACACGAGCTCTGGCAAGCCTTTTCAGCAGCAGCCACCTGGTGTAGCACTTCTAGAAGATAACAGTGAAGAATATTTTTCCAGATCATTTTATCAAGTTGGTTGCAATGACTAAAGTTAATCTATTGAACATTTTACTAGACCATGAACAACTCCCACCCTTCTCTAGCTGTACAAGTGAGCCAGATTCCTCCCGAGCAGAACTGCCACTTTTTTGAGAAGGACTTTTTCCAAAGTGCCCAGCACACTATTCACATCATCATCATCATCTGCTCGCTTGTTAAGATCCTCAAACTTTCAGTCTAGGGAATGTGTAAAAGGAGGTTTGCTGCTAAAGGCTCCAACCAGTTTGGGACAAAGTAAGCAAGCTTTTAAGCAATCTGAATTTGGAATTAACACAGACTGCAGAAATCTTCTTTGTCCCATGAGTCACGGTGACTCACTGGTGATGAGCACAGGCTAAATTAAATGACCTCTAATTGGGGAAGGGGTTTTGCTCTGCACTGTTTATAATCCAGTTTTTAATACTTTGTTCCTAATGCAACTTGTCCATTCTTGCCCTTGTATCTCCAGTTCGCTCTTCACAATCCTTAGACATTTATCTCCGTTCTCTTGCTTGCTATGGATTTTCCTCCAAGATGATTTTTCTACATTTGGATCCTTATTCCCATTTTTTCCTGGATAGACCCTTCCGTCCTCCTACAACATGCTCAGGCAATCCACCAATTGAAGTGAACTAAATGATTTACTGCTGCTTTTCCCATCAGGCACAAGAAAAGATTCACTCAAGATGGACTGTATTCCTCAAAGCTACTAGTTAGCTAGACAGCTCCCCCCCCTCCCCCTTCACCCGCTCCCTACCTCCACCTCTACAAAGCTAGCCCTCTGCACTCTCCAAACCATCAGTGCAAGCCCAGAAACTGACAAGCACATAATCAGCAGGTCAGGAAACACAAGGGAACTTACTCTGAACCCAGCCCAAGGACAGGACTCTTCCAAGTGCAGAAAGAAGCCTAGGGCTTCCAATGGCAGGCTCAGCTTTCTGTACACAAATGCCAGGAGCATGGGGAATAAAGAGCAGGAACTACCCTTCTGCTAAGCAATAATAAATACAATCTCACAGGGATAATGGAGACCTGGTGGGACTCCACCTATGACTGGACTACAGGTATAGCTGGCTATACTTTGTACCTTGTTGGGAGGAAGAACGGGAGCATAGGTCTCTTATGTCAAGGAGCAGTACACTTCCCTACGAGTAGACATTGGCACCCAAGGAATGCGACTCAAAACCCTCTGGGTGAGAATTTGGGGAGAATGTGGTGAAGGGGATATAACTGTAGGAGTCTATTACAGACCTCTTAACCAGGAGGAAGAGCTTGACCACAAATTCTCCAGAAAACTAGCAGAGACTGCTTGCTCTCAGTGCATGGTCATCATAGGTGACTTCAACCACACTGACATCTCATGGGAAGAGTATTCTGCCAAATATGATTGGTCGCAAAGCTTCCTCACTTGCATTGATGAGCTCTATCTGGCTCAAGTCTATGGGCTGACAAGGGGTCAGACACTGCTGGATCTGGTTCTGGCCAAAGGGGATGATCTAGTGAGTGACCTGAGGACTGAAGGGAAGCTTGGTGATAGTGATCATGAGTTGATCACTTTCCCTATCCATCACACAGCTGGCAAATTAGGCAGCAATGCAGAAATCCTTGACTTTAGGAAACTGACTTTCACAAGCTCAGGAAGTTGGTTGTCGAGGCCCTGAGAGATCATGATCTGACAGGGACAGGAGTCCATGATGAGTGGCCGCTCCTTAAGGACACAATCCTAAAAGCACAAGGGAAGTCCATTCCAGCCCATAGGAAAGGTAGTAGAAGGGCTAGGAGACTCCCTTGACTCAATAGAGAACTCATGGACCTTCTTAATCTTAAAAGAGAAGCTTATAAGGGTTGGAAGATGGGAAATGCCTCTAAGGAGGATTATGTATTGCTGGTCTGCATCTGTAGGGAGTGAACCAGAAAAGCTAAGGCTGAAACAGAGCTCAGATTGGCCACAGGAATCAAGGACAATAAAAAGTCCTTCTTCAGATATGTGGGAAGTTAAAAGAAAAATAAGGGCAAATGTAGCAGAGTATCTTTGGTGACTGTCACTTTAAGATTTGAGAGCAAGCAGCAGGGCAGCCTGCAGGTGTGGGCTAGCCTTAATCAGGGTCACATGATCCTGGGAGGGCCCTGGGATTGGAGGATGGAACTGCACAGCCTCCATTTTAACCCAGGCCCTCAGAGCTGGGGCAGCAGTCTGCTCCTAGAAGCTGAGGAGGCAATATCTGACTGAACTGCTGCTCAGAACATCTTGGAGATAAGGACAGTAGCTATGGGAATGGCTGGAGGCTTCTGGTCCTGGGTATGACTGAAAACTGTACCCTGCCATGGAAGGGTTGCCTGGTGGGGCTGTTCATGACAGAACAATCCCCAAAAAATGCTAGGCCAGTTACCTCTCCAGTGAAAAGTGGATAGGGGTGCCTTAAAACCCCAGCCCCCATACCCTAGTGGGTTACCCCCAGGTAGGGACAAGCATGGGGCCAGGCACAAACTGGAGAGAGGCACCTGAGCCCATAGGGCCAAAAACCCCAATGGCATGAAGCCAGGCACACCCAGTGAGAGGCACCTGAGCCCATAGGGTGAAAGACCCCAGTGTTAGGGGAGCCAGGCATGCTTAGGAGAAGCACCTTAGGAGAAGACCCTGGTAGCCCCAGAGAGGGGACAGAGAGAAAGCAGCTCCAGTGAGGGGGTAGAGAGAGTGTGTCCCCAGCGAGGGGACAGAAGTATGCAAAGGCCCACATAGAGTAAGGGCATGACAGCGGCCCAAAATGCTATGCATGAGAGGGGCCAGCAGCTGAGTTCAGCCTAGAGTATGGCATAAGGCCATGGGTCATGTAGAGTAAGGTCTGTGAGAGAACAGCCTGAAGTGCTGCATACACCCTGGCTGAAGAGTGAGTAGTGAAGCTGAAAGTGCTGTGTACAGTAGGGCTTGAAGGGGACCCAAAGTGCTGCATGGAGTAAGGCAGGTTGAGAGTAGTCTGGGAAGTGGACAGTATATGAGAGGCCCGGTGAGAGTGGGCGGAGTACAAGAAGTTCTGTGAGAGAGGGTGGTGTGAAAGAGGCCCAGTGGAGGCCAGAGTGCATGCATTGAATGTTAGAGGCCCTACAAGGGGCAGAATTTGGTCCGGCCTTAGGCCAGAGCTATTCATCAGCTTAGGTTGTCATCTGTGAGACATGGGACACAAGGGAAGGTCAGAGTTGTGTGTAACATCCTTGTCCCCTGGGCGAGCAATGGGCAGCCTCCTGCCTTAGTGACATCTCTCATAATGATTACCATCAAAACATGGCAGGTGAGGAAAGCAGATGGTTAACCCAGAGACAGGTGGGTGGGCCAACATTGTGATTTGGCCTTGAGATGGCTCCCTGTCACAGTAATACTGGACCCCTAATGAATCAAATGGGGCAGCTGACAAATGACACCCAGGAAAAAGCTAAATCTCCTCAATGATTACTTTGCATCAGTTTTCCACCAGCCCAAGAGGATCACCTTGCCTGACAGGACACAGAATTACCAGGGTAAGGGTGACTATATGCCTACAATTGGCAAAGACCTTGTAAGGGAACACCCTGAGAGGGTGAACACCCACAAGTCAGCAGGCCTTGATGGAATGCACCCAAGAGTGCTAAAAGAGCTGGCTGACATCATAGCATGGGCAATGGCAAGTATATCTGAGACCCTGTGATGTTTGGGAGAGGTTCCTGAAGACTGAAGGAGGGCCAACATGGTGCCTATCTTCCAGAAGGGAAGGAAGGAAGACCAAGGGAACTTCAGGCCAATCAGTCTGACCTCAATCCCTGGAAAGATCTTGGAAAAAATTATTAAAGAATCCATCAACAACAGGCTAAAGGAAGGCATCACTCTCTGAGAGAGCATCAACACGGCTTTGTTATGGGTAGGTCATGCCTGACCAGTTTAATTTCTTTCTATGACAGTGGAGAAGAGGCTGATGTCATTTACCTGGATTTCAAAAAAGCCTTTGACTTCATCTCCCATGATGTCCTCATGGCAATATTGGGGAGCTGTGGCCTTTATAACCTTACATCCAATGTCTGGGGAACTGGCTCTGTGGTCAGACCTAGAGAGTGACTGTCGATGGAACCGAGTCAACATGACACATAGTGACCAGTGGCATCCCCCAGGGTTCAGATCTCAGACCAGTAATCTTTTAACATATTCATAAACAATCTGGATTCAGGTGTCAGAAGAGGACTGGCTAAGTTTGCAGATGACACCAAATTATGGGGAAGCGCAGTCACTCTAGAGGATAGTCTGGGAATTCAGGCTGACCTGGACAGGCTTGCAAGGTGGGCGGATCAAAACCTGATAACATTCAACATAGAGAAATGCAAGGTGCTGCACCTCAGAAAAAATCATACCTATAGGTTGGGCAGTGCTACACTTACTAGCAACACAACCAAAAGAGACTTGGGGGTCATGACTGACCACGAGATGAATATGAGCCACCAATGCGATGCCGCAGCCAGCAAATAAAACCCTGGCTTGCATCTACCAATGCATCTTAAGCAAGACCCAAGATGTCATCCTCCTGCTTTACTTGGCCTTGGTGAGGCCATAGCTGGAGTACTGCATCCAATTCTGTGCTTCACACTTCAAAAAGGACATGGAGAAGCTTGAGAGAGTCCAGAGGAGTGCCACACACAGGATCAGAGGTCAAGAGAGCAGGCCTTATGAGGACAGGCTGAGAGGCATGGGATTCTTCAGCCTGGAGAGGCATAGGCTCAGGGGGGACTTGGTGGCAGCCTATAAGTACATAAGAGGTGTGCATCAGGATCTGGGAGAACGTCTGTTCACCGGGGCACCCCAAGGGAAGACAAGGTCAAACGGTCACAAACTGCTGAAGGACCATTTTACACTGGGCATAAGAGAGAACTTCTTTACCGTCCAAGTTTCCAGAGTCTAGAATAGACTCCCCCCAGAAGTGGTACAAGCACCTACTCTGGGCACATTCAAGAAGCATTTGGATGATTATCTTGCTGGGGTCATCTGACCCCAGATGACTTCCTGCCCTTTGGGCAGGGGGCTGGACCCGATGATCTCATGAGATCCCTTCCAGCCCTAATGTCTATGAAATCTATTAAACTAGTTGTCCAGGACCAGTCTTCAGTATGGAAAGCTGGCATAAAAACAAAGGGGAATATGGCAAATGCTCTGCCAGAAATAAATGAATGCAAGGAAGCATGGAGAGAGATCCTCTTAGAATGAGAGGACCACAGTGGAATAGCGGAATCATCCACTTACAACAGAAATGAAGAACTAGGAAAATTTTAAAATCAATGTAACACAGAGTTAAAAGTGCTTTTTAGACATAAGCAGCTAAACATAAAGCATTCATGTGGGAAATCCTTTAAACCCCTTGGGAAAGCTAAGTCCCCAAAATGTCATATCCAACTCCCACATAGTACACCTAAAGAAATAAATAACAAAGAAAGATTTGATTCTGATCTCCTACTAGTTATATGCTGATGAAACAGCTACTGGTTTCAGTTAAATATTTCCTGACTCACACTACTAGTGTTAGTGGGGTCAAACTCATGTTTGAGGTATCCTGATTTGTAATCTGATTACATACATGTTTTTGGAGGTGTTAACTGATGTTGTAAGCAGTTCTCTAGGATTTCCATCTGAGAATTATAAAGAGCTTTCCAAATACGAAATAAGCCTCGTGAATAACCCCTGAGCTTGCTAAGTATCACTGCCCCATTTTAATGGAGGGGGAACACAACACAATGAAGGCCAAACTTTTTTCAAAAGCTCCTACTGATTCTAGGAATCCGGCTTGAGAAGTCTTCGTCTTAGTTTCCATATGTCCCACATCTGCAAATGAAGTCAGTAAGGTGTTTCAGAGGGATACCCAAAATCAGTGGTTACTTTTGAAAATGTTAGCCTAAGTGTCTTGCCCTGACCACAAAGTCAGTCAGTCAGTGGTAAAGCCAGAAAGAGAGCTCAGACACTCAGTCTCTTACCTTGTACTTCCACTTCCTTCTCTGATCTGTGTTACTCTGCTAAAACCTCCCACAAAGTTGATACAAATATTTTCATAAACAGAAGTCCATCACAGTTGTTATTTTGTTTAAATTTCTTGAAAGAAAATGTGTTTAGGGTAAGTCCAAGGAAATTCTTGTCTCTGAAGAAAGTTATGAGTGGGAACATTTGTTGGGAAAAGTTTAAGTCCGGAAAATTCCTGAAATGGGAGATCTCCCTGTACACACTCCAGCTATTTAGACAAAATGTGTTCAGGATGGTTGGTCATTATAGAGTCTTAGCTCTGCAGTTTGTTTGGCAAAGCAGTTCCTGGATGCTAGGAGTAATAAGGGGCTGTGGCAGTCAGTTTAAGAGTGGAGTTTACTGCAGAACAGAAGAAAAGGGGAAAGCAAATTCTTTGGGGGGGAACAGAGTTTCAACTTTATTTTTGTGCTTGTGTCACTTTAAGCACAGGAATGCTGGAAACAGAGGTATCTGATATCTTTGCTGGCTAATTACAGTGCAAGCTCCCGTGTCCTGACAATGCCCTTGTCCCTGACCTGGAGGGGCCTCCCTGTCTCAGGGTCAGCTGTAATTTAGTTTTAGGTCAGACTTGGGATTCTCCTTCCTGACTAACTGCACTTTGTTTTCAAGAGGAAACCATTTTCCAGTAAGGAAAGGGCTGAGGCCATCAAGCTCATTTCACTGATGAGAAACAGGGTGTGCACAGCCTCAGAGGCAAAGGTCAATGTGTTCATCAATATGAAGAAGGTTCAGCTGCATCTCAGAGGGGGCATCTGTTCTGCTCTCCAAGTTGCATGAGTTCAGAGTTAGGATTTTTTTCCTTCCATCAGTTAAGCATGTTTGTTACAGACATGTCTATGGAAGCCCCATTGTGCTGCTTTTTTCTCATGTCTCTACACCACATTTTGACCATTTCTGTCATGCTAGTTACTGTACAGACTGACTGCAGAGGTCAGTCTCCTGCCTGGAAGAGTTTTCAGTCTAGCAAATACAGGTACATGGATATTAGAAAGGGAGGGATGACCTAATGTAAAGCAAAAGACTGAGATCTATACGATATTCCCAACTCTGCCATTGATTCATTGAGTGACTTTGAGCAAATATATCACCTTTCTGTGCATCACTTACTCCATCTGTAAAATGGGGTAATAGTTCTTTCCCACCTTGCAGGAATTTGCACATGCTCAAAGATTCACTCCTACAAAATTTTCTAACAGAGTAGGATGTAATTATTAAAGAAACAAAAGGAATAGTTGGTCAGAAATGTGACTTCCTATGAGCAGTCTGCATTCACTCATACGAAATGAAGGACTTTTTCAGATATAGTCACCTCAATTGCCACCCTCCTCCACTTTTTTTGGTCCATGTCAACTGGCTGTGTATGGCTACAGGTAGTCTCACCTTGTCTCCTCCTACCAGGAGCCTAGGGGCTTAGGTACCTCAAAACGCTGCCAAATGAATGCTGATTGCATTCTGGTGATTTTAGAGACTGTCATTGTGATTTTAGAGATAATGTCGTCACCAGTGTCACATAACATTACCTGAAGTTAGGCTGTCACTTAAAGACTTGTCCTGTATATTCAGTTGTAGTCCCTGAAAATCTTGTTTTTTCTCATGTCCAAAATTCCTACTTTTCACATGCATGCAGATATATGATTGAATTTGCCTATCTCCACCACACACACACACACACACACACACACACACACACACACCTCAAATGTAAATGTTTTTGTATATCATATGAGACAGCAAGCTAAATTGTATATCATATGAGACAGCAAGCTCATTCAAATAGAGACCAGCTTGAAAGTATGGATTAAGTGCTGGAAGTATTCTGGCAGTGAAGGAGTGATCAGTATCTACTTTCCCTTTTCAAATGAATAAAACAGATGGGAACAGAACCAAATATTCTACTTGGTATCATCTCTACCAAGGAGAACAGCTTGAGCTGTATGTGGGTAACAGCTGGCCTTAGCAATGCCACGTGGGAGACCACAGTTACACATATGAATAAAGGAGTCCTCCCTCCTAATGCATACTCAAATAGTGATGTTTGCTAAAACACCCTTTGCTATGAGAGACTGGCTAGAAAACTGCACCCTATCGTGTCAGTCTCAGATCAGCCCTCACTTGCCTCTGTGATAACTTAAATATATTATCTCTAGGAATGAGAACACCAAGTCTGAAGAATTTCCACTTAGTTCAGGATACAGAAGCCAATTTACTATTCAGCACAGGTTCTTGACAGCTCATCACTCCAATTTTGAGGTCTCAACATTGACCCCCAGTGACTAACAAGATATTTCAAAGATTTGGTCCCAAACTTCAAAGCTCTTCATGGGACTGACCCAAGTTGTCAGAGACTGCTCTTCTTAAACCCTGTCCCCCCACTCCTGAAAGCTACCTTCTTCAGGAACTGTAGAAGCATTGAGTGAGCATAAGATGAGATTCAGGAACATGGGAGATGGAGCTTCCTTGGCAGCTAGCCCATAGTATGGAATTCACTCCCATGAGAAAAAGGGTGAGCACAAACATTTCTGCTTTCTGAATTAAATGTAAAAGTTACATCTTCAACTGGGATTTCCCATAAGGCAAAAACTAAAATAGCCTTACTAACTGGAGGTGGATGGAGAGAGAGGAAGATTTTTATTAGCTTGTAGAATTTTGTAAAGTGCTCAGATAGCATTAGCAAAGGACACACAGAGAGAGGTTTGAAGATGATAATCCTTCATCTGGATGGAGGAACACTTGATTAAAGACTGATGAGGACACTGACTTTCTACATATAAGAGATTTGTGGTTGCAAAATTTTGCAAAGAGGTTTTAAAATCTGTGACTTAAGATAAATTAATCCTATAACACTAACATAATATTTCTTAGAGCCCCTGTTTTCTTTCTACAAGGGTAGTATAAGGGAAAGAGTTTTCCTTCCATTCTCTGGTAGTGTCATTTAGATGTGGAGGAGACTAAAGTGACAGGAGGTTAAACTCCATTAAGCTTTGTCAACACTGGGACATCTTCCTTGCTTTGACTGTAGCTGTAATAATGGAGTTACTCATGTTGACAGTTTTCCTTGCCTATTTCATCAGTGCGGTTTACCCAGGTTTCAAGCAGGGCCAAACTTCACCAGGGCAAAGTGTGGGCTTCCCTGTCTACAGTTACTCAGATGGGTTAAATGAGAGCTAATTCCCAAAGACTTCAAACAGACATCACCTTTGTGAAACCATAAACATTTTTATGGTGGCACAAAACCCGAGTGAACAACACCTTAGTGCTTTGTCATGCCACAAATGTGCAAATTTGTGAGTGTGATGATTCCTAGTTATAGTTTATGCTGCCTTTTTGTGGCTACCATCTGTATGCTTATGGCAGGACAGTGTGGGCAGGAGTGCCCACACTCTCCAGCTACCCCAGGCAGGTGTTCCTGGGGTTTCAGGGGCCTGTGCTCTGGAAATCCACGTTCAGGGCATTCCCACAATGTGTTTATCATGCTACTGCATCTGGCTTGGGGTGCAACACCCATAGTCAGTGTCCCACAGAATTGGGCCCCTGAAGCCTTGGGAATGCCAGGGGCCTGGCAGTATGGGACAAAGGCCCAAGCGATGTCTGTAGACATCAATGAAGCAGATCAGCTGTGCCAGGACATATTCCAGCACAAGTAATTCCTTTCCAAACTTGATTCTGTTTATACCCTAAGACAGACACGTCTTTTCTGTCTTTCTGAATGCAGGAGCTGAGATTGGGTCTGCTCCATGGTAACTCATATCACTAGATCTCCACCCCAGCCCAACAAAACTCTTTTTGCAGGTAGGTACTGCACTTAACATAGTCCCAAGGATTATGCACATAAGAGTGTTCTTATGTCCTCTGTTCCTCAAATCCTTGCCACAAGATCAAGTCTACAGCCTGAAAGGTGGAATGTGAAGCTCCTGGCTGGGCTACATTTGGGCAGGCAGGCTTAGTCTGGGAACTCAGTGAGGAATAAGGAAGGAGGGGATGCTGGAGTGGAAGTGATTTGAATTAGAACAAACTGACTGCTGAATAGAAGCTTTTATTCCAGCATGGAGAAGGCTTTGTTAGTCAAGCACATGTGATGCACAAAAGCCTCCACTTGAATTCATTGAGTTTTAATTGGTTCTCAGGTGGGGGAGGAGAAGGGTGTTAAGAATTAGAGATTCCTTAAAGAGACAATATCATTAAAACTTTCCCCTCACTACCACCACTTGGGAGTCTAACCTCATTCAATTGTCTTATGTTAGGGGATCAGAAAAACAGAGAGAGGAGGGGGAATCGGTGGTAATAGAGAAAGAAGGCAGATCAGAGAGTTAGGAGGGTGAGGGGCAGGAAAGGGATTGAATAAAAGAGAGAAGGGAGGTCACACACAGAAAGGGAGCCAGGGGAATGTGAAAGGGGTTGGGGAAAGAGAATGATGCTATTTGGGGCAGGGCTTCCTTTCCTTGCCCTGTGACTTAAGGATACCATCAGTTACATTCCTTCTTTAACTGAAGACCTTTAACACTTCCTTTACTTCAGGACCCTCTTCCTAGTCTCTTCAATGAACCTGTGCTACAAGGAGAATTAAGGAATACCACAGCAGGTGAGAGAAACTGCTGGGACAAGAGTGGAAAGGTGGAAATGCCAGAAAAGAAGACTGGAAATGAAGAAGAGAACATGGCCCAGAATTCCTGTTTGGAGCAGCCTAGTAAGAGCCAGTTTTTGTCAGGCATTGTGTGAAGTGTGACATGGGGTTTCAGGCAGATGTCAGAAGTTGCAATGTACACTGTAGATAAAAAGTTTCTGTCATCTGGGAAGGGAACTGGGAATCTGTCAGTGGAAGAAGAAAAGTTAGATCAAGTGCTGTATGGAGAGAAAGAAGGTGGGCAGGGACTAGCTGAGCTCCAAGTATAACTTTCCATGTGGAGGAACAGAATGTGGACTTGCCAGTAAAGGAGATTATTGGTGGATGTTGAATAGGCTTTTGACTGTGAATACCCATGGGGGCCTGGCTGGCCACACACCTAACAACTGCACAAGAACAGCTTTGATCCTAACATGACCATCATTTTGGAGAAAGGAATGAGGGTTATTTAAGATATTAAGTCTGGAACTTAGGGATATATGTAAATGAAAGCTATTCCTATTGCAGTTCAGCAACAAACTTACTCTATTGTGTTTCTTCTACAGAGTAACTGTCAGATAATGGCTGCTGAGCTCATATGTTTTAAGGTCAATTACTTATTCTTTGTAAAGCCAGGCAGGACACATACACAATATATTCTCCAAAATAATCATACTTACTATGACTTAGGGGTGTTTTTCTCATGTTATTACCATCTCAAAGTTTAGATTTAGCAAAATGATTAATCTGACCAAAACATGGGCACTACACTTAATAACTACACAGAAACAAATGGAAAGTCTCTTGACTTTTGTCAAATGACATCTGGGCTGTGGGATGCTGGAAGTGAAATTTTCATTCAGCTCACTGATTGAAAGAGAATGTCACAGCTGACTCAGTTACTGTAGTGCAAATAACTTCTCACAAGATCTTGTGAGATGGCTGAGGAATGGGAAAATTCTTACATAGAAGTGCACTATTCACATATTCCAGGCCTGAAATTCTTGAATTTTCATCTAATTCGGGGGTGCTCAACCTCCAGTCCACAAGCCAAATGCAACCCATGGAGCCATGGAATCCAGTCCATGGGGCTTCCCATAGGTCAGGAAATTTGGTGAGAGGGGACCAGTGGCAAATAATACTGCCACCCTTCCCCACTACCAAATTCCCAAGCCCCCTGTGGCCGGACCATAGCTGAGCCATGCCCCCTTCTCCTGTGCAGCTGGATTGGGACCGGGCCACTCCCCGACCCTCCCCCTCCCCTTCCCCCTGGCCAAATCTGGCCATGCATAGCCACCCTAAGATGGGAGCAGGCCCTCTGGCCAGATCTAGCCTATGACTAGACTGAGTGCTGTCCATTTCACCGAAGTAGAAAGAAGGTTGGGCACCACTGATTTAATTCATCCACTGAAAAAGTGATAGGTTTTTTAAAAAAAGTTTACCCTACGTGAGACTTAAATCCCATTATAAAAAGCTACTTATCCACCTAACAGTACGGCTATACTGCAGACTGAAGCAAAGTATAGAGTTACCAGAAGTGAACTGGTTTGGATACTAAAAGCAGTCCAGCTGAAGTCTCATGGAGCTGTCCCCAGAGTCCTTTTTCCTGCAGTGTGCAACGTAGATATATCCTAAGTCTCGCTACCTTTTAATCTGATGCTTAGGTCCTATTAAAAGATGAAACTGTCGCTGCTAAATGAGACCATGTGTTTGCCATTGTGTACAATAGTGTCTTGTCAGTGATTACACAAATAAACATTTAGCCCCTGTACCATAGTTATAAGCTAGTATCATTCTAGGCTTGACCCCTGGCCCTCTACCAGCTGCTCTTTACTTCTGCTCAGATAGGGCAGATTTCTGGCTGTTATGCACTAACAGAGTGGCAGGGGATTCCTCTGACATGAGGGAAATCTCAGAAGTGTACAGCTGGACTAGCAAAAGTTGGATTTCTAACAGTGATGTCTTTCACATTATTTAGTTGTTTTGTAACATTCTAGAATGGTTTATTTAATGTTTTGCCATGTGACTCTCTGGTGCCTCATTTCAAACTATAACTGGCTTGATAGACATGGACCTTCATCAGGAACACTGCTACCTAGAAGTTTATCCAAGAAGTTCAGCCTGTCACCCACAGTTCTAATCATGGTAACTGGTTCCCCTGTGAATATCCATGTTTACTTGGCAGAGAAATCAGACTGTGTTTGCTATGACACATTGCATCCAAGACTAGAAATACTACAGCTCCTCCATCCTTAGTGATCATCCTTCCAATAATTAATAAAGAGGTTGTAACAGAGTGTAAATAATGATTATTTCTTCTTCCTGGTTATTCTTTATATTCTGTCTAGTCCTACTGCAGAACACATTTGCCGTCTCAGACCACCTCCTCCATTTGCTAGTACTAGTCTATTGTGTAGCCATTCCCTCATCTATCAAACATGTTCAGAGTATATTTTCTTTTTACAGTACTGCCATATCAATCTTTATACCAACATGCTGTCTGTGAATGATCCTGCATGCTACATTTGGTAACATTCCATGGGAGGTGGACACCTGGCTGCCACTTATGCCTTGGAAAACTTTCCCCATTTTACTTGAAACTCTTCCTGTCGTCTCACAACCTTCAGTATTGGGGGATCCTCTTACAGTTGTTCCCATAGGAAGTGCCATTTCCATAGCCTTTTGGTATGTGGGATCAGGCTCTGATAGCAGGCACTCCTGAAATGCTTTGCTATATAAGACCACAGACCTGCCCGTCATCAAGGTTGTCATTGATCACAGCATCAGTCAGTGTTCAGCAGGCCTTTTCAAGACTGTCAGAAGTAGAGAAACTGTTGCCTCCGTCTTCTTGGTGTTTTACAAAGCAGGAACATTTCAGCCATCATTAGTGGCTTTGGGGCAAATTTGGGACATATCTCTGCGTTTAGTTTTCTTAGTTGCAATAGAGTGCATAACAGGGTAAAAGTTGCACTTTCTATCACATTACAGAGATAATATAAACCTAGTACTTACATATGACATTTGTGGCTCCAAAACATTAGGATCATAGCGTCTGATGAAGTAAGCTCAGATTCACAAAAGCTTATTCTATACATCTCTGATATAAATCGTTCATAAGGTGCAAATCTACCCTACCTTCTCCAAAATATATAGCGTATTCTGGAACCCCACAGTTTGATCAAAATGTCCTAGATATCATATTGTAGCTCCTATTCTAGTAATTAAAATGTGTAAATGAGCCAGTACCATCAGTGTTGCTCCAGCATCACTTACCCACATTCAGCAGTTCCTGTTATCTCTGCATCTGCTCATTTGCACCCAGTAAGGGTTTAACTTTTCCCTCCAGAGAACTATTCTCTTGATCCATAATACAGGAGATTTTGGGGAACACACAGTCCAACAAGTCAAACTGGTTTCACGTACCAGATCCTCCTGTTGTTCAAAGATCACCACCTCCTTGGCATTGCTTACAAACAGATGCTCACATAAGCCACCACAGACAAAATTTAGCCCTAACAATATAACACTGCTGAAGTCAGTGAATTACACCGGGGTGACCTTGGCCAAACTGCTGGTCAGCAACAAACTCTTACTTTATATTGTCTTCTATGCCAAGACAGAGTTATGGCTGTTACCACAGTTTTGAAGTTATAAGAGACAAAGCCAACTATTACACAATATTTCTGCAGAGCCACTCAGACACCAATATAAAGTAGGCTTCGACCAACCTTTCTGGAAATAATTTTACTTCTGCTACAGTGAACAAGTCCCTGCAAGGTATTTTGGAGTGCACATTCATTGCTCATTTGATGGCTGCTGGCAAGTTGCTGTTGTAGCCAAAGGGCTTTATGTAATTTGCAGAAAATTAGTTTACAGCTTCCTGTGCCTTTTAATATAGAGCTGCAGCCCACAGAAACTACAGGTTCTGGCAATGATCGTGCTGTCATAATCCACATGGATGCTGGGGCATTAGTCTCTGCAGGATGTGATACCAGGGAACTCTGAGTTGCACTTGGCCCACAGGCCATGCTTGAGCCAGTGATGAGCTACATAGTCCTGCCTAGATGAGGACAGACTTAGTACTAGAATAAGACCTTGCATCTTAAGCAGACAGAATGAGGCTAGGATGACTAATGATAGAAACCAGTGCTGCAGAGGCTTTCCAGCCCAATGCCCTCATTTATGGGTTTCTATGTGAGACAGTGATACTCTCATCTACACATCTTTTGGTATATTTCTTCCCTAAACTTGCTCTGGTTCAGGACCTAAGGGTTTGTCACTGGACTTTGCCTTGAAAGATCTATACAGATACATTTCAGTGTTGACAAACAATATCCAAGTTACTACAGAACTTCAGAGAATTGCTCTGCCATTGTACATAGGTGCACATTATTTGTTTGAATGATGTCACTGTTCATAGTTTACCCTTTATTCTCATGTGTTTTGACAGGTAAGAAGGAAATGTGCAATGTCTCTTTAAGAAGGTCACTTCCACTGTCCTATTGGTGTAATTAGCCTGCTAAAGAAAGAGCAGAGGCTGGAAATTGGATTGAATGAACCAGGCTTTAGCCCCTGGATGAAGCCGGAGCTGCAAGGATTGTTATGCTAATCACCTGAGATCAGCAATTCCAATGCCCTTCAAACTCCTAGGCAGTTACAGGCTGAGGCTACAACAACAAAGCAAAACAAAATAAAACTTTCCTACATATGTCTAGGCCCTTCCCACTTGAAGATTTCAAACTACCTAACAAGGATTTAGCTGTAAAACACCCCTAATGTCAGGTGAGCTCTTAGCCCCATTCCACAGATACAGAAGTAGGAGCAGTAAGAAGTTACCCAAGGTCACACAGGAACAGGAAAGCTCATTCCCAGCCTCTGGCTCTAAACCCCTAGACCGCGCATTTATATAGCTCCTTTAATCCAAAGTATCAGGCAACAGTTAACAAAAGGGAAAAGAATAGCAGGAGGTTATCTAGAGCTAATGGACCCAGGATGATTTACATCAGCGGGGATCTGGCCCCATTAGATATTACATGGTGAATCAGGAAGTATTTCTGAAAGAACTGTTTGTTAGCTGCAATCTTGTTTATGACAAAGAGTGTTAAATGCAATAGGCCAGATTTTTCTCTGAGCAGCATGAGTTGGCATAGCCCTAGCTAACTTTAATCTACCCAGCACAGGTAACACCAGCAGTGAACAAGTAGGAGTATAGGTTTCAGTACAGGCTGTACACATCTGCAGGGGACCCTGGCTGTGTACCTGGGTAGCTAGCTTGTAAAGTCCAAGCCATCATGTCTTCACTGCTACTGTTCCCTGAGCTGTTATCTTAAACCTAGTGGGGGATATGCTTACATGTGCTGCAATCAGCCCACCAATGGCCATAAAGGCATACCTTAAAACAGCATGTCTGTGATCTCTTACCTGTTGTGGTTTGTTATCCTGCTCCTGTCACCATTTTCAGAGGCAGCCTGAGACACTCAGGGCCAAAATCATCAGTAGCATAAGTGAATGCAGTAATAGCTGCTGACACCCGTGATGGATTTGGCCTGGGGCATACTATTTTGCTGAACTGGTACATTTATAGCACTAGTGAGAAAGGGCGGGCTCTAAAATCCTCCCACTTACAACCTCATTCTGGGAAAACCAGAGCTGGAATTTACCCCACTATTTTTCTGTCCCCACAAGCACACCAGGCTGAAAGTGTGCTCCTTCCTTTCCTCTATCCTCGGAAAACTGGGCTGAGAGTTCACCCCTCCATCCTTTACCATGCCATCCTTTTAACCCAGAGAGCCAGGCCAGAAATTGTCATCTTCTTTACTATCTCCCTCTTCAAAGGGAGAAATTGCTGTCTTTTACCCTGATTCTCCAGCTGGATCTCTGCATTAACTCTCTTGTTCTTTCACACATTTTTTCAGTGTCCCTCCACTGCCTGAAAAAGAGCGGGGTGTGGGTGGGAGGGCACTGTCTGGCCCTGTATCCAGAGCACCGGATGGCATGGTTTTGGAGAGGCCTGGCTTAGTGAAGTTATTCAAGCCAACCGCAGCCTGGCAACCAGGCAGTGACAATGGGAGTACAGGAGGCGGAATGTTTCCACATGCCTGATCAATGGGAGCGAGTGAGACAGCAAAGCAAACAGAAGCTGGGAAAGAGACACAAAGAAAAAGCAGCCTTTTCTCTGCTCAGTTCCTTTCATTTATCACAGCTCTTTGTGAAGCTGATGACAATGGAGGCCCTCAGGAGGCTGGTTTTAGGGAGTTTGATTTTTCTAATTAAATAAAATGCTGTGTCTTTTTTCTTCATTTGTCACCTTCCAACTCACCAAAAATGTAAAAGCAGCTCCATCTGTGCTCAGGCCTGGGCTCTAGGCACTGCCTCTGAGCCCCAAATTGTTCTCCCTTCCTGGAAGGCAGAAAGAAGCAGCTTTTCCCTGAGGGCAAGCACCTCCCTCCATAAACACAGCAAAGACACTCAACTTCCAAACTAAACATGGCAACCAAGCTCAAGAGCAGCTCCCTGCCACAACATAGCCACGATCCAGGGGTAGCTGAACAGGAATATACACTGGGCTCCAGCCCAGTTTCTTACAAGAATACAAAACCCACAGTAAAGAGCAACTGCTTATAAAGTAGCAACAGGGGCAACTGGGAACACACTTAAACTGGAACTGGACATCCTGGAGCAGAAGGTTATGGAACAATTTGTTATCTGGGAGAACTGGATGGTTTTTACTCAGGAGCATAAAGTTCCATTACTGGATCCAGACAGGGTTTCCCTGGGACCACGCTGCTGTTCATGAACAGAGGCTCCTGTGTGCTCCTCCTGCAGTCTGTGTAAGCTGCTCCCATAGAGGCATGGGGAGGGGCGACCAGGGCCAGTGTAGTGGTGGGGGTAGTGACACAGGTTCTCTCTGCAAGGCTACAGCTACTGATTTAGACTACAAAATCATAAAGAACAGGTTCCAGCAGTGCTGTGTAACCAGTGACAGGATTATTACTATGTAAGGGCTGACAGCAACAGGTTATGTGTGCAGAAGAGTTTACAAAAATATCTATCTGCACCCCTACCCCCCAAGGCAGCTGAAGGAGTGGAGGATTTTTGGTTTGGTGTTTTTTGTGGAGAGGGAGGGAATAGAGGGGAAATTTTTCCTAGTGTAGATGTGACCATAGAAAAGGGACCAGAAAAGGTCTATTTTCAAGTAAGTCATCTCAGAAAAAGAAAGAGCAGGCTGATTTATGCAGCACTGAACAATATGAAAACAAGTTATGGCTGCTTGGGATCAGGAGGTGAGATCCCTCGCTCTTTCCAGTTTTTGACAACATGCAGGCATCCACCTTAGCAGCAGCTTCAACTCCAGATGGCTACTGTTGCAAAGACCCAGACTCCAGCCATCTTGACATCATGTGTCCAGGAAGAGGATTAGTAACCTCACCTGCACCCTGAATAACAGGGAATATTTAATTATAAACAGGGCAAGGTTTGGAGACTCAGTAGTCTTTAAGTTACAATTACACTCAAGACTTTGTGGCCTAAATACTGAGAAAGGAAAGATCTGGTAACAATGTGTGGTAGTATAAAAGCCCAGTGAAAGAAACTGAAACTTGATTTTAATCACTGATCTAACACTGGTTTAACAATGAGGAAGAATATTTCTGGGCATGATTTTTAAAAACTGTGTTCTTAAACTTGCCTCTAAAACTTCATTTCCACACCTAGGAAGTGACTGGACTTTCAGAAGTGCAGATCTGCTTACTGTCGTAAGCAAAAAAAGTGAACTGGGAAGGTCTATGGTTTAGATCACAGGATCTAAATTCTACTCCCAGCTCTGCCAATGAATCACTGCGGTTGCGTCTACACAAGACACTGACCGGCCAGTAGCTTGATACTACCACACAGTAGCATCGTGTAGCAAAAACCATGCCGAGACACTACTGTGCAGTAGCATCACTTAAAAGGCATTAGCTGGCACTACTGCACAGTAACTCCAGTTACTGTACATTTATTTAGTACTTGCTTATACAAGTACTAAATAAATGCACAGTAACTACTACGCAGTAGCCTCTTGTGTAGATGTGCCCTGTGTGACTTGAGACAAGTCTCTTAACTCCCAAGTACTTGTATTTCACAGTGTGTACAATGGGGATACACTAAACCACTTTGTAAATCACTTCAGGATTTTTGGATAGTTCTAATTGTTAAATTAATTGCTACATTTGGTACTTACTTGGTATTCCCAAACCTGGTACTCCAAAGACCTCCAAGTGCTTCACCACATTAAGTGATTAAACCTCATCCCTATGTGACAGGTAGATATTATTGATGATAACTTTTACTGAACAAATTGTATAGTTAGGAGGGATACAGTCTAACTTTTGGGCATGAAGCACCTTTCCTCAGATCTCATAGGTATTGTCATCATTTTACAAAGTGAAAAATGGAAACATTCAGCAGCTCAATGACTGGGAAATTTAAATCAATGTGAGGCAGGGGGAGCGGGAAGGAGACCCCTAACTAGAAGGAGGAATGGTTTTTCTTCTAGGCAGCTGGAAGCCAGTGTTTGAACAATGATGATCTAAAAGGCTTGTGGAGATTAAAAAAAAAAAAAGGATTCAGGGACTATCCCACAGCCTACTTGGAAGTTTCATTCTTAAGATAAAGTGAAGTCTGGTTTTGAGAGATATTCAGTACCAAGATCATTGTGAGAGTCTGAGAGGCACGGTCCAAACCCAGAGTAATCACCAACCATTTGTTCTGCAGCACAGAGTGAAATCTAGGAGGCACCCCCATTCACAAGTCTCATTCCTTCTCTAAGATACTGACTGGTAGGGAATCTGGTAGGGACCTGGCACCCTCAAGCATCTTCACGGGGTTCTTTAGATCTGACAGCACCTTTTGTTCCAACACTTTTATTGACCCCAAGCCAGGCCAAGGTTCCCTCTAAGCTGTGAACATGCACAGCCACACACAACAAAAAATCATGCCGCGCAGTAACTTTTTAATGCTGTGCACCTACCCCAACCTGGCCACAGGCTGCCGAGCCAGGTTGTGGGGCAATTGGAGCCCAGCAGCCCCTCCAGACGCATAGTGCAGGCAGGTAAGTGAAAGCATGTGGCCTGGCCCCCAATCTTTGCGCAGGGCAAGGGTGGGCGGGATCTGCGCTCTGCCTGCTCCCTGTCTCCATGCCTCACTGCAGCCTTTGAAAGGAACACCATGTGCCTTGCTGTCTGGCCCATCCAGTGGCAGAACACACATGGCACCCCACTGCTTTCAAAGGCTGCAGCGAGGCACGGAGGCAGGGAGCAGGCAAAGCGCACGGACTGAAGCAGCGCACTCACAGACCAAAGTGGGGTGCTCATGGATCACTACTTTAGAGGGAACATTGGGCCAGGTTTCATAAATTAAAGAACTACCCCAGCATTTCCACCACATTTTTCAGACATTTGCAGGCTCAGCAGAAGCTTATTGCCATCTGCTCTCCCATCCGAGGCACAGCAGAAAATTTCTTTGGGTACCAGAATCCAGATCCAAGGCCCATGAATTTACCCTCTGGTACATGGGTAATAGGCGAGTTCTCGGAACCCAGAGTTCTACGTATTGTAAACTTTATTTTTTCTGACCGACCTATACACCAAACAGCTGAGCCCAGTCCTTTCCTTTGAGATTTCAGGTATTTCCCTCTTGGCCTGCTTCATATCCAAGAGAATCCTGTGTTGCATCTTATATGGAATTTGATTTCCATCTGCCAGACTGCCTTCTTGGATAGGGCAACCCTGGGGTCAAAACCCAGAAAAACAGATGACGACTCACTATCTCACCTTCATTTATAAAATGAAAATAATACTTCCCTACTTAGCAGGGTGCTGGGAAGATGTCTACATTCAAACTTGTGAGATGCTCAGCTACTATGGCAATGAGTGCCACAGACAAGCCTCCTCCTCCTAAGACCCCCTAGGTGGTCTTTCCTCCTCACGGCTCTCAACCACTAAATATTCATTAAACAATCTCAGGAAAACATTTTGATTTCTGCGTTAGAGATGATCACTGCCAGCTCAAAATGTTTTTTTTCTACTGACCTTAGTGTATTCATCAGACATTGACCCTATTGTGGCACCTCAATGAGGACCAGAAATTTTACCATTTGTAACCAACACCTAGTGATAGTGATGACACCACAAGCAGTGTTTTCTGCTCCTCAAAAATACTGCTCCTTTTACCCTATGGGCTTGCTAATAATACAGGAAAATTTTACTTTCACTCATAGACAAAGGGCTGCTTTTATTGGCACAAATGTAGATTCACTGATGGCAAGTATTTAACCTGCATGAAGAAAGATTTTAGAGATTTTCATGTTTATTCAGTGGAATGTAGAACTACACAGAACTACAAGGGGCTTCCTGGGCCATCAAGTCCAGTCCCCCGTGTTCATAGACAACCATTTACCCAAAGATTTCTAAAAAATCATCTCCTTTAAACCCGTTCACAAAAAAACACGGGGCACAAAATCAGAAACAAAGAGAACATCCTACGGCATACCATAATGAATACATCCTCAAACAAAAACTGCTTTTTATGTTGGTTTTTTTTTATGTATGCTGCTGGAAATAAGACCTCTTCAGCCTTGTTTGAGGAAAGTATATTTGCCTCATAGGAACAATCTGGAAGTGATGGTGGGTACTTCTCAAAATATCAGATGAAGCTTTATGTGACTAACCAATCCTCACAATGTTTGTAAAAAAATGTTATATCCATACCCTGCTGAGGCCTTAGTGATGGATGTTTCTACGGTATATGGGGAGCATATCTGGACAAGATGATACCCCTCAACGACAGACACCTTCAAGAGACAGGGCTACATAGAACAGCAGTCAGTCTGTGAGGTGTGCCAAGTCTTGCTCCTGCCCGTTCAAGGGAGACCATTCTAAATGTGAAAAGACAACACCAAGGCAGAAACCGCCAAAGGAGACTGTGGTTTAGCTTCCCTTTGCCAAGAGGTGCAGCTTCCTGAGGAACATTACATTTACAATCTCTTCACACCTGCAGCGGCACATCGTTCAAACAAAGACAAGGATGTGCCGAAAATCTGAGTGAGGAAAACAGCACTCACTCAACACAAGTGTCAGAAAAGTGTCTCCAAATAAATTCCTCACAGATGGGGAGCTCTGCAAATACACACTAAGGACCTGATCCGGCAGGCCTCTTATGAGAAGTCTCATTAATTTCCATGGAGTTACTGTAAATTTACATGTGTAAGGGGACATGGTGCTCTCACAGCTGGGGCAATTTGTTTTGTGCCAGTGAAGGGTAAATTTCCAGTTTTCTGACTATATTTATCCACAAAGTTTGACAGAGAACACAGAAGCACCTTAAAAACAGTCCAAGCTCCCCGAATCCCCATATGCCATGGTGACTTACCAGCCAGAGATTTATGAAGGCAACAAAGACCAGACATAAATTCAGCCATACTGAAACTACCGGGGGGTGGGGAGGATTACCAGTCATGCTACATACATAAAAGGATTTAAATGACTTTTTCCAGGTATACACTGTCTGCTTCTACCTGGGGTAGAGCTAGGAAGCTCCTTCTGCTTGCCTGGCATTTAACCCTCTCCCTCTACCAGTTAAAATAGCATCTGCCCAGAAACCCTGACGTTTCAGTTCCTGTAGTAGCATACTTCACTGTCAGGCAACAGTTGCTACTTCTAAGCACTGCTCTTTGAGCTGCTTCCTATTCACTCTCCCCATCTCCCCTAAACCCTACTGTTCAAGACGTCAGAACCACAGGGGTTAAAATGCAGTGAGTACCAAGCAGGAGTAGATACAGAACAATAAAAAGCAACAAAAAAGGTGTATTGTTTCGGTTTCATTACTGCATTCTCCTTTTAAAAAAGTAGAAATTTAATTTGATAAATGACCAAATCAGCCTACACAGATATTTCAAATGGAGAGATTAGACTTTAGAACAATTACTGAGGAGTTCTCTTCAGTTTCCCATGTATTCAATACTGATCTGCAGGTGTCCTCAAAGAGAACTTGAAGCAAAGTGTGTCCTACTTCGGCATGATTTTGATTACTGCAAGACAAAGCAACTCTTTTGGAATTAGCCATGTACCTAGTGTTTTCCTTCTGTCCTTGTACCAGCAGAGGATTACTATCCTCAGAAGTAGCAAAACTGTGTATCTTCCTAGGTTCCCAACGCTATTTGAGGAAGACCCTTCAATGTCTCCTAGAACCCACCTCTGCATATAATTTTCACAAGGACAGCAGAGTGTATATTCAATTACTAATCTGACTGCTACCCTCAGCTTCACCCACCCCAGAGCCCTCTCACCCACTTGAAACCAGCAGTCACCCTAACATATAGCCTTTGTTACAGCAGTCTGCATTAGGGGAAAATAATGCTTTAAAAAGGTCTTAACCTCAGAGTCAAAAGATGGGAATGACATTCCAAAACTGTGGAGAAAAAAACATGTTATAACTGTTGGCATAGCAACCAGGATTGGGACAATAAGTAGTGTTTTTATGATTTCCTCTTACTACCAGTAATGCCACAGCCCATATGAAAATGGATGTTATCACCTGCAGAGTGGCTGACATGTCTTAAATGAAATAAAAACCAAGAGAGAATCCATTCCGGGATCTTCTAAATTAACTCCGACAGGGGGCGGAAGGAAAAGGAGATCCCCTTTAGGCACATGACCTACAAGATTTTGTGAGCACACCTGAGTTTGGCCAGGCCTCAGTTACACTTGTTATAATATATGCACCATGTTCTTGGTTAACCGTTTCTTGAGCACAAAGGTAGTATGTGCATTTTGTCAGGCTCAATAAATAAACTGTCCTACAATTTGGCTGTAAAATTTCCTTGAGGTACATAGCCCACCATAGCATCAATTCCCAATAAAACTGTGCAAATAGATGCACATTTCCTTGGTTACAGTGCCTTCATTATCTAGAACTAATCTATGGTCTCAAAGAAAAGAGTACAGCACAGTCATGACTCTGTGTCCTTGATCACTTAGAGCACTTTCCAGAGACTGTCCATCATATTCATAAAATCTCTGTATCTCCTGCTCTCAATCCTGTTCTACATACACAATTCAAGACCAGCATCAATGTGCAGTTGTCAGTAACCTCCTGTGCACTGCCAAGCTTTATGACCTGGCTCAGCAATCCTTTATAACAACAACAACTATGAAGCTGAGCCACCACCAGAATGGTTAGGTATTGAATGTGGCAGGTTTTTAGATGGTGAATGTAACATGCTTCTCCAAGTTGCACTGAGTTCATATTGGTATTCTCCTGCTACAGCTCTGGGAAAGCTCTGTAAAGATCTCTTTGAAAGAAGCCTTTATCTTCTTGAAATCTGCTGCCACTCCTGGTCTTCCCAGTTCTCCATTACGGCCTTGTCCCACCATAGCCCTTTGCCTCAGTCCAGCAGCAGCACTCTACTAAACAAAACTGCCCAAGACAAATGCTTGGCAGAAGAAATTGCTCAGTTTCATCCACCTGTTTCTCCTCCACTAGCTGTATGTACTAGCACCAACAGTTTTATGAAAACACAAAGCCCAAATATCTATCTGCATGACTCCAAATGTATGGGGATCATTCTGTTCATATTGCTGACTGTCACAGTCATGCTACTCAGTAGTGTCTTCAGGGGTTCCCCTGACAGCAGTTTGAAAAAGATATTAGCAAAATTAATTCATGTCAAGGGAGGAGCCATGGGAGTTTATCAGTCTGACCCCACCTCCTTTTCCTGTACAGAATTCCTCTAGTTTCCAGCAGGCATCCCACAGTGCACCAACAAGAAATCGACCGCAGACCTGAATGACAAAACACTCTACCATGGAATATCTGCCCACAATTTGAAGTGGGTAATCTGAACAAGTGCAGAGCTGTACAGACAAAATGATTTATAGGAAAACTACCTTAAAACAGCATAGCACAGCAGTAACAATGCACTTCAACTCAAGGCAGTTAAATCACTGTACTTAGAGCAAACTATCTGATGTAAAATCTCCATGTAGACCTTTGCTATTTCCTTAACAGGACAAGTCAGATGACTATTTGTGGCTTCCAGTGGTAAGGTCACAGGAAATGCTGTTTCCCCTTGTAACAGGGGGCCTTCTTTGGGGCCGATTTACCTTTGGCCTGCCCACCTGTTCTGGGCCAACCACCCGCCTTCTCGTCCGCCACGCCTTGATGTTAATTAATTCATTAATGATCTTAATAAGCAGAAGGCTGCCCATTTCTTGTCCTGATGCCAGGGGGCACTATCTGCGGCTCTGTACCTCCCCTACACTGCAGCCCATGCCCCGCAGATGGCATCCTCTGTTGTCAACATCACTGGCCCCTACTATTCAAATCCTACTATTTGAACCCCACCTGGATCCCTCCCCTCAGGCAGCCTACTCCACCTTTGTTCTAGGCTGCATAGCTCCCTGAGCTGCTCCCCCCGGGACCTTTGGCTATACTGGCCCTGGCCTCACCTCCAGACCAGTCAGAACCCCAGGCCCTCAGCTCTGGGCATCCCTTGAGGTGGGCCCCTGGCCCTTCAACCCTTCCAGTCCTGGCCCCAGCTTTGACTAGTCAGGGGATTTCAAGACAGCTTTCTGACTCTATGGCCCTACTGTCTCAGTGGGGTCCACCTTCTGGACCCTACAAGGGGGTAACCCACCCAGTTGTGGAAGCTGGGGTTAAGGCCCGACCTGCCTTTCACTGGGGTGGTAACTGGCCTGGTATTTCCTGGGGGCTCCCATGCCACTGAGAGCCCCACCAGGCCACCCACTCCTGGCAGGGTGCAGTTTTAGGTGATGTCCAGGACCAGGAGCCTCCTGACCATCTCCTACAGCTCCTCCCTTACCTCTACAGTGTTCCATGAAGCCTCGCAGCCAGCTGATGTTGCTGCGCCTCCAGCCAGCAGCAAAATGCCCAGTTTATATGGGCGGCCAGAGCTCTAAAATGGCCACCGCAATTAAGCACCTGCTGGCTGCTTGTCCCCAGGTCTTAAAGTGGCAGACACAAACAGTGCCCTGCCATACCCCTCAACAATTGTCAACATAGCTTAAAGCCTTCATGTAGGCTTGCTTGGAACTAGCAGGAACTTCAGGATCTGATGATACCAGAACCTATTCAACTAGGTCTTAGGCAGCCTCTAGGGCAGGTCTCCATAGAGCTCCTATTGTGGAAATATATAGGCTACTTCCTGTGGCTCAGTCCATCTCTATTAAGCATTGCTCCCTTGATTTAGTCTTATGTTTAATGCCCAGTTCAAAAAGGTGATTGGCCTGGACGAGGTTGGTGAAGCACCTTTGTTATTCCAATGTTAAGGGGCAGTCCTAGGCACTGGTATGCTTGAGAGAAGCAGCTAAGGGCCATTTATAGGGCCTCCACCATATGTGCAATGACAGCATAATCACTGGCATACTGAAGTTGCACAATCAAGGCCAAAGTAACTTTGGTTTTGGCATGGAGGTGGGAGAGATTAAAAAGGTTCCTGTCCATCCTGTACCCAATGCCGATTCTATGTGGCAGACAGTCATGGATGAGCATCTTGATGACAGCAAGAAAGATGGAAAACAAAATTGGTATGATCACATAGCTCTGCTTGATGCCAGTTCGAATGGCAAAGGGCTCTGTAGCAGAGCCACTGCATAGGATGGAGGCAGTCATCTGATCATGAAGGAGTCTTAGGATGGTGCTAAATTTCCCTGGGCAGCTAAACTTCAATAAGATCTTCCATAGAGCCTCATGGTTAACAGAGTTGAAGGCTCTGGTCAAATTGATAAAGGCCATTTGTAGTTCCCAGTGCTGTTCTCACCATTTTTTCTGGATCTGCTGGGCTGTAAAAATCACATCCACGGTGCCTCTGGATGGTCTGAAGCTACACTGAGACTCAGGAAGGATTTCCTCAGCAAGAGGGAGCAGTTAGTTTTTGTTTTGTTTTGTTTTTGTAAAAATATATGTCTACATATATACAAGCTTATAGATATATATATACACCTAGTATCATCACACTACAAAAGAAAAAAACTTTCACCCATTACAAAAACTGCACCAGCACACCCGTACAAAGGCCCACTGGCCATCTGAATCTATTACGGTATCCACATCACGTGCAACACACACAAAACAAACAAGCAAATCCTGGTCCCTCAGACCAGGCAACACTTCCCTTTCATTCTGGCCCTGGTTGCGGGGTCACATACTCAGTTCAAACGTTCTCTCCGTCGTTGTTGCTCCAGCTCCCACTGGAGGACTCACTCCTGCTGTAGCTGTCACTATCCTCGGTTCTACTTGTCCCTTCCTCTTCTTCACTGCCACTGCCCTCCTCTCTGCTTGGGGGACATTGGATGATCCTGTGCCACGTCTCTGTGCCAGGTGGCTTTGGCTGCATCCTCTGTATCCTCTACTACCAATTTCTGGTAGTAGGTTTGGAGTTTGCTCATGCAGCCTACTACCTCTACATCTGTTTGCCTATACAACAGGAGGTTCCTGGCCTTCCACAGGGCACTCCTGATACAGGACACAAATGGATCAAAATGGGGCAGTGGGGTTCCCCTGGTGTCAGTTCATCAGAATTTGAACAAGAATCTTCCCAACAATGGAGAGGAGGGTAATACCTTGACAGTTTCCACAGTGAGACCTATCTCCCTTTTTAAAAATGGTGACACTATTGGCATTCCTTAAGTGAGCAAGAATTTCTTCAGTGTTCCAGATTTTGAGAAGCTGTGTGTGGAGTTTTTTGGTCATAGTTTCCCCACCAACTTTAAAGACCTGAGCTGGTATGCCATCAGAACCAGATGCTTTGTTGGTGTTCATCTGTCTTATCGCCTGGTGGACTTCATCAGAGGTTGAAGGACTGGCAAGTGTGTCCCTTACTGGATGCTGCAGAATGGGTTTAATGATTTCATCGGTCACTGTTGATTCTTGGTTCAGGACGTTTAGGTAATTCTCCTTTCAGTGATTTTGATGGACTCGTTGTCTTTGAAGAGTGTACTGCCATCTTCAGATCTAAGCAGGGTGAGTCTGCAAATGCTTGGTCCATATACAGCCTTGATCGCACTGAGGAAACTCTGCATGTCATGACTGTCAACAAATTGTTGGATTTCTTTCACCTTCTCTTCCCACCATTTTTTTTATTTCTCTTATCTCCCTCTGGACTTCAGCTTTAAACCATCAAAAAATTCCCTGCTTCTGACTGGACATAGGATGGTTTTGCCAGTTGCAGAAAGTTTTTCTCTTCTAACTGAGAAGGGCTTTGACCTCAGTGTTGTTTTCCGCAAACCAGTCCTGATGGCATCAGGTGATAAAGCCAACTGACTCCATGCGCGCCTCATGGATGGCCTTTTTAGAGCTTTCCAATCTTCCTCAACACAGGTATTATCATTTTCAATCCTAAAATTGGTGAGTTTCTTGCTGAGATATGTTTGGAGGGCTTTGTGGTGTTCAGGGGTCTGAAGGCATTTGATATTATACTGTCTGCGGACTGATTTGGATTGCTTTTGATGTTTCAACACAACCCTAATGAACATGATTGATCTCACTGAGCAATGATCAGTCCAGCAGTCATCGGCTTCTCTCATAACATGCACGCTATGAATGTCTTTTAGATCATACTGTCTTACTATGATGTAGTTGAGGTGCCATTGTTTCAAGCAGGGGTATTGCCATGTTGTTTTGTACCTGTCACATTGTCTGAAGAGAGTGTTAGTAAAGACAAGGTCATGCTCTGTGCATGCACTGAGTAAGAGGATGCCACTGGACTTGGTCTTACCCAGTCCTTCCTTCTCAGTGGTGCCCCTCCATATGTTAAAGTCTCAGCCAACCCTTGCATTCGAATTTCCAAGGCAGATGATCTTATCCTCTTTTGGAATTGATAGTCAGGATTTCATCAAGGTCAGCATAAAACTGTTCCTTCTGTTCTTCCTTGGCATTAAGTGTTGGGGCATATATACTGACAAACTGTTGGTCAGTTGGAGGCAGAGAGTCATGAGGCATTTGTTAATGCCAACAGGGAATTCAATCATTCAGCCCACAGTCTGGTTCTTAATGGTGAAACCAATGCCACGTATTCACTTGTCGTTTGCAGGTTTCCCTTTCCAGAAAAACATATAGCAACCCCCCTCCTCCCTCAGATGGCCTTCATCTGCACATCTGGTCTTGCTGAAAGCAGCAATATTGATGTTGTATCATGAGATTACTCAGGTGACAATAGCTGTTCTACGTTCAGGCTGTCTGGTAGGGTTTGTACATTCCAGGATGTAAAGGACATTTTTGTGTTTTGACCACAATATGAGTGATCCCCCTAGAAGAAGTTATCCAGTCAGGTAAGATAAGGTGGGACATCCTATGTTTGGGGCACCTTTTCTAGCCCCCTCCTCATGCAGGGTGAGCAGAGGGGATCCTCAAAAGAACTGCTCAGTCGTGGTTGCAGCTACTGAATCACTTTCCTGTCCCATTCCAAGGGTGAAGCAACCAACATGCAACCACTGCCTGTGTGTGGATCTGTGACTAGGGTCTCCTGGAAATCACTTTGTCTGTCCCTATCACCACTTGTCCATCACTGCAGGACTTTGTACAGGTTATGGGTATTGGTGGTTGGATCCAGTGGGAGAAGGCTGGATGTGACTTGTTTTAGCAGGTAGATGAAGAAGGCATACTTGTCAACAACTGTGAAGGCAAATAAAGGCTGCAGTGGAAGAGTAACCCCAATCATCTTGGATCTCTTTGTCACTGGACATGGGTTTCTCCTCCGCCAAGATCCATGTGATTGCCAGTATGCAATGACATATGGAAGCTTTGGGATCATTCACAAGTCAAGACAAAATCTGCCAAGAATGGGGCTTTTTTGTTTGTTTTGGAGTGGGAGAAGTGGCATTGAATGATATATTTTGGGTAAAAAAGAAGGCATATTCTAAACAGCAATATCAGTTATAGGCTTTTAGTTAAGGCACTCTGTACCACAGGCCTAGACAAATGACATGTTAACACCAGCATAATTTATATTAGCTTTGTACAGGGGTGCTCAACCCCCAGCCCACAGACCAAATTCAGACCCTAGTTCTGCATCATCCCCACAAGTATGTGGAGGGCCCTGCAAGCTAGATCAGGCATACAGGGCAATGTGATGTCTAATCCCCACATGCAGGCCTAAACAAAGGTGGTGCTGTGCCCTGGTCTAAACATGTGGAGTCAGATGGAGGTGGCATGCGACCTTGAGGCCCCAATCCTGGTGTGTGGGGCTGGATGGAGGCAGCACAGGGCCCTGAGACTGCAATCCTGGAGTGCGGGGCCAGGCAGAAGGATCACGGGGCCCCAATCCCAGTGCATGGGGCCAGCCATGGGCAATATGGGGGCCAGATGCAAGGGGACAGTGCCGGGACTGATCCCAGTGTGTGGGGTCCAACTTGGCCCTCAGACTGGCCCCATGCTATTTATCTGACCTGTGGGGCCAAAATGTTGAGTGCCACTGGTTTTGTACTTTCAGGTAAGTTATAACACATTCCAGTACAGAGATGACCAGGATGGCTGCCACAGTAGGGATTAATATAGAGTTTTACCACTAGGTCAGGGGTTTTCAAACTTTTTTGGTTGGTGTATCCCCAGCGGCTGGCCCAGAAGCAGGGAGTCCCTCAGCTGGTCTACAAGTGGCCGGGGGGGGAGGTACCCCTGGTTGACAACCCCTTCAGTAAGTGATGGGGAGCATGTAAAAACCTGTTTACATTGAGATACCAGCTAATTCTGGGATAACTATAAACACACACCACTTATACAAGTTAACTTACACTAGATTCTAGTAAACCAACCATACCTTCTCCATTTGGGAACTTGGGTAAGGCCAGACAGACCAAGTGAAATGTTTGTACACCAGCGTAAGGAGTCTGGGCAATAAAACAGAAGAACCAGAATCCTTGATTTGCACCATAAAGCCAGACATTAGGGGATACAAGAAACATGAGGGAATGATAATCATGACTGGAACACAAGTACTGAGGTGTATAAACTGTTCAGAAAAGACAGAAATATAGGTAAAAGTGGTGGGGTAGCACTGTGTATCAATGGTGTGGTAGAATGTTAATAAAATAATAATAATACATGTGATGGCAAAATCAAATAAAATGTGATGGCACAGACAAAATAGCATCTGAAGAGATAATCTCACTATGAAGAGACAAGTAAAAGTGTTGCATAAAGGCTGCATTGGAGGTTTGTTACAGAACCGCAAACTCATTCTTGGACTAGGCAGACCTCTATGAGATCATGGGGGAATGTAGTAACAGTGGAAACAGTGTAACTAAGGGAAACTTTAACTTTCCTGAGAGGGCTGGGCAACAAATGCTGCCAGAAACTGTAGGGCATGGATACTCTTGGACATGATAGACAATAGATTTCTCTTCCTGAATGGATACTGAACCAACAAGAGGCAGTGCTCTTAATAGATCTCGTTGTAGTAAGCAGTGAGGATCTTATAGAGACACTGATTGTGGAAAATCATCTGGGATAAAGTGACCATGAGCTGAATAATTTCAGTCTAACTCACAGGCCAGAAAAAATAGGTTTACAGGTAGGGCTTTAGACTTAGGAAGAGTGAAGTGTGAGAAACTAAGGAAATAAATCAGGGAGGAAACCTGGATTCAGAAGCTCAAAGATTCAAAATCATAATGTCATAGAATTAAGCACAAATAGTGTCTGGTGCTTGCATCAGAAATAAAAGGAAACAGAGATAAGGAAGGACTACAGAACCAGGTAGATGAACAAGAACCTTATGTAGGATATTAAAAGTAATTAGAGAATCTACAAAGAATGGGAAAAAAGGGATTGATCCATAAGGAAAGGTGTTTTTCAGTGGTCAGAAAGCAAAGAATTTCAATTACTGTGTCCAAAGGCTTAGCTGAGCTAGATCTTTCCAGGAAAATTAAAACAGAGAGCAAAAAAGTTCATCCATCATGCAAACAAAGAGAAATAGGAGGCAAAATTTAGAGCCACTTCATACTGCAGTACAGATTAAGGGCAATCTAGGTATGACCCAAGCACTGAATGAATACTTTGTCTCTATCTTCAATAAAGATGAAGAATTAAATGATTACAATGGTATAGTACCACGTGGGAATGAGTAGCTTGGATTGTCAATGAATCTGCAAATTTAGAGATACTGTAATACCCAAGAGTGGAGAATAGCAAATGTTGTGCTCATATCAGAAGAGGCCAGCAGGTACTGAAGGGAGAGGGACCCCTCACCTTTCATCCTGATAGCTTAGTGGTTATGAGACTTGCCCAGGAAGCTGAAGACACAGGTTCTAAGCAACCCCCTCAACCCAGAGTGGTATGAAACTGCATCTCCTGTTTCCCAGTAGCTTTCTAGCCACCAGATCATGAAACAGTCTTTGCCCTAGCTGCTCTCAAGTGCCTGGCTGGCAGGTCTTGCTTGTATTCAGGATCTAACCAATTATTAGAGAAACTGGTGTCCCAGGAATCTACTGGCCTGGCTCAAATTCTACCCTGCAGAAGATGTGTAAGTAGCTGAAGTCACATTTGTTCTGCCTTCTACTGCATGTCCTGAGAAGTGAAGCATAGAAATTAGTCCATAGCCATTCTCTCTCAAATTCTGACCTGATTCCCCTCTGAAGCAATACGTGTATTCTGTTTGATCTCCTTTTAAGCTAGGTTTTCCAATAGAGCACCAAAACGTATGAAAAATACATTTTTTAAACCACAACTGAGAAAAGAATGCAGAAGAGAATTGTATATGAAAATTGTAAAACACCTCTTTGATTATCTTGTCCATGCCCTAACCTGGGAAAACAAAAACTAACATTCAGTGCTATCACAGCACTCAAAACCTTGTATAAGTGATATTCATAAGAAAAGAACAGATGTGACAAAGACTGTTTCAGGTCTTTCAGCAAACTGTAGCAAAAGCAGAATAGTATAAACGGGTTGGGCTAGGATGGCAAGGGAAGTCATCACTGGGATCCATCTATTAGAGAATTATTCTTACCATCAATTCAACAATTACGGGTGAGCTAGTCCGTAGGTGACACTGCCTTGATTACACTGAGCTATAATGAGACTGAATGGAGGGATGCATCCAGCCAAGTATGCAAACTAGCCTTCTCGGCCTAGAATAAAAGCTTCCTAACCAATAATTTCATGCTTTTATCTATCAGATCATTAATACAGATACCAAACAATGCCAGCTCAACGTGGTGTCAAAGGCTCTGACAACCTCTAATTGATAATAAATAATTCAAATTCTACCCCAATCCAAAACTGCTGGATCTTGGGACAAGATCCAAATAAATGATTAAAAAGAACTTTGTATGTAATTATATCTAACACAATTGGGGATATTGCACAGATGAAATTTACAGCAACTGAGCAGCACTACAAAATTTCAATGTAACAATGACACTAGCAAATCTTTATGCTTACTAGAAAATGAAATGTTCTTTACTGAAGCGATGACATAGACACAGTTTTTATCTGACAGTTATATTCCAGCATCTCACCCAAGCCAATCTTTCTTCCCACAGAGGTGCATTCTTCCTGTGAAGCACCCTAGAGAATTTGGGCACACATTTAATGAGTATAGCACCACTATTAACAGAGATTTTTGGTGTACTATACAGACATAACTTGATCTTTCTTCCTGTATGGCTGATCCCCCACATGACAAATAACAAAAGTTTCTTCTTAAGAAATTAATATCCACAGTTCCAGGAGTCACACTAAGACAACACATTTTCTGCAAGGAAAATTACTATTAGCACAACCCCAAATCAAGCATACAGCATCCCAGAGACACACTGTGGATTCCTAATAAGCAAAATCACATCCTATAGACAGAAGGAAATCAACAACCACATTAGCTATGGCACACAGCAAGGATGGAAAATAGCTGGGTTCTATTCCCTGGTCTAGTCACTCTGCTCTGACCTTGGATAAAACATTTATCTGTACCTTGATTTCTCCCATCTGTAAAATGGAGATGATGATACTTTGAGATCTAGGGGCAAAAACTGCTATGTATATACATTTTTGTGTGCTAACAGTCTAAGTAAATTTAATGAAAAGGTGGCAAGGCTTTAGATCTCTAAGTTATTTTAGTCAAGTTGACTTCAAAACAGTGAAGAGACATGTGGTACAATTGCCCTCAAAGATTTCCACTCAGACTTTCTGCTCTCCTGACCAGTTCAGTTCCCATTCCTGATTCCTTCTGGCAAAATTACCGATGACATGACTGGGAGCTACACATTCACGTGGAGAGCAGAATACTGAACTCAATATACCCTGAATATGTGCAAATAGAATTGCACCCTGCACCTGGGTTTAATTGTCAGCTGGGTTTTCTAAGATCAGATCTTAAACTTTTGCAAGTCAGTTGACTAGTAACGTATTTGCAGACAAAAAGAAACAGCTTCCCATCACTGTCCAATGCCCAACACAAATAGCATGCACATTAGGAACCCTGATCCGTAACTATGTAACTTTAGAGCTGCTCAAGACAGCTGTTGTAGTAAAGCAAAGAGATCACCAGTAATATACACAGGATCTTGGGAACTACTGAAATTCTAACCAGAGACATTTGCCTCCAAATGAAAAAAAGAAAACCTCTTCACAAATCCTTTAATTTGGTAGCTGTCCTGATCAGAAGAGCTGGATACGTTTCTGCAAGGCAAGGTTTTTTAAAAAACCCTAACAGGGAGGTGGACTGATTATTCTAGACTTTACTTCACCTTTTCACCGTGATCTAATTACCACCATGCAACCTGTACCACACTTATCCTAAATGCAGGGCTCTAGCCAGCTTCCTTTTTGACCAGAGCTAAAGCCATTGCCATATTCCAAATAATAGGCATATTATGTGTCTCCATGTTAGTATTCAGGATGCAAAGAGAGACATTTAGATAAATACCATATTTTATCATATACAACACTCCTCAGAATATAATATGCACTTTGTTCTTGAAAGGCAGAAATAATCTTTAAAAAGATCTTTCCTTATAGAAAATAATTGAATGGCAGCAGCTAGGGAACAGAGCCTGCTCATTGCTATACTCCCTGCGAATCTTGTGCAGATTTTACTGTGAAGTTACACGTTACTCTCAGACCATACTAAGGGCACTAAAAACATGAGCATCTATATATTAAAGCTCATTAACTCATGCTGAGTGCTCTCTGAGCATTTCAAAGTTAAGCCACTTCAGGAGGGTTAACTTGGATCGTAATATCTAGCTCATGTTTGGACAACTTCAGTCTGCTTCACAAAAATAAAACAAACAATTTGCAGTCCTCCAGCATCCCTGGATGCACTGCTCTCAGCCCCACCCTCACATAGAGACAGAGCCCAGGCATCCCAGCTCCTAGCCACACTCCTGCTTGTTAGCCCCCTAGTGGCAAGTTAAAGCTGTGCAGGCAAGAAATGGTATTAGTCCTTAACGGGTGACTGTTCACAGCATGTTCTAACTTTAACACTGCTTAACAGTCCACAGATTTAGTAAGATCTAAGTATAATGTGTAACTTCACCCATAGTACTTTCACTTTTGCCTGTAACCAACATAAACTGTTCTTACCATACTTCTAACATTTAACACACACTGAAGTTTCTGGCAGCTGGGCTTTGGAGAAAAAGTGTGTGGGGTGATTAGAACATTCAGTTACCTTAAAAGGAGCTAGGACATTTGTTCAGCAAAGCACTTAAGCACATGAATAACTTCAAGTACATGAACTAGTCCTGTTGAAGTTAATGGTTCCAAAAGGCTCATTGGGACCAACATGTGTTTAATCCCCTTGATCAGATGAACCCTACATTTGTTAGGTATATTTAATCTGCGTGGTCTTAAGAAGAAACTTCCTGTCAGGGCAGGCTACCCAAAGAACTGGCCAATAAAGGATTTCTTACACTCCTCTCTAAGCATCTAGTATTATCAGAATCAAAACGTTCTACTACATAAAACAATGTTCTGATCTAGTATGACCACTCCTGTACTATCATTGTAACTTATCTGTTGCTATGAATGAGCAAAGTTTACCAGCTAAGATGAAGAAAGATGTGTGGCATCTAGTTTCAATTACACAATAAATCTTATAAAAATAATATTAAAACATAACATTTAAAACTACTGGGACTTCTCTTCTAAGGCACAAGAATATACATTGTAAATAAATTACATTTTAGAGATCAATGAAAGCAGCTAATTACATTTACTCTGACAGAAGCATCAAACATTTAGCAAATATGAGTGTACTTTGCACATCTACTGGACTATCTATCAAAGATCTCAAAGCCCTTGAAAGTATTAGGTAAACTTCATGACTTTCTTGAAAGATAAGTACTACCACCTCCCTTTACATATCTGGAAATCAAAATATGAAGAAATTAAGTCACATTAGAAGTGGAAGGGTTGGATTAACAGCCAGTCTAGTGTTTCAGCCACAATTCAACTTTCCTACCACAAGCTCAGAATCATATTTGTTCACAAAATAACTTTACAGGGACCTTTAATACCTTGTGACAGTCAGGCTATAAGTCAAACCTGAGTTATCATAAATCTATAGGAAATGACCTTTCCAATGACTTTGGACACAAAGTTCAGCTGCTAAAAGTCCAGGGGGATTTTGTATCAGATCATTCAGAATCTCCAGGCGATCTGATTCTGCTTTAACCAGCAAAAGTTGCTGGCTGTATTATCAGGACAGATATTGTAACTCACAGCACACTGATCTAATAAACCAGAGCTAAGGAGCCGTGCTTCTGGGAGTACAATGGGGTATCATATAGGAAACCAAATTCACACCCTGAGCACAGTTTCCATGGCCCTAGGAGGGCAGAGGCTTGGAGTGCTGTAAAGCTGCATGCTCAGCTTCTAGGAGCAAACTGTACCACACATCATTCCTTAGTAATAGTTTCCAGTGGGCATCAGAAGTTGCACTTGAAGGCCTAAATCAAGCCTCCTATATTGGAGAGATGTTCACCACTGTATAGGGAGGAAGTGGAAAGGGGTGAAAAAGAGAAGTGAGAAAGCCTACCTCATGGCTCTGAAAAAGACTGAAAGTGACTTTGCATGGAAAAAAAGTATCAAGAAATACAGAAAAGTTGATTATAAAATACAATGACATCACCTAGAATGGTATATCATGGGCTTTCCTTTGTTTCTAGAAACAGCACTACTTGTGTATAGATGGCTCAGTTCCCTAACAATAGTTATCCTGGCTTGTAGAAAGTCAGAAATGGAATCATATTTGTCCACTCATCATATTAGTCCACTCATACTCAAGAGTAACGGTAGATTATTCTGGTCTTGCTGAATACAGACACAGGGTGAGTTCTGATGAGGTGAACTCAACTTAATACAGGCCTAAACTAATTTATAGGCGTTTGCGTTGAAATATGACCATCCCACCTCATCTCCAGTAATCTTTTCTCTAATAAGCCTCCTCCCCTCCATGAAATCCTTCCACTTTGACAGGATCCTCTTTGGGCAGAAAATTGCTCACACACTGAACAGCAACAATTTCCCCTAAATTGCTCTACTTTGCTATTTACATCAATAATGTGCAAAGTGGTTATCTACTATACAACACGTTAATCAACTCTCAGACAACAACAACACTACAAACAATTCTTGGCAACTTTGCTGCTGTTACTTTTCTACAGACTCCAAGTCCCTTGGATGGTCACAGTAACATCAATCATGAACAGAACTCAGATCCTTCTTATCTAAAGATCCTTTTTATCTAAAGAAAAAGGAAAACCTCTGTTAGCAATATATGGCCTACAATGTTTAACTAAGATGTTCTGATTGCCCCTGACAGAAGGAAGTGACACGTATACAACAGCCAGGTAATTATAATACTTTGCACTTGCATGAGATTATTTGCTACCAGTACTGTTCCAACTTTGTGACAGGCACTTTACAGACACTTATAAAAACAAGGTTCCTAGCCTGCACAATCTATCTATCTATAGATAGATATACATAGATACATAATCTATCTATCTATATATATTCTATGATATATATAGAGAGAGATATGTATATATCTATATGTCTATAGAGATATATATCTATCTCTATAGATAGATAGATATATCTATTCTATGATATATATCACAGAAATTACAGAAGTGGGTCAGCCTTATTTTTAATAACATGTACCACAGACTGCAGTACACTTGCCAGTCCTTTTGCTTCCATTAGATCCAGTAGAAAGAGCAACTGACAAATACATTGCTTGCAGCAGGTCTCAGCTTCCAGGATCTCACTCAAGGCCCTGGATTTCATAGCTCAGTCAGTTGGTCATGTGGGTCTGGAACACAAATTTCTTGTCCAAAGAAGATCCAGGAGGCTCCTTGAAAGTTTTTGAAAATGTCATTCCTTCTCTCCCAAGCATCAAAAGATAAAGCTACTCTTACGCCAGCTTGCACCAATTAGAACAGGAAATTTGGACAAAGAAATCTGCAAGGTCCAATAGGAGTATCCAAAAGAACTGAGAACAGGAATCTCTGTGTTGGTGGAAATGAACAGCCCTGGAGCTCAGGACACTTCAGGAAAGCTCCTGTCCAAAAGTCATTAGCTATTGCCAGTGCTGCAGACCCAACACCCCCTGCAAGGACAGACATAACTCTAGTGCTGATGGATTCCACCCACTGCAGTATGGAGGACCACAGGACTCTTCAGATGCTGCAGCCTCAGATTATACCTCTGGCTGTCATATTCTTAGCCTTAAAAAAATTCTTATGGATATACCAAGTTATTGCAGACTGTGTACTGTGGACCTGTGACTCTCTCCTACCACACTCCACTGTAGCAAGCTGCATATTTATCTGTCAACAGCCTTATTTTTCCAGTGGCTGTTTCTGTCTTTTCCTCAAGCATTCTGTTTCTCTTGTCCACCTTCTTTTGTTATGCCTACCTTTCTGAGCCCCCTGTTCCTCTAGCTCCTGCTCTTTTCATTCAGTCCCAGTATTGCAGTTTCTTGTTTAGTTACTCAAAATTCTCAGTAATTTAGGTCAAAAGCCTGGTGAATCTAATGTGGTTTGTTTCACATGGAAAAAGAGTGAAACTGAAAACCACCTTATTCTTCTCAACTGAAATGCTGCATCCTATTAATTCAGGTGTATAAATAACACTCTCTGCTGCAGCATCAAGGGCTCTGGTGTGTGATTAAACCTGCCTTCCTGACCTGTAATTAGAAACTTTACCCCTGAAAGGCAGTTTGCACAGAGAAAAGGAGAAAAAGAGAGAGGGAATCGGCTCTCAGACCCAACAATTTTGTTCTTAATAAATTATTCAGAGTTTTTGAAAGTTGAGCTGGATTTCCATCTGCTAGCATTAAACACCAAAAGGGAAGATGAATTCAAACATCCCACTGCAGAGCACAACTAAACACAACCCATGGCTTGGGACTTGGGAGGCAATTCAGAGTTTCACTCTGCCTCTACCTGTCCCTATACAGTTGCCACATCTGCACACATACATGTCTGACAGGTCCTGAAGTGACGCAGAGTTCTGAATCAGTTCTGCAGTTCTGAATCAGCCTGTACCAGTTTCCATAAGCTAAGATGACACATATTTGGGCTGTAACATCAGAAGAAAAACTCAAGGCTTCACATTTGATGTTCAGTTAATATTAACAGAGGCAGACCTTGGATCCTTAAAATATTCATGGACATCACAGTCTAAAGTAATGCTATAAAGTCCAGGTTGAATCAAGCCATGTAAGTAATAACAATAACCTTTTCCAGAGATGTAGTATTTCAGGAAGAATTAATTTTTAGGATATTGTGACCCAGATGGAGATTATACAGAATATAAAAGATGAATGACTATTTACAGTTCATGTAATCCTAACTGTTCTGGTTATGGTGAATCTATCATTAAGGACAGCAGTTTACAACCTTGTTAAACTCAAGGCACCCCTCAGAAAATGCCAGCTCTGACTCTTCACTCTTTTTTTGACTATGGAAAATAACATGGCAATTCTGCTGAAAAAAACTCAGGAAGACCAAAACAAGGCAGAATGTATTTAACACTATGAATTCCTATTTGAAATCTCTGGGCATTTCCCGATGAGTGCACATGTGCAGGGGTGTGCGTTTCCCATGGAACAAACAGCAGCGGCACATATTTGTGCCACTGCTACTTGCCCCGGGGCATGCCCCTGCATGCACACTCTGGCACATCACAAATTCACTGGGGTGGGATATGGGAGGCTGGCCCCACCAACCTTATCTGGGACCCTGGGGGCCTCCTGGAGCAGCAATGGTGCCAAGCCAGCTGCTCGGAGCCTGCTCAGGAGCCAGGGTGTGGCTCTGGCCAGCCAGGCTCTGTTTCTGGCAGTGCATTCTGCTGTGTGGCATGCCATTTTTTTTAAGCAGCAGTTTATTAGCTTTTTATGGTGGTGTTTTTTTTGACACTGGGATTTTTCAGTGTCAAAAGACCCTGCCACACTCAAAATTAGCAGCAAGGTGAATGGGTGCACATGCATCATGTGCAGTTTGCAGCTCCTCAAACAGCTTTGAGGCACCACAAACCGCATGTGCACACTTGTCTAGATGCGCCCTCTGGGTTTATTTGTGAATCTTGTTTGTGCACCTAACAGTTCTCACGTTGTGTAGCATCTTTGTAGTGGGATCTGAGCTGAAGGGCCACACAGGGGTGGGGTCTGGGTGGTGCACTCTTAACAGGTGTTTTGCCCCCTTAGCTCTATATCTGGCCTGTGACAACTTTCTCTTATTGAAAAGGATATCATGAGGTTGTACCTCACTGTAGTGGGGTACATTGAGATGGCCACAGGTCTCAGCATCTCAGAGTATGTGGGGCTCCGCATTCCCTACACCCCAGCCCTACTCAGGTGTTCCTGTGATGGTATTGGGATAGGCACCTAGTTCTTCATGTGATGGGAGAAAAGTCCAACATGAGAAGGAAAAAAAAGTGGCCTGGGACCAATGTGAGATGGCTGAGCCCTGTGACTTGGGCAAGGGTCTACCATCAATGATGTCTGTACCGCATAGAAATTAATAAAGCAATATAACATAAATAGTTGTGTCCATCATTTATTCATGGGCCTAGCTTCAGCCTTGTAGTGTGCATCTGCCTTCTCGTGTGCCTGAGGCCCTTCGGGGTTCGTCCCCAGTCAGAAGCCTGATTTACAGGGTGGGCCTGTACTGGTAGTTTGGGGCCACAGGTACTATGAACTTCCATGAGGCCCTTAGAGGTACCTAGCATCCAGTGTCTGCAGGGTGGTCAGAATCCTGCTGTGGGAGCCAGGGCTCAGCTGGTCTCTGATGAGACGTCCTGAGCTCTGGTGGAAGGAAACAGTGTGGACCTGTGCCTATACCAGTGCCTGTTCCTCCCTAGGGCCAGCACTGCCCTATAAGGGAAGTTCTGGTTGACCTGAGCCAACTCAGACCCCTGCAGGCCCCCATGTGCCCTGTGACTGCTGCCAGGTGCTGAGAGTCTCTGTGGGACTCATCATCACCTGCAGCTGCAGACTCCGGGCTCTAGGCAGTGCTGGACATGCTGGACCTTGCTTTTGTCCCTGACCAGGCTCCGGGCCCAGGTGGAGCCCTGATTCTAGCTCTCAGCCTTGCCCAGAGGGTGGGCCTGTGGGGAGTGCATCACCCACCACTTGCCTGCCCCACCCAGGGGGTAAGCATGTGGGTAGTGTGCTGTCTGCCCACAGGCCCTCCACCCAATGTTGAGATAGCTCCCAATCCAGCAGACTGTGAGCCACCCCAGAGGTCATGGGCTTGGTAAGTGTGGGGCTGTTCTAGATCCCTGCTACATTCCTGTGGCACCCTTGAAAGGCTCTCAAGGTCCCTAGGGTGCTACAGCACCCTGGTTGAGAATCACTGACTTAGGACATACTAAATACAGTTGTAAGAAGAGCTACAACTGTAAGCCAAAACTTAACATTAAGCAAGGTATTAACCAAAATGGTATAAAGCAGTGGTTCACAATCTTTTTTGTACCAGGACCCTTTGTAAACACCGATGGCCAGTCTCAACCCAGTGCCCCTCACTCCTGATCTGCTGCTCCTCACCGCCAGGCCCCAGCCCCACAGTGTGCGGGGCAGGGGCTGGGTGTGTGGGACAAGGGAAATGGGGAGTGGGGTATGGGGAGCCCCAGACAGCCCCTTGCAGGCTGCCACTCTGACAGCCTGCAAGGGAAAAGCCAGAGTTTCTCACATTTTTCTCTTTTAAAGGAGAATCCATTATTAAAGTTTGTTGATCCATTTTTAAAGTTTGCTCCTGACCCTTTCATATATTCTAGTGACCCACTTTTAGGTCGCAACCCATAGACTGAGAACCGCTGGTATAAAAGATATAATTCATGCAAATTAAGTGTCCGTCACTCCCTGTCTTCCTCCTGTTCACTGATACATGGTGGCACAGGTACTTCCTTTAAGAGCTTCTGAAGTTAGGACTACCTTAGAAACAAACAGCAGAAGTAACAACCTCAAAGCAGGTGGTCCCTGTCTTGGTTTTAGTGCCCGTAGTTCTTGGGGACTGGGGATCTGATTTTGAGATACGTTCCTTCTTTAGTTACACCTGTACAAAATCATTGACTTCAGCAGGAATGAGAGAGGGTATTATATTGGCTCCCAATATCTTCAAAGCTCAGGTTTATGGGCCTTCTTCGCATCTCATGGTGACTTAGGGTCTGATTGATCTTATGTATGATGATCTAATTTCTAGGATCTTCAA
>NW_017729001.1:11287358-11306149 GCF_001723915.1 Gavialis gangeticus
GCAATTTAGAATCTACACATCTTAAAATGCTAAGAATTTCTAACAGGTGGCACTATGATTTCTAAAGTTACTCCTTTCACGTTGAAGCTTTATGAATTTAAGTCTATGCAGCCTATAGCAGAGGGTCTCTAAGGTTAAGTACAGACATTCAAGGGTGCTAGGGGGAAGTTAAATAGGTTCAAAGTGGCTGCCCAATATTAGGTAAATGAGGATGGGGTGGGGCTAGCAGGGAGTTGAGAGTCCACTAGGCTGGAGGGGCTCAGGGGTCTGCCAGGGAATGGGAAGGCAGGCGTGACTTCCAAGTGCGGGGGGGAGGAGGAGCAAGCATGACCTGCGGGTGAGGTAGGGAGAACAGGCATAACCCATGAGGAGTATGGGGGACAAGTGTGACTGTAGCAGGGCACTAAGGTGCCTGCTACTTGAAGAGCAGGAATGGCCACCAGGTGCCAGTTGCCAGGGCAACCAGGAGGAGCTAGGGGCCCACACCTGTTGAGTCAGCTGACCGGAAGGGGCAGGGCTGACTCCTATAAAGCACAGGCTGGAGGCCAAGAGAGGGGTTCTCGGCTGGCAGCCAAGGAGAAGGAGGGCTGCCTGACTAAGCAAAGGGGAAAGGCCTGAACACGAGCACTCCGTTATGCTAGTGAAGGATGGAGCACCTGCGGAGGGCTACTCAAAGGAGGTTAGCTGAGTGGTTTAGCTTTGTGTTATAGCCCAGGGGCTTGTGTTATTGTTTTGTTGTTGTTGTAAGACCGGAGGACTGGGTGAGACTATAAGGGGATGGAGGAGGCCTCACAGGGGAACCACGACAGAGTGGGTGCCCCAGCCCCTAGAGTGTGGGCAGTGCGAGAAGAGGGGGCAGTGCGAGAAGCCCCAAGAGAGAGGGCGCAGTGTGAGAAGGCATCCAATAAGACCGAAGAATGTCCGGTACATCTGTGAGGCTTGGGGCGTGGTACGGGGGGGTTGGAGCCACGCATAGCCCATAAGGCTGGGGTGTACCTGAGCCCCATTCCCGAAGATGGACTGGTATAGCACTGAAGAACTGTAGCCAAGGAAACTAAAGGTTTTCCCTATTTTACACATAAGACCAAAGACGTGGCAGGCGAGGTTGCGAGGTGCAGACAGGCAGCTTGGCGGGGTAGAGAGGGTAACAAAGGAGGAGCATGGCAACCCTGAGGTTCCCGTCCTGTCACAGTGACCCATGGGTGGAGTGCGGAGGCAGGCATGACTCACAAGGGGTTGGTGCAGCAGGCGCAACCCACAGGCTTTGCTGGAATCAGGGAGTGTCTGGCAGAGTCCATGAGGAAGACTGGGAGCAGGGGACTACTTTTAGCCCCTGACCCCCCCCAGTCCCCCCTGAGAATCTATACCCCTATCCATCCCACCCCTTCCCACACTGGGAATTACTTGCTTGGCTCCGGCAGTGGCAAATACTGATAAAAGAGGCTGCACCCAGAGCGGCTTGTGGGATAGGCATTGAGAAAGCTAGCTGGGCTGGAGGGATAAAAAATAGTGCAGTCCCAGGGAGGAGGTGGGGAGGTGAAAAGGGCAGCCCCAGAGCTGGGCCACTGGATGGGTTTTCCATCCACCAGTTCCATGCACTGGTTTGACCCAAATCAAATGAGTCTGATACTACATAGATCCAAATTTATCTTAAATTGGGTTCTGCAATTTTTAGACTGGTTTGCATGCAGTGGCAATACATAGGGGATGCATGGGGGGTGCATGTGTACCCGCTGACCAGCCATGCTCCCTGCTTAGGCAATGGGCAGGGGGGGCAGGTGGAAGCACTGGCTGGGTGAGTGAGCGTGCCAGATGTAGCGCCACAGCCACTTCCAGGAGTGCTGCAGCCACTTCCAGGAGCAGCGTGGCCGCTTCCTGGTCAGTGAGTTTTGCTGAGAAGGACACCCCCCCCGGGTCAGTGACTGATCGCTGGGGAGGCATGTGCCCCCGCAACTAAGGTCACACCAATCGCCCATGTTTGTGTGTATGGAACTTCTGTACAGTTACAGGTTTAAACTGACTGCTGGTCACAGAGACCGGGTCTGTAAGTGTAAGGTCAGCACCAGGACAAGCTAAATTTAAATTGGGCAGCCATTTTGAACCTGATTTAACCTCTCAAATGTCTGTGCTTAGCCCAGGGGAGTAACCCAATAGTTAAGGCTCCTAATTTCTGTGGCTTGTGTCTTGCCAGCCCTTTATACCCACAGATAAGTAGTGCAAAGTAGGTGTGAAACTACCAAAACAGAATTCTTCCCTCATCCTTGTGGAAGGGTTTGACCCCACTTCACATTAGGTGAATAAGTGCACAAGGCATGAAGTAGTGAAGAACAATGTCCTCAGTTCCAAGAACTTATGAAAGATTTCAGAGCAAAAAAGTGTCCCTAAACTCTTTTTTTAACAAGCCAGCTTTTCTTGAAACAATCTTTTGTATTTGTATGTGGTAAAGTCCAAGTTTTTCAGACAGCTGCCAGAACATAAATCTGAGCTAAACTACCCTGGATTAGATAGTGTTGCAGAAAGAGTTTATCACAACACTGTAAAAAAGTTTTATAAATTTCTTAAAGAAACAGCGCCTGATTTTTTTTAAAGTCAGGAGTAATATACTATTGCAGGGGTAGGCAACGTTTTTGGTCGAAGTGCAGAACAAACACAATGTCTACCTTGTAAGGTGTAGCAGTGCCAGCATTCCAGAAAAACAAAACCGGAGCAGGAGGTACGTGGTAGGACGCACTGCATATTAATACAGTTAATAATTATAAACATTGCATTTTGTACAGTAAATACCAGGTTTTCTAAAAATTCTAAACTAGTGACAATAAATAAAACTTCATATACTACATTTGTTCTTGTGTATTCTTTTTTGTTAAGCATGTTGTGATGAGAAAGAGAGAAAAGAGAAAAAGGAGAAAAAGAAGAAAAAGAGAGAGATAAAAGAGACGGAAAGAGAAAGAAAAAAGAGACAGAGAGAAAAGAAAGTACAAAGAAAAAAGAAAAAGAGGAAACAAAAAAGGGGAGAGAGAAAAAGAAGAGAGAGAAGAGAAAAAAGAAGAGAAAAGAGAAGAAAAAGAAGAAAAGAAAAAAGAAAAAGAGAAAAAGAGGAGCGAGACAAAGAAAGAGAAAAAACAGAGGAGAGGAAAAAAAGAAAAAAAGGGAAAGAGGATGTGTCCCTTGCACCACTGGCTGCGGCTCGGGCCCGCTGGTCCAGAGCAGTGGCTGGCAGAGGGAGGCAGCAACACCCCAAAAGCAGGCACCAGGGCTGGGGCGCTCAGGCCCCCACAACAGTCCCAGAGTGAGAGAAGCCTGGGCCCAGGGCTGGGAGTAGGGTTGCTAACCCTCCCAGATTGGCCGGGAGTCTAGCGGAATCGGCATCAATTTCCCATTGACTATTGAAAGCAATCTGGGAGACTGATATCGTGAATGGGCTGAACAGTACAAATAATGACTAGAGGTGCACTGATACATCAGTCCAGTCCCATATTGGCTCCACACCAATATAAGGAAAATGAACAGTATTGGCAATTGGCTTTTTTTGGCTGATGTGGCTGATAATGTTGCTGATAAATGCCCCATACATGTGTACAGCTGCAGCGCAGCAGGCAGGTGTACAGGAGTGCAGTTTGGCAGCATGGAGAGCAGCCAGTCCCAGCCGGTAAGTCTGTTATGTGGGAAGGGGCGTGGGGGTGCACAGATTGGGGCCCCAGCAGTGAGAGATGAAGTGGGGATGGGGCTGGGGCAGTGGCAGGCACTGCACACCTGGGGTGAGGTACGGGATAGAACTGTGGGAAGGGGGTGGTGGCTCCTGCTGTTGCATGCACTCTGCAAGGGCATAGGGGGGTACCCCCAGGTCTGTGCACAGGGTAAGGGTGGGCTGCTGCTGCAGGCTGGGGTCAGAGGCAGCACTGGGCTCTTCCCGGCTGGGGGATTGGGCCAGGGCTGCACTCGGGGTAGGCAGTGGAGGCACTGGGAGAGGAGCTATGGCAAATGTTGGGGTGGATGCAGCCCCTCTTGTAGCCCACCTCCCAGTGCTGCTACTGCCCGCCCTGAGCACAACCTGACCCAGCCCCACACTGGGAAGAGCTTGGCACAGCACCGGCCCCAGCCCACAGCGGCAGCCTACCCCATACCCCACACGCAGATCCAGGGCATGTGTGCCCTATGCCCCCTGGGGTGCGCATAGAGGCAGTAGCTACCCCCCCCCACGCCTCCCAGATGAGCCACTCATGGCTGCACCCTGCACCCCACCCCAGCTGGGCAGCACCTGTCCCTGTCTCTGGCCCAGCCCCACTCCCTCCCTCACTGTGGGGGCCTCGATCTGCCCCACCACATCCCTTCCCTCCCCCTCCCTCCCCTAAAGACTTACCAGCCAGACATTGCTCTCCAAGCAGCACAGCTGCATATCGGCAACTGGACTGGTACTGCCTGATACAGCTTGTTAAAATATGGCCATCGGTATCGGCACAAAAAATTCTCTGTTGGTGCACCCCTATTAAAAACATTATGTCATGTTGGAAAAAAATCTACTGGAATAGCTTCAGTCAGAGTTGGCAACCCTAGCTGTGAGTGAGGGCCCGGCTGGGGCTCCGGCAGATGGCCAACCTGTCCCACCTGAGCAGGGGCAGAATCCAGGCATCAAGTGCTGGGGTCAAGTGGTCGGGGCAGGGTTCGAGCAGTGCAGGGAGAAGCAGGTGTGGGGGGAGGTGCCACAGGCAGGCCCACGCAGCTCAACAGGGATGGGTTACAGCTGCCCTGCCCACGAGGGGACACCACCTGACTGGAGCAAGATGCCAGATCAAGGGGCAGATCAAGATCTTAGCCTCCCTGCATGCCGGGCACAAAGCTAGTGTGGTGGGGCCACCCCCAGTGCAAGGGCTGGGTCACAGAAGCTCCCTGGGCCCCAGGAACAGCTGCTGCCTGTGGTGCTCAGGACTAAGCCAGCTGGGACCCTGCAGCACATCAGCCCTGCATGGCACCTGCCTCAGCCTGGGACCCATCCCTGAGCCCTGTGTCCTGCCCTGGCCAGCCAGTGTCCCTTTACAGGCAGGGTGGCTGCACCCCATCCCTGCAGAACTGCTCATGCCAGGCCAGGCCCCACCCCGCCTCAGGTGCCACTGGGTGCCTCTGCCTGCCTACCCGCCACAGCCTGAGTCTGTGGAGCCCCAGTGCAGCCCCACTTCCCATCTGGCCCCCACCTTCCCAAGGGGCTAGCCAGTCTGGCTTGCCCACAGCACCTCTTCCCATGTCTGCTTCTCTCTATGCTAAACAGACCCTGCCCCAAGCACCCAGCCCCAGCACTCATCATCCCGGTTCTGCCCATTCCCAGGTGGGACAGGGCATCCATCTCCCCAAGCCCTGGGCTTACCCACCCGCTGGGAGCCTCCAGCACAGTGGCCCTGCGCAGTGCCTGCCTGGGCCCTAGACCAGCCCACCCACACCTCCCCTCCAGGGGCTGGGCCAGACTGGAGGGTGCAGCCCAGGGATAGGGGGTGGGGTCAGCAGAATGCAGACAGTGTCCCTGCCTGTATTCTCCTGACTCTGCACCTGGTGCCTGCCATGGCACTGGGACTTGTGGCTACTCTGGAGAGCCCAGAACAGCCACTTCAATTTGTTTTGAAAAATACCAGGGAAAATGTCTCCGCGTACCAGTAACTGGCACGCGTGCCAGGGGTTGCCTATCCCTGTGCTATTGCTTTGTGGGCCAGGGCGACCTGACAACCACCAAAACAGAAGATGGGGAGGAGGGACATCTGCCATCACCATGAACAACACGTGCCCCCAGCAGCTGCAGTGATCCTTCATGGTCAAGGATGATCACTCGTACAGGTCAGGTAAACTGCTGTTAATGAATAAAGGCCAATCCTAGAACCACAGACTCTCTGGCACAACACCACAGGTGGTGGTTAAAGGGAGGGTCAGACCACAGATTTCTCAGTTATGTTTCCTTTCCCTACATTTCTGTTGTTTTCCTGCCTCCAGGGTGAGACATTTTCCTCAAAGTTAGATGTACCTTCCCTCACAACATGTCACCATGTAGCCCTGTGCCAGGCTAGTTTTTCCCAATTTCTAGTGTCAATGCAACACTTCTTAAAGTTCACCTCGAGGGTGTCCTTGAAGCATTTCCTCTGGTCCCTGTGTGTCCTTTGTCTTTGGCTGAGTTGGGAGTTCTTCTAGAGACTACATCAGGCATTCACACAGTGCCCTGTCCACAGCAGCTGATGTTGAATAATCAGTGTTTCCATACTGGCGGTGTATTGTTATGTGGGAAGGTGTTAATGGGTGCCATCAACAAGTTGTTTGATCTACAGACAACTGCAGAGGTGCCTGAATTTGCAGCTGTGCTAAAGAAATGGCAGATGCTCCATGTGTTTTGCATTTTCTTTCCCCTTTTCAGTTTTCTGATCCTGCATATCTGATTTGGTGATCCCTTCCCAAATCAAGAGGGTTCTGGCCACTGGCATCTGAAACATCTTCCTCAGTTTTAGAGTTGATCTCAGAGCATTCAGAAGCCATCCTGTTACAGACAGATAGACATCATGTTGAATGCATGCCCTCACATCAGCCAGGCACATTGGAAATATTACAGTTTAGCTTTGTAACATTAAGCCTGAACTGGAAGAATGAGAACATGTTCAAGTAGTGTGAAATTATTCATTCAAATGCCAGGTGAACACCAGAACCTACTCTTGATGAAATCCCATGAGCCCTACAAATTTTGCTGCTCAAAGGGAACATTTTCACGTTGGGGGCTGTGATTTTTTTTATTTAGGTCCACCTTCAGTTGAAAATGTAGGACTTCTCTGAAAAGGGAGACTTAAAAATGGCATGGTTTGGTTTTGTGTTTATTGTCCTTCAGTGACTCTAGATTTTTTAGGTAAAACTGTTTTTTTTTCTAATCTGCAGCCTATAAACTCCCCCTGGGATCTGATAAACAAATTGTGTGGGGCTTGTGCATTACCTGAAATAACATTGTTTCTGCAAGCCACCTGCACAGGTGTAACTGAACAGAATCTGGTTCTGCACTAGAAGCCAGAACCTAGCTTGCTCAGTCATAGCTATACTGTGTTAGCAGGAATAACACATAGCAAACCACATATTTTGTTGCTAAGGTCAGCAGATTTGACTCAGAATTCACATATGGAATTGCGCTATTACAGTGGTGCTCAACCTCTGGCCCATGGGCTAAATCTGGCCCATGGGGCCATGTCATCTGGCCTGAAGGCTTCCCCATAGGTCTGCAAGTTTGGCGGTGGGGAAGTGGTGGCAATTAACACTTTCACTACTCCCCTACCACCAAATTTCCAAGTCTGACAGACAGATAACATGGCCTCACGTGCCAGAACAGCACACTCAAGGTTGGGCCAGTGGGGCCAACCTGGTGTGCCTGATTCAGGGCTGGGGCCTGATTTCAGCACATGCTGGGCCAAGGCCAAGTATAGATTCTAGTGCACATGGAGCTGAGGCCCAGTTTCAGTACATGCAGGTCCAGGGTCCCATCTGGCCCACGAGGCTGGGGCTATGTACTGGACTGCACATGCACACTGAGATTGTGTTAGAACAGGTCCATGGCCCAATTCAGTGCACTGGATCTAGCTCATGGGCTCACTCTGCAGCACCCATTTAGCCTACAGCCCAGAAAGGTTGGGGACTATAGGAGACGGCACAATGAAAAAAAACCTCTTTGTTTGTGCCAGTTTTCTCTTCATTTTCTCTGTAACATTTCAACAGTGAGGTGCACTGGCCAAGCTGCAGCACAATGCAAAGGGTTGATAACATACACACTGACATACTCTTACCTATGGCAGCACTGGGCACATCCATTATCATGCAACTCTGGCTTCATCCTACCTCTCTTGCTTTGAGACATGCGGAGTAGTCCAAGCCACTATTTTCTACACAAGGGAGAAAACATCCTTGGGTTACAAAACTCAGGTAGTAGTCAGAACCAACCAAGAAAAAAGGAACTTGTACAATCAACAGGGGTAAAAGTAACCCTTTGAGAAAGGGCAGGTGAAGGTGAATATTTTAGTGAGTTACAACAGGAAAAATCAGAGAGAGACAGAAGAGAAAGGAAATGGCCTGGGGCGGGTAATCCAAGAGATGCTCCCAGTTGGATTGACACAGATACACCTCTTTAGGACTTGTCTACACTACCAAACTGCTAGTAAGCTTATCCCAAATAGAAACTGAGGAGAACAAGGAAACTGCTCTGGTTTTACGTTTTACTTTTCTTAGTTTTTCATGTTAGAAATATAAACATGATGGAAGCACACGCAGTAATGGTACACTGTGTCTTTCACCCTAAGGTCCCAATACACGTCACTAATAAGCAACCTAAGGAAAAGAGAATTTCAGAGAGGGTAATTTTCAAAAGTGACCAAGAATGGGCTTGGGGGCACAAGTTTAACTGATATCCTGTACCATTCTAGGAACTTGAGAGATTTTCAGAGGAATGAGAGACAGGCAGATGCACTGAAAAATAAAAGCTTAGACTTGGAAGTCAGTAGGAGGTGGGGGCCTAACTGCCTTTTCTCTCTTCCAAAATCTTCCCTAAAGTAACTTTGGGTCTGAACATATGAACAATTTTCTGTGGGTTAAAAGGGATCAGCACGTTATCGCACATCAGGAACCCTGGTCACTACTCTTACCTCATGTAAGTGCAAGTTGAACTGTTTTAGCTTAGTCCTCAGTTAAAGGGGGAAACTTACTGCAGTTTATCTTCCACTTAACACAGAGTTAAGAGCATTCCTGGGGCAGTGACTGCAGAGCTACTGATGTGCCGTGAAGCCCCATCTGTTTTTATCCCATGGTAAACTGTCCATATATCCATACTAAGAACAAAGCCATCATACTACAGTGTAAATACTGTGGAAAGCAACACAAAAAACCAAGAAAATTACCAAGTCTCTGAGCTGCAAAACAAGAGATGAAGGAAACAGAAACACTTCCAGTCCCAAGGTTTCAGCTACCTCAGGAAGGAAAATGCAGAAGTACATGTGGTTATTGAAGATGTGGAGACTTCTAGTGAAAAAAGGGTATCATCAATGTGACTTAGCAAAGCCAAGGACTCTCAATGCACATGCACTGCAGAATGTGGCTGCCAGGCATCTAGCAGCAGTATCTGTAACTGTGATGTTGCAAATTGGTGACACTTAAAAGATCCAAAGCAAAGTTTTTCAGATCATCATACATGCACAAATACACATGCTCGTTCACAATAACAGTGCTTTCTCCAGTAACAGATCCTTTTAACCAAAGGCTGCATGTAACACAATGCTTTGCAGAAAGTTTTAACCTGTTCCCTGCCTGAAATCCATACACCACATTCCATATTTCCATGTAATAACTAATTATATACTAGAGATCAGCAGCTAATTCTTTACAATAAAAAACTATTACAAACTCCAAAGTACTTTTAGCCCATTGACCTCCATGCACTGGTGGTTTACCAGCTTAATTTATGTCTCAGTTAAATCTTAATGCCAGGCAGGCAGGCAGACTTGCATGTACAAGAGACAGGTTTGCTCCTCAAACTCATAACAACTCAGCAAGCTTCTGCAATTCCCAGAGACTGCACTCCTGTCAAATTACTGCCTGGATTCATGCCCTCACTGCTAACCCCATCCTTAACTTAACAGGGCACTGCCCCCAGGTCTTCAGAAAGATCCAACCATCAAGTTTTTTCTGTTGAGCTCCTGTTACATAAAGTGAGGAAAATAAGGCTGGTGTTTCTAGGAAACAAAGAACAGACTCAAGCCCCTGAAGAAGTCCTGTGATTACATGTCTTCTTTCTGCAATGTAATGATGGTGGCTCTGCTCTGTGTCATGCAGTTAAAGTATCTTGTAACAGATTCAGAAGGGTGGACAGCCCTCTTGAGGTATTTCAAAGAAAATGGAGACACAAGCCATTAAAAACAAGGTGTCACCCTTGGCAAAGACTAAAAAATTAAACCTAAAATTGATCCCAATTTCTTTTAAACTTATTTTCTAATTTCCTTCCTTAAATTGCCATGGGGTTACTCTGTGTGTGTGTCCTTTCCTCTCTCTCTCTCATAGTCAGCTGCAGAGTTGCAAAGTGAATGTAAAATACTTCCATTATGATTGTATGCCCCTTTGCCCAAATATAAATGATGTACAGCATAGTGTTGCAGAGTTCTGTGTCACTTTCTTCCTCCAAATGTGAGCTGAACTCACCAAAGCTTAGGAAGGGATGGTTAAAATGGCTTTATGTCACCCTTTCACATGCTGGATTATGGAGTTAGCCAGAGACTTTTCAAGTTGTATAACTTAGAATAATTTTGGGACTACTCCATCTTTTGGCTTCCTGCCATGCCTATAGTACAGTTCACTCTCATGTTGGCCCTTCCTCCTTTCACCACACTTTGATATATGTCTCTATGCTAGAGGCTATGAGCATCAAGTAGCAGTGGAGAGTTGTTTCCACAGCTTTACACCACAAAGAGAAATGTTGTTATACCAAGGGTTTCCTTGGGAGCTGTTTCTACCCTTCCCTCCCCTTTTCAGTGCCTGCAGGTAAATGGTAAATCATACAAAACTAGGTCCTGGGTCTCTTTTAACTTGTTTTTCTTAGTGTTTGAAATCCCTGTTGATTCCCTCAAGCTTTTTTGTGATATCCCAACCTTCCTCGGGGATATCACAAACCAAAACCAGTTCCATTACTATTGCTAAAGAAGTAGAAGGAGCATATGCTAGTGAAGGTGCTCATACAGGATAATATTGTTTCAAGCCAGCAACTCCTAGAGGAGTATAGGAAAAAAAAACACTTGGACACAGTCTGCCTTAAATAACTGTCTAACAGTCATACTCTGCACAGGAAGTGTCACCTAACATTCTCAAAATGCTTTAGAAAAGAGAATGGAGTACTATTATTCCCATTGTATTTTTATAGGGATACTAGGACAAAGTGCTTATATGACTTGCGCAAGGTCACATGTGATTTATCAACAGAGTCAAGAATAGAATCAAGTATGTTGATCCCTATTCCCCTGATTATGTATGTTATTTTCAGTTAAATCCTCCAATTTATGCACCCTTGAATGCAGGGTAGGTGAAAGGCAATATAAAACAGTGTCAGAAATTAGTTAATTCTACAACATAATGACAAGATACTTCATGTAGAACTGCAATGAAGGACACCACAAAGCCAGATGTTTTCTGTGTGGTTTTAAACCCTTCTTTCCCTTGACTCTGCTTGGCTAGTCAGCCAGGAGAACTCCCATTCCATATTACATCCTCAATGACAGCTGTGGCTGGTAGGATAACAAAGGCAGTGACATAACTCCATGAGGAAAGTCCTTTCAGCTCTCATTTCCATCAGCTCATAAAAGGAACTTCCAGTGCCCACATGCTGGGCTCTGCTAAGGCTGCTCCAGCCTGCAGCTCTTCATTTGCAAGAGAAATGACCCATTCATTTCTCTCTGACCTCTTCAGACACTTCAGATTGTTGACCTCATCTGCTGATGGCTCCCACCACTACTGCTGGCTAGGACCGCTTCCTCAAACAGGTGCTCTGAGGCAAAACAACAGCCCAGCTCTTCCAGTCAGCCTTTGCTAATGCAATTTCATCTCTACTCTACAAGGGCTTTGCTGGGGCTGCTACATGAATATTCTGGGAGGGGTTAATTTTCAGCCCTCAAAATGTTAATTTTTCATCCAGAAAGGCAGAGGAAAAAGTGGCTATACTGAGAAGGAACCATCAGGCAGCAGAAGTCAAAATATGTTTGGGATTTTTTGAGCTGCACAACTGTGAATGTCTCTCTTGCAACTGCTGATAACTGTGTTCTGCAGCTGCACCCCAAATCAATAAGCAGCTGAGAAAGTGCACCATGTGGTTGAGGCACAGGACGAGGGGGCAGGAGAGCTATTCTATTCCAGGGCTCTATTTCTGGCTCCATGTGGGTTTTCTGTCTTGGCCCCTTGCCTGTGAAATGAAGATGAGTATGGTATGTAGAGGGGAGTGATGAGACTTACTTCATTAATGCTTCTAACAAGCTTTAAGACTCTCCAAGGAAAAGTGATGCAGAAAGGTAATATCTTACTACTGAGTGGCTTCATTTTTAGAGATACCAGCAAAGGGATTTACAAGGTGCAAGGAGAGCCTACTGACTTTATAGGGAATTGTGCAAGTACAACTGCTGAGATGATCTAGCCTCTGGATTTCCTTACAAGAAAGCTGACCTCCAGGATTCATTACAGTTACTGACCCAGTGGTGACATAATAAATCTGTTTTCTGGGGGGAAATAGCTGATTTTAACAACTTTTCAAAGTGAAGGGCACCTCTGTCCTACTCTTACAAACAGACCTTTTGAAGTCAATAGGATAATCATATCAAAAAAGTTTGAGGACCAAACCCCCAAAATCTGGTAAAACCTTTTATCATTTGTTCCAATAATATCAAATTTCTGGTCCAATAAAAGTTTTTGCTTTAATACATATTACTTCTTTCATATCCCTGAACTATCACAAGTAAAACAGTGACACTCCGCCAACATGGAAGACATCAAAATTCACTGTTTTAAATGGAAAATTCAAACCAAGAAAACCAAAAACCAAACTAATCATGACATCTACTTCCTAATCTTATGCAGGAAACAGAACATCATCCTAAGAAGGCTTTCCATCTTCAGCCCTTTAACCACACGGGCAACTCTAAACCCCCTATACAACTCTGGGGGGATACTGCGGAATCCAACTATGTAAGCTGGTCCAACAAGAGAGAGTATTTCACCTCACTAACGTTGCTTCTTTCAGTAATGGTAAAGTCAGTTCTATCTAGTGAGTAGGGTGAGGAACTAGATATCAGAACTAAGGCTCCATTCTGTGGTCTGACTTGTTCTGTTATATTGAAATTGTTATGTAGCCTCTCTGTGCCTCCATTCTCCTTCTGCAAAATAGGACAAATTGAGCACATCCAATGCATTCTGATAATTACACTTTAACATTTGCAAAGTGCTTTGAATCTTCTGCTGAAAGGACACAGATATGTACAGTCAATCCAGCAAGTATATGGGACCCAAGTTAGCCTGATTTACTGATTTTTATACTGGCTTTAAAAATCAGGCAATCTCAGCTGACCTCTCCTGCAGTCCCCAAAAGAGCACATGCTCTTCTTGGGAGAATGAGTGTGACCTGGGAGGAACTCAGTCCAGCAGCTTATTGCTTGTTCAACTCTACTTGGTTTGCCATACATGCAACACCTTTCCAGGAGGAGGAAGAGGTAGCCTCTGCAGAAACACCCTCCAGAGGTTCTGATACAAGACAGACTTGGGTGTCTCAAGCTGCTTTCCCTAGTAGAGAACAACCCTATTAGTTTGAGAAAGCCTCCTGCCTGCTTTCTCTCAGAGTAATTAAGAGTGAAATCCTCCTCTCAGTGACCCCAGTGCTCCCAGCCCAAGCTGATTTACACATGAAAGGAACCCTATGAGGGGCTTTCTCCCTTTCACATTCACAAGAGGCAGAACCTATAAATAAAACCTTTCTGAAAACAAGAGCTTTTAAAAAAGTCTGTGTATGTGTGTAAATGCCTGTGTGAGAAAGGGGGCGACTGTGTATGTGCATGAGAATGTGTGTGTTTGTGTATGTAAAGAGCCAGTGCCTATGCAGGCAAAGCATGTATTCATGTGTTGGTGTCTGGCTAGTGTGTGTGGAAAACAGAGGACATGGATATGAGTGTGAACATATGAAAGAGTTGGGATTGGGAGAATAAGTGAGAGAGCACAAATAGGTTACATTCTGTTCCTTGCATACATCCGTAGAAGTGCAGAAAAAATTATCTAAAATCAACGGAGTTTATACTGGTATAAACCTAAACCAGAATCTAGGCCCAAATATATATGCATGGGAGAAAATACATGGGCAACATACTCATTTATACCTACACAGGGTAGTGGTAAACATCAGCAGAACAAAATGGTAAAGTTTTGCAGTGGAAGTGGATAATGAGGCTTGATGATGCATCCACCTATGAGTAAGTAAACCTGTGCGCCTAGGTCATTTCTAAGAAGCAATGGCTCCTCCCGAGGTCCAGGAGAGAGAATAAGGCTGATTTTTTACAGATCTGGCCTTGCTTGAAAGCAATATTTGCAGTTTGTTGTTTTAAAAAAGTGCAGAAAATAAATGATAAGGCTGTTGCCAATTTGGGAAGGGAAAAAGAGGGGCAGAAAACAAGACAGAAAAGTGTCTGTGGCTGCCTGCATTGAATCTTGCTCATGAAAATGCCTAGATTTGAACTGGCACTCTCCCTCCCCCAATCCCCCCTTCTGTCTGTGCAATGAGGATATTTCCCTTTATGTGAGGCCTAAGAAGGACCCAACACAGTTTCCAGGAAACTGGCAACTAGTGTGACCTGGTCTTAATACAAAACAGGTGACACAGACTCTGAGCCAAGGCAGGGCAGACTGCAGGGTTTCATAAAGCAGGTACTGGGTTGTACCTCTTCACCCCTGATAAGAGGGCTTTTTAACACTTGGCTACAATGTGATAATTTGAGAACTAGGAATTGTTTTCCTTTATTACTCCTGAACAGCTGAATCATTAGCTTACTGAGGCTATGTCTAGGAAGTTGCATATGAATGCTGGCAAGCAGTGTATGCCAGCACTTCCACTATTACTAGCACCAGTTGAATTGCACCAGTGCATGGTAGGAAATTTTCAGGTGCAGCCCAGTCTATACAAGGTGCAAGAGGACTGGAGAGTGAGCAGGGGCAGTGAGGAGTGCTGATTTAATAACCTGATATATCACTTGGACGCTCTAACCCTGCAGATTCTCATGTAAGAATTTACAAAAACACAGGCTGATTACATGTGGGGATGAGTACAAACCCACCCATCTGTGCAAAAAGCACAAACTGTTTCTTCTGCCAGTTCAGAAATCCCCTCCTAGCTACTTGCACTGGACAGGAGTGTGTGACCAGGGACACAGAGTTCCCCTCCTCCTGAGCTTGCAGCTAAACCCCTCCCCCAGTTCCCAGGGTCTTCAAATGAAGATTTGCATAGTACTTCTAGATCATTCCTGAGAGAAGGGACAATGGCTTTCTGCACGCCCCCTTTTTCCCTTCCTCCTTAACATCCAAAGCAGACAATGCCCTGGTGAAAAGGGGCACAAAGGATTTGGAGATGGTATTGATTTCTGAACAGTCAGCTTTCCAGGCTTCAGGGAGAAGATGAAGAATCCCTCAAACTCTGTGAAGTGAGGCACAGGCATAATCACTGTCTCTGCACTTGTAAGGGAAAACAGCTCCCATATATGACACTGGAAATGCTGCTGCTTAGAGGTCTGGTGAGGCCCTCCCAGACTTGAAATGCACAAAGCTGAGACTGCACTTTGAAAATCCCACAGTACGGTTTATGAATGTGCTTAGAGTTTCCAAACCCCCTGTAAATGGAGAGCTTTACTTCCCACTGAATGCCCAGTTTGCCATCCTGTGGAACACTGAAGTATTGCACTCTGACACACTGGACTTGTACAGTGTTCGTCTCAAGATTATAAATGTTTCTTATTTTGAGCTTTAATATATTCTTGCATCACAACAGGTAAGCATTACGTAAAGTGGGTATTATTCCCACTTTAACAAAAGGAAAAATAAGCCATTGAAAGGTCAAAGCCCACATTTTCAAAAGTGCCCTTTGATTCTGAATTACTCAAGCTTTGAATAGCTACACTGAGACACTGAAGGCCGGATTATCAAGAGCTCAAGGCCAGTTTCAAGTTTTTAATAACCACAACCGGAGCCAGATTTTCAAAGTACTTGGCAACCAGCACCTCCCATTGCCATGCACACAGCCAGAATTTAAAACTTTGGCATTCACCATGCTCTTTCAAAAACTGACCTAATTTATTAGTATTGAGACCTTTCAAAACATTGGCCTTAGTAGATTTCCCAAGGTGATACACTTACATGAGATCTCTTGTCATCTTATACTCTTCCCTGTATCTTTGTCAGAAAGTTAAGCTCTCTTGCTGAGTTGTCAGGTAGTCACAATGTTGATAATATTTGTAAGTCCCTGCACAGTTACAGTGCCTTTTATCCAAATGCATCTTCAAAATTCTATTCAAAAGCTAGGATGGGTCCAGATCCTTTTGTCCCTTACAAGAGGTTTTACAGTGATTGGTCTCCAGAGTGGAGGAGGTGCTCCCAAGTTACAGAAGTATAGAAAAGCGAACCAGATTCTTAGATTCATAGTCTCCCAGCATCCCTAACAAATGTGGGTAACTGTTATCATCTCAGTTGTACCAAGGGAAGTCCCGATTAACCTCTGCATTACTCCAGTTTTAAAACTGCGTAATTCAGTGTCAGTGGAATCAGATTCAAGGAAACTAAGCCATAGATGGCCAAAATCTTAGTTGTCCTACAGCACTTTTGCACCAGTGAAGATCATATAGACAATATCTCCTAACATAAGGTGTGTATCCATGCCAAGCAAAGAGCTGTCTGCACTGCAAAAACACCCTCCATATGAGGGGCAATCTGATACTAGTCAGAAGAGGATGGTGTCTTAGTACTGTACAGACAGCAGTAGGTGTGTTTGTAATATTCTGACACACTTTACCCTTACAAAAGTCCACAGAGGCCATTATGATATACAGTGTTGCCTAGCATCAAGGCCACAAATATGAATAAGCTTCAGGGCTGAGCCAAGCTCCAGCAGTGGGCAGAGATGCCAACAATCTTGATCAGAGGTTACACGGTAAGTGGCAGGGCCAGGAATGGAGGCCAAGCACCTGAGGCTATTAGGCTAAAACAACTTCCACCCCTCCACTTTAAGACTGATCTGCCAAGCCCCTTCTCCAGGTCTCCCCTTGAAACTGCCCCACTGCACCTTGCATTTAACAATTACTGGATAAAATGGAGGCAGAACTGAGAGAGCTCCTGCCCCAACAGGAGGAAAGATCTAGACTAGAACTCAGGGCCCTCTCCTTTTCAGGTATACATCCAAATCAGTAAGTCCAAACCCTCTGGTTCACACTTTTCCTTTTGGCCTCATATAGCTGCTTCTCTAGGCTTTCCATCAGGCCAGCTTCAAGAGCACGGCTGGAATTAGGCCTGGACAATACCTAAACTACCCCATGGCAAACTGATTAGGCTACCTTACTAAAAAGCAAGTATATGTTGAATTCAGTCCTCACTGGGTGAGGGCAGGCAAAAAACATGCATTCTTTGCTCCTTGGGCAATACTGTATTAAGTATTACAATACTGTAATACTTAATACAGTATTAATTACTGTATTAAGACAACTGGGCTAAAAGGTGGGAGGGTCCTCCTCCTTCTCTGGCTTCTGATACCTGCTAATCATGGTTCTTCTGTGATTAAAACTGTGGGATTTACCTGGCTTTATATGCAGTTAAGAAGTTGATCCAGGCAAAGGTAAATTGCCAATAGTGTGTAAGTGCCAACAATACCTGTATATATGCCACTTAGGTGTGTAAAGAGAAACAGAATGTTGCCCTTAGTCTGTTAAGATTACTAATGATGCCAGGTATTAACAGGTCAAAGTACAGTGTCATTTTAGTGATATGGGCACCTGTCCCATAAACTGTGAACTGAAACCTGACCAACATTTCACACAGGCCACCCTACAGGTGTCAAATAATCATTGGTGATTATATGTGAACTGTTACAGTCTATTAACAAAGTGCCAAGCTCCTTTGTTACCAAAGGCTTCTGTGCATCAACAAAAGCATTAGAAAAATTTTTATTACATTAAAAAAAATCTCAACTAATAAACTAAAAAGAAACACAGTGGGTGCGTCTACACCAGATGCTAGAAGCACAGTAGAATTAGTCTACTGCACATTAGCATCACCTAAAAACGTGTGCCAGTGCCATGAACAATGCATGCCCCTGGAGGCTGGGGTGGCAGCAGTGGGGGTGGCAAGCAGGCAGCTCCTGTAGGTGGCAACAGGGGTGTGATGAGCAGCGACCACCCAAAGGCACTGCCAGCAGTGCTTCTTTCAGGGGGTGCACTACCAATCTCAGGGGGTGCATGTGCACCCACGTGCACTCCCTACACGTCGCCAATGGCTGGTGCTACTGCACAGTAGTGCTGATTACAGTGCACTAAGTTAGTACACTGTACTAAGTTACAGGTACTAAACTTAAAGCGCAGTAATTACAGCGCATTAATGAATGTGTTGATGTGCCCAGTGTGTTGCAAGAGGGACATGGAAAAGCAGCATCTGCCTCTTAGGCCTAGTTTTTGTGATATATCACCTAAGCAATAGAAAAGCATCTGTCTCTTTTTAAAAGAGGAGGCATGACCTCAGTCTTAGATGTCACTCTAATCAGCATCAAAACACACTGCTGAAATATGAGCACATTTATATTTGATTGTATTTGTGATGAAATTATTCAGGATTCTACCAAGAATGTAAAGGTACTCCAACTTTGGCTTGTATAGCCAGTGACGTATTGCAGGTCTCTGGCACCCGGGGGCCAGTGCTTGCATTTCTGCTCCCCCCCTCTCCATTCTTCTTGTAGCAATACTTCAAGTCATATCGCATGATAAGAACTCTGAAGAGCCCAGGCGGCATCCCTCCCCCACCCCCTATCAGCCTGCCACTGTGTATAAATAGATACTGTAAATATTCCCACCTTCTGCTTCTTCTGTGGTCCTGATGGAGCAGCTTGTTAGAGATGCTAAGCCTTCTTTTCTGTTTACTCTGCTCATAAATTTGCTCTTGACTGGTTGTGTTTGGAACGAGGGCATGGTTGAAAATGGCTGATGTGTGTTACTTGCTTATTTTTTTCTTCTCTTTGCTGTTTATCTATATGAAAC
>NW_017729001.1:11307069-11313202 GCF_001723915.1 Gavialis gangeticus
GAAGGAATTTTACCCCATGGTCAGGTTGGTATGGACTGTAGGGTTTTTTCGCTTCCTCTGTAGTGGGGGGCGTGGCCCTCTACCTGGGATCTCTTGAGCATATATTGACAAGGTTTCACAGAAGCAGGACACTGCCAGTTGTGGTTGTCCTGCTGTATCTGTGGCAGGGTGGAGTGTTAGGTCTGTGTCTCACAGTAGTCTTACATAGAGTTTAGATTCTGGATTGTATAAGATAGCTTGGATAGGGACGATCCTGCCTCAGGCAGGAAATTGGATTAGAACAGCGTTTCTCAATCCATGGGTCGTGACCCAGAAGTGGGTCACAAAAATATATTAAAGGGTTGCAAACAAACTTAAAAAAATGGATCAATAAACTTTAAACTGGATTCTCTTTAAAGGAGAAAAATGTGGGAAACTGTTGGTTTTCCTTTGCAGTCTGGCAGAGTTCCAGCCTGCAAAGGGCTGCTTGGGGTCCCCCCCATATCCTCAACACACTCAACCCATCTGCCCCACACACTGGGGGGCTGGGGCATGGGGGCAGGAGTGAATGGCACTGGTAGGGCCAGGGGTTGTTTTCTACTTAAATTATTTACTGGGTTGGGGACTGGCCATTGATGTTTACAAATGGGTCCTGATACAAAAAACGTTGAGAACCACTGGACTAGATGATGTCTGGAGGTTCCTTCCAGCCCTACTTCTTTGTGATTCTATGATTCATATTTTCTGTTGCAAAGAACTCAGGAAGACCACAATGGTTTTGATATTCTGGATTCCTATTTGAAATCTTTGGTTTCAACTTGTGAATCATGTGTATGTATTTGTACACCCAGTAGTGCTAGTATCACACAGCACCCTTCATGAAGGATCACATGGCACCCAAGGTGCTAAAGCAACCTGATAGATAATTAAACACTGATCCAATTGGAAACACTGATTGCAAGCCTGTTTCTGAACTCCCATCCTTCTCTGGAGCTTAGGCATCTCCATCTGCCTGGGATCTAGAGGAAACTACTCCCTTCCAAGGCTAGACACCTAACTGACAAGGTTACACTTTTATGAGGAGGTGGCTACATTGGTGCCAACCACCATTTGTAGTACCATTTTATAGCCTAGTGTTTGGAGCACTCAACCATGAAATGAGAAACTTGATTTAAATTCCCTCCATCTGAAGGGATTCAGTTCTACACACACCGTTTTCCAGTGTCCTAACTCCTGAGGTATCAAGTAGTCTAGTGTGGACACCCTTAACCCCTCTTGTTGAAGCTGGGTCACCATGCAGTCAACACTGTACATGTCATAAGCAAGAAGCAAAGCACAGCAAGCAAGAAGAGACAACCTGACTCTGCAGCATATGAATTAGGGCACTCAGTAGGGAGAGGGAGGATCTGGGTTCCAGTCCCCGCTTTCAGGATTAATTCTGCTTCATATACAATGACTTTATAATGTGAAATGTAGGATCAGCCCTGTAATAAGAGGGCATGCAATGTATTGTTAAGTATACTCTCACTCCTACATTTCTTCCTTTAGGCTACAGACACACAACAGATGGGCAAATGACCAAGAAAGAATAATCATGCTGTGAGAACCAACAGGGTCTAGCAAATAAACCAAAGTGTTTATTAACATTGCACATACCAAAGAGAACACAGTTTGGAGTTCTGGAAAACTGCAGTGTTTTGGGAAGGATCTGAGTGACACAGCCTGGACAACACTCCAGTTTTCTCATCAACTTTTACATCCAAATGCAGGAATCCTTGCTCCAACTGGCAGAAATGGACAAACCCCTGGTAATAGGAGACCCAAACCCTGCTACTCAGACACAAGGGAGGGGTAGGAAGTTCCCAACAGCGCATCCAGGGCATACGCCAAAGGAGTTCACATGCAGACAGGAGACCAGACAAACAACATCCAAAAGAGGAAGACTGTGACAGACATTTGGGATGGGATAAGGAATTGAAGCAGCTGGTCTCGGCAGAGGGAATGCACACCAGGGAGCACAGAGCAACTGGAACACAGGCTGATCCTTAACAAAAAGAAAAAAACCCAACCTTTGTTCTGGTTGTGGGGGGAGGGAGGTGAGGGGCTTCCTAGTCACATAAGCCCAGTCCTGGAGCCAGATGGGGCAGTCAGGCCCTGTGGGCTGCAGGGAGAGGAGCTTACTGTGGGAAGCAGTGCCCAAGGGAACAGAGGCTACCCATAAGGGTGAGAACAGGCCTGGCCCTGGGAGTTATAGTTTATGGGAGATGAACTTAGTGAAGGCAGTATGTGCATGTTTTAGTTGTGTTAACATATGTCTGTTTGCTGTACCACTGGTGGACTGGGGGTGGCTATAAGAGGTGAAGAGGAAGCCACAGGGCTGTTGCAGAGGCACCTAACATCACCCTGGGGCCAGCATGCCAGGGGACACTGAACAGAGCGAGAGCAGCCTTGCCCTGGTCAAGGACCCCAGGTGGGTCTGAGACTAGGTGTTAAGACAGGGCCAAGGGGTCTGGAGACTAGATACCCAGCAAGCACTAAGGCTGAGAAAGCTGGGCCCAAAGCAGTGGGTCAAGGTTGGATGCCTGCAGCCAGAGAAAATAAGGACTAAAACTAAGAGGTCTGTGGCCTCTTCACAAGGAACAGGCTATGGACAAAGTAACATCTGGCAAGGCATGGCAGTGGCTATAGGGGTGGAAGGAGACTACAAATTTGGCCCTTATGCAAGCAAGGTGAGTACAGAAAGAGCAAGAGTGCACCCTGTGCCCACCAGACTCCAAGGGCAGCCTCCCTTCATTACTTTTTAATACCAAGGTGAAGCAGGTAATGAAGCAAGATGAGACCCTGGCAGGCTGGAATGGGAACTGGGCAGGATCAGGGCACCCACTAGGGAGCATCGAGGTAGCTCTCAGGCACCATCCTGTCACACTCCCTTTACTTCCACTGGATCAAGGGCAGGCACCTATTATTTCAGGTGATTTACGCTACAACATAACAGGGACTGAATCACATTACAACATGCTTGGTCTTGCCTATCTAGAAAGGATCAAACCATGGTATATGACATTTAAATGAAGTGTAGGTCTTATAACACAACCAGAGCACAAGAGTGTAATAATGTAATCCCAATTCAGGAACTTTCACTATACAGATGAGGTGTACCTTCTACAGCTCCTTGCAGAGACACTTTCTTCAGTGGACAGCAACATTGCTTTGTTCCCTCTTTAGAACTGAACATCTTGCCAGGAAACTCTGGCTCCTTCTCCACAATGCACAGTTCAGCTCTTGCAGCTGTCCTTATCTTGCACTCCCCAGTCTCTCTGTCTCTCTCCTTGGCACAGCAGCCTCTTGGTGTACTGAAGAAGTGATGAGTCTAAAGATGTACACTCTCTTTTTACATGGCTTCTGGTAAAGATCACATGAGCAATAGTCACATTCCAATAAAAAGTTGGTAAAAAAGAGAACCCAACACCTGTGCTTGCAAAGCACATTACACTTTTTATGGGGCAAGTTCACTGAAGATGAATTCACTTAAATGAAAACTGACTTACTCCAAAACTAGGAGAAGAAAGATTTTTTTGCTAAATTTAATTCTAAAAACCAGCCAGCAAGATAAAAAGCTATACAGCATCAAAATCTCCCTATAGTAATTTGGTCTCTTGTCATTTCTCTATTCCAGGATCATTTGCACTTTTAGTCAAACAACTCCACAATGCTGCGCTATATCTTTTTTAAAAAATGTGCTGAGGGCGCTTAAGTAGACATTTGCACCCTATTGTTCAGATTCTGCTCTTATCTACAGCAGTGTAACCTGAACTGATTCTGCTGACTTCAGTGATACTTCTTAGGATCTGCTCTTCCGTAGCAGAAAAAATCATGATTTAGCCCTGCATCTATATACATAACATGTTCAAGTCACAAAACAGATATCAGAACGTGCAACTTGCACATTCTACATGAAAAAACCATGGAGTCTCCAGTCACCTACGTGATACATTTCTGACTGAAATGCTGCAGGTACAGGCACTTGACATGTCTCAAATGCCATGAGCTAAATATTTTAAAATATAGTCAGTAGAAAATGTTACAAAAGCCACCACATGGTTCCAAGTCCCGTGGCTCTGGAAGGACAAGTGTGTCTCTACCTCTTCACTGTAGGAACAGCAGAAGATGGATTTTCAAGACTTTTTCCCCACTTTGTATTATCAGAAACATCTCGCCACGCAGAAACACATCCCTAGGGACAGTGGGCTTGTTTCAGGCACAGGAGCCTACTGCTCTGACGATCACAGCCAGAGAGAATCCTCCGCAGGCCAGGGCAGCCCTGAAGGCAAATCCCAGTGCAGGTCTGCACTAAGCAGTGACTCGCACTGCAAGAGCGTCACGATCTGCGCAGCCACAAAGAAAGGCAGTCAAGGCCACCAGGGCTGGGCCCAGCTCTCCCCGAGGCCAGAGCCCCACCGAGCAGGTCAGGGTTTAACAGCTCCACCTTGCCCTCCCCGACTGTGCATCCGCAGCCTGGAGGTAACTCTCTCGGGAGGAGGGGTCAACGCCAGAACAACGGTCGGGAACCGCTCGACGTTCAAAATGGCGGAGGATTCACCATCAGGGGAGCCACGTGACTAATAAACGTCAGTGCATTGGCGCCTGCGCAGTAAAGCGAGCGCGGCCCGCCACGGCCTGACGGTTCAAGGTCAATCACAGGGCGGAACCCGTTTGGCTGAGGGCGCATGCGCACTGAGAGGCGGGTGCGCATGCGCATTTCTTGTCCCCTGCAGGCCGGCACCCCGGTTACTTCCGGTTCCGGTGCGGCTGCTCTCGGTGAGCTGCGGCCGAGCGAGATGGCGGTGCTGGCGAGGCTTCCCCGGTTGGCTCTCACTCGCGCCCTCCGCTCCCCGCTCGGGCGGCGCACGCTGTCGGTGGCAGTACCGGGTCATGGGGAGGGCAGCGGGGGTAAGCGCGGGGCCGGGCCGGGTGCCGGTGACCTTGCGCGGGCCGGGCGGGCAGTGGTTCTGGCCAGAGGCTGTTCCTCTCCCCGCGGCGCGGCTGCGGGCCCCGCCCTTGGGCTCTCGGGCACGACGCGCGGCGCTGAGGCGAGCGGGGCCCTGCGGTGCGGCCGGGCTGGCGCCGCCCTACAGCGGGAGCCAGGCCGCTCGGGATGGGTCCGCGGTCCCCGGGGGTGCCTGCGTCGTGCGCTCGGGTGCGCCGCCCAAGGGCGCATGGGGCCTCCAGTGCTGCTGCATCCTGAGGGCAATTCAAGTTAGGGAGTGCCCCAACCTTTAGCATAAAAGCTTCCTAGATGTCTGCAGGGCTTGACAGGCAGTTTCCAGGCTGACCCACAACAGGCTGCTCCAGCTCTGCCCTCAGCCAGATTCTCCCCTTAAGTATTCCTCCACTGCCATAATTGCAGGCTGGATCAACCAGGCCTTCTCCTGGTGGACTTAATGACTAACACATGCTGCCCCCTCATCTGATGTGTGTGGTTAAAGTTCTTGTTCAGTCTTTTGGAGACTTGGGCTCAAGTCCTCTTCCTCAATCCATTCTTATTGATTCCTAGGTGAATGCTTTGTCCATTGGGGGCCAGCACGTGGCTTGCTTACAAAGACCACCCCCCTGGACGCATATGGGTTAAACCTCCCGCCTCTCTGTGTCTGCCCGCCTTACTGGCCATGGGGAGGGATTTCAGCTTAGCTCTTCCTCCTTCCAACTGAGGGCTTTTCCAATGGAAGTGTTGGATAAAGGAGAGTGTCACCATCTCCTGGCTTTGGAAGCACATAGGTGCTTACTGGAAAAAAGTGCAGGGCAAATCCCTAATAGGGGAGGTGTGGTGCCTAAGCCCAGAGCTGACTCAACTAGGTTGTGGGGCCCTACCCCTGCTGCCATCGGGGCTTGGACCCAGAGAAACTGTTGTGGGGGTAGGGTAGTGAGTGGCTGGATGTGGAGCTGCTGCTCTGTGCTGCTGCTGTTTTGCCCCCCACCCAGCTCCACAGGGCCTCCCAAAGCATGGGGCCTGGGGCAGTTGCCCTGATTTGGTACTCCTTGCTCCTGCCCCCGGGACAGCCCTGCTTAAGCTCTGAAGAGTCAGGGCTTGAGACTTTTCCCTGTCTTTGGTATCTTTAACTGTCACTGTCAGAAGATCCCTGTTTAAAGCATGTTG
>NW_017729001.1:11318202-11324423 GCF_001723915.1 Gavialis gangeticus
GGGGTGCCTGCGTCGTGCGCTCGGGTGCGCCGCCCAAGGGCGCATGGGGCCTCCAGTGCTGCTGCATCCTGAGGGCAATTCAAGTTAGGGAGTGCCCCAACCTTTAGCATAAAAGCTTCCTAGATGTCTGCAGGGCTTGACAGGCAGTTTCCAGGCTGACCCACAACAGGCTGCTCCAGCTCTGCCCTCAGCCAGATTCTCCCCTTAAGTATTCCTCCACTGCCATAATTGCAGGCTGGATCAACCAGGCCTTCTCCTGGTGGACTTAATGACTAACACATGCTGCCCCCTCATCTGATGTGTGTGGTTAAAGTTCTTGTTCAGTCTTTTGGAGACTTGGGCTCAAGTCCTCTTCCTCAATCCATTCTTATTGATTCCTAGGTGAATGCTTTGTCCATTGGGGGCCAGCACGTGGCTTGCTTACAAAGACCACCCCCCTGGACGCATATGGGTTAAACCTCCCGCCTCTCTGTGTCTGCCCGCCTTACTGGCCATGGGGAGGGATTTCAGCTTAGCTCTTCCTCCTTCCAACTGAGGGCTTTTCCAATGGAAGTGTTGGATAAAGGAGAGTGTCACCATCTCCTGGCTTTGGAAGCACATAGGTGCTTACTGGAAAAAAGTGCAGGGCAAATCCCTAATAGGGGAGGTGTGGTGCCTAAGCCCAGAGCTGACTCAACTAGGTTGTGGGGCCCTACCCCTGCTGCCATCGGGGCTTGGACCCAGAGAAACTGTTGTGGGGGTAGGGTAGTGAGTGGCTGGATGTGGAGCTGCTGCTCTGTGCTGCTGCTGTTTTGCCCCCCACCCAGCTCCACAGGGCCTCCCAAAGCATGGGGCCTGGGGCAGTTGCCCTGATTTGGTACTCCTTGCTCCTGCCCCCGGGACAGCCCTGCTTAAGCTCTGAAGAGTCAGGGCTTGAGACTTTTCCCTGTCTTTGGTATCTTTAACTGTCACTGTCAGAAGATCCCTGTTTAAAGCATGTTGGCTTTTGTGGATGCTATTATTGAGTTTTTAATTCTCAGTGCCTCATATATGAAGCCAAGGTGGGAACTCCACTAGGTGGCTAAGCTCTGAAGTTGAGCACTGAGCATTACAATGATTAAGCTTGCTTTGTGTGCTTAGCCCCATATAACCAAATCTTTCAACAAAAAAGAAAAGAAGGAAATGCTAAGCAGGCTGTGGCTAATGAATTACTTTGCCAATCATAATATTGTTTAGTTTGAAATCCACTGTTAAAAGTCTGTCAGAACATGCCACTTAAAATAAATCTAATTCTTGAGCATAGATAAGCAAAGCTTTGTAGAAGTTGCTTTTGAAATAACAGGTCTTTTTGGCGTGTGTGAACTGTGAAACTTCATTTTGAGACTGCTTCCAAAGTCTTTAACAATGACAAGTTGTTATGCAGAACTTCCCATTCTGTAACAAAAATAATATAAAATGAGGCTCCATTTCATTTTACTAACACTTCCTCAAACAATTTCAAAATCACACTTGCTAGAACAATATCTCTAATGCTGCCCATCCTCAGTATCCTGTTTCCCTCCTTGCTAGCTCGAATGTGGAAGATCCTGACCTTTACTGTTGCTTTACCTGGTGTTGCAGTCTGCATGTTGAACTGCTACTTAAAGGCGCAGCACAAGCATGAGAGACCAGAGTTCATTCCTTATCCTCACCTCCGTATCAGGACCAAGGTATGTGCAGCAGTATGGCCCAGACAATTACTTCCTCAAATCACTTAGTATGGTTCTTTTGTGAGCTACTCCGCCTTTTGTCTGCTGAAAGACAAGGAACCATCTTTGCATTTGTAACGTTTCAAGTGTTCACTTCCTGTGATGAGGGTTGTGAGTTTTTTGGATCTCATCGAAGACATTTTTGTAAATGGATGCATCTTGTTTTCATTTTCTTGGGAGTGAATTTGATGCATCATCAAAACAATTTTGCTCTTAATAGCACATCTCTCTGATCTTAAGCTAGACTTAAACTAATGAATAAGGAAAAAGAGTTATCTATGTAGGGGTTATACAGGCATAGGAGTTGCAACTATGTTGAAGTAAGAGGGATGCCTTGTGAACGAGAGAATCCTTTAAATAGTGGTTAGCATCTGTCATCCATAGGACATTTGTTGAAAGAAAGGGCAAGAATATTAGCAGGTTCTAATTTGTCATTCTACTGTTACATTTCTATGCAGAATGGATTCATACTAAGCTGCCTCTAATCCATAGTTGTCTTTGATATACTGTGACTCAAACTCATTGCTACAAATACATGCTTGTGACTGCTCTTTGCACATCTCTGCATTACAAGTTTTTGTCTTTTTTACCTTTTAGATGGTAACTTATCCAAGCACCCCGGACTTAAACTGAAGCTCCATTTTGTGCTTTTACCATTTATGTTCTAGCATAAATGATGGGTGTGAGGTCTGCATCAGTTGGCTCATTCACTAGCCTTTCAATTGCATAATGTTCTTGAGCCTGGCCTTACTACCTTTTACAGGTGTTATTTTCTTGTGTCTTAGCATTTTTGTCAAGCGATTACCAAGCAATTTTTAACACATTTCTTCTTTTTAACAGCCCTTCCCCTGGGGAGATGGGAACAAAAGTTTATTCCACAACCCCCATGTCAATCCTCTCCCAACTGGCTATGAAGATCACTAAAGATGTGGACCACAGCAACAACTTGAACTACTGATATATTCTGACCAGAACATTTGTATGGGACCTTTCATCTAAACAATTATTCTGCATTCCTGTATTGTAAGGTTATGACATTCTGACCTCTTGTACTGTACCTGTAGAAGAGGTTACCTTAAATAAATAACTCCACTTGGATTTCTGTGTGAATCTTGTGAAAAGTCTTGCTCTAGTCTCTACCCATCTAGACAGTCTTATTGTTAATACCTCTTTCAGGTAAAAGGTTTTCACTTTTAAACAAGAGCATAATGGACTTAAATTCTGCTGCTTTGTTTTTTAAACAGACCCTTACTTACTGCAGGCTTCTGCTTTATCATTATTGCCTCTAACAGATGAGTGGAAGATGCATGCAGGCATCAAGATCTTTAGCATGTGTCAGTTTCAGATTAAATGAATTCAATTTGAGGTCTGTCTAATTGACCTTATTCCCAAAGCCATAACTTACGCTTTACTGATTGGTCTCAAATCTTTCCATATCAACCAAAGGGCAGGAATATTACTAAAATAAAAACATATATCTATTCCAGCAAAGAAGCTTGCACTGATCCATCTATTCCAGTGTTCCTGATACTCCAAACTGTATACCAGACATGTAGGGAATAACAGATCCATCAACAAGACTTAGTCCCATTAATTAATGGTGTTTACTTTAGAAATCCTGTGCAGTATCTCTGATGACCTGAGATGTTAGGAGGGGTGGGGGTGAGCTGAACAAGAAATAAGACCTCTGGTTAGTAGAAGGGAGAGAAATTTTTGAGAAGGGAGCATGTGGAATATAGCGGTCCAGTCAGAGCCTAAGATACAAAATCAGATACTGTAGGGCTCCATATGGCAGCATTCTTCTACAGAAGTGAAGCAAAGGTGTTTATTTGTTTCTTCCTTTAGATTTCCAGTAGCCCAGTTTCTTTGCAGAAACTTGATGGACTGGAGGCTTTGTATGAACTTACTACCATGTTTGCCCAGATCCAAGATGACCTACTCTCCTTCCTCTTCCCCCCCCCCACAATTAATTACATAAAAAATTGTAAATCTATTAGTATTTTTCCATGTACAGAACTTAATTGGTGGAAGATCATCCTAAAATTCATCTTCTACACTGTTGTGGTAGTGGGGTGAGGGGTCAGATGCCTATCCCCTTCCCTACTTTCTGCTACAGTTCTGATCCTTCAGGGAAGCTGGCAACAGTGGTAGCATCAGCAGCAAGCCTAGTCAGGAAACAGTGGCAGTTCCAGGCAGCTAGGGTGGGGAGCTGGAGCAAAAGGTAGAGGGGTGGGGGGGCTGGTAAAGGTGGGGAGGTAAAGAACTTGTCCCCTGTACTCACACTACTAAATGAACCATTCAAATCTGGGGCAGGCTAAGCCATCATCTGCCCTGGGCGCTCTTCCCCTCCCATGTATGAAAAGTATGTTGTCATAAGGAAAACACTTTTATGTTCATGTATCAATGCTTATTTCTTCTCCAAATACCCTCTTGCATTTTTCCTTCATGCTGTTGCTAGAATCAGAAATGGAGAATTCCAAAAAGCCCATGCAAGAAGATGCGGTTTTCCCTACTCCAACTTTACAGGATTTAATTCATACCTTTATTATAGCTCAACAAAGCAATTTTGGCCAAATACATGAGGTAGCTTAAACAAACTATCCCCTGCATTAAAGCACATCTAAGGTGCTGTCTGGTGGAGCTGGTTTTCAGGCACTACAATTCCTTGTTTTCCTCCTACACAAGCTTCAGTAAAACGGAGTGAAGTTGCAAGCACAGGTGACTCTGAATTAAGGAATGTTAGTTGCATATCTCAAACCACCTTAATTCTGTTCCTGCAACAATGTCAGCTTTCATCCTTCCCCTTTTCTGCTGGATGAATCAAAGTGCTATATGGAAAAACCCTGTAATGGTTAGCTTTACCTTAACACAGCATTCTGTTTTTCTTCTGAGAATCATTCATCTAGTCTGTGTGCTTAACGAGGGTGCAGTTGCACCCTGGGGTACCATACGATCATTCTAAGGGTGCTGCACAATATTAGCACTGTTAGATATGCAAACACCTACATGTTATTAACCAGATAAAGCCAGAAATTTGAAACAGGAATCCAGAGTAAAAAATGCTCTTTTATGGTCTTCCTGCAGTCAAAAGCTGTTGTTATTTTCCTGAGTTCCTTGCCCAGAAAGTATTGTCGTTATTTTTCTGTATCAAAAAATGAGTGAAATCTAAAAGCTGCCATTTTCCAAGGGCTGCCTTAAGTCTAAATTTAAAGATTTAGATAAGAAAATAAGCCAGCTCTGCTTCTAACAACACTCTGGGCGGGACTCAATTATTAGACAGCATTTTACAGGATCGGGTTCCCAAAGAATTAAATGCTTGGTGAAGATTCTAGGAATGATTAACCCTGCTATGCCATGTGTGGTGTTGGCAGTTCAGTCTTTTGGATACTGTGTGCGGTTGTTTTAATGTTTTAGGCCAATCTCATTTCTAACGGTCGCGGCTGGCTACATACACTCTTAAAGAGTTCAACAGTTGCACAGCACTGCTATTCAGCAGACGAAAAATCAAGACAAGAGCAAAAGCAACCTTAACTTCTACTTTCTGGAAGATGCGTTGTTTGTTCCAAGTACTTTTAATGGCACTGAGTACTCATTCCCCATGTTGCAGATATATTACTATGACTTACTGAGCTTTTTAAAGCTATTGAAAAGACTGGGAGAGGAGGGGAGTTTTATTCCTGCGACCCTAGAGCAGTTTACAGCTACAGATGTATTAACAAACCCTAAGAACCCCAGTCTCCTGTAAAGCACCACTGTCTGGAGATACTGTGCTTATAGCCTTCTATGGCATGTCATAACATGTCATAGCTCCACTCCTACAAGTCTCATTAATTGAGTAGGACACTCCTACTCTTGAACCTAGGAAGGCACAATGGAGTACAGCTGGTCCCTTTCTAACTGTATTCCCAAAGAACCAACACTGTTTTGAGCTCTGAAAGAACAGAAGAGGATTTATCAGGTTGGGCTTTGCCCTTTAGCCTTTGACTCCATATTCCCCTCACAATCCAGCAGCCCCTTGTCTTCACCATAGTGTTCTTGGGGGTGAAAGACTCGGCTCTTTTATTGAACTGGCTGGGAATTTTCTCTTTTGCAAACTTCAATGTCCACATGAAGGGAAAGAATGACCCCTGATTTGGGTCCCTCAAACCCCCAAATCCCTTGCCTTTTCAGTTCCTCCAACTGAACAAAAGCAAGAAAAAGCCACTTTCTTAAGGGATCTTGTAGGATATTCAGTGAGTTGAAAAAGGTGGAACTTATTCCTAACAGACCTCCCCATGTCTGCATAAGGAAAAACCTGACAGGGAAAAATTATTTCCTTATGAGAGGTCTCTAGCCACTTATATTACAATTCACAGGTTAGTTCTAAAGACTAGTACTTACAGAAAAATAGATATTAAGCTTACACCGCTAGCAATACTTTACCCAAAGTATTTCAAAATCTAAGTGAAGTAACTCTTAAAAAAAAAAAAAAAAAAAAAAAAAAAAAAAACAAAA
>NW_017729001.1:11324613-11337520 GCF_001723915.1 Gavialis gangeticus
AAAAAAAAAAAAAAAAAAAAAAGAAAAAGACTAAACAACTACATTTGGGTGCTGGACATGCCTTCGGTAGTCCTATCTTGATGTGCTTTTTCTTCTTCTTCCTTCAGATTTTTATTCTGGCTCCAAAGTAGCAACAAGTCTCTACTGAGAGAAAAGCAATACAGATGCCCTTATCCAATTCAAAGTCTGCCTAAAGCCAAATCTAGTAACTAGGGCCAGTCTGGCATTTTTATGGTATAGCAGGGAAAGGTGTAAAGGATACTGACCAAGCATGCACTGCAACTTTACTCTTGAAGCTGGAGTCGCTTGCTAGTAGACAGTGGTAACATATTATCAGTGCTTTAAGTGTACTAAGCATAACTCCTGAAGTTGGTGTTTCTCCCCTGTGGCAGGCTGCCTTCCGCCTTTCTTGAAGGCCAAAGGCAGGTTTAACTACACTCCTGCATCCTTTAGTTAAGTATAACTTGACCAGACAAGGCTACATTCTTCATTACATATGTCCAAACACTGCAGACCCAATGGTGGTAGCATTTAAAACACTGCTATAATTCAATGGATGAGGCAAGGCTGTAGCCCATAATATTTAGTAAAACCAGGATCAACCAAGAAGTAGCCCACTAAAATTTGGCAGCATGCACCTTTTCACGTTCATCTTAACATTCAAAATCATCTAATATATAAATAAGAAATAGAAACCAATCCTAACAAGCATTCCTCAGTTCAAAGTACATTTGTTTAGGAAGTTAAATGAAAGGTTTTTCACATTGCAGAATGCAAACCACCACCAATGCTCATTACAAATGAAACAGTAATTGCCCCACAGCTCAGCATAAAAAAATTGCACAGACGACTCCTTGCTTTTTAAAAAAAACAGACAGAAGCAGCAGCCGATTTAAAGCCACCTTCCCATCAGCTGTCCTCTAGTCTTTTGTAAGATGATTTTTTTTGAGCCAAAAGATCAAGCTAATGGTTCTGTGCGGTCCAACTGAAGTCATGAGGAGTCTTCAGCTTTTCCTTTGCTGGGGCCCATGAATTCCAGCCCTTCAATGGGGATGTCCTTCTCCTTAATAGCTTTCTAGGAGAAAAAAAAGCAAATATTTTATACATCTTTTGCTGTGAAGACTTTCTTGGTGCCTGATGTGATTTAAGACTACTCTGCTCTAGCTCAAATTGGTATTAAGGCTTTCATCCAAGATGGACCACAGAAACTGAGAGAGCTCCTGCTAAATCAGTACTGAACTGCAGCCTAGACCCTCACTCATCTCACATGCACACTCCCTCCCAACACCCCCCCTCAGTAACAGGACAAATTCTACTTGGTAAGGGAAGGAAAGCAAACTGAGGGACTCTCTGAAGAAGCCACAGTGCTGGAAGCAGAAAAAACAAAAACAGAAGAGGATGAAGGATTTGTGGAGGACTAGATTTTAGATTTACAGCACCATGGGAGGAATAGAACTCCTTCGCTGAAGGAAAGAAATTAATGAAGTGGTTCTTAACCAAAAGGGAAAGGAGAATGCACGTTATGAATAATGAAATATAAGGAAACAGTAAAGAAGGCATGAGTGGAAACGGTAAGTTTTGTAAAATTAAATGGCTAAAAATCCCCAAAGGGACACTCAAAAGATTCTCAGTGAACAGGCTGAGGTACCATCAATTCCATTTGTTGATTTGAAACACAGATGGGAGACCTACCATCTAGAACAGACAGACTTCATTCTAGTTCTGAACAAAGGAGACCCCAGAAAATATCTAATTATTAGACTTCAATTCCCAGGATGCAGAACATCTCAGGGAAGTTCAGTTTGGGCTGAACTGTGCAGTCAACCCCTTCTACCTGCACTGGAAATCATTAAGGAATGATGGCTCAGGTGTTTGGCCCCTTGCAGGGTGTGGATCCTGCTGATGAGCTCATACTGCAAAATGAGCAAATGTAACCTCATGTATATTGAGTAGTTTCTGTAAGAAGAGGTGGTAATGCTTCTTTAGATTGGCCTGGAAAGGCTGCTCCTTTGTGAAGTTTTAGCCTGTTAAAAAGCTTATATGACTCTGGATAGTTCTAGCGATCCAAATCAGCTCACTATGGGCATTATATAATACAGCCCTACAGGTCATCGTAGCTTCTCAGTGAGGTAGCGTTGCAAATAAGAGCATCCCACTGACGTCTGTGCCATGCTGGGCAGCTCCTCATCCCATGTTCCAGCTCAAGGAAATAAAACACTTGAGAGTTTGTAAAGCCAGGTGAGAAATAGACGCAAGGGATGTGTTTGAAGAGGAAACATTTGAGAAAAGAAGAGGGAAGAGGAGCCTGTGCTGCCACCGCAGACGTCACCACGGTGTCAACGAACGTCCCGACAGCTGTCGCACGGCATTTCTTCTCCCGGCGGCGCCCGGGCCCCGGGGTGCGTTTCCCCACCAGGACGCCGAGAGCAGGAGCAGCAGCGGGTGCAGGCTAAGGGGGTTTAGCATCTCCCCGGCTCGCAGCCCCTTCCTCTGCCCCGGCCTCACGCGGCACGACGGGCCGGAGCTTCCCTACAGGGGAAGACCAGGAGGCGGGTCCCTCACGCGGGCGCGGCGCCCACCTGCACGCAGAGCTGGTAGCGCTTGAAGAGCTGCACGCAGGGGTCCCCCGCGCTCTCGCCCTTGAGGAACTTCTCAGCGAACCAGCGGTTGAAGCACTGGTCGTACTCGCGCTTCAGCTCTGTGCAGGCCTCGCCCACGCTGTTCATGGCGGAACTGCCACCGCCCGAGGGGCGGGTCTCGCCGTGACGTATTTCCCGCCCGGCGCAGTTGGATCGCGCATTTCCGCCGCGCGGCTCCTCCGTCGGGCCGGGATGTGGGCGCTGCGAAACGGCCGCTGCCTTTGCGCCGCCTGGTCCTGGGGCAGGAGCCGCCTAGCGCGGGGGACGGCCGGTGGTCGGCAGGTGGCTGCCAGCGCTGGGGCCGGTCACGCGCTGTCGCGCCCCATGGGCTGGGGGCGGGAGGCTCCGCCTGGGGGGCGCCTCCTTGGAAGCGAGAGCCCGGCACCGCTGAGGGCAGGGGCTGGGCCCGGGCCTGTTGTTTTCTCGGGCTCCAGTTGCACCGAGCATCCCGGGTCCGGGTGCGAGAGCGAGAAGGCTGGAGGGGGACCCGGTCTCTTTGCTCCGTTTCTTGGTCCGATTCGGTGCCTTCTGCCTCCTCTCGGGAATTTCCCCCTCAATGTGGAGTCAGTTAAACATACTGTAAAAATCCCCAGCGGACAGAGACTTGTCCTTCCCGGGGCCTCCAAGCAGTGTAGAGCTATCAGGCAGGAGGCAGCAGTGATTTGCACCTTGTAGATCAGGGCTTGGTAACGTTTTTGGGCAGAGTGCCCCAAACACCCATAACCTTGACCTGACAGATACTGGCATGCCGGGGCAGATAGCAGGGTCCGCAAGGCAGTATAGCCCTGGTCCCTTCCCTGCCATCCACCCTAAGGCACGTGTGCCAAGCAAAATGCTTTTGTTTGCTGCACTCTGGCACCTGTGCTGGCAGGCAGTGTAGACTAACAAGTGTGTGTGCGCACATATATGCTATCTATTTGGTTAGTCTGTTTTCACCTACCGTGCCTTATATTTATCATGGCCCATCTCTTCCACTTTAGATTGATCAGAATCCAGAATGGCAACTGGAGGAACAGAAACCGCTTCCTCAGGTATAATCAACATCAACATATGTACATTTAGTCCAGGCCAGTCTGCTTCTGCTAAATGATCACTGCAAATCTGAGACCGAATAATAGAGGAATTCCTAATATCCTCTGGTGAAGACTCAGGATAGTTTTATCTAGCTTTATGTTTATTCTGCCTATCCTAACTCATCCCCATATGGTAGTCTTCTTCCAGGACCTAAATATGTGACTTCTTTTTCCCCCCCACCTTTCTCAAAGAAAAAAGTAACTGTGGAGTTGCTTGATCATCTGGAACGACTGGCACTAGTTGATTTTCGCAATTGGGAGGGTGTAGAGCGGCTGGAGAAAGCAATTCAATTTGCTGATCAACTTCATGAGGTCAACACAGAAGGGATAGAGCCAATGGATTCAGTACTTGAGGACAGGTAAAAACTTATGGTTAGTGACCTGCTTTAACTACTAGTTTTCCAAAGAAAAGCTGCAGTAAAGTTTGATAATTTTTTTCCACTAATCATGCCAACTATGCAGTTGGCTGGTCCTCCACAAAATCCTTTATTCTAGGTCAGGTGTTTTTTTTCTTTTGAGAGGGGTAGAGGAGTGTCCACAGTGTCCCTAAACTTGGAATATAAACACTACAAAGCTGTACACAAATTTCTTAATGTTCTTATGTAGACCATTCATGTTAGAAAATATCCTGTATTACAAATGCAAAATCATTGTAAATCACTCCAGAATGTTCTTGCACCTGGTGTTTTGCACACTGAACAGCTTCAGGGACAGTTTATAAACACAATGCCTTCTTTGTATTAGTTTCTTTAGCAGCTTCAGTTCATCAAGAAACCAGCTTTTCTGCATGCTTATATGAGAAATTTGTTTCACTCAGCTCTATACAGAGTAGGGCTGATAATCTTAAGCACTAGGCCAACTGCTGTATTTGTTTCTTCAGAGAACTCATGACATGGTATTGCTCATTTCAGGAAAGCTCAGTAAGTGGCAACAACACATGTGCCTGGTCAAATGTAAAGCTTGACCTGAACCATGGAACTGACAGAAATGAGTTACCCAGCTGCCAGGGGTCTCTGAGCAAGACCTAAATTCAAGATGCAACTAGCATATTTTAGTATGACAAGTTTTTAAGGCACTTCCTTCTGCTTCTAGAGCATGACTTTGCATCCTGTATCAGACTCTCCAAAGCATAGTTGGCAAAGTAGGTCATTTGGAAAAAGAACATTAAGTTTCCTGTGCTCCCCAGGTGTCTGTATCTCAGAGAAGATAACATCACAGAAGGCAACTGCACCAAGGAGCTGCTACAAAATGCCAGCCGGACAGCAGAAGAATATTTTGAATCTCCACCAGGTAGAGTTCTGTTACAGATGATGCTAAATGGGACTTGATACCTGCCCTGGTTTTAAGAAGTATTAACCTGTCAATTAATTCGCTTCTGTGTATACTAAATGGTGGTAAGCATGTACTGAACTAGGGTGATAACCACAGTCGCTTGTTAAGATAGAGGGATGGGACCCTAGCTCATTATTACTTAGTAGCACTGCAGAAGTTATGGCTTTATAGTTACACCTAATGTTGCTTATGCAGACTCTTTACAAAAAGCAGCTTTCTGTAAACTCAAGTGCAGCTTTTTTGCAGGGGAAAACCTAGTCACTGGTAAGTGTTTAAGCCACAAGGACAAGCATGTGAGTTGCAGCAATATCATTCAGGAAACTAGCAGGCTGTCTCATACTCTCATTATCTGTTTCCTGTTAGGTAACATCCCTCTACCAAAGTTAGAAGAGCATGAGAGCTTCCTGCAGGACTCCAACTGAAAAGCTTGGGCCAGAATGCCACACTGGTTCTTTCAGCAGTATGCTGTTGGGGACAATTAATCTTATGTAGCTACAACTGATGTTACATTATCCCAAGAACAACACTCACACACGAGTACTGATTCTTTCTGCTCCTCCTCTTTACAATATTTTATTTCTATCAAAGGATTTGTTTGGATTATTTTAAAATATACATGAAGGTGGAAGGTGTTAGCCACTTTCAAAATAGAAATATGGCCTCAATATCGTTTGCTTAGTCTGCATTTGGTAGGGCTGAAGTGTCAACCTGGAGAGCGTCAAACAAGTTCAGTACTCTAGATACATCTGTGTATCACAGCCTTGATGACAAGGGAAACTAGGACAATCCAACTTTTCTATCAAGTTATGAGAGGGGCTGGAGAAGAAATTAGATACTGCAGTTTTGTTAGAACTTAATTCACTTAAACTATTTTTCACTTCCTGGCTTAGATATAAGAGGTCGAATCAGGAAAAGAAACCCTCGAAGTTCAGTACAGTAGAACAGGTACTGCTGAGGGAACTTCTGCTAGATTAAAAAAGCACTTTGAGAAAATGTTGTTTTTACCACATGCCTCCATCTCTCTCAGCTCTGACTAGTCTTACATTTGTATATATATTGCTTTCCAAGTATAGCCTTGTGGAATGCTGTGCTAATATGCCAAATTCCTACATTTAGGTAAGGTGTACAGAGTTTGTTTATACATACAAGTGATTTTTTTAATGTAAAGTTGAATGCCCTGCCCAGAAAGGTCAGTGGAAAGCACTTATTGTGAGAGGCCATTTGACCATCCGTATACATTGATTAAACTGAAGTTCTGGCTGCTTTCTGATCATCATAACCAGGGATCCTGGTTTTCTCCGATTAAAAAACAAACACACAAAACAACCCAATTTTCAGGTTAAAAAAGGAACCCAAAATCCACATTTTTCTGTGATCAAAATGAAACACCACTACATACATATCCATGTATTACTGGTGTTTCATTTTGATCACAGAAAAATGTGGATTTTGGGTTACTTTTTTAACCTGAAAATTGGGTTTGTTTTTTTTTAAATCAGCAAGAACCTGATTATAACACTGTGATGGCCTGGTGTATAATAAAACAGTAGAGAACTTTGTTCCAAGCAAATGTAGTTGTAGTAGTGCTAGTAGTTTGTTTTCAATGGTAAAATCACTTATTAGGGGAATGAAAGGTGCTATAAGCAGTGCATTTATTTGTCCTGCTGAAACTTCTTAGTGCGACAGAGCCTGCCTTAAATAAATGTGCTACGCTTAGACACGCACAATAGCCTTTGTGATGTCAGAACACATCTTAGGAATTGAAACAGTTCAGCAAGCTTAAAAGGTGCAAGTAGATGCCATTAGCAGAAAGCTAACAGATGCCTTTGCCATTCTCAGCAATGTGCCTAGGAGAAACTGGACTGGAACCTGACCAGTGTTATGTCCTCAGCAACTAGGGCAAATCACTTTCTCCATCTTGGAAGTGACGATGCTGTCTTGTTTATAAATTGCTCTGAGATGCAAGGAAAGCAGTAGTTGTAGCCCTGCACTGAGTAGTGTGACAGTTAGACACAATTCTTTGTTCTACCATTTATCTGAAACCGTGAAGCCGGTAGCTTTTTCTGTACTGTAGTTGAGTTATTTGTAAACCAAACTAGACTATTACAAGCATAGAGAATGCTTGGTTTATGTGTTTTAAAAAAAACAACAACAAAACCCCCCTCCCCACACCGCCAAAAAAACAACCCCAAACCAACCAACCAACCAAGGAAACCTGCAACCAACAAGCTACTTAGCAGCATTCTAATTGCTATCTTCTTTTTTTCTTAATGCAGTAAGCTTTCCCTCTTTTGAAATAGGATTAGTTTCTCTGTAAATAAAATGTCTTCAGGCACTGTTTTTCCCTCTGCTACCCTAGACTGCACAATTTTGCTACTGAAAACTGTTCTCCCTTCTTAAGCAGATGGGCAACCAGTGGGCATGGGACAGAGAATTGCTTGCATCTACTCCCACCTCTTTTTAATACAATCCTCACATAAAAGACAACCACCACTGGTGAGTTACTAAAACATTTAAATATATTTCTACACAACAGGCTGAGCTGTACAGTCACTCCATTACTGTTTAGCACCATCCTGCAGGCCAGGAGATAACTGCACAAATTTTTGAGTTTACTTTTCCTCAGCTAGGAGGGAAAAAAATAAACCCTTAACATGTTTTCAAACAACACACCAAAATGAACTGCAACTTTTCAAAGTGTTGCCAACATTGCCCTAGTAAGAACTGTAAATCATAAAAAAAAGATTTTTATTGAATAAAAAAAACGAGTTCCTACGAAAAACTATCCATCAGTTTTGGAATGTAAATTCCGAGCAGAAAGCAGCTCAGTTCACATTTTAAGAAGTCCCTGTTGTTGGATGCAATCAGTATGGCCTGAAGGGGGAGGAGTACCGTGGTGATCCCCTGCTTTGGTATGGAGAATCACGACCCCTTGACCCAGAACGGGACCGTGAGTAGCCATAGCTGGAAATTCTTTCAGGACAGACTCTGATATAGGAAGTTTCACCCTGAAATTTAAACAAAAAAGAAAACCCAATTTTTTTAATTCTGCATCCCAATTAATAGTTCTTCACTAGCATGAACAACACCAAATGGAGCCTAGAACCAATACATAAATAACCAAAGATACTACTAAGTTCAACTACTGCCGCTCAGGAAAAACTGCTCTGATACTTGATGCTTATGGAGAAAAGCATACTTTATAAAATATTGCACATGTACTAGCAAGGAGTATCTTGTTAGCTATCATCCTCATCTCTAAAGGGCAGAGACTCAACAGCTGGAACAGGAAACCCTGAACAAGTTCCTCCTAGTTCAATCAAATGGAAGAGGCTGTTGGAAGCTGGTCTGACTGAAGGTGAAGGAATGGGCAAACTCCATCCTTAAATGCTGGAGGATAGTAGCTATACAAGCCAATATGATCCTGTAGCACAGTATGGAGAGGCCAAGCTCTGGTAACAGTCATGTACCAGTAGGGGAATCTCCACAGCAAATACTCAACCTTCAACTGCCAGAGATGGTTGCAGCAGAACAACTTAGCCACTGGAAAAGGTGGATACAGTGAAGTAGCACAGCTTTAAGAACCAGACAGCTGTGACTTACTAGTTTAGACATCAGAACCTTACAGAGATTCCCACAAAATGATGCTCCATCCTGGGGAGGAAAAAAGACGGCTATAGCAACCTGTACAGATGCTTACCAGCTCATCCTTTGGGAGAATGAGGAAGTTTGCTCCAGCTGCGAGTGGTGAGCTGAGCTCACTTACTTGAAAGAAGGCTTTGAGCTACTAAGCCCTTCAGAAGTACACAAAAGCAAGCTGGCAGCAAGCAGTCCAAACCCTTTGTTTCCACACAAAGGATGTACCAAACAGAACAACTCATGTTTTTCACAAACAGGCTCATGTGTGCCTTGTCCTTCCGGTTATGTATTTAAAAATATCCAAAATTAGATTTCCTCCGTGTGCTGTCAGAGCATAATATACTGAGCCACTGTGAGGTATGTTTCACAAATGCTAAACCTCTCAAAATTATTGAAGTGTGTTACAATTAATCACCAGCTCCAAGGTTCTGCTGTTACGTCTCTTGAGAGCAGCATGGCACGGAAAGAAATGTATGCTTCTCCATGACTGCATACACACATGCTCTTCCCCTGAAGGCACGAACCCACCTCATGAGATCGGAATTTGGTGTCATCCAGTTTACGCAGTGCGTACTCCATATCTTCCTTACGGAGAAATTCAACTATACCCATTCCATCTTTCTGTACATCTGCATAACAAACATCACCAGCTTCACGCATATGATCCTTCAGGTCCTGCCAACTGCCTGATGGAGGAAGCCCTGAGCATGGAGAACACAAAACATAACAGACCATGTAAACTAAAAAGCCATCTACTCTGGTTGAGCCAGGTATGTTGACCCTGCCATGCCAAGGGCTCGATCACTTCTGTATGCTTTCTCACTCTTCCTGACGTTGAACACTGCAACGAGAACACAGGAATCCAAGAAAGCTAAGTTCCATTCCAGAAAACAAGTAGCTGAGTCCTCCAAACTGATGATCAGTCTCTCTGGAATTCAAAGTGCTGAAAGTTCAGAAGTATCCGTTCTTTTTGCTGCCGCAAAATAACTTAAATCTACCCCTCAACCCAGTACATTTGAAATGAAGATTCTGTTCAAAAGTAGATTATTACTTTTTAAAAGAGTTACTCAGCCTCCATTTCCCATCCAAGACAGGCCAGTCCCCTTCATATCAGAAATTAATTTTCATCCTGAGATTCCAGAAGCTCATTCTCCAGTCATGAGTAAAACTTTCTGGAGCTAAGCTTGTAACCAGCAGCAGGTTTCCCATGTGAAGATGAAGGACAAGTTTTCCCAAAAATGCACTGGAAAATCCAGCGTGCTAAGGGGCCTGGTATTTTTAATGAATGCTTTATAGTGCCTTTTAGCACAGAAGATTTCCATAATGGTCATAGTTACAGTTATTCTCCTCTACCCTCACTCCTGAAGAGGAGGAGGTGTACTTTCTGTTTCAATGACTAGGGTACCAATCCTTCTAGGGTGCCAAAGGTATTTTATTGGAGTAGATTCCACACAGGGAATTTTTATAGCTAGAAAGTTACAGGGGCAAGCAGAGAAATGAGAATTTAGCAACTTATATTTTAACATGATGCATAGGTATAAGCTCTGGCAGTGGGAGGGCTTGTTTGTTTGTTTTTTTAATTAAGGGACTGATTCCTTTTAAAAATTCAGTAAGTGCTGAATTTCACTTTGCATTTTTGATCTGCACTGCAGACCTTTCTTGTCTCTCCTGCAAAAAGCCCTCTCCACCCATATGTCCTATGACAACTCACTACCTGGATGGCCTTTCCAAGTTGTTTAAAATAGATCCCACTGGTTGTTGATTGAGGAGGGCTCTCATCCTAGGTCCCTTAGAGTCATTCTCTCCAATAATGAGTAGATTGTGTGGAGCTGCTGAGACGTAGATCAGTTTAATAAATATTTTTTTTAAACAAACAAAATGTCAGATCCTATCTGAGCATCATTTGCTCCAACAAATCCTTTTTGTTTAATGATGGGATTTGTTGGAAACTGTTTCGAAGCTAGGTGGAACTTTTTCTTCATAGAAAAATGGTGCCCAAGTTCTTCTCCCTCCCTTCGCCTACCTGCCCACTCACAAGATGCTGGCTCTCTTCAGAATCCAAGCCTGAGGTCACATCTGGATCTGTGAAGACATTTCTGCTCACCATTCACTTAATATGAGCTCCAAGAGATATGACTGTTTCATGAATCAAACCAGACAGGATTTTCTGTCCTCTACAGCAGTGGGACACTCCTTTATAGGAAGACGTTCATGTTATAAGAAAAACTTATAATCAGCAGAGCAATATGAGAACTTCCTTCTCCCCAGGACAGGGATACAAAGCAAAATATTTTCAAGTATGGAATACAACTTACCTGAAACAAGAACTCGAAATTCAGAACGTCGTGATGGAGGGCCATTCCGCCCCCGGGGTCCTCCACCAAAATCTCCACCCCGTCCTCTGTATGATCTAGGGAACTCAACACGCAATCGGCACTCTCCATAATCATACCCATTTCTCCCATAAACTGCATCTTCTGCATCTCTGCAAAGAACAAATGAATCAACTGTTAGTAATGGTCAGTCTATGACGATTCCTTATATCCCAGCAGGTTATGAGGTGTGTTTGGAAATAACTGAAAGACAACTTTAGATTTTGGATTGTATTTGTACCAGATTCCTCAGCCACCAATGGTTTGGCTCAAGGGTTCTGACTAAGAACAGTGAGCTTTTTTGCAAATACTTTCAGGCTGCTGTGCATCACATATTTCAAACCTGGGTTCACAAGCAAAAGACCACACGGGAAAGTTACACGTTACATTGTGTCGTGTTCCTCAGTGGGGTGAACCTGTCCCATACAGCAGAAAATGTTTCTGTTGCTCCACAAAAACCATTTTCACTCTCCCAAAAAGTAGCTTTTAGTTGAACTCTGGTCAATCTGGAACAAAGTTTTTTTCCTAACCTGTCTCGGACCTGCTAGTAGAGAGAGGACACATGTTTCCTCCACTAATATCCCACTTACTAACAATTGTGTCAGTCTGTTCTAGCTTTCAAAATTACCCTGGGAGGTACTGTTTTCAGTCAGAGTTCTGATGTTGCATCAAAGCCTATTCTCAAAACTATTTTCCATTTCAGCAAGCCAGGGCTGACCTATCCAAAAGGACATGAACTCCAATTTAAGCTTTAAAATTTACAGCAAATCTATATGCCACCATAGTAGAAAGCATTCATTCAAACACAATTTTTTTCAAAATGTAGGCCCTTCAAATCCACAGGCAAAGGCTCTTGAGTATGCAAACCCCTTCTAAAATTAACTACAAAACACTTGCATAAAACACAAGATGACCATAGGCCAGAAAGGGATGATGCTTTCTGAGAACCCTTGCAGCTACCCTCCCCAATGTGTGACTTCTCTCATTTAACAGTTACAATGAATGAAAAATAGTGTTTTTTCAAAATTTAAACAACAAGAGAAACTGGGGATTTGTTGGGTCAACCAACAGATATTAAAAATAACACATCAAGCCAATAGCTTGGTTAAAATAAATTTAGTCCTTGATTGCATGGGCTTGCTTTAAAACAGTAGATCCCATGCTGTGGCCAAGTCCCCAGTGGCCTGTGCAGGGCTGGCCATGCAGTACTGGCTTGACATTCTCTCTCACCACAGATGGCGAGTCACATGAAAAAGCTAAAGAAACATTTGGCTCTTCCTTACTAAAATGTTATGTTTTCTATGAAAAGCATTGCTATAGCTGACAAAAGTATATCACTTCCCTTGTCACTGGTGATCAGAGATCTGTGAAGGTCTCTAAGATAAAAATGCAGCAGCTCTTAATTTAGCGGGGAGAACTGCCATATTAATTAAATGTCTAAAAATCCCGATTTCAAAAGTCCTGAATGCAGCCACTGGTTGTTCACTGTCCGTGTATGTCCGACACCCGCCATCAGGGAATGAGGGGGCTGGTGTGGGCACATCATGTGTGCACCAGCATGGGAAACAGCCACAGGCCGGCAAGGGGAAGGGGGGTGCAGGTGCATGGCTCCAGTGGCGAGGAAACCGTTGCGTTTCCACAGCCGTGTTGAAACCTCCTCGGCTGGGACGGCGAGGCAAGCTTTGAACAGGGCACGGGAAAGCGCCGGGAAGTGCGCGGGCCGGGCAAGGCGCCCCGCACCTGCCCCGGCTGCCAGTCCCGGGCAGGGTCCCTCCCCCTGCTGCTTCCCAGGGAGTCCGAGCGGCCTCAGCGGGGCCTGTGACAGGAGCCCGGCTCCGCGCCGGGGCTGGAG
>NW_017729001.1:11337741-11345675 GCF_001723915.1 Gavialis gangeticus
CCCAGCCCGGCCCGGCCGCGCTCACCGCGGGTCCTCGAAGCGCACGAAGGCGAAGGGCACGAGGCCGCGGCGGCTCTTGAGTTCGATGTCGCGGATGCGGCCGAACTTGTAGAAGAGCTCGGCCAGGTCCCGCTCGCGCACGTCGGCCGGCAGGTTTCCCACGTAGATGCGACCGTCGCTGGCGCCGCCGCGACCCGACGCGCCGGGCCCGGTCCCGAAGTCCACATCCCGGTCCCGGCCCCAGCCCGCCATGCTGCTCGCGCGGGAGACTGCAGCCCCGAGCCAGCCCAACCCGCCAGGCCCCGCCGCCACCTGACGGAGGACACTAAACAGCCCGCTTAAAGGGGAAGAGGCACAGGCCACCCCGCCGGCTTCACTGCGCCTGCGCTATGCTCTGCGCCTGCGCGCATGTGCACACGGCTATTATGGCGCTTAGGCCTACGCGCACCCTATTGCGCTTGCGCGTGCTGCCAGACGCGGCGGCTAGAATCGGTCGCGCTCGGCCGGGGTGCGCACGCGTCCTGCTCTGGGGCTCCGAGGCGCTTCCCCTGCAGCGCAGCCCGCTGCGTCCTGGCTCCTGTATCGCAGCTGTACGGTCGAGGTGAGCGAGAGCGCGTTTCATCTTTCCTGGCGCTTAAAGCTGCAGCAGCAAACCGCTGAGCCAGCGGAGCGTCCGGGGACCCCGCAAGAGCTTGTGAAGGGGGACACGAGGAGCTAAACAGATAAACGCAGGATCAGGTTTGTCCCTGTCTGGACAATCCTCCGTCCCCACTGCGGGGACAGAAGCACCGAAATCTAGAAATTAGTGTTTTTAAATTGGCTGCCACTCCATTTACAGAAGTTATGGAAGGGGCCTCAAGTCCCGTAAGCTCAAGAACCACTCGCTGCTCCAAGCGTTGGTGCTTTCAGTCACGGTAATGTATGTGATTCTAAGTGAGAGCAACACAGAAAAAGGACAGAATGAAGCAAAACCACTCAAAGTACTGACAAGTGCCCCCAAAGTGAAGAAAACCCACGAGGGGGCCTCTCCCATAACCTGTTGATCTGCGACCCTGAGACAGCCCCGTTGCCCTTGCAATGCACTGCTGAAGGCGTAGTAACAGTGTAAACTGAGCTGGCACAAAAATCAGCATTTAGTAAACCTGTGGCAACCTGTTTTGTGGATCTAAAATGTGGACACTGCTGAAAAATGACTGACGCTTGAAAAATTGCATGAATTACTGTTGTTTGTTGGGTACAAATTGGTATGACTGTATGTAATGGAGCTATATGGCACACTGCAAGGCTTGAGGATTTGTGGTGTTGAGCAAATAATGGCAGGCATGCTTCAGATACATGGTTCACAGGGATGGATCTCTTCCTGCTGTGCAAAGCTCACCATTAATACCAGATCAGGCAGATTTTTTTTTGCTGTCTTGGTTGAGACATGATGGTTGCTTTGTCTGTCTCAGATGCATCATATTGTCAAAAGCTCACTGCTATTGTCAGTTCAATTTGGGATGAAGCTGTAGCCCACTGCATATCAGCAAAAGGCACCTAGCTGTCCAAGCAAAGAAAATAAACTTACCTAGTAAAATACTATTCAACATAAGGGTAGCAAAATCAGGTCTTTTACTTCTGTTATCTCAGAATGTCTGTCTGCATAAGTCAGCAAGTTAATAGATTTTCTGTTAAAGGTTATGTATTTCTATGAAGCGGAAGGCAGGCTAGGGTGGCACATCACTGCCCTCTGATGGATAGAACCTGCTGGGTTACGAAGTCCGAAAAGACTTGTTGATGGGGAGCATGATGATAAGAGAAGCTCCGAGTGGCTATGGATTTTGTTTTCTTATTAGTAAACTTCAGTTTTACTATCTGTGACTTCAGGAAACTTCTTAATGTGAAAGGTGTTTATATGACTACCCCAATAAAGAAATATTTGCCTTTTCCCATCTTACAAAACTTTGCAAACATTTTTTGTAGGCCTCCTAAGATCAGTGGTATAGTGTTTCCTTGAACTTGCCTACATCTTATTTATGTTGCATAATTTAGTTTGGTCATTTTTATTAGGGACCCATCCTGCTAATGGGGTCTGTTTATGTAACAAATCACTTTTTGTAAACCCCTCAATCATAAATGAGAAATATCTTTCCTCTTAAGCCTATATATATGTATTAAAGAAACAAGGTTCAATCCTATTTAGAAGTCATAACATAAATGCAAAAAGTACCCAGCAGGCCTGCCTTTCTAGTTATAACTACTGTTATACTCCACTATTATCAATTCACATTAATACTCAGTTCCTACTAATGTTTTCCCTCATGTCTTTGCTGTATGCTTCTTTCACACAGACTGCCCATGGGGACTTGATGGCTCAGAAAACTGTTAAGAATAGGGAATAGAGTCTCCATGGTTTGTTTGCTAATTTCAGTCCAGCTTTGGTTAATACTAAAATTTATATTCCTGTGACAGCTTGTCAGTGACCTTATGTTAGATATTGATTATGTCTAGTTTATAGCTTAGAAGTGGCTATAGCACAAAAACAGTGAGAGTTGGCTTCTTTCCCTAGTCACAGTATTTTTTAAAGCTATATATAGTATCAGCTGAGAATGGACAGGGAAGCTGAATTACATAAGTGAGGCTGTAGGTTAGGGTAATAAAAGGTTTTCATTACAAGGCTCTGCATTTGCCATTGTTTCCCATCTTATTGGAAACTAAACATACAGCCCCTTTTTATTGTTTATATCTGTCCAGTACCTAATTAGCTCATTCCTGAATCCATTTGCCTACAATGATTTCTCAAAACACTCACTTGGAGCTTTCAGTCCATCCCAGTACCAATATTAAAAGTACTTTCACAAGATTAAACCTTGCTATAGCAAGGCTGTGGCAGACTGGCAGGAGACAGATAAAGAAATTTGTTTCTTTATAATATAGGAGAATGAGCAAAAAGAGGGCACCCATTTTCCATTCCTTTTTTCACTATTTTGTATAACTGACATGTTCCCCTCACAGTTTTCTTCCTAATAGTTCTAACCTTTTCAATCTCTGCATACTATAGTCTTAAATATGCCCTCTCTTATTTTAGTTACTCCAACTCCTGTCTGGCTTCAGACTCCCAAAGTAAGTTTATTCTTCCAGCTCAGCCAAGGCATACACTCAAGGTGAGGGCAGAGAAAGTGCTTCAGGGATGTCCTCAAGGCCAACTTAAAAAGATTTAACATCAATGTTAACTCATGGGATACTATTGCTCAGGGGCAGAGTCTGCTGCAGGGATCTTGGTACTTTGAAACCTCATGACAACAACAGGAAATAGAAAAGCAGGAGCAGGAGGAACTGTCATGGACCAAATCAAGAATCCAGTGCCACCCACCCTACATGGAAACATGTCTGAGCTTCAGTAGAGTCTGTAAATCCCAGATAGGCCTCGTCAGCCATCTTTAGACATACAGATAAGACAATCATGGTAGACAATCATCCTCAACTACGAGAGATTACCGGAGAAATCTCTTGCAGTTGCAGTCAATCTTGTTGCCCTCCACTGGACTCTTTCCAATTTGTCCACATCCTTTCTGGAGTGGGGGGCCCAAACCTGAACACAGTACTCCAGATGTGACCTCACCAGTGCCAAAAGGAGGGGAATAATCACTTCCCTTGACCTGCTGGCAACACTCCTACTAATGCAGCCCAGTATGTTTCTGGCCTTCTTCACAACAAGGGCACATTGCTGGTTCATATTCATCTTATTATCCACTGTAACCCCCAGGTCCTTTTCTGCAGAGCTGCTGCCCAGCCACTCAGCCCCCAGCCTGTACTGGTGCATGAGACTGTTATCTTAAGTGCAGGACTTTGCACTTGTACTTGTTGAACTTCATGAGATTTCTTTTGGCCCAATCCTCCAATTTGTCTAGGTCACTGAATTACTAGTCCCACCCTCCAGTGTATCTGCTACTCCCCCCAGCTTGGTGCTGTCTGCAAACTTGCTGAGGGTGCACTGTATGCTGTCTTCCAGGTCATTGATGAAGACATTGAACAAAACTGGCTCCAGGACTAATCCCTGAGGCACTCACTTGATACTGGCTGTCAGCTAGACATCGAGCCATTAATTACTATCCTCTGAGTCCAATGCTCCAGCCAGTTTTCTGTCCACCTTACAGTCCATTCATCCAGCCCATACATCCTTAGCTTGCCTGCAGGAATGTTGTGGGAGACGATATCAAAACCCTTGTGTACTTGGCGGGCTTCAAACATCCGGTCACGTGCTGCCCGGCTTTGGGTGTGTAAGATCTCTCACCACTCCGTCCCGTAGGTTGTACCGCCTGGATGTATTGCCCCGGGGTAGTCTTCACCCCAATCTCACCTGCCACAACTTTGTTCGTTCTTTCAGTGGTGGTGGTGGGGGGGGGGTCGACTGCCAGGGCATATCCGGAGTCGGGAATCCTGGGGCGATGGTCTTCTGTGAGGCTCCAACCTTCCTTACACCTCGCCCTGATACCCAGCCTCGCCAAGTTGCTGACGTCTCCAGGCCCAACCCTCGCCTCTTGGTGTAATGGGCACTCTCCTGCAGATATAAAGCTCTTCCCTGACCCTGACTCGAGCCGAGTATGAGACCCTCTACGGCCTTCCTACCTCCCCTCCAAAAGTGGGAAACAGAACAACGAAATTAAGAAAAGGACTACCAGTAAAATCCCTGGCCTCAAACCAAAAATGGGCTCCCTGGCCCAGAGAATTCCTCTCCCTATTAGCCCTGTACAAGGCACCTCCTTCTCTGGCTAATATCCCTCCTGAGTGCTGGATGGGACCACTGCAAGCCCCCCTCAAATCAACCCCACTCTGTTTGTCCGATAACCCTCTCGAGTAACGAACTGGGCTACTGTGGGTCCCTCTGATTCAACCCCACTCTGTCCCTTGCCGAGCGGCTCAGGCTGGTAGGAGCTGGTTTTCTGCAGTCCTTCCCGCCGCTTAGGCTCTCTGTTCCCTGTCCGGGTGGACTCCAGGAGCCTTCCCAAGCCCGAGCCAATCCCACCTGGACTGCTGGGTTGATTTCCGTCACCCTCTCTTCAGGGCCATCTCTGCTGTCGGCTTCTTCCTCTGGAGTCCTTGGATTTTCTCCCTTGGCTCCGTCGCCAGGGATGAGAGCATCTGCCTCCTCACCGCTGGTGTCTTCCCTCCAACTGCTTCGGGTGCAGCCTCTGGTCTCGTGGAGGGTCGTCTGGATTCTCTTTGCCCCTGATCGGGGCTCCAAGGGCACCTCCTCTGGCAGCTCCTATCTAGCTCTCCACCCTTCTCCTTCACCCGAGCTGTCTTTTATTTTCCCGTGCTGGCTGTGCTTGTTACTCCATGCAGCTGGCCGCAGTTTCAAAAAGACGCAGCTAATCAGCTGCACGGGTCCTGCCGCCTCTTCCAGTCTTGCCACGTTGTCAGCTGCAGGTAAGGGAATCTCTGTTGCTCTTTTCCTTCCCTCACTGTCCTTGTTGTGTTTAGGGTTCCCCCTTGGTCTCTCGGGGTCTTTTCTCCACAGTTCCCCTGTGACACCTTGCTAAAATCAAGTTATATCACATACTGGTCTCCCCACATCCACAGAGTCAGTCACTTTGTCATAGAAGGCAATCAGGTTGGTCAGGCATGACTTGCCCTTGGTGAATCCATGCTGACTCTTCCTAATCAGTAATCACTTCCTTCTCCTTCAAGTGCTTAGAGATGGATTCCTTGAGGATCTGCTGCATGATTTTTCCAGGGACTGAGGTGAGGCTGACTGGTCTGTAGTTCCTGGATCCTACTGCTTCCCTTGCTTAAATATGAGCACTATGTTTGCCTTTCTCCAATCATCCGGGACTTCTGTCCTGATAGCTATGAGTTTTCAAAGATGATGGCCAATGGCTCTGCAATCTCATCAGCCAGCTCCCTCAGTACCCTCTGGTGCATCCCATCTGGCCCCATGGACTTATATATGTCCAGCTTTTCTAAATAATTCCATAGTTCTAAATAGATACATAAATACAGTTGAGAATTGGAGCTTCAGTACTTATATAAAACTTTCATCCATGGATCTCAAAATACTTAATAAAAAAAAGGTAAAATTATTGACTATTTACAGATAAAGAAATGGATGAAGTGGGAGACCTTAGAATAAAAGCTGTATTTCCTTTACTTCCCATCTGGTGCTGTAACCACAGACTATGCCATCTCTTTAAACACAAGATATTTTCCCTGATCTACATATGATATCTTCCCATTCAACATATCCTTTACCCACCTTCATGTTGCATGATATTTTCTTAGTTTTAGAAGCAGAATTGCAAAAGGGCGTAGAAGATACAGCTGGGACAGATCTTGATAAATCTCAGCTCCCAGGTAGGTAGGTATCTACATGAAGGGGTTACATCTTCAAATAGGCTCAGCACACAGCAACTCCCGTGAAAATCTGGACACTTTAACAAGATGAACTTCAGCAACAACCTAAATAGGAACTGACAGATGCTAGTACAGGGGTGGGCAAAATGGCAGATCTGGCTGGTGGCCGAACTCCTTTTCCAGCCACCCTGCCCACGTTGCTGTAGCTGGTTTCCAATGGAGACCACAGCAGTGGCGTTGCTGCCATGACATGCAGGCCGTGGATTGCAGCTCTGCCCTGGCTCTGGACCACAATATCACCACCCCAAGATCTCAGCCCCCGAGCAGTGCTCCATCTAGCCACATACTCTGCTAGTGCTGCTGAGGCTGGTCTCCTCAGAATCCCTGGACTCTGCCACAGGCCAGACTTTGCCCACCTCTGTGCCAGTACCTTGATCTTCAAAATATTATGATACTACTTGTATAAAAATCAAGAACTTGAACAAGTGTAATTTTACTTTGTAAAAAGGGCAAGGTTTTAGGGAACAGAGTTAAAACTGTGTATATTCAGAATCATATCTGCTATAATAGAGTTTCTATTACTTATTTGCACTCCTCAGGCCAGCAGAGTACATAGAATACATGCTATTGGAATAACTCCACAGGAGAAAAAAAATGGTTGCAGTCAACAAGATCTTTGCCCCCCAAAAATGGTGTTTACAACAATGTAATAAAATCTGGTTTGTTAAAATTATGGGATAGTTTCAGCTGATATAAACTGAAATAGTTCTGCTGAGGTCAATGGCATTATATTAATTTATATCAGATGAAAATTTCTTCCTATAAGACAGAATTTTACTGGATGTTCTGAAGTGCATGCCCTCATGCATATCTCAAAGAGGAAGCTTTTTTCAATTCTGTGTTAAAAAAAAATATTTATTTTTATTATAAATTAAAATTATTATTCTACTGATATTATTACCTTTTATGGTAGTGCCTAGAAATCTCACCAGTAATCACGCACCCATTAGGCTAAATGTACACACACCTGTTGCAAAAGAAGGACTCCGCCCCAAAGCATTTGCTTGTCAAACAAGTACCATCTGTGATTTTAATCTGATGACATTCTTTATTCACGACTCATTTTCTTTTAATGAGCCCTTCCCTATGCTATTATCTTCACCTTTTATGGTATTCTATGTTTTGTTTTCAAGTTCTGCTTTCTTCTGCAGCTGTGCTCAGAGAATGGAGCTGAACAAGCAAACCTTTGATTTAAAAAAATTATTATTTAAAACCCTTGCATCTCATATACTGGTGTTTCTGCAATCATCTATTTTTCTTCAGTGAGCCATTTTACAGCATTCTCAGAAATCTGTTTGTAACCAGCAAGCCTAATCATCTCTGCCCGTCACTTCTTACATTCACTTCTTATCTATGGATATCTCCAAATATTGTTGTAAGTGCTGAAGGGACTGCAGGCTGCTGAATGGTTCATTTCTGTAAGTTCAGTACTGTTGAAATTCAATTAACCATGTCAGTGATTCAACTAAAATTCCTTTACTAAATCCAAAAGCCAATAGCAGTTATACCAAGAATGGGCAAAATATGGCCCATGGGCCAAG
>NW_017729001.1:11350675-11354797 GCF_001723915.1 Gavialis gangeticus
CGTCACTTCTTACATTCACTTCTTATCTATGGATATCTCCAAATATTGTTGTAAGTGCTGAAGGGACTGCAGGCTGCTGAATGGTTCATTTCTGTAAGTTCAGTACTGTTGAAATTCAATTAACCATGTCAGTGATTCAACTAAAATTCCTTTACTAAATCCAAAAGCCAATAGCAGTTATACCAAGAATGGGCAAAATATGGCCCATGGGCCAAGTCTGGCCTGCCAAGGAATTCTGTCTGGCCTGAGGTGGGCAACCCAAGCCATGGCTCATATAGCCAGTCCCATCATCCCCAGGCACACAGCAGGGCTGGGGCAGCACGGTGGCTTGATTCAACTTCCCAGCAGCTCCAGAGGCAGCAGCTCCTTCTGGCTGCTGCTGCTACAGTCGCTGCTGACACTGAGTCAGGCCCTGCTGTCCAGGTACCCTGGCCCATCTGCCCTGCACCCACTGCTGGGAAGGCCAGATGGAGCAGGTAGGGGGAGGGGGGAGGTCTCCAAGGAGACCAGCTGGGATCTCTGTGGACAGGGCATGGTTGGTTAGGCAGATGGGATGGGGCTATGGGTGGGGCATGGCATCCAGGAGTGGGACATGAGGCAGAGGAGGGCTGGGATTGTGGGGTGCTGACAACATGGGATAGGGGCCCGAAGCAGAGCTGCAATCCATTCCCCAGCTCTGCTCCAGGCCCTGGCCCTGCACTGTCACCGCCCCATGTTCATGACTCTGGCCCTGCCTGCCATCCCACTCCTGGACACTGCTTCCCACCTGACTGCTGCCCCATCCCATTCGTCCAGCTGAGCATGCCCTTACCACAGGGGTCCTGGCTGGTTTCTATGGAGACCCCAACACCTTCCCACCCACTCTGGCATCCCTGACAGTGGGTTTGGGTCAGGGCCAAATAGAATCAATTTCTTCCCCCATCCTGCAAAAGCTCACCAAAACTCTGTAAGTGGCCCTCCAGCCCAAATAATCCTCTCCCCCACCTTGAGTTATACAGTTAAATCAGGGGTGGCCAACCTGCAGCACATGGCAGATCAAGGAGGGGACATGCAGTACAGCAGCAGACAGGGCATAAGCAGAAAGCAAACCAAGAGACTGGGCAGAGGAAGGGGATCAGAGAGGCATGTGGGGGAGGGTATAGGGCTAATTTTGTGGCATGCTGGCCAAAAAGTTTGGCCCCCACTGCTTTAAATACCAAAATACTAAAAGTATACTATTTAGCAATATTAAAATACTTATAAATGACCACACCCGCACAACAAGTACAGTGACAAGCATTTGATCAAAATACAGCCAGACCAGTGAGAGATATTTTAGTTGTCTCATACTAGCTGGCAACAGATTAGCTCACATTACCAAAAAACACATTTATCTTGCCCATTTTTATCCTCCTGTATTTCTCAAATCATATCTAGCCCAAACCTGCACACACATTTTTCTTATTATTTCCAGTACACAAAACCATCTTCTTACAGTCTTTGTTGATTCTTGCTGGGTTTCCTCCTAGATCTTCCAGAGCCAACCTTTGTCATAAAGGTATCAATAATAAAATTAGGGCCACTAGAATTAGTAACAACAAGAAAGTATTTTACAAATATATTATGAACAAAGGCAAACTTAGTAATAGCCAGATCTAAGACTTGATAAATATAACACTGTCATCCTGATGTAAATATTTATTTAATACTTTGGGTTTTTTATGTTCGGCATTTAGAAAGAAGCAGCATGATTATTCATACCATACAGTGATAATTAAATACTTCCTATTCAGGTACAGGCAAACTTTTCCAGCTGCCTATACATCCACAGGCCAGATCCAATGGTTCTGCAGGCTGGATCTGGCCCACAAGCCATAGGTTGCTGACTCCTGTCCTATTTCAACAGTGGCAAGAGAATGTTAGACAACTACTGCAGTCAACCATTTTAAATTCTGCACCAAAAAGTATTATAAGAATTATCTGAGGAGCATTCAGAAACACTATTACTAATTCTTAACAGATTTTGAATAATTGGAGAAATTCCAGAGCACCAGGGAAAAAATTAGTATCAAGCCAATATTGAAAAAGGAAACCACAGGCTTGTTAGCCTGCTATCAGCCCCTGGCAAAATCATGGAAAGGCCAATACGGGATACAATCAATACAAAATTAATGGATATAGAGTAATTAATGACAATCACCATGTTTTTATGGAAAATAGGTCTGTGTCAAAATTATTTTTAAATTAAAAAAGTGGTTAGTAAAGTTAAGTGTTAGCATAATGGAATTCTTTCTGCAAGGCATTTCATTTAGTTCTGCATGACATTCTGATAACAAAAATTAGCACTATACAAAATCTGTGTAGCCCCTATTAAAGGATTTAAACTGGTTAGCATTAGCATATAGATTGCAAAAAAGGAATTATAAATAAAGACTCATAATCCACTGGAGGTGTTATTAATGGGGTCCTGAAGGGATTTGTACTTGGTCCAAAGCTATTCAAATTTTTTATCAATGGCCTGGAAAAATATAAAATAATTCCTGATAAAGTTTGCGGATGACACAAAAACTGGTGAATAATGATGACAACAGGTTCAATTATACAGGCTGACCTGGACTGCTTGCTAATATGGGCTCAGTTGAACAACACAGTCACACATTTTAATAAAGTCAAATGCAAGGTCATAGAGCAATAGGCCACACTTACAAGATGGGAGACTGCACCTTTGAATATAGTCTCTGTGTAAAGATTTTGGGATCATGGGGGATAAACAACTGAATATAATTTTCCAAAGTAATACTTTATTTCAGAGTGATATGATCTTTGGAAGTTTATGCAGAAGAATATCAGATGGGACAAGGAGGATGTACTGCCACCTCTACATACAGCAACAGCAAGATACATGCGTTCAATTCCGGTGCCCATCTGTGAAAAAGACGTTGAAAAATAAGAAAGTGTTCAGGCAAGAGGTACAAGAACAACTCGAGGTCTGCCAAACATTTATCCAATGAGATTATTTAAAAAGATGTATCTATTTGTTTTATGAAAGAGCAAAGAGGCAATTTGAAAGTGGTGTCAAAGCCCCTACCAGGGGATGTTCCAATGCTATATGACTACTTTATTTACTTGATGACATGTAATTTTATTTAATTGAAAAAAATAAGAAGGTCCAGGGGCTGGAAGCTGAAGTGAGAAAAACCAACAGTAGAAAGAGCATGCACAATGTTACCTCTGAAATGAGTGACTTAAGAAGATGCCTTGCTGGACGCCTTCCCATGCAGCCGGGCTGCCCCTCTGAAAGATACTGCGCTGCCCAAGGTGATTCACAGGCTCGAGGCAGAGTCCTCGGCGGGGATCATGAGCCAGTGTCACACGGGCCAGAGCAGACAGGATCCTCCCGGCCATTCCCTACACTTGGGAAATGGCCTGAGCAGGGCCCCACGCCCCGCTGAGCACTGCCCGGCTCTAAGGGCCCTCAACCCACCCCGTCTGCTGCGCGCAGAGCGGCGCCTCCTCCCTGGGGGTTTGTTTGGAGAGTTTTAACCGGGGAGGCTACGGCTGAGGGGTTCAGACCCGCGGGACCCCCCTCGGCGGGCCTGGCCGGGCCGCGCCCCTAGCCCCCTCCGCCTCCAGGGGAGGGGAGGAGAGCCAGGACCCGGAGGCCGTAGCAGGGAGGGAGGCCCGGGACCGGCGGAGGGTGCCTGCGGCTCAGTGCAGCCGAATGCCCCTCGTGAGCTGAGCGGCCTCCATCCAGGACCTCGTGCTGGGGCCGCGGCGATCGCCTGTCGCCATGGGAACCGACGCCCGCGCGCGGCATGCCGGGCCGCAACAAAACGCTACAGTAAGCCGCGGCGGGAAACGGCGGGTGTCGACCAATGAGGTGTCGCGGGGATTGTTGCAGAGGCCGGCGATTGGCGCAGGAGGGAGGGGCCCGGCTGGAGGGGCGTGGCCTACGGCACTTACCTTGTGGGGGCAGCATTGCGCGCTTCAGTCACACCGAGAAGCGCGGCCCAGGGAGCAGCTGCGCTGTCCACACCGCCCGGCCCTACCGTCCCCGCCCGCGGAGCCGCCCCGCACCCGGTGAGTAAGGGCTGGGCCCGGCCTCGCGGGTGCCCGAGGGGGCGGCGGGGCCCGGGCGCCCTG
>NW_017729001.1:11354808-11370110 GCF_001723915.1 Gavialis gangeticus
GGGCGCCCTGGTGTCCCGGTGCGGCCGCCGCGCCTTGCTTGTGCCGGGCTGGTGCCGCGCTGAGCCGCATCGGCGCGGGCCGCGAGCAAACCCGGGGAGTGTGGGGCGGCTCCCTAGTGCGCCTTGCCCCCCAACCCATGCGGAGATGCCGCCCGCCCTCGTGGTGGGGGGGGCTCCCGGGCGCCGAGCCTGTTAGCTGCCCACTGGGATGTGAAGGTTCGCGCTCCCCGCCTTCTAACTCCTTGCCCCACGTGTGCCCAGGTAACCATGTGTGATCGAAAGGCTGTGATCAAGAATGCGGACATGTCCGAGGAGATGCAGCAGGATTCGGTGGAGTGCGCCACGCAGGCCCTGGAGAAATACAACATTGAGAAAGACATTGCAGCTCATATAAAGAAGGTAAATGGCTTGTCTGAATGCATTTTTCTCCCTCTTCTGCCTCGGATGAATGCTTGAAGATCCTCTAGTATAGTGGTTCTTAACCTCTTTTGTACCAGGACTCATTTGTAAGAATCAGTGGCCAGTCCTGACCCAGTGCCCCTCACTCCTGCCCCCAGGTACCAGCCCTCAGTGTGTCGGGCAGGGGTAAGGGGGGCCCCAAGAAAAAGCCAGTTTCCCAGGTTTTTCTCCTTTAAGAGAGTATCAAGTTTTTTGTTTTTGTTTTTGTTTTTTTTTAAAGTTTGCTCATGATCCTTTCCTACATTCTTGTGACCCACTTCTGGGTTGTGACCTATAGGCTGAGAAATGCTGGACTAACGCAAGGATAGGCAACCAGTGGCACAGGCACCAGACCGTGGCACGCAAAGGCATTTTCTTGGCATGTGTGCCTTGGGGCAGGTGTTGGGGAAGGGGCAGGGACTGCTACAAGAGTCTGGCCCCTCACAGGCTTCCTGCTGTCTACCTCTAGCCAGCCAACACCACTTTTTAAAGTTGTATACAATTTTGGTACTTGGCCCCAAAACATTGCTGATCTCTGATCTAGTGTGAGAACCCTGGAAAGGAGGGGCTGGGGCTGAAGTCTTTGCAGCTTGACTTGTCTGAAGCTGTTCCTATGAAGAGATTTATTTTTATTTTATCAGTTTTCAGCCAAGAGCTGTACGCTGCCTAGCAACTGTTTCTGGGTTTGGTAAATTTTTCACCCTCTGCTGTTCTTCATAGCTTAGCAACTACAGTTTGTAGAGGCTTTTGAGACCATCAGTCTGAGGTGACAATGAGAGAAGCTGGTCTGCTAGAATAGTGAGACCACTCAAAGCAGTCATTTAACATGACAACCAACACAGGGTAAACAACCACCTAAAATTAAGTGGTTCCTATTCCTTGCTATTCTAAAAGGAATGGCAAAACCCTTCTAGAAAACTTGATTGTAGAAATGAGTGTAGGTTTTCTCCCCTATACACTGGGAATGTTACCACTTTGGCTTACTACAAAGTAAGTGTCTACAAAACTTCAATTTTGGGGGGTTTTTTTGTTTTTTTTCCCCTCTGCTTTGTAGCTTTTTAAACATCTTGGTTTTCCAGAGGAATAGCAAGGATTTGTATATACCAATTCAGAAACCACACAAGTTACAAGTTGTAGTTGCTTATGTACGTGGGTAGAGGGTTGTCTTGAACTAGTGGGGGAGACAGACTTTTTGGCAGGCATGCCACAAATTAACCCTACACCCTCTCCAAGTCCCACTCTGGTCCTCTTTTGTTGACCAAATGGCTGCTGTTTCCTAAGAGGCTTTTTTCTTTTCCTGCTTCCCACTTCATCTGATGCTGTACTGCCTGTGAGCCACACAGGCTGGCTGTGCCTCTTGTGACACCCATGGCACAGAGTGGCCACCCCTGTCTTAAAGTTTTGCAAATAGAGAAGCAACAGCCAAAAGGTCTTGTAGTAATCCAGTGTAGGGGTGCACTGATGAAGACTTTTTTGACCAATACTTATGGCCGACTTATTAACCAGAATTGGCCAATACCAATTTGACTGCTGATTTTTATGCAGCCCGGCAGCTTGGAGAGCTGTGTCTGGTCAGTTAGTCAAGGGGTTGGGGGGGAGGGGTAGATTGAGGCTCCCACAGTGAGTGGGAGGGGAGCTAAGACAGGGGCAGGTGCTGCCCAGCCAGGGCAGGATGGAACTGCATGTGGCTTATTTGGTGGGGGTGGCTCCCTGGTGTGTACACTTCCCCTGGGGGAGGCATGGGGGGCATGAGCCCCTAGGATTTGTGCATGGGTGGGCTGCCTGCTGAGAGCTGGATGCAGCTTGCCAGGCTGCATTCCACGTGCACGGTGCAGCTGCACACATCTATCAGTGACATTATTGGCCACATCATCCAAAAAAAGCCAATTTGCTGATATCAGTTTTCCTCTTATTGGTGGTGATTTATGATAGGGACTGGTATTGGTTACACTGAATTAGAGGTGCATCAATATAACACACTTGCAATGGAAGAGCCATGCTTGGGGCAAGCTTGCTATCAAACTTTTTAGGTTTTGCTAGCCAAAATACATGAAACATCCAGTTTGTATACAAATTTGGACTATTAAGTGACGTGAGAGACTTTGCTTTTAATTGGAATGAGTGAGACTTGACTGTTTACAAAATAACTCAGTAAGACACACCTATGCTTCCACTGCAAATGAGTGCCATTCTGAATATCAATTTTGTGATCTAGCAAAGTATCTTTTCCATAGTTAAACCCTCTGCTTTGTAGTTTTTTGTTTTTCTTTTTTTAAACATCTTGGTTTTCCAGAGGAATAGCAAGGATTTGTATATACTAATTCAGAAACCACACAAATCAGAAGCACCCTGCTCATCTGATTACCCTTCTGGGTGAAAGGGTAGCTTTGGTGGATGGAAAATAATTCTTTTGCCTCCCCTCTTACAGCATTACCTCTTAGAACAGGACCTTTTTAACTTGTGTAGAACTCTACACTTTCTGCCCCCCTTGCCATAAGTCCTACAAGAGCAGAAAAAAGTATGCACTGTTTTATTTTTATTTTTTTAATTCCCTCAATTTAGAACATGACCAAATTTTAAGTTAATACAAACGCACATTTTGCTGAGGAAAAAGATCCTTGGCAAATCCAAAAGTCTCTAGGCAGATGGATTAAGCAGCTAATTCTTCTGATACTAAACTGCAAGTGCCTTTTTTTCAGGAGTTTGACAAGAAATACAACCCCACCTGGCACTGTATTGTGGGAAGAAACTTCGGCAGCTATGTGACTCATGAAACTAAACACTTCATCTACTTCTACCTGGGCCAAGTTGCTATTCTCCTCTTCAAATCTGGTTAGACATGGACTGTACTATCCAAGCTTGCATCCAGTTAAGGACTGCATGCTAATTCCAAATAGAGACTGAAATCTTCAGCCTTCCCCAGGGAACACACTTTGATCAAGCCTCTTGTATTGTTAATGGACAGGGATGTTGCTGTACCAGTTTGTGTTTTCATTGCCACTATAAAAACAAAAAAAAAAAAAGCCAAAGTCTTCGTTGTATTTTATTTGCTTTCAAAAGCTTGTTTCTTTTTTTTCTAGTAAAAAGGTGGAGTTCATTCAGTTGAGTTTATTCCAGCAGTTTTACAGCCATCTAGCCCTCTTATTCCTTTATCATCTTTTGCAATAATACTCACTCTAGAAACAAGTGAAGTACTTTGTGAAGCAAGCTTCGCTTCTTTTAACTATTCAAAGTTTGCTCTCAGGCTGGGGGGAGAGAGCATAAATAAAAGTGCAGCTCTAGTTTCAGTGAACTTAGCCCTGTCCATCCTAGTTTGTACTGCTTTTTTCCTAGTACCTACCAGTTCCTACCTTTTGGGCAATGAAATAATAGCTAACTAGTTTCATTGTTTCTAGATGAGCTGTTTTCTTTCATGGAACTTAATGTTCTCTGCTGTTAGAATGATAAGCCTTTAACTTTTCTCATTTAAGAAATTGATGCTGTATACCTACAAGTTACTGACTACAGAGATCTCTGTATTGTACATAGGACTTAGAATATTTTAAGTATGAGCCCTGACAGTAGCTGCAGCAGGCCAAGTACTACATAATCAGTGAAGACCACTTAAATAAAGCACATTGATTCTGGTTTTATATAGACCAAATTTCTGTACTTCTAATTGTTATAAACTTTTGACAGAAGCTTACAAAAATAACTTTATACTCGGTGTTAAGCCAGCTAGCTCTTGACTGTTGCAGATAAATAGGTATTTTATGCTATTTACAAAAAATAAGAATATAATCAGTATACTGCTGCCTTTCACAGGAACTAATGAAACAACACTAGTCATCTTAAAGGCTAAGAACAGAATTGAAGTACATTCACTTTCAACTTTTGTAAAACTACTGGAGCGCAAACTTGCAGCTATCATCTGTACAGGAAAGTAATGAGGAGATAATATTTTTATGAAATCTGGTTTCCATGATTTTTTTTCATCCTAATATAAGGAAAGTTGTATACTACCATGTATATGTTTACAGTTAAAGGAGGCTAAACGCAAGCTCTTAAGGTATATTGTACATCTATAGCTTAAACAGTAGTGTACAATAACAATTCTGCCTCGTCACCATGTTGAAGTAAATTGATTTTTTTTCAAGCCTTTTCTGTTAGGAAAATGTGCTGCTAAGATTAACTTGCATAGAAACACTTAAGTGTCTGTACCCATATAGGTAAAAGATACTACAAGAAAATGAAAAGCTCTGATTAAAAAGTGAAGTTTACTCTTAAATACATGGGGGGAAAAAAACCCAAAGATTTTCACACATGCCGTTATCATTTCAGATGACATGACAGTAGCTTTCACATCTGTGCTAGAATCTGTATAGAAGAACCTCATCTGAAGGTTAAAGTCCATATCCAATTTTAAATAAACAGTTCAATTACTAGAAGTTTGAAACATGTCACACCTGAAACCTTAACTGAATTTTGCTATGTCCTCATACTATGTTTAAGTCCCAAAACAGTGGCTACAAGGATAAGATTCATCTTTGAGGTCTCTGGCAAAAAAATGCATTTAGGAGTCTTCTGATCCAGAGTTACTTTACTGTGTTCCATGCTCAACAGGCAGAAAGAAACTAGGTCCCAAGTTGATTCAAGACTACTATTTTTCAGTTTATCTGGTGTTTAGATTCTGGGGATAGCTCAAATCTTCCATCATTCTATTCTGCAATCTTGATGGTAAAGTTGTCCCACAGCTTTTAGGTTCTTCACAGGAAACTATCATTAACTGTTCAAAGTACTTTGTGAAGCAAATATCACAGTTTGAAACCCGAGTGAATGGCAACAATGCCAGCAGTTAGATTTCGATATTCTACTTTCAAAAAACCTGCATCTTCAATCATTGCCTTGAATTCCTCCTGAAATATATTAATTGTGCAGTTACATAATCTTACTTCTGTTATTATTTAGAGTTGCCCTCTAAGATAGTTGTCCCCAAGACAATACCAAGGATGTACTTTGCACATTAGACTTAAAGGGTGGTTCTGTATGTATGGTTTGTGGCACTGTGAACCCATCTGTAGCACCACAAACTGCACATACACATGATCCCAGTGGCAGAAGTGGAGCAGCACACATGACAGCACTGTATGCAGTCTAAAACCAGGGCCTGGCCAGCCAGAGCCCTGCTCTGGCTGTTGGCCAGGCTCTGCACACCCAGATTGCTGCTGCTGCTGGAGCACCCTCCCATCAGGACTCTACATGATGCTGCTGAGGCTAGTCCAGGTACTGGTCCCAGCCTCCCCCACCCCACCCAGGGCAATGTACCATGTGCCAGAGTGTGTGTGCAGGGGCATTCCCCAGGGACAACCAGCAGCAGCACAAATATGTGCCACTGCTAGCTGTCCCCAGGGAACACACATTCCAGCTTACAGGGATGTACCCAAAAAAGCCATTTTCTTACTTGAGTTGGAAACTGTCGGATGCTCTCTACAAGGTATTGGTAAGACTTCCAGTCTCCAGCAATAATCTCACCCAGAACTGGGATAACTTGAAAGCTGTATAGATCATAGAGCCTGCCGAGAAAAAAACAAAATATACAAACCAACAGATAACAAAACCCCTCCTAAAATTTTCTCCAAAATAAACTTGGTTGTTTTATATCCTTTTTGCTCTAGATTGGCATGAGATTTAAGCATGTGATAAAAATGGGTTTAGGGATCTACTTTCATGTCATACATACGCTGTATTGGGGCAGCCCCTCAATAAAATGTTGTGAAGGATAATAGTAAGAAAATATATTCTAACCTAGAAATAAGAGGGTTGTTGACTTGACTAAACTCTAGACACAGGAACCTCCCTCCTGGTTGCAGCACACGGTAGGCCTCCTGAAGTGCCTGAGGGAGATCAAAAGTCAGTGAGTACACTGTTTCCTAGGGCAGCATCAGTTCTAGCGATGTCACATGTGGGACTCCTGGATGGTCCACCTGCTATCCAAGCAGAGGAACGAATCTAGGCTGGTTAAAGTCAGAAGAGAATCCTGGGAGTTTAATGGAACCTGGATGATTACATCATTCCTCTTGAAGTCTAAAATTAGCAGCAAGTTGTATAACCTATTAGGCAACATCCCTGCCTAATAAACCCTTTCCTATCAAGCCAAACAGTCCCAACTCCCTTTGGACTAACAATAGGCTCAATACTGCTAAAGACTGCTTTTGTTACTTTGGTTATTTTGGAGACGCTCATATTATTTTCAAGTGAGTGCAGTATAGTAATAAGATGCAATACCTAATTTTTAATTAGCATCTATTTTAAAGACATCAGCCAAGTTACTACCATCTGTCTCCTGAGGTGGGAAGATTCCCCAAACTGGCATAGAATATTCTGTTGATGAATTCTATTCCTTTCTGTCTCAGATTGTAAACTCCCATTTTGAAAGTGAGGCTAGTTGCTTTCAGTCTTTCAGCCTGCATGCTGGAAGGAAATTTCAATGGGTGATGAGATTCCAAAGCCAAACTTAATCTGAGTGGATCTCAGTTAAAGAGGAGTACTTTGGGACGATGGGATAGCTGAAGCCTAGAGAAAAGAGATTTTTCCATCTTCTGGAGAAGGGCTGATAGCAGTGGAATTTTTCCAGTGCAGAACCCACCTGTCCTTACACACATGCATACAAAAATCTATATAGCCCTTTGAAAGCAAAGGCTGAGGGCTCATCTTGACTGAAAAGGGTTTTCTTAAATGTATCAGTTCAGACACAAACCTGACAAAAGGCACTTGATGTCTGAAAGCTTGTCTAACAGGTCTTCCAACTGTGCAGTTGGTCCAACAAAATGTATCACAAAAAATTCTTAACCTCTCAGATATTTCTTTGATGACTGTAGCCACAACAATACTCCAACCCTACTACAACCAATTCTAGCTACTTTAGTGAAGCAGAAAGACTTTGCTCTGTTGTGTAAAGGAATGAGTTAACAGAAGTAAATTGCACCACAGGCCAGGGAGCCTTACAAAGTGATAATTATGCATTTAAAGAGGTGACCAGGTCTCTGAAACAGTGCTTGATCAATTATTTTTGCAGGCAATGGAGTTATAAATAAATCAGTCAAATAGCAGATTTGGATTAGAATGGGTGATATAAATTTACTAATAATGCTAAGTTATGGACTACAGGAAAAAAAAAGGGTAAAGGATATCCAGAGTTCTTTGAATACTCTGTACTATACTTATTACCATGATCTCAATTTTAGCATTCTGATGCCATTATAAAGAATACAATATTTAGCCTCTGGTTTTCATTCAAGCAAGCTGGAGGGCTACATCCCAACTGTATGTGTATCACAGGTTGAGAGATTTTAGCTGATCACAGGAAATGTTCTCTCTGGAGCCCAGAAAGCTCAGCAAAAAACTTTAAAGTTCTTTTCCCTCCAGGTTATGCTGCTCTTGCTTACCTGGTCAATATGAGTTACATTCCGGATTCCAAAGGCAATTGTGTAAACATCAAACTTGTCATCGTCGAAGGGGAGCTCCTCAGCATTCCCAACAACCCAGGACAAGCCTAAAAGTAATAAGGACAAATGTGAACTGCTCCACGTGACATTCCAGAAGACTTTTGGAACACTTGCCTTCCCAAAAGGACTGAATATATGTTGTTTTAAAACCATAATGTGATTCTGCCCCTCGGTAGGGAAGGAATCTTCACTTTAAACCCACAACCCCAAAAGTGCCTGCATCGTGACTGTTTTCCTTCAGACAAAAGTCCAGCAAATTTGTTCTCAACCTTTTTGGACTTTTGTGAATTGAGTGGCCAGACAGGGATAAGCCTGAGCCTGCACCTGTCTGCTTATTTGCTCACACCATCCTTCAAAGGATCTTGGGGCACCATTTCCATGCACTCTGCTTGAGAATCACTGACAGAGTCTGAAAAGAAAGGGGAGTTAAATCTTGGTGTTATGTTCATTTTCTAGAAAGGGATAATACTGGTAGGAGCTACTCTCCTTTACAATTCAGAGAGGGCATGCTGATGTCTGCTTTTATGACTTTCATGAACTGCTGAACACAAGCAATCTAACTTTGAAAGTAGTAGCTAATGCCTCTCTCCTTACAATAGTTTTTCCTTGCCCTCCAGTGCTGGTATTACACTAACAAAATACGTGGGGAGCCAGGGATTACAAGCCAGTCTGACCTTTGAGCTTCTCCTTTTAGGACAGGGATGGGCCAAATGGCAGATCCAGCTGGCCTCCGTTTCCCAGCAGCCCCTCTGCATTACGGTTTCCATGGAGAACCCAGGGGCATGCAGGCAGTGGATCACAGCTCAGCCCCAGCTGTGGACCACACTGTTACCACTGCAAGATCCCAGCTGCAGCCTCAGAGCAGCTCCCCATCCAGCCATGCACCCTGCCAGCACTGCTGGGGCCAGTCTCCCTGGAAACCCTGGCCCCAAGCTGTTGCAGCACCACGGCTCCTGGGGTCTCTATGGAAACCAGCCACAGTGACACGGGCAGGATCTGTTGGGAAATGGAGTTTGTGGTGGGCCACATCAGGCCCACAGGGCAGACTCTGCCTATCTCTGTTCTAGGAGCAGAATCAGCAATTAGTAGGCTGAGAAATGAAAAGTGAAAGAGAGACAAGAGAACAGAGTGGTCAAGGGCCAATCTTACCTAGTTCCCATTCTGTACAGTAGCCTAGCTGACCAAATTACTGCTACCAGAAAGCAGCCTACTTATCTTACAAACAAGTTAGAGGAAAACCATAATTATTAAAAGCATTTGCTATCACATCAACAGAACAAAAAACATCGTACAGGGCTCTGGTGTATGTTTTCCCCTCTCTGCTTAAAAGGAGAAACATTAACTCTGCTTAGTGCTCAATTTAGCGCAATTCCTTTTTAAAAGAAAAAAAAGTTTCTAATTTTTCTTCTCTGCTTCAGAAGCATTAATTATTTCTGTTGGGTTCATTCCCACATCCCACAGTAAGTTCTTTCCCTTCTCTACACAATATGTACACCAACAAGTTACTGATGATAAAAAAAATCATTTATTCTGAAATAAAGACAGGACATTAGGCTATGTTATAACATTACACTGAAGAAACCTATAAGATTTACCATGTGTATTTAAACTTGGTATATCTTATTTAAGGGCTATAACTATAAACTCAGACAGACAGCAGATGGCTATCAGACAAATACTGTCATATAAAACAACTTGATTTTCTTAGGTCTTACTTCTTAAGCCTTTCAAATCAGGATTCGTGTGGTTTCCCAGATAAAGTCTAGAAGTCACTGAATTATTTCACTGATCTGCAAACTAACATTTAAATATGATTCAGTTTCTCGAAGTATTATAATAAATTCATTAACTGTGGGAGATACTATAGCTTTGTTATATGAATTCTGGTTGTCAGGATATTTCATATTAAAGTTAATGAAGGTGCACTGGCACAAAAGATAGCAAGGTTTAGCTCACTGGGTAAAGGAGAATCAACCATTAGGCTTTAGATTAAAATACGAGTTTGTATTTTTGAATGATTTAACATTTAAAAGGCTCACAATACCTGTCTGGATACGACAGCACACAACTGCCCAGGGAAAAGTTACTTGCCGAGTTAGATAAGCAAGTAGAATTTTGTATGGAAGGTGCAACTTGTGATCATTACCTTTACATAATAGATTATTAGGATTATTTTTACATCATCTACTACTCAAAATGTCTCGTGGTCAAAGACCCAGTATTGAAACAACACAATGCAGACTTACCTTCAGTATAGCCAAGATGTTGTGCTTTCTGCTTTCCAACCTTCACCATTTCCTTGTTAATATCACAGATCACCACCTGGGACCCTCCTAGAGGTTTAAGTGCCTCTTCCTGGTAACTCTTAGAGATTTCTTGCCATGATAAATTCTGATGGGATTTCAGCTTCTGTCTGAGCCGATACTCCCGCTGGGAACGAACATAATTGATAAACCGAAAGGCGATGTCACCTGTATTTGTTTTGAAAGGGAGATGCACAGTATGGAATGGTTTCTGATATTGTAAAAATTAAAAGTTTGAGGGAATAGGAAACTGAGACTGAATATTAAATTTAAGTAGAACTAATTGTGGGGATAGTTGGTGGGGGGGGAAGAGAACAAGTCTGCTTTTCCCTTAACTATTAGATGAAACTGAAGTTCTATTTTTTGTAATACTGTAATTCTATATGAAAAAAATCAGAAGTGCTTCAAGACATTAATGAAACGAAGCCTCTATCCCCTTCCCTTCACTCCTGCAATGGGAAACAGAAGTTAAATGACTTGCTTAAAATCATAATAAGCCTGCAACAAATCAGGGAATACAGTAAACGCTTTGTTATCTGGCATGCGTGGGGTAAGGGGGGTACTGGTTATCTAAAAATTCCAGTTATCTGAGAGTTATATTGGCACAAAGCCTGCAGCAACAGCCCGCCCTGACCCAAGCAGATCCCTTCCCCTCCCTCCGCCCCTTCCCCTGCAGCTCCTCTATCAACAGCATCACTAACTAATGTAAACACCAGAAATACTTGATGCATGTGCCACATAGACTCAGCAAAGATTCCATTTGCTAAAGTGAGGATTTGTATTGGGAGATATTGGAAATTCCGGTTAACAAAGTATTTTGGTTAGTAAAATCCCGGTTAACACAGTTTTACTGTACCATTTTTTACTTCAGGCCCATTAACTGCTAGACAGCACTTCCTCTAAACTATTCTTGCTGATATAACAAATATCATTTTGCTTCTTATTACTTATATTCTAATCATTTTCCATTTCCCCAATGCAGATGAACTCATTCAGGCTATTAAGAACCTTACTCAGCAGATAGCACTGCTTAACAACAATACCAGAAACAAAAGTGGCCTTTACCTGTCCCTCCAGCAACATCAAGCAGCTGTGTTCCTGGGTAAGGGTTCATTTGATGCAGTAAGATATCCTTCCATAGCCGGTGAATTCCAAAGCTCATTGAATCATTCATTATATCATACTTTTTGGCCACACTTTCAAACACCTGGTAAACTACATTAAAAAGATATTAAAATGAGACATACATTACCTAGGAATGCCAACATAGGCAGTCTAGAGATGATAAATGACTGCATTTTTCTTCTGCCCACTCTCTCCTTGATCTTCAGCACCACAGTCATTTAAGCCAACTTTTATAAACTCTTAGGCATGGCTGTTATATTTCTCTTGCGAGTTATATCCAAGAAAATGTCCAAGAGATGAGGATTGTGTGTGATGTCTTTTATTAGACCAACTGCTGGAAAAGCTTTTGCACATTAAGGGCCCTTCCTCAGGTCAGTGTTATTATTTAATGTTTGTTGCTATTTAACTGTGTATCAATATTTAATAAACGTTAATTAGCTGCTATTATTTATACTCCAGTACCTCCTACAGGTTAATCGAGTTGTGCAACACCTCCTCTCACCCCCAGTGAGCTCTCGGTATAAAAAGAAACAGAAAGAAAGGGGCAATACAGAGCCAGGGCAAGAAGTGGGCCCAGAGTCACAGCAGCTCGCCGACAAGGTTAGAAACGACCAAGATCCCGCGGTCCTGTTTCGGCCGGTTACGATGCTGGTCTGCTTGTGTCCTGCGCTACACTGAAGCCAGAGTCCCGCCCCCTCCGCCTTCCAGCCCCGACCCCGATCCAAGCTGGTCACCCTCGTCGTGTCACCTCTCTGTTCTTTCTCCGCCTCGGGCACGGTCTGAAACCCTAAGTGTGTCTCCCCCTGAGCGGCCAGACCCCGCGCCCCACCGAGGAGCCCCCAGGCAGCGCTCAGCCTCTTCCCACAACTGCGGCGGAACAGGGCGCGGCTGCGCGCCGCTCCGATGGAAGCCGCCATCTTGGGTAGTGACGTGAGCTTTGCCCCTTGACCTCCGCCTCAACACGCAGGAGCCGCTCTCGTGTCACGTGATTGAAACGTCTTAGCCAATCGGAAGCTCTGCCCGGCAGCGGGAAGGTGAAGTGTGGCTGGAGTAGTCTCACCGTGGGACTGACCTGAGCTGGAGCGCGGGCTAGGCCGCGCCGGGGGGTTACCATGGGAACCATGTATCCGCCGCACCCCTCTGCCCCTGCGCCCCCGCAAGGGCCCTGGGAACAACCGTGGTCCCGCCCCGCCCTGTTGCTCTGCAGTCCGGGACGACGCGGGGCCCATCGCCCCTGCCCACGGCCTCCCACCGCGGGGGTGCGCCTGAGCCCGGCCCCAGCGTGTGGCTCCGTCGGCTTCCGCGGAGCAGGCTGGAGCGAGCCGGCCCTCGCATGCAGGTAGGGCAGCGCTTACAGCTGGCCTCTGAGCTGTGCTGGTGTCAGCTCACTAGTGCCATTGGCTTCCTCCAAAGGGCGTTTGCATCCAAGTGTGACATCTGCCGCAGCCAAGTGAAATGGTGTCGTGGACTGGCCAATGACTTAACCCTGCTCAGGCACGACTGGCTGAAAAACTAGGTGTGGACATGACCTCAAGCCTCATTGTCCTGTTTGCTTTGAAAATAGAATCATAGAAAATTAGGGTTGGATGAGATGTCGGGTGGTCTTGTCCAACCCCCTGGGCTCAAAGGAGGACCATCCCCAGCTCGATCATTCCAGCCAAGGCTTCTTCTAGGTCTTAAAACCTCCAAGGATGGAGCTTCCACCACCCCTGTGGGTAACCTGTTCTAGTGTTTTACTACCCTCCTCATGACAAGTTTTTCCTAATATCCAACCTAAACTTCCTTTGCTGCAACTTGAGGCCATTGCTCCTTGTTCTGTCATCTGCCACCACTGAGAAGAGTCTATATCTTTCAAACCTCCCTTCAGGTCGTTGAAGGCTGTTATTAAATCTCCCCTCAGTCTTCTCTTCTCGAGACTACATAAGCCCAGTTCCCTCAGCCTTTCCTTGTAAATTCTGTTCTCTAGACCTCTAACCTTTTTGTTGCTGTCCGGTAGACTCTCCAATTCTGTAGTGGGGAGGCCAAGGCTGGACACAGTCCTCCAGATGTGGCCTCACCAGCGCTGAATAGAGGGGAAGAATAATTTTCCTCGATCTGCTGTCAGTGCTCCTACTAATGCAGCCCAGTATGCCATTAGCCTTCTTGGCAACAAGTAGCCACTGTTTGCTTGTGTTCAGCTTATTGTCCACTGTAACTCCCACATCATATCATTTTTGGATGCATGAATGTTTTATTGCTCTGTTCTAGCCCAATCTGCTTATTGGCTGTAATAAAATATAATGTTCAGTAGCTACTTAAAATGGGTATTGCAGAATTAGAGGGAGTTCAGAGATGAGCCATGAGACCATTCGAAAAGCTTGGGATAGTTTAAGATAACACAGATAAGAGGCACATAAGAGCCTGCAAAGTAATGAATGATAACAGAGCAGGTAGTTTGAGAAATTCTTGTAGTCTGAGAATAGGAAACCAAGGAAATGTTCAATGAAACTGAAAGATAACCCATTCAGAATTGATCGAATGTGATGCATTTTTTTTATCAAGCTCATGAATCCTAATAGGATGTGGTCAAAGCCAAGACTGAAAGAGGAATTGGGTTTTTATTTGGAGAAGAGGAATATCTAAAGTTGTAATAGTAAGTATTAGCAAAAATAAGAGCCAACATAAAATGTATTTCAGAAGTTAAGTCCATCTCTATCAATTGAACATCAGGAATATCCCCAAAATAGACAGATTATCCTACGTCTACCTTACTGTTTAGTTTTTGATACCTTCCTCTGAAGCACTGGTTGGCAGCAAGTGTTGGAAGTGAAGTAATGGGTTCAATGGGCTGCAGGTTTGATCCAATATGGTACTTTCTGCGTACCTGAGGTGTGTGAAGGGCACAGTGCATTGAGTCTTGTGGGCTTCAGCTACACTTTCTGGCTTTCTCTGCTTACCAAGCTGTTTGCACAGAATGACTTAGATGTATTTTTATATACTTATATGTTGTAAGGAAGATGCCGCCATCTCATATTTTGACACACAACTTGCCTCTTCTAGTTATGAAATTGGCTCTGCATGGGCTTGAGAAACTGCAAGGGCTTGGGAAACTGGTTCTGTTTAGGGCAAGGGCAAACTTTGTAAGCACAAACCTCATAAGCAAATGCATAATGAGGCTGAAGTTGGTTCTTACTGAGCTCTGGGTCAGGCAGGGGCCTGCCCAGGCTTCTTCAGTAGAGTCTCCCAGTGGCAGGGGTGTGTAGTTTGGGATGACCCAAAACGGATTTTGCCTGATGATGATCCCAGCCTGAAATCAGCTCCTTACTCTTGGCAGTGTAATTAGTCCGCAGCCCTGGGGGGTTGGGAGTTGGCAGGCTTGCCTGTGAAAAATGCACTTTGGGTGGGGTGGTCTCTGCCCAGGCAGCTTTGGGAGAGTTGCCCTGCTGGTAGTGGTGTGTGTTTTGGGCAGAGCCGAAGCAGATGTTGTCGGGTAATCCCAGTTTAGTTTGGGCTCCTTATTCAGGGCAATGTACTTGAAACGTGATATTATATTACATGTGTGAGGAGATTCTGACTCTTCAGCATGTTTAGGACCTTCAGCTTTGACTCGGGAACCGGGAATAAGGAGCTGACTTCAGCCTCGCGGTGCTTACCCCGGATGTCAATAGTCCCTTGGCCTGTCATGCGGGGGTTGAACACCGGCCTTACCCTCCCTCCCTCGGTCTGTGGCGCTGTCTGGGGGAGCCCCAGCGGCACTGCGGGATTTCTAAGCTCTGCTTGGCCCTTGCGAAGAGCGCCAGGCGGCCCCGCCCGCGCGGCCGGACTACAGCTCCCGGCGGGCCCGGCGGGCGGGGCCCCTTTATAAAGCTGCATCCGGGGCCTCGGCACTGCTGTCGGCGCCTCGTCGCCATTACGGGGGAGCGGCGGCCGCGGTAGCAGCAGCCCCAGGCCCTGGGTGCGCGGGCGGCGCCGA
>NW_017729001.1:11370294-11390225 GCF_001723915.1 Gavialis gangeticus
CCGCCGGCGGCGACTCTAAGCCCAAAGGCGGTAAGGACCGAACGGCCCGGCGGGTCCCCCACCCCCGGGAGGCGGCCCCTGTGGGCGAGGGAGGATTTCCTTCTCCCAGGCGGGCCTTGCTTCCTCCTGCTCTAGCTCCCGGTGTTGAGAAACGGCCAGGGACTGCTGGAGAGGCCAAGAAATGGTTGTGTTTTGGCAGAAATAAAATTCAGTAAGTGCCATTCCTTTAACGGCAGCCGGGTAGGTGAGAGGACAAGGAGAGGCCTGCAGGACTAGGACTTTGCCTCGAAGCTGGAGTGTCGAGTCAGGCTGGGGCATGCCTGAGTTTCTTAGGTGAGGAGAGAGCTAACACCGTCTGAAGACATGCTGGAGCTTGGCACGGAGCTTCACAGACTCCAGCACTAATGCAGAGGCTGTTGGCCTGGGTAGTACATCAATGTCAAACTTGCTCTGTGGAGAGCTCTGAATTCCTCTTATTGTGTTTAATGGATCAGGGTATAAATATAGCCTAAGTGCACTAGACAATTGACAACAAAATGGCTGCTAATGTCAGCAGGAGGCTTATGACAGGGCCAAGGACAAAAACACTTTTCAAGATCCGGATTTCTTGTCTCTGGTGCTACTTATTGTATGTGCTTGAGGAGGAGGTGGTGGTGGTTATGGTTGTTCTTTTATTTTTTTTCTTCTCCCTTCCCCCTTTAGCTGTAGAAGCCCCTAGTTCCATTTTCTCCCCTCCTGTTCCCCAGAGGTCCCATTCTTTTCCCCATTTCCTCCCATAAAAAGAAGAGCAATGAAGCAACTAATGTTGGTATTCAGATATTGTCATTTGGCTTTAGAGTCAACCCTTTGAAGCAGGGTGGAGCACTGATGTTTTCAGAGCCATTGTTTCAGGTTATTTGCAGATTTGGAAACTACTTCCCATAGTCACAAGTGATGGGCTTTTCAAAAGCCTGTGTTTTGCATCATCTGTGATGGGGCATGGAAGTACATCATGCAGGCTAGAAATGGCTTGTTAGGCCATGTATCTGACACTGCACTCCTGTCTTCAGGTTGGCAGGGTATCATTTTACATACAACTGGGAGTTGGCTGCACATCTAGATATTATACATTGACACAGCTCTTCGTAAAAATCTGATACATAATCAATGCTGTAATATTTTTAGACTAAGCCTGTCGTAAGTCCTGTGTATTAGCAGCCTCATCTAAAGTTCGATGGAATACCCAATGGTGATACACGTGTCTGTCTAGTCTTGTTCCTAACCCTTTGAGGATGAGGGAGGGGAATACACAAGTATCAAAGTATCCCATTTTTTTAAAGTAGTTGTATGGTGGAGTGTAGGGCAATGATGCTGTGACAGCCTGTATGCAATTTCCTTCCTCTTGGGTACTTCGATGTCTTGATAATAACATTCCTGTTATAGAAAAAAAAATGTAGTGTGTCACTAGAAGAATGTAGGTATGGACAACTGATTACAAGAAAACAAGTGGTTATAATGCTGAGGTGTTGTGCGCTAGTTAAGCGGAGGAGTTATTGTGTCAGTCCCCAGTCAAAGGGCATGCTGTAAACATGTAATGTATTTCTAACTGGTTTTCCCACAGACCTGACTGGAATGTGGAGCACCCGTGCTAGGTTGTGAAATATCTGACAGATCACAGCAGGTTTTAATTAAAGGTTTTATTTAAAGGTGTTTTCACATTATGTGAACTAACTCAGTCTTTTGAGAGAGACTGAGACCAGCTTTGGAAACATGCTCTACCTGAGTCAGTGGCAGGTTTGAACTTGGGCTTTATTGATCTCTCTGCAGATCTTTACCACTAAGAATAAAGGGTTAAAAAACTCTGGTCATCTGGAGACTGGGGGGACTATGAAACAATTCTGAGATTCTGTCCCTATGTGGAGAAGGAAGATGGCAGGGTGGTGGTCTGGTGGTATGAACTTTGATTTCATACAAGACAGCCCAAAGACCTGAAATTTATAGGGATCTACTTAATTTGCAGTTTTTGTGCAAACTACAAAAACTGCATTGTCTGTGATCACCAGAAAATATTTTATTGGCTATGATTTCCTGTGGAATCAACCTTAAAAACCAAACCCAGCATATTATTCTTACAATATGCTGTTTGAGAACCTCCCAATGCTTATTGCAATACAAAGACAACATAACAGTAAATCAGTCTATGGCAGGGGTGGGCAAAATGCGGCCCAGGGGCCAGATACAGCCCGCCAGGCCATTCTATCCAGCCCGTGGGGCCCCTAAAAAAGTTAGAATATTAATATTTATCTGCCCCTGGCTGCCTGTCATGTGGCCCTCAATGGCTTGCCAAAACTCAGTAAGTGGCCCTCCGACCAAAATAAGTGCTCGCCCCTGGACTCTATGGCAACAGTGACTGTCTGCTAGTGGCATAGACTAAATCAGTAGTTTCCAACCTTTTTTTGCTGTGACCTTAAATCTGATTCACAACCGTTGCCCCTGCTGCCAACTAGCTTGTGCCTGGCAGCACCAGCAGAGCCTGGGCGGGGCCAGGATCACAGGGTGGGGGGTGGAGGGACAGTGGTGGTGAGAGCCCCACAAATGGGAGGGGCAAAGCAAGGGGTGGACCCCCCATAACCCTGATTTGGGTCATGCCCCAAGGTTGGGAGCTACTGCACTAAGTGAAGGTGCCAGCTAGTGAAACGTACATGTTTCTGTTAAGGTTAGCATTAATTAATATTTCTAAACTTTTTAGAACGCTTATATCATCATTATGATATAAGTTGCAATTCATATTGTATATTCATTTACAATTTATAGTATATTTAAATTTAATTGTTAAACTTACTATAAGATAAATTCAATGATATTTACTTTCTGTGGAATTCCCTATTTAATTACATAGTATATGCCTCTGCCAGTCAGCAGTGAGGGGTGGGGCATTGGGAAATGCCTGCGAAATGTGCTCTTTGAGCCTTAATAAAGCTGCAGAAAATTGCTTTGTGTTGTGGTGAGTTAAGTAGACCCCTATACATTTGGGTCTGATATCATAAGATTGAGAACTGGTTTATAGTCTGTTTGCGACCAGAGTGGCCTTGTGCTATTCCTTGGCTCACGTAATTTTAAAAAGGGAGCAGAGGTGATGCTTGCTAATGTATGGGTATGATGCTTTGCTCAGTAAGGTCTGTCCTCAGAAATTATATTGGTAGTGCTGTAGGACAGGAAGGGTAACAAATCCAAAATCTCACATTGAAGGGAGCTGGTTCTAGGACAGTCTGTTCATAAGCAGTGAATAGAAGAATTTTGCACAAAGATCCTTCCACTTTGCATTAAATATAAGATGGATAATTTAGGTGTTAGTGCAAAAAGGTTATGCCAAGTGCTGTCAAAATTAGAATGTTACATGTTCAGGTTTCTAAGTCATTTGTTTCTCAAGTAACTTCAAAGGTGGAAAAAATTGGGAGTTGTGCATACTTGTCTATTATGATGTATCAAGGTAGCCTGAAAGGACTTAAAAAAATGAACTATGTTTTAGGGCTAGTAAAGTATACTAACACTCTTCATGCCTTGCATGATATTGATACTGCAAAGTGATCAACTTTTCTGGCCTTTTCTGCATCTAGTTACTCTCTAGTAGTTGCAGGTGTCAGACATTTTATTTACCACTTTAAATGAAAACATCCCTGACAGATGTTTGTTCTGCTTCAAGGCAGGGGGTTGGACTGGAAAAGCATTTAAGTCACTAATGATAAAACTTTAAAAGGAACCTTAGAGAAGCTATGTCCATTTTCAAAAAACAAACAAAGCTGTTGCATCATCCAGAGGCTTGTGAATAGTTCACATGCTGGGGGAAATGCTCAAAAATAAAGGGTATGATCAACTAGAGCACTACGTATACCTTGTGGTTGTAGTCCTTCCCTTCCCTTGTGGTGTCTTGAATACTGTAGTTCTTACAACTTGATATCACCTTTCCAAATGAAAAGTGATCCCCCAATCCTTGACTGGGGAATCTCCCCTCTCTCCACCTCCCCCCAAAATTAGAGCCAGGAAATGTAATAAAAGGGTTATTTTATTAACTTAGGTTGAGACAAAGTAGATGTAACTACTAGAAACAAGCTTTGTTTAGCTAAAGTGCACCAGTTCCAGGCTGATAGTTGTTGGGCTGAGACAAATGGCAAGGCTTATGTGGGGGTGCTTATTTGGAAACTACAGTAGTATTAAAGGGGGACTGGGAACCAAATGGATGCAAAAAGCAAACAGAAGTGGCTTGTTGTGAGTCCTGGGTGGGGAGGCAGAGAATCATATCCTGAGTAAATGGTGGATATTTTGGCAGTAAATGGGTAGGTGTTCTGTAAAACTTCTGATTCTTTTGAAGCTGGGGGAAATAGAAGCTTGTTTTTGTTGGGTTGCCTGCCAAAAGGGCTAGAAGGAAAAGCACTTCTGTTAGATTGCTTGTTTTCCTGAAATAGCATGGTTGAAAATGTGGATCTACAAAATGTAAAACTAGATGTTATGTCTCCTGAGTTCTTGGTTTTAATTTTGTCTAGTTATCACCCAGTCAGTTTTCCGAGTATTCCAGGAAGTTCGGTGCAGACAGTCTTATTTACAGCCAGTAAGATAGTGACAGCAAGATGTCTACACCACTTGGGGCTCTTGCTTGAAGGGGCATAAGTTAAGGATTTTGCTCCCATGCGGTGTAAGGTACAACCTGTTGTAGTGATGAATGGACAAACATCTGAAGGCTGTGGATGAGAGCCTTATGTGAATGGATATATGTAATATACTGACACATGGAATGTATTGTTCAGCTATAACTTAGCTATATTGAGGCGGGGAATTCCTTGGTGCCAAATACAATGAAAGATTGCTTCTTAGCAGGTGCAAGAAGCAGCATGCCTTTTCAAAATGACTGGGATAGCATGGGTTAGAAAAGCTCAAAGTTGCTCTGGCCTTACAGTGCATGTTTCATATAGACAGGCTTGTGATTACAATGCACTGAACACAAACCACCTTAAGTCTGCAAAAATGATCTGGCTTCTCCATATAGTTAGTAATGAAGTTAACTGATGAAACTATTAAACGTTAATACAGCCAATTGCCTTCCCATGTCTTTTGTCTGTGTTTTAATTCTGTCCAGAGATCATAGCCTAGTTCAATTGGTGTAACTACAACCTATCCTCTACTGACATCTGCATAAAAGGTCTATCTAAATCATCCCGACTCAGGCCTGGTTACACCCAGGGTACTTGGCTGGAACTGGTGTGCATCTTCTGATAAGGCTGTTTTTTCCCTGCCCTGTCAGACTGACTTCTGTGGCCTTTCTGTGTGCTGCAGGAGCATTTTTTTTTTTTCCTTTAAATGTACAACAGTGGTACTAACTTGGAGTTTTCTGCTGAGATCTTAAAGATGAGTCTCTTGGTTAGCTCCATTAATTCAGACATCTCCAGGCTCAGGCTTTTAATGGCAGAGGAAGTCACCCTTTCTATTGGTAAACAGTGTCAAAATGGTTGCATCACTTTTGGAAAGTTGCCCTGTGACTTCTGTAATTGCTGGAGAAAGAGAAATCATTCGATAGGTCTATGGCTTTAGTCTTAACTTTAAATCATTGTGAAGTGGAAGATCCTATGCTAGCATACAACAATACTTTCAGACCAGTGGGAGGTACCTGTGACTTCCTAAGAATTTAGAGAACTAAAGAGGATTTTAACATGGGCTTCAGTGGAAGCTGAACGGTGAAAGCTGGTATAACTTTCTAGCTTTTTCCATATTACTCTAAAGTGTGATGGGTCTAACTGGTTTTCTGCCTCTGTAGTTACCTCTTGCCAGAAAGAACCTTAGACCAATTTATGCACGCTTTCACAACACTAGTGTGTGGCTTTTTTAACTCATGCAGGAGTATATACAGCCTTTCTGACTGTTCCTCAAACTTATTTTGGTGAGCATAGGAAGAGAAAAATGAAATATCCATTGAAAGTTATACTGATTGTGAATACGCTCACATTCACCTTACTTGAAATGTGCTGTTGAGTTCAGAATGTTGGTTAGGAATATTTAATCTCGCTAGGAAAGGGCAATAGTGGAAGCTGTGGTTACCAAAACTGCAAAAAGTAATGATTGAGATGCTAGTTTTAACACTAGTAGTGGAGCCAAGCTTTTGGGCTCCTGCAGAGACTGTAGGTTTCGCAACTGTATAAGCAAAACAAAAAAAGGAAAAAAAAGGCGGGGTGAGGGGCGCTAAAAATCTTCTTGTTATAACAGAAGTTTGTATACAGGCTTATGTTCTGATGCCGCTTTTCTGATTTTTATTTTATTTATTGATTTGATTGATTGATGCCCAGTAGAACCTTATGCAGGGTCCATAGAAAACATCCCTGGGAAGACAGGACATGTGGTATCAGACTTGTATGCTTACTAGAGGTGCACTGATATGTTGGTCTGATTATCGGATTGGCACAGATATAAAGAAAATTTACTATATTGGAAATTGGCCTGATTTGGCTGATTAAATGCTTATGCATGTGTGCAGCTGCAGCAAAGCACTCGGGGAGCGAGGAGCAGAGCCTAGCAGCATGCAGCTGGTAAGTCTGTTGTGGTTATGGGGAAGGGAAGGGAAGGGGCGTGGAGGGGGCAGATCAATGTCCACATGGTGAGGGAAGGAGTGAGGCTGTGGCTCAGGTAGGCACTGCCCAGCCAGGGCAGGGCAGGACAGAGCTGAGGCTTGTCTGGGAGTGGCTCCCGCCGCTGCGCACTGCTCAACTGGCAGCTCCTGCCACTTGTCCAGGAGAGCATGGGGGGGCAGATCTGCAGCTGGGGCGGGCAGCAGCAGCAGCAACGGGAGGGGGCTATGGGAAAATTTGGGGTGTCTGCAGCCCCACCCATAACCCCCTCTCCCCCAGCACAGTGCTGCAGCATGCCCAGCACAGATCCAGGGGTGCCCTTGGCCCCAGCTAGGGAACCAGTGGGTTGTGTTACCCAGTGCAGGGCCAGGGGCAGCGTTATCTCAGTGTTTGGCAAACTGCCTGGCCACCATGCAGATAAGGGGAGAGGCCCAAAAGGCTGTGCCAGGGCTGGCCAAGGAGTGTAGAGACAAGCCTGATGGCCTACATGGTTGCTCAAAGGAGGAGGGCAGAGTGGACGTGGCCCCATGAGGGGCAAGAGTGCAAGAGGCCTGGTGAGAGTGGGCGGAGTGGTAGAGGCCCTATCAAGAGGCGGGCAGTATGAGCGAAGCCTAACAATGTCCTGAGTTGGGGCTCGGCCTCAAGCCAAAGCATAGCACAACTTACGGATGACATCTGCAAGGCATGGGACACAATAAGGAAAGGCTGGAGTTGTGTATGTACCACCCTTTTACATCAGGGCATTCAAAGGGAAGCCTCTTGCTTAATTACCATCTTAATTAGTTACTTTCCTGTCATGCCTTGTTAAGGCAGGTGGTATGCCCAAAGATGGGTGGACAGGCTGGCACTGTGACCGGGCCTGGGAGATTTGCCTCCCTGTCACAATAGGATTTGGGAAACTCAGTGCACACATTTAAATGACAGGAAGATCTGGTGGAGGGTGGAATGTAAAAGTGGATTAGTCTTTTTTTGAGCTTTAAGAAGCAAGTCTACAGAGGGCTAGAAGAAGGCATAAAGAAAACAAAGGCATCACCGCCATAATGAATGAGCAAGGTGAAAGCTTTGGAAACAAACGCAGGCCGGTCTGGTACCTTTTATATGTTCAGGACAGTATGTTGACAATGTCATCAGCTAAATCTACAGAGAATGGAATAAAGAACTAACAGGTATCTGTCAGAAAAATCAAAACTGACCTTTGAGACTTCATTTAGCTTTTGATTTGGTGTGTCTGGTTTGGGTTCTGGTAGCTGTGTCTGGTTTTGGTGTTTTATTGGCTTAGGTGAATGGCTCAAGAATGGTCAAGTAATACTGTTGATTCGGCAATCCATCCACATGGTCCCTAACTTTTTGCTTGATGTAAGAGCTCTAAGTGGCAATGAATGTGGTGTATGTCTTAGTAAGTACAATAGGCAGACAAGGTTCTTTGGGTAAATCTGATATCTTTTATTAGACCAACTGAAAGAGTTGGAAAAATTCTTCTTGGCAAGCTTTTGGGTATAAATACCCTTTATCAGGCTGAGGAAGCATCTGCAGTTGGTGCATGCTATTCCATCCATAAGTGCCAATATCGTCTTCCTATAGAGATGTATAGAACTGCATTTGGTGACAGACCAGATTTAAGCTAGATATCAGGAAAAATTTATTCATGGTAAGGGTGGCCAAAATTTGGAATGGGCTTCCAAGGGAGGTGGTACTCTCCCCTACCTTGAGGGTCTTTAAGAGAAGGCTGGATAGGCATCTGGCTGGGGTCATTTGACCCCAGGACTGTTTCCTGCCTAGGCAGGGGGTTGGACTTGATGATCTGTTGAGGTCTCTTCTGACCCTAGCATCTATGAGTGTGATTGTCTTAGAAGTTTAAAGGCACTAGAAAAGTGATGCTTTTTTGTGTGTTAAAGCTCATGAGTTTGCCTCTCTTTCTTTCTTTCAGATGGAAAGAATGCAAATGGATCCAAACAGCGTTACAATCGTAAAAGAGAAACTTCATATTCAAAAAATGAGAACTTTTGCAGCCAGTCCCGTCGCTCCAATTCACAGAAAAGCAAAACTTTTAATAAGATGCCCCCTCAGAGGGGGGGCAGTGCTGGCAGTGGCAAACTTTTTAGCTCTTGTAATGGTGGAAGACGAGATGAGGTGAGAATTGCAATGCTGTGTATGCAAGGCCTTCTTTCTTGAGATGACAAGAATTGCTGTGACCTACCTAGATAGGCCTTTTATGCCCAACTTGGGGGTGGGAAGGGAAGGAGCCCTAAGGTGATAACATTACTGAGATGCCAGGTGGAGTATAAACAGAAGAGGACTGGACTCTGCTTGTCTAGCTGTACAATAAAAATAAAGGACAACTAATGGAAATTCTATTTAAGGAGTGGGTGCATATATCGAGGGGAAAAATATTTCACAAAATAATTTGTAGAAGTGCTGCTTCTAAAAATCTGAGGTTTTTGTGTCCAACCATATTGGTAGTTTGAATTCCATGCTATGAAATAGCATTGGGGAAAATAACCAGTTGAGGCATGTTGTGATCAAGCTAGAATCTGAATTCTGGGGGGGCGGGGGGGTGTCGGTTTTTTGGTGGATTTTTGTTAATACATGAAAACTTACTAGTCTCCATCACTGGTTTTGTCAATTATTACTCGGAGTTCAGATTCTGTCAACTCTGTTTTTACTTAATTTTCATATACATTATGTAACCTGATCTCTGGAATGATCCTGAGGTTTATTATACTGATCTTTTTTTTTTTAAAAAAATGATTATTTTAAATCTGAAAATATCCATTTGTTATGTACATTACTATGCTTCAAGCTAGTGGGCTTTCTCTTGAAAGGCAGCATTTGCTTTTCATTGCATAGCTTGCTTTTTGCTTCCCTCTGTTTGGATAATGGGTGGGGAAAGATTATTCAGTTCTAACTTCAATATTCTCATGCACTTCAAATGCACCAGTATTTGACTTGTGGAACTGAAATGGGAGGGGGTGGGTACTGTGCCTTTGTCAGGGGAATGAATCTGTCCTTATATTGATGTCTTCATAGTGTGTCAGGTTTTTTTTTTTTTCTGTGAATTCTAATGAAAATTGCTGTCTCATAGGTAGCAGAAGCTCAACGGGCAGAGTTCAGCCCTGCCCAATTTTCTGGTCCCAAGAAGATTAACCTGAACCACTTATTGAATTTCACCTTTGAACCCCGTGGCCAAGGAGGTCACTTGGATGGGAATGGACCTGGCAACTGGGGGAAAAGAAATAAATGGGGACATAAGCCCTTCAACAAGGAGCTCTTCTTACAGGCCAAGTGAGTGGAAGCTAATTGGAGTTTAAGATGCTTGGTCAGGGAATGACGTACTTATGACTCTGAATTCCTGTGAGTCTGTCTGAAAAATAGCTGAAGTTCTGTCTCTACCATGTTGGTATGATGGCTACCTTGCATGTATAGTAGGGTCTTGCTTGTAAAAAGAGAAGTTTTTCTGATTTATAAAAATAGGGGACTGTGAAGGAGGAAGATAATGACATGTTGTTCTGTATAGCTTGGCATTAATGGCAAAATTCAATGTTTTCTGTTGTCGAGAGGGTCTGTAATACCTTTCCCTCGTAACGGAGTAAGAGTAAGTTTATTTCACAGGCGCATCCATTACATGAAGGAGAAACTTGTATTTTAGTATATGGAGGTATCAAGGAATGGATTACTCTAGGATCAGTGTTTCTCTGAACTATTAAGTTTTCAGATTGTTGAAATTGTATCTATATAAGTCACCTCTACAGATAAGTATTAGTAACCATTAAAAACTAACGTTATCAACCAAAACTTTATACCCATAACAATGTATATGCATTCTGTATCTGTTCATAACTGCTGACTATCAGTTTAATAAGAAATGGAATTCATTTGCTAATTAATAGCGTAAACATCCTCTGTAATTTGGGAAACTTCCAATATTTCCTTTATTTGAACATTACCTAAATTATTGCCAAACTGCTAGCATTATCTTTTTGTATTACTTTAGTAAGCAGTAATTTTGACTTTCTGTTATCAGAATGAATCTCTACAAAGATCTCAAATTCTCTCTCTAGGAATGTAGTTTCCTGCTTTGTGTTAACCTTGATGAACACCTGGCTCTATTGTCTGCATTGATTTTTGGAGTTTTCCTCAATTTAGTTTGTGCTTCAGCTAGCTTGCCTCAACTGCCATTAGATACAAGCACTTGGATATTCGTATGGCCTCGACATTCCTTGAGTGTCAACTCAAACCTGTTGGGATTTGCCAACTGCATCCAGCTGGCCATGGTCGATAGTTACCAAGTCTCTTCTCCTAAGTAAGAAGTGTCTGTGCTAAGAGCCCTTTAGGTATTGTTCCTAAAGGTTATTCTTGCCCTTGAGAAATCTGATCTAAGGGTCACCTCTGCCATTGCCTAGAGACAGCTGGAGTAGGGTAGCTTGTCTTATTTTGGTTTTGTCTCCCTTCCAGCTGCCAGTTTGTGGTGTCTGAAGATCAGGACTACACAGTCCATTTTGCTGACCCAGATACCTTGGTCAACTGGGACTTCGTGGAGCAAGTGGTCAGTAGTGAAGGGCTGGTTTTAAAAATTTCTGATCATAATTTCTTTAGCTCACCAGTGTACAAAAGGTGCCTCTAACTGTGGTTATCTCTGACATATAACATTGAGATGCTGTCAGGTTTATTCCTTTACAGATTGTGAGTGACAGGGAAGAATCTGATACGGAATGAATTGTGAAATATTCTATATGTGACAAGAGGAAGGCCAGAGCCTGTTATGAGGGACATTTTGATAATCCTCTTTGCTTTTTAATGTGAAAGCTGATCAGGAATGTTGAGTGTTTCTAATGCTTTTTCTTGGTTCTGTGCTTAAACTTTTTCCCCCCATTACCTTTATCTGACAGGGATAGAATTAATAGAAACATACTGTTTAGAATGCCTGTAAAAATTGTTATTTTGTGCATGGGTGGCCATTTTTTAGCTAGTTGAAGCAGCCTAGGTTCCCACCCAGAGCAAGAAGACAGCTTTTCAGAAAGCTAATCTTGGTCTGTGGTGTAGGCTGTGTATTTGGAGTGGAAGTATGTTTGTTCTTCTCATTGTTGAGTAGTGCTTCTTTGGAAACGTGCATATACACGCTGTGCTATAGTCTAAATAGATCTTGAAAACCTAAAGCAGCACCTGTCTAGTCGTCATTAATAGATTAGACAAATTGAAATGTTGTTTGCTCGCTCTCACACCCACAGACCAGAATTGTATAAATCCCCCCTTTCCCCACCTGGCCTTGTTCGTCAAGTTCCTGTTGGACACAGCAGACATAAAACAGCCTGGTTGTAAAGTGAGGAATCCCCAAGGAATCCTTTCCTGCAAAACTAGTTTTTTGTGTATTCACTGGTAGTGCTGACATCTCTGGAGATACTGTCACAAGAAAACATTTAAATCAATGATAAACAGTCCTGTTCAGCAATAAATGCCCAGGTGGATGGTTCCACAGTGTGATTTATGTGCAGATTTGGCGGGGGGGGGTTCCAGCTAGTCTTTCTGCTCTTTTGAAAAAGTTCAAGTGGGTCTAGTCCAGGGGCAGGCAATTATTTTGGCTGGAGGGCTGCTTGAACGAGATGTAGTGACCTGTCGAGAGCTGGATGGGTAGCCCTGCCCCTTGACAGGTGCCTCGCCCCCTGGTCACCATCTTGGGACTGGATGTTTCACTCCTAACCCTGACCTTTGTCACTGGAAATCCCTCCCCTTGCCCCTGGAAGTACTCCTTTTGGGAGTGGTGGGGTTCCCATCTTAGAACCAGGAAAAAAAACAAATCATACACTAGAAGTCAAACACCTACTAAAACACTTCTAATTTTGTTACAAAAAATATTTGTCGTGATTTGTGTTTGTGTGCTGTATGTAGAAGGGATTGCATGATAACTCAAAAATAAAGTCTCTTTATAGTACATGTGGTGGGCTTGTGTGTGGGGGGGGAATAAAGTATGTTGGGGTGTGTATACATGGGGGCAGGGTGTGCATGTGAGGTGAGGGTGGGCGGAAACTCCCCCACATGGTGCACAGCCCCTGCTGCCGACAGCAAAGCAGGCAGGGGCTCAGGGAGCTCATGCCCAGTGCAGTCACTGGTGCCTGTCAGGACATAGTTCTGGCCAGTGCTGCATGTGGGGGAAGGAGCACAGTCTGCCTGCCTGTCTCTGTCACAGGGGCTCTGCACTGTGTGCCCACAGCTTCCACACTTGCATGGGACTCCATGCTGGACTCTGCAGGTTGTGGGGCTCCCTCCACTGCCAGTGGAGTTCGGGGACCTCCACAATAGGGGGTGGGGAAGGCAGCAGTCTCCAGCACGGGGCTTCCCTTGGTGCGAGTGCTGGAGCTACAGGCATGTGGCCCCCATGATAGAGGTAGCAGAAGGTGCCAGCTGGGAACTGTGGGGGCTGGGCTGGCTCCTGCTGCATTCTGTGGTCCCAGTGTTGCAGCTGGGAGCTGCATAGCAGAGTCGGCCGGCCTGGTTGGGCACCTCCTGGCTTCAGTGCTGGGACTGCAGAATGCAGCAGGAGTAGCCTGTCCCTGCCCATCCTCTTAGCCTGCCACTGCTGTCTTTCCCCTGTGGCTTTCCTGCCTTGCCTGCCTGCCCACCAGAGGCGCACATTTTGCCTGCCCCATGTCTAGTCTAAATGCTTTCATCCTCTAGGAAATTCTGTGATTGTTTTAATCTATAGTCTTAGCAACTATTTTCTTCTGCTCTTTCAGCGAATTTGTAGCCATGAAGTACCCTCCTGCCCAATATGCCTGTATCCACCTACTGCAGCAAAGATCACCCGCTGTGGGCATATCTTCTGCTGGGCATGTATCCTGCATTATCTCTCCCTGAGTGAGAAGGCTTGGAGCAAATGTCCTATCTGTTATGGATCTGTTCATAAAAAGGATCTCAAGAGGTAAGACTTAAGGGGCATTTAAATACCTCCACTCTTTTTAATGTTAATTTTTGTTACTAATCTCCTCCCTGCATTGCAGTGTTGTTGCTATGGAAACACGCCAGTATGCAATTGGTGACACCATTACAATGCAGCTGATGAGACGAGAGAAAGGTGTCTTGATAGCATTGCCTAAATCCAAGTGGATGAAAGTAGTACAGCCTATTCACCTTGGAGGTGAGTATTTTTGAAGATTGATACTTTGAACTCCTGGCTCTGTGTCTAACTAGGAAATTTGGATGTAGAAGCTGAGACTCTTTGCCACCCTTTTCAGATGTGGCAGATGATAATCCCATTTAAGGATAGGGGTTTAATAGCTGGAGAAACTGAATTTACTATATCCTGAACTGGCATAGTGAAACTGTTAAGCCTACAGTGCCATTCCCTAAAACTTGAATTGATGGGATGCAATGCACTGATTCAGGTTACTGTGTTGTAAAGCCCTTCCAACTCAGTAATATATCCAGTGTTGGAACAGTGCATTTCGCAGATGCCAGATTGCCAGTACAGATGTCACTTTTTTTTTTCCTCTTGGTATGTCTCCTCAGCTTTCCTCCCAACCCAGGGATCAGCACAGTGAATGATCTTTAGGTTTGATTTTATTCTGTAGCCCATGTCAGATTTTATTTGAGAAGTGCTCTCACTTCACACACGCCCCTCACCTCCAGGTCCCAGAATGCTCTGAAAGTGAAAAGAGATAAAAGGGGATGATGCTCCTTTATCCACTTGTAGCCACAGATGGACACTAACTTTGGTTCTCAATAGTTGTGCCTTTAAGTGTCACTGCTCAGTTTCTTTTATGAGGTAGTAGCATGTCAATACAGAATAATTTTATGGAGAAACTTTCTACCAGAAGTGAAGATGGTGCTTGTCTCTGTCGAGGGTTTTCCCAAGCATCTGACATGCATACTAGATCTTTGGTCTTGGTGGGGAGTGTCATTCTTTTGAGGTGTTTTAACCACAGCTGTTTGCCCCATGAGCATTCAAGGAGGATAGGAGGAGGTTTCAAACTATTTTGGCCATGGAACTGCTTGGTTGATACCACTCAAGGAGCCATATTAAGGGGAAAAGGTCAGTTTAGGCTCTGAATGCTTACAGTTCCAGCACATTAAAAAGTTACACATCTCTACACTACTAAGCCAAATCTTAGTATTAATAGGACTAAACGTCACAGGCCTGTTTTTCAACTCTTTCCTAGTCAGAAAACTTTTGAGGTAGGGGGAGATGTGCATGTATGCAAATTGGAGCCATTCCTTCCTCTTAACAGTAAAACACCCTCTATTAAAAAAACAAAACAAAAAAAAAACAGTGGTAGCTCTTGTAGCCTGTGTTTGTGTAGTATCATGCTGTTTCTTGGATTCTGGGGTTTCTGTATCACTCAGGTCAATAGGACTATACAGTTTTGCAATCCTAGTTCACTTAGGACTTGATCATCTTCCTTCCTTTCCCTCATTCATTGAGTACAGCCTACCAAATTATACCATGGGTAGGGATATTCAGGGTGGGGGCTACTTGTTTGTATCCAGAGAATGTAAAAATGAACTCTGCACAGTTTTTACTGTCTTCCGCAAGCTTTCTTCTTTGAAAAGTCCTGTAACATCCTAAATGAGGAGCTGGTGGGGAAAGAACTTAGGCAGTAGTGGGGTAAATCTCTTCATAGCCCTGCTTGGCAGAAGGTGTACAGGATCACCCTTAATAGGAACTGCCATGAGAAGGTTCCCTTGTGTCAATTGCACTTGGTAATGCATTCCATGAATAAGAAAATGCAGTGTTCATCTGTAATTGTGGTTACAAGTAACTCTTATTTTTGTGGGCTGGACCACTAGGAGATATTAACTCAGCTGTAATGATCAGAGTTTTAACTTGAAACTTGTAAAATGGCATACCAACAAAAGATACCTTATTGGATATTCTTTCTTGGTCAGATGAACAGCACAGCCAATACTCTAAGTTGCTTCTGGCCTCCAGGGAGCAAGTGCTGCAGTGGGTGATCTTGGAAGAGAAAGCAGCGCTGCTACGACAGTATGAGGAGGAGAAACACACTTCTGAGGCCTGCTTCATTGAGGCAGCTATCCAGGAACTGAAGGTGAGATGCTCCTTCTGTGGGGCATCTTAATGGTGACTTTTTTTTTTTCTTTTCTTGAATGAAATGAGGCATCCAGTTAACAGCTACTTCAGAAGATTTGACAATAGGGAGTTGTTTGTAGTCATATGATTGTTCAGTTTCTGTGTCAAATATCAGTAATGTGGTACCTTGGAATTGCTCACAGAGCACCACCAGGCATTAAGCAACTATGTAAATCCTGGAAAGGAGTAACCACATAAGCCCCAAACCCAGACAGAAATGTACTCCACACAGCACCCATCAGCTCTTGAATGTGGTCCTTACCATAGAGATAGTGGTGGAAAATTCTCAGTAGAGGAAGCTGTGATTTCCTTATCTCAGGCATAGCTAACTCTAGTTCTCTTGCCTTCTTAAAATGCCTGTTTTCAAACATGTATGATGTCCTGTTTTGAGAGAATTTCCAGTACGTAGAAGATGGCTTGTGGAGGCCACACTTCCTTCTGTCATCTAATGACCACTCTGTAATGGAGAATACCATTCTATGGCTACTGTGAAATGTAGGGGGAAAAGACTAGCAGTGCGTGTATAGTTTTGCTGTTTTTTTTTGTAGTGACAATTCTTTTGGTGTAATGCAAACCTGTTATCTTTCTTCGGGGGGCCTGTAGGAGCGAGAGATTGCCCTCTCTCCTGACCAGATTAAAGACTGTGACATTGCAGGAGCCACAGCAGCTGTAGAGGAATTGACCCTAGAGGGTTCTGAGACCATAGAGTTTCCAGTTTCCCAGGAGACAAAGGTGGGTGGTCTCCTTCCCTTCCCTCTCGAACAGATGCTAACCGATGCTAACCGTGGTTGAATCTGTCTCCTTACTGTAGTATAAGGACAGCTGTGGGGGATGGGTGGGTGGGTATGTGGTGTATGTATAAGTTTCCTTTGGAAAGCTTGTGTACTAGAGATTCTAAATGGGCTGACATGGCATGAATAATAATTTGTACATCGCTTTTTCTGTTCTAACAGTGTGTTCTAGAATATCTATCTGCATTTGATGAAGAAATAGTGGAAGCTTCCTCTGTGGATTCTGCAAGCTCCTTTCTGCTTCCTACAGAAGCAGGAGAGGGAGTGATGGATGAGGGGAAGGTACCTGAAGTGGGCACTATGGACATACCAGATGTGAATAGTATAACAGAGAGCAGTCCAGCTGAAACTAACTGTCAGAAAACTAAAGATGCAACTACCAGTGGACATCTGAGCAACTCTCCTTTTTATTACTTCTACCAAGGTTAGTATGGTGCAGTCTGCAGTCAAGGGGAGAAGTGTTTTCCAGAAATGTCACAGAAGGACCCTTATAGCTTCAGTAGACTTACAAACTTGTTGAATTGTATTAAAAATAGACTTGTCAAAGAAAGGCATCTGAACTTTATCACTGATGCCTGAAATTAAGAGTTGGAAGAAGAGTATGCTGTGAAAAGTTATCAGGTGAAGAAATGACTAAGGGGCGGGGGGGGACGACACAACAATACATGCTTTACTGGAAGAAGCAGTGGATTAGTTCAGCCCAGCTCCGCAGCATCTATGGAGATTGTGCACTTCATTGGGGGGAGGGGGGGGTTTGGCACTTTTATCTAAAGCTTATTTAATAGTCTATTAGATAAAAGTGCCAAAAAAGCGCCACTATAGCACCCAGTTTATACAGATGTTGGGCAAGCTGGGTCCAACTAACACTATGCCTCTTCTGGGCATGCACTGGGCTTCATGTGGGGGCATGTGGAGTTTAAAGTGCCACTTTTTTTAAACATCTGTAAGCAGCCTTACTGTAACCAGTACTGCACTGTACTATAACCAGTAAATCTTTTACTTCCCAGCGGAGGATGGACAGTGTATGTACCTTCACCCTGTGAATGTTCGCTGTCTTGTTCGTGAGTATGGCAGCCTGGAGAAGAGTCCAGAGAAGATTACTGCAGCTGTAGTAGAGATAGCTGGCTACTCCATGACAGAGGTAACTGCTTCAGCTTTCCCTTTTTAATCATGGATTCTTGCTTGGGGAGGACAGTGGTGAATTTTAATGGTAGGGAGGGTAGATAAAAATCAACATTTAAAAAAAATTGGAATTTTTTTTATTTAAATCAGATTTTTTTAAAATTTAATTATATTTTTTAAGATGCTTTAAAAAACTATAAAGATATGTTAAAGCTCAAAGATATTATCATGGACTAGGGATTATAACTTTGAATTATATACTATTTGAGACTATATATTCATGTAACCTTTTTAGAAGTTTGATAAATGGGTCACAACAAGCCACGGACTATATTAGGGGCCCAATTTGATGGGGTTTCCAGAAGTTCCTCTATAGATTCTTAAAGATTTAAAGAAAACCACTCTACCCAATGGAACTCAGTGCTCAGTCTATAAGATCCCATTAAACATCGCTATGTTGCTTAGTTTCAGTTCTCCAACCATGAATTTGTGTGTCGATCATAGCTAGACAAAGTTCTTTGGGTAGATGTGGTATCTTTTATTAGACCAACTAAATAGTTGGAAAAATTGTTCTTTGCAAGCTTTCTGGCACAAACGCCCTTCTTCACGCTTAGGGAGAGTTTGTTGTCTCCAGAGAGAACATCCTTGTTAACAGCAGTATATAGAGATGAGAGATGACAGACCTGTCGCATCACCCACCCATCAGCCCTATTGCATCTCTACAAGTTTGTGTACACAGTCACGCCCTTATCTTTATCTGAAAATGCAAAGCTTCAAGAAGTTAAATGAATAAAGGATATCAAGCAAGAATGCACTTTTTGTAGATGATGATGATTAAATTGAGCCTTCTTGACCAGTGATTTAAATCAAATCCACCCTGATGGTGGTAGGTAAGATACTGATAGGAAGGAGCATCTAAAGTGATTGTCGAACACTCTCCAATACTTGCTGGAGCTCTTTCTCTGGTGGGGGTGGAGTTGGGATCTGCTTGCTGCAGCTCTTGGAGGTATCTTTTAAAGAGTATTTGAAGTATCAGTTCAGTGGATGCAGGTGGATAGTGAGCAAGAAAATAGAAAAATCCTAACTGAGAGCAGCGGACAGGTAGGAGACTTGAGTTAATGAAAGGGCTAATCCAACTAGGAAACCAAGGCCAGCAACCTGAAAGTTTTTGTACACAAAGGCAAGGAACCTGGGCAAAAAAAATTGGAAGAACTAAAATTGCTGATCCATAGTTTGAAACTAGAGGTAGGAAGAACAGAAAGAAGCCATGCAGAATAAGTCAGAATGGTAACATTCAAAGGTGTGCACCATACAGAATTGATTTTTAAAAAAACAAAACAAAAAACCCCAGTAAAGGTGGTAAAGGGTAGCTTTCTACATTGGTGCTGTGGTAGAGGCCAGATATTCCTGGATCTGATGGCTTACTCACTTCTTCACCACAAAGAGATGTATAAGAGACATACTTAAGCCTGTTAGATGCGTTTTGTTTGTTTGGGAATGTGTTTCTGTGCAGGGATGAGGGTTACAGTACAACCTGGAATGCAAGTGACTATGTGGTGAGGAAGGGAGAGGCACTTACTCTGGGTTCTGGCTTAGTAGAGACCTCTATTCTGTCCTTGTAGGATATAAGACAGCGTCATCGTTACCTATGTCACTTGCCTCTCACCTGCGAATTCAGCATTTGTGAACTGGCTCTGAAGACTCCCATCCTTTCCAAGGAAACCCTAGAGATGTTTTCAGGTTAGTGCTTGGGAAAAGTAGTGCTTGTTTTTGCAGCCAGGAGGTCAGAGAGATAAGAACATTAATGGCCATTGTGCATTTGTGCCATAGTAGCTGTTTGGAATTAGGCTGGCTGGAACTAGGAATTGCCCTATGCAGGCTCTAAACAAGTTTTGAGGTGTTCCATAATGTAGACATTTTGTTTCTGTGCAGAATAAAGGAAGTATGAGGTAGAAGATTAGACAGTAGTTAAGAAGGATCAGTCTTCAGGAGAACATGGAAACTGCATTTGCTTATTCAAGGGTGTCTCAATGAATTAGAAATATGTAGCTCCCTAAATAAGACACTTTACCCAGCACTAACTTTTACCTGATAACCAATGATCTGTGCATCTGTTAGATGACCTTGAAAAGAGGAAACGGCTGCGACAGAAGAAAGCTCGTGATGAGCGGCGTCGGGAACGCAGAATTGAGATGGAGGAGAACAAAAAGCAGGGCAAGTGTAAGTCTCTTACATACAATGAGTAGGCTTACTTCTCAAATGCTGAGGAGGTATTGATTGGTTAATATGGTAAGGTTAAACCTGAGTTGAGGTCTTTTTTTGTTTTGTTGTGGTTTTGGGGGGGGGGGG
>NW_017729001.1:11390427-11404834 GCF_001723915.1 Gavialis gangeticus
GGGGGGGGGGGGGCGCATTTTTTGTTTTTTTTGTTTTTTGAGACTTAACTAGTATGTGTTAAATCACTCGCCTGTGATCCTGCCAGTATACAATAGCAAGTCTACTCCTTTTATAGGAGTTGAGCAGGTCATCAAATAACTGTTCTACACAAGGGATTTTGGAGCTCTAGGAGACCCTCCCACTAACCTTGACTGCTACTGTGATGATAGCCCATTGATCTGTGGAATTGCATGCTGACCTTGGCCACAGACATCATGGCACCCAGGCTTCTGCTCCCACTGCTGCAGTGACACAAGTCACCACTGATTTATATAAAGGAGATGAGGCACCTAAGCAGGTGGCTCTGAACCTGCATTGTAGCATTGGTCTTAAACGACTATGGTGTGGTAATGGTGGTGGCCAAGAAATGTTTCTTCTTTTCCATTGTATTTGCAAAATGTCATCTGGCACAGCTCTTCCAGGTGGTGAATGGCCTAGTTAATCCAGCTTGTATCTGTGTGGAATCTGAGTCATCTTCTGTCTGTGATTAAATTTACTGGCTGTTTTGCAAACAGTTTCCTGTACCTGGCATGGCTTGAGGGCCACCACATTTGCTGCAGAGTCAGCTCTTGGAGCTGAGGAATTCTGGTCTCATCCTATTATGGCTTGTTTTAAATTTGTTGTTGCCATGGACAGGCCTAGGATTTTGATAAGGGGGGTACATATGGTGTGGCACATCTCATGAAGAGAGAAACCTGGGATGGCTAACACAACAAAATTTGCAGAATAAAGGACAGTTTGAATAGTGGGACTCAAGACCATTAGAATGATAAAGGGTCATTAACACCTGTGGTATGGAGAGAAAGATAGCAGGAACTGGGGAGATGGCAGTGAGCCCTGAAGTCAATTGACTCCTGCATCAACCTGAATAGAAGTGTCACTGACCTTCCCAGGCAGGTGGCTTTAAACTTTGGGTAGAGCAGGAATCGGAGGGGTGCAGCTGTACCACTGCAGCCCTCTGGATCTGCCCCTTGCTATTGCCTGCTGATTATGAAGGATGTGCTGGGCCTGAGGGTGACCAGCTGTGAACTTGGCCCATGCCCATCCTGGCTTGGAAAAGCTATTGGGTGGAGGGTGGAAACCAGAGTCACTGCTGGCAGGGGTTGTCCTGCCCTTCTGAAAGGAGGCACTGGTACTGGATGCTCCTAAGTCTGCCATTGTCTGGCCCCTGCTCAAGAAGCCTTCACTTGGTGCTGACCTTCCCCGCCCCATGGCCCTGTCTCAAGCTGGTTTTTGGGGGAGCATCATTGGATAGTCATCTGACAGCTCCAAGGAACATCTGGATGCCATAGGTTTCCTGGATCCTTGTCAATCTGGCTTTCGTCTTGGCACAGAGACTGCACTCATGGCCTTGGTCTTTGCTCTTCACCTGAAGATTGACAAAGGGAATTTGTGCCCTGCTGATCTTAATTTTCCAGCAGCCTTTGATACAATTGACCATGAAGGTGGGTATTCATGGGACAATTCTAAATTGGTTCCACTCTTTCCTAGCAGGGGAGGTCCCATAGTGATGAGGGCCAAGTCTTTGAAACTTTTACGCAGGGTCCTCCAGGGCTCGTATCTTATTGCTCTTGCTGCTTGTGTGTGTATATGAGGCCACTTGGTAAAACTTGTGCAGAGAACAAGGTTCGATCAATATGGACATCTTGACTCATGAACCTCTCCTCCGTTTCTAACCCTGGCCTCAGTGCTTAGCGGCAGCCAGGGACTAAGCATATGTGAACCAGTTGAAATTGAATCCAGACTAGATAGAGGTGACAGTGGTAGGCAGATCAGTTGACTTAAAGGGGACTGAGACGCCTATCATTGGGGTTTTACCTCCTCTTGTCAGTCAAATTCACAGCCTTGGAGTACTTATGGATTCTTTGCTGCACCTGGATCTTTAGGTGGTGGTTGTAGCTAGGAGCACCTTTTACCAACTCCATTTGATGTGAACCTTTCTTTCAAACTCTGATCTGACCATCATCTATGCTAGTGGTTCTCAGCCTTTTTTTTTTTTTTTTATTGGGACCCATATGTAAACATCAGTGGCCAGTCCTGACCCAGTTCCCCTCACTCCTGACCTGCTGCACCCAGGTCCCATCCCCCCAGTGTGTGGGGCATGGAGGTGTATGGGGGGGCCCAAGCAGGCTGTGTCTCTGCCTTCCTGTATGGGAAAAGCCACAGGTTTCCCCCCCCCCATTTTTTTTTCCTTTAAAGGAGAATCCATTTTTAAAGTTTGTTGATCCAGGCTTGTTCACGACCCTTTCATATATTCTTGTGACCTACTTTTGGGTCATGACCCATGGGTTGAGAAACACTGATCTATGCCCTTGTAATCTAGAAGGTAGACTGCTACGATGAGTTCTACAATGGGCTGCTGTCTTTGCAAACCATCTGGAAGCTGCAGCTGGTGCAGAATGCAGTGGCTTGCCTTCTGACAGGTGGATTGCCAGGAATGCATAACTCCAGTGCCCCAGAGACTACTGGTTCCCAGTAGCATTCCTGGTGCAATTCAGGGTGCTGGCTTTGACTTAGGGCCCAGACTGCTTAGGGCCTTATATGAACCTAAGGGATCACCTTCTTCCTTTATACACCATCATGATCCCCAAGGTCAGCAGAGAGCAACCTTCTGCAAGTACCATCAGTATGTCAAGTCCACTTGGCAAAATGTGTAGGAAGTCATTGTCATTTGCTTGTCAGCTCAAAAAATATTTTAGTTCTCTTTTTTTTTTAAGATGTTTTCTTCTGTCACTGTTCTTTTTAAGTTTATTCTGTTTTTGTTCTTGCAAGATGTCCTGAGTTGTTTTTGGTAAAGGTGGTACATAAATCAAATAAATATTATACAGAAAATTCCCTGTTAAAATAGCTGTATACAACTTAGAGCTGTGGGACACTGGAGAATTGCCATGAAAAAGGGATATCCAAGTAGCTCATAGGGTACTTGGGTCCTGTATCTTAGATTCTCCCTTTAAGTAAAGTTGCAGAAGGAGCAGACATTTGCACAGGTATCTATATGTGCCTAGCAGTGAGGCTTGTTTTGAGCCTCTCAAGGTAGAGGATGACGTCACAAGATCACTAAACCTTTCCACCAGGGAAGAGACTATAATCTCTGTCCATGGGACAACTTTTGATGCTTGTAGACTAACCCTTTATGTCTTTGTTTGTTTTTTTTTTAAATCTTGTTCATGGCTTTCGCCCTAGATCCAGAGGTCCACATTGCTCTAGAGAATCTGCAACAGTTCCCTGCCTTCAGCTCTTGCTTGGGAGAGTCCATCAGCAGTGATAACCAGAGTCCTTTTTTACTTCCTCCTCTTGGTAGAAGTCCTGTATCTGAGACAGGTGAGCATTTGGGAGAAGTCATAAATGGCAGATGGACTGATGCTTTGGGGAACAATGACTCTACTACTCAGGGGGCAAAGTTAGATTGGCCATTACTGCTGGTTTTGGACTGCTGTAGTGGTGAACTTCAGAAGGTCAGCATCTAAAAATGGAGGATCAAATGCCTTTTCCCCTTTTTTCCCTCCTCTGCCTTTCTTCTACTCTGTCTTGTCCTGTACCCTGGGAACAATATGAGGATTGCATTGTCATCCCACTTCTAAGAAGCCTTAAAAGGGAAAAGAACAACCATTTTAAAGAATAATGGATTCTTTCCCAAATATGCACCCACAGAGGGGTGGGAATGTTGTCACTATAGGAGAACAACCACCTTTTGGAGAACAACCATTTGGTTTCTCCTTTCTCTGGATTATGCTGCCTTTTTTATATAGGAAAATGTGGCACTTTATGTAGTGTTCAGTAGGATCAAGTCCAGTAAATTTACCACCCGTAATACTTTATTTGGGATCTCCTTCCCAAAATTCCTGGGGTCCTCTTTAAATTTCTAGTAGAAATCTCCCTATAGGAAAAACTAGGTATAGTCAGGAAGATGTTTAAATATCAGGGAATTAAGCGTGTATGGTGCTGGGAGGACTGAAATATCAAAATGTGACAAAATAAACTGAAGATAGTGGGTCTTGCTGGATTTTTGATTTGGCTGGTTCCCCTTTCTCCTCAGTCATACTAACATGAAACTTTGCTAATGTAACTGGATCTCTTATGAACTGGCTCTTTTTTTTTTCCCCTGTCTGTAGAGTTTGTCCCTACTACACTGTTACCAGCTGCCAGCCTGGTCAGCCCATCACTCTGTGGGAGCTTGGAAGAAGAGTCTCCTTTCCCCTCCTTTGCTCAGGTAAATCCAGCTCCCTTAATGTAGTATGTGCAAGAGAACATTCTACTGACTTGCCTTACTTGCTGTTCCCCAAGTGGTATGAAGCATACAATCCCTATAGGAGGCCTTAAGAGCAGAGGGAATACACCCCTTGGTTGAGTTGAATGTTTTTATGGATCTGCCAAAGATTTCTAAAGTCCTATATTCTGTCTCCAAAGTGATTACACTAACAAATCTAGGCTATTTGTAATTCCATGTGAATGGAAGTGTGGGAGGGAATTCCAGTAGATGAAGCCTGGTCAGATTTCTGGTATTCACACTTTTTTTTTTTTTCCCCTCTTGGTAGATGCTGAGGGCTGGAAAAGCAAAGCCAGAAATATGGCCAAAATCTGCTCCAAAGAAAAAAGGTAAAGAAACCCTTCTAACCATCCTTCCATCTTGAGGTCTCTTAAAGCTCTTACTTCATGTTGAAAGCACTTCTGTATAGCTGAGGCCTGTTCAGCTCTTCTGTTTGTGCCTTTGTAATAAGGATGATTTTTTTTCCAGAGGAAAATACTCTTGCCCCTCCTGCTCCAATGGATAGTGATGGAGAGAGTGACAACTCTGACCGGATTCCTGTGCCCAGCTTTCAAAATTCTTTTAGTCAGGCTATTGAGGCCGCCTTCCTTAAATTGGACAAGCCATCCACATCTAATCCTCTCTCTGGTAAGAACATGATGAGCTTTTTTAGGTGACATGCAGCAGCCTTTTTAGGGAGAGAAGGTTCTACCTTCCATTGTAGAGGTTATAAAAGCCTCTGCTGGCTGGAGTTTTCCCCACTGCAAGTATGGTATAATGCTGGCATAAGTTATCTGTATTCTGTTAGCAGTGTAAATGGCAAGTCAGGGACAGTTCTAACTCATACCACCAGAGTTGTTCTGAACAACTTGAGGTTGCAGAGCTGTTTCTGAACTGCCTCAACAAGGCTGCTGTCACTTAAAACAGCTGCCGAGGTTGTTGCAGGAGCCACAGGAGTTCAGGATTTTGTAAGTATAGCTGTTGCTGGAAGCCATCATTTGCCATCTAGAAATGAGTCATGAATTGCACCTCATATATGACCCATCATGATTGGGGGATCTGAGTCTCTGGTTCACTGCAAAAAAATGTGGATTTTCTACTCTTAAAGAATACAGAAAACTGGGTTTCCCCTTGCGGGCAGGCTGAGTTCCAGCCTGTAAGGGGCTGGAGGAATGGGGGAGGGTGATTTTTGGAGGCAGAGGGAGCCCTGTGCATGTGTGCAGCTGCACCCATGCAGCAGTGGAGACCAGCTCCCACAGCTCCTAGGTAAGTTGGGGGCAGGGTGGAGGGGCACAAGTGAAGTGTTGTGGGGGCAGGGAAAGCATTGACAACAAGGGGGCATGTGCTCCCCACACACCCACTCCCTTCTTCACACTAGCGGGGCTGGGAGGGGTGCCAGCAGCCCCAGTGGCTGTAGGCCAGGAGTGAGGGATGCCAGCAGGTCTGAGGCTTCAGAGTGTGGGGTGCTGGCATAGACAAGGGCAACACAGCAGCATATCAGATCTGCTCAGTGTCACAAAGCAGCAGAGGAGGGTGGGGTAACAACCCGCAGCTAGACCTGCAACCTGCTAAGTGAAGGGGGCAGGAGGAGCTCTGACTTTTCTTTGACTTAAAAAAAACCCAACAAAACCAAAAATACAAACTTGCATACTAAAATATATAGGTATTTAGAATTTATTTTATTATAATGATTGAGGTTCTGGCAGGCTTCCAAGTTGCTTTAAAATTGTAAATATATCAATAAAACACTGTGTTCAATTGATACCTATATATAGTGGTGTTTCATTTTTAATCATGGAAAAATTGCAGATTTAGTTGGGTTTTTTTATCTGAGAATTTGGGACTTTTAAACGGAGAAAACTAGGACCTTATGATGCACTATTTTAATATAGTCTGGAGGCTCTCTGTATGCCCAAGAATTTGTGTGTAATGTGGAAAGATGAACCTGAACTTGCCCAAAGGTTTTGGGGCATCTGGAACTCTGCAGAATCGCTGAAGGTATGAAGACATCTCAGATGAATTCAGATCAAGGCTTTTAAAGATGAACTGACTTGATGCAGTAATCCTTGGTTGCTATGCTCAATTTTAGAATCTGTAAGTTTGATAGCAGCACAGTGCAGTGCAATGTTGCACTGAAGATTTCTGCATGGGGAAGAAAGGCATCTGTGTTCTACCTCCTAACACATGTGAACATGGTGGAAATGACACTATTTTGATAGACAGTGGGACAGTTCATCTCCAGCTAAGGATTCATGTACCTCCTCAATCTCCTGTTGTTTTTAGTGACCAGTAAAAGGCATCCATATTTTTCAAGTCCAGGTCAAAAAGAGAGAACTCCTCAGGCATCTGGGTTACTACTGACAGCTTTAAGGACCAGTAATCATAGTTCCCAGTACTTGAAGAAATAAAAATCATAAGTTCTGAAGTTAAATCCTGTGCAACTAGATGCTTGTATAACAGATTTCCATACTAATAGTGTTCTGTACATAATACCTCTAAAATTACCCCCTCCCCTATTTGTTAAATCCATTAAATGAGATGAATAGGAGGCATATGGTTTGGTTTAAGTAGAAGCAAAATCCCTTAACTTTACTGTCTTCTTTCTTACAGAAGAAAAGGGAGGCAAGAAAAGAAAGAAGCAGAAGCAGAAGCTGCTCTTCAGCACCTCGGTTGTTCACACAAAGTGATATGCAGTCCCAGAGAACTTCTCTCTCCTCTTGGTTTTTCTTTTCATTTTGCTTTTTGTTTTGCTGCTATAGTTTAAGTATTTAAGTTTGAACAGATTTAATCTGTTTCTGGGGCTTGAGGGGGGAATCTGTGGAAACTTATATCACAGTAAGGAGAGAAAATTTTCCAGATTATTTTGGTCTAAACCAATTGAATAAAGTATTGAGAAACACTGAACCTGGAAAACCATTTAGCCAAGGCTTCCAGTCTGTGCCAAGTCAGTTCTTCTGGCCTAATACCCAGTTCAAATGTGTTTACAGCTGTCTATGGCACTGCCAGAGTGTTGCAATATGCTGCCTCCGTGAAGAGGCTGAGAACCTGCGTATCAACATGCATGGGAAGAAAGAAGTCTAGTAGACTAGACATGGCAGTGGTGTAGCTTTCAGCAAAGCTGAAAAGAAACATCATCCTCTTAGCAGTTGCTGTTTGCCTCACACTGGAAACGAGAGCAGTAGGGTTATCTGTTGTTCTTGCCTTTCTAAACAGTAATAAATCCTTCAGTTTAATTCTTCTGGCTTTTAGGATTTAGAGTTGAGGTGAATGAAGCAGAACTTGGCTCAAATGACAACTCATACTGGAATCCCTTCATCAAAGAGGATGACAGGGATGCTTGTTAGAAGAGACCATCCTAGCTTACAGTTTGGAGTACTTCAACCTGGGTGAGGGAAACTGTGGTTCTCTAGACCTTATATGCTAGAGTCTGTGTGCTTGCATGAGCTGCAGTAATTAAATTGTTCCTAGAATTCTGAATGATGAGGCTTGGTGGGGTTTTGAGACCTAGCTGGTCTCAAACTAGAGGAACAAGTGACACTAGCTGCAGGTTTCAGAAAAATAACCCCATAGCAAGGAACCAGGATCTGTTTCTTTCAGGACACAGGCCTGCATCTGTTTGGTTTGTGGGCATACATTGGACTGTACTGGGCACATCTTACTATAAACATGCCTCTTTCCACCTACCCCCTTTCTTTTTCTTTACTTGAGCAGTCTTTCTACACTGCTTGTGGTTTGATTTGAAGCTAATGAGTTAAGTGGTGTGGATTTTTGTTGACTAAAATGAACCATAGGTGTAATGTACCAGTGAAGGCAAACAGTTGCAATAAATCATATGCACACATGGAACTCTGTGGTGCTTGAGTCTCTTCTGCTATATTCTACCCCACTACCTTGAATGTCCATTCCAAGTCAACTCTGATATCTAGCTATTATAATAGTAGGCTTATTCTGGCTGGAGCACTCTGGTGGTCTCAGCAGCCAATAACAATGGTTGTTTCAGTAACCAATCTGAGTGCTCTGGACAGACGGAATAAGCGTGTTTATTGTAGGTGACACAGGAGCCTCAGCTCCCTGTATTCCCATGCCAGGCTTCCTGGGGCTGTGTTCACACACATCTGTTGTTCTGTACTGGCTCCCTGAAAGACAAGAACACTCTCTTCCTTCTCTACTTCCCCCCTGCCCCCAGCAGAGCCTGCCTGTGTGAGCTGCCACTGGGTTGCACAGCCCCTGAGCTGCAGGAGGACTTAGTGCTTCCCTCCACAGCAGTGGTGCCCCCTAGGCAGGGTACTAGCTGTGCAGGTGCAGCCCCAGCTCACAGGCAGCACCCAACAGATCCAACAGCACACAGGGCGGTGGAAGCCTGGATGTGCTCAGAGGAGCTTAGGCTTGGTGGACTTCTAGTACCCCACACACTGCCTGGGACTACCCAGCAACAGACTGGCTGCCCTATGAGGGCAGCTAGGTGTACTGGCAGCTGGAGAAGGCAACAGGGGTGGTGCATGGGGCACTAAAAGCCCACCAAGCCTGAGCTTCCTCAAGCACTCCCAGTTTTCCAGCACTCTGTGCACCATCCCCACAGCCTTCTACATATAGGGGCCTTGTACACATGAGGAATATCGCTGTAATTTTGTTACACAGCAAACTAAAATACATGAGGTGTTTTAGTTTGCTACATGAAGTCATTTAAATTGAAGTACACCATTGAACATGTATACACAATTAAATTGCTAAAAAAAAAAGGCAATTTCTGCACATGTACAAGGGCCCTCTTGTTTAGAGTCACAGAATAAGTCACAAGGTCAGACTTGACATAATATGTATTTATATTCCTAAGCCTGTGTTTATACATGGACAGCTTTATGTAGTCTTTGAGGGTGAGAAGAAGTTGTTTCCATTGAAGTATTCACTCAAAAGATAACTAAAAAAGTATTGTATCTAAAGAAATACTTTTGCAATAAAAACTTAATTGCAAGTGTATTGCAGGTTTCAGCTAGTTTCACTTAAATCAGTCAAACTCTCTGCTGTCTTAGGGATTTGCTATCTATATGGCTGATACTGCATACAAAGTAATAAAACCAGTATTCCTTCTTTCCCCCCCTACTTCCCTCACGTAAGGCTTGAATGAAGCTATTAAAATAGGTTTAAGGCAAGCTGAGTTTTAAGCAAGGGTAATCAGTAGGGATCTATTTAATTCATAGCAAGACAACTATTTTTGTGGTCTGCTTATGGCATGAAGGCCCAATTTCGTGGATATTTCCTGGAGGCCCCACTTCTCGCTGCTGATTTGGTAGAGGCCCCATCCTCACTGCAAGCAGTCAGTCTGAAGCACCTGAGTAGCTGCAGGGATTACTGCATTGTGTGAGTATTGCAGTAAGAACTGAGGGATTCTAAAACATTATACGAATACTACACTGTGGGGTTTTATTGGGTTGGATTTCCCAGGAAAATCATTGCACACGGAGTATTTCCTGGCAATCACAGATAACACTGGTTTTTGCAGTTACTGCAAAAACTTGTGAATTAAGTAGGTCCCTAATAATCAGTCCAGACACTGAAAGGCAGGGGATGGGGGTGAAAGTCTTTAAATTACAAATACCTTAATTTAGGTAAGGCTGTCCAAATAAAATGGTTTTATCTGTCTTTTTTTCCTGATGTTAAAATGCTGTTTTTCAGAAATTGTATGGCTTCATGAAGAAGCAAAAAGGTACAAAGCTAAAATTTCTTTGAAAGTAACTTTACAAAACTGAGGCCCAACAGCTTTCATAGTGCAGAGATCTCCTGCATTGTGCTATCCCCATCCTGTAACGCAAACTTCTTTCTCCTATTCTTCCCCCAGGGTGTCTGAGGAAACGCTAGCTATAGGATAGTTTTGTCTATGCTGCCTGTTTTGCTGGAAGAACTAAATCAGTGTTGGGTGTTAAGAAGCTTTTTGTCAAACCCCAAAAACACACCAAATAAACAAGTGTGACCATGAAGTCAACTGTAGAGGGAGTCGTAGTGTAACTTGAGATACTGCAAGTTAAACTGCATTTCTGTAAATACCTAAAATTCCTCCTCACTGAAATATTTAATTAGTTTTAAAAGGTGCCTCACATCTCCTATGAAAGTTCTCTCCACACAAGGGAAAGGCTTACAGAATCAAGCTCATTTTTTATTAACATTCACAGGTATGCTAGGTTTGCAGCCAGGAGCTTTTATGTCTAGCTTGCATGAGATGTTGGGTTTCAAAACAGCTGAGGCTTTAAGCTGACTAGCTGAATTGCAGTAAAGCTTTTGCCTAGAATGATAAAACATAATGGATGATGGTAAATAACTAGTCATAGGGATACTGGATAACTGTGCATTCTGCCTTAAATGAGACTAGTCTTCTCTCCTCTTCTCCCCCCTCCCCCCAAAAATCCCTGTGAGTACCAAAGTAGATTCTGCTTTCTCTTCAGAGAGTTTTCTGGATTTTTAAAGCTTATGTTGATGCCGGTCTGAATACTAAAAACAAGCCAGCTGGTTGAAAGCCAATAGTCCTTTACTTTCCCCCTTCCTCAAGGGGTAACCTGAACTCCCTCATCCAGGCATGAAGGTGTTCAAAACTGTCTGAACACCCCAAGAAAGATTGCATGGTATCCTACTAATCTCTCCCTCCCCACTGTATGCAGAGGAAAGCTTTATGGCTTACCATTTTCTATTGATCTTCTCCACAGAATTCAATATTCTGGGTTTGTTTTTTTTTACTGAAAAAAGCAGCAGAAATGAGGCAAGAACTACAATAGTTGATCTTCTTGACAAAACAGAGGTAGTCTGAGACACTAAGTTACAGGAATTTTGTCTCTACTTGTGAGAGGTGATAAATAATTACACTATGTTTAGTCTGTCTCTGCACAGTCATCCTCTTCCTCAGCACTTTGAAACTGTTCCTCTACTTCCTGAAGAGAGCAGCCTAGTAGTGACTTCTGAATGGACTCTCTCTCCTCTGCAACAAGAAAGGCCAACATAACACATCACTATTCAAACATTTCTTATCAAGGAAAATAAGGGTTTGACTAATCAGAAGTGAAGAATACTTTCTAGAATCAGACTAACACAAGTAAAACAGTAACTGTGGTGCATTGTGCAGTACCACAATAGATCTTGCAAAGCTTGTGTGATGGATCCTTTTTAGAAGATCTGAATGGAGCAGCTACTTACCTTTATTGGTACAACTGTTCAAAAGCATCACCAGTTGTCTTCTGTTATACTGAATTAAAAACTTCTGACATGATCGTATTGTACCTAGCAAAAAAACAAGGGGACAGTTCTGTATGTTAAAAGGGGCTTGATCAAACTAGCAGCATCTTGGGTAACATCAATATTCCCACAAAAAAGAAAGTTGTTACAGCAGAGCTATGCATCAAATAGTATGAAACACAGCTGCAGCTTGCTTTTATTTAAGTTGGCTACAGAATTAATAAAAAGGATCTTGCTATCCTTCCAGTCTCCCTTCCTCCTCTGAAAGCTTGGAGACCATGGGTGCACGGATAGAGATTTTGGGGGCCAATAGCAAAAGCCAGTTTGTAATAGCCAATACTGATCTGATTGCCAATACAGCTGCATCTAGCTGGTAAGTCTGTGGTGGAGGGGGAGGGATGGGGAATGGGGGGGGCAGATCAATACCCCCTGCAGTAAAGGAGTGGGGCAGGGTCTGGGGGGCAACTCCTCCTGCTGCACACAGCCCGGGAGGACACTGGGCAGGGGGGTATAGGCAGGCTGTGTGTACCCCCAGATTTGTGCAGGGTGGGGCAGGAGCTGGAGGCCAGGCCCAGCTCTTCCCAGTGGAAGGGAGGCAGCTGGGCCACACTGGTCCCTAGGTGGGCAGTGGCAGCACTGTGAAGAAGGGGCTGCAGCTCCCTCCCGTCCCGACTTCCAGCACCACTGCCCACCCTGAGCACAGCCTAGCAGGGCCCCAGCCCACAGCTGCAGCCTGCCACCCCACCTATGTCCCCCATAGATCTGGGGGCATATTCCCCTCCAGGGTGTGCACAGTGGTGGGAGGCCCCCCCACCCCAGGCAGTGCCTGCACCCCACTCCCTCCCTTTCCATGGGGGGCACTGATGTGCCCCTCCACACCCCTTACCTCCTCCCTCTCCATCCACCGCAACAGATTTACAAGCTCGACAGAGCTCTCCAAACTGCTTGGCTGTGCTCCTTGCTGCCTGTGTGCTGTGCTGTAACTGCTCGTTCATGTGTGTGGCCATCGGCCCAATTATTAACTACATCAGGCCGATTTCCAATATAGTCAATTTTCTTTACATTGGTACTGATCCCATATTGGACCAATGTATGGGTGTACCTCTGAGACCAATACAGCTATTTTGCTGTATTCAAGACTAAAGCAGAACTACAGGTCTGCTGAAGCTGCTGAATCTGCTAGGCACATGTTACATTGATGTAACCCTGCTAATTAGGAAGTTTAAGATACTGCCACACAGAGTCAGCAGTACAATGGTGAACAATTAAGCACTGGATTGAGACCATCTAGAACTGGTAGAATGGCCCTGGTAGAACAAAGAGTGACTTGAACTTTGAATTAACATCTTTTTAAGAGTTAAGAGATACTGATGCCTCACTAAGGCTGCTACATTAACATTGTCCTGCAACTGGAAGAACAAGTAAAGCTTGCATTCTTCCCTCTGATTGCAGCCAGTGGCAAAGAACCCAAGATGCAACCTCTGCATACAAGGAGGGAGGTAGTTAGCCCTGTTAGGCTGAAGCACTGATTCTCAGCCGGGATGCCTTGAGATGCTTTCATAGTTGCTATGTAAAGTTAGTATTTTTAGGTGTGCAATCATGAGTCCTAAAATTAAACCCAGAGTTTTCAAATAGGAATTAGCAGTGCCCTGTTGAGGTCTGAGTTCTTTGCAACAGAAGAAGTCATTATTTTTTCCTGTAGTCAAGGAAATGAGTGGAAGCTCAGAGCTGGCACCTCCCAAGCGGGACTTGACCTCAGACCAGTGAGTCTCAACTTTTCTAGACTCAAGCAGGAGGCAGGGCAGGGCAGCACCTTAGAGCAGTTATTCCCAACCAGGGGGCCTCTAAATCCTATGCATGAGCACTGCCCAGTTTACAAACAGGATTCACCAGATAAGCCTGGAGATATCCAAGCACAATCCAGAGCTGGGTCTTCCCAAGCTCCTTGCACAGAAACAACTGCTGTTATTTTTCTGGAGTCAAAGAACAGAGCAAAAACTGAGGCAGCATTTCCCGGGGGCGGGGGGTGCCAGTCTAGACAGGCTGTGGCCGTGGCCTCCACGGCCCCATGTAGGAATCCCTGCCCCCCACCCCGACAAGAGCCCCGGGCACGAAAGGCAACTGACCCCCAACGTGCAGCGTGTGGAAGAAGCAGGGGTGCCGCTGGCCCCGGCTCTCCAGGTGCGTGACGAGGGGCAGCGCGGACCAGAGCAGGCGGTAGAAGTCCTTGCGGCAGCGCAGCAGCACGACACCCGTGTAGGCGTTCAGATACTTCACTGCGGGCGGCAGGGGGGTGGTCACCGGGAGCCGGTCCCCGGCCCAGCCGAACCGAACCGGGCGGGGCCGCTACCACAGCGCGGGGCCGCTACCCGCCCCCGCCCCAGACCTGTGAAGGCGACGGAGCAGCAGGCCAACCCGTAGTCCCCGTGGGCGCGGGCCAAGGCGCCCTTGGCGGCGGCGGTCACGGCGCGCTCGTCGATGCAGTACCGGTAGCGCGGATCCTCGGCCACCAACTCGCACAGCAGGTACCTATAGCGCCGCGGAGGCACCACGTGAGCGCGCGGGGATGGGGTAGGGTGGGGGCTCTGGGGGACTGGGACTTACCTGTGCTTGAACCGCACCATCTTGGCCTCCGGAAGCGCCTTCCTCCTGTTCTCCCCAGACGGACGTCCAGCTCGACCAATAGGAGGCCGCGGGGTTGCACCTCGACCAATTGCCGCTAGGCAGGGGCAGGACCAGAACGTCGGCTGAGGAGAAGGAGGCACCGCAAGCAAATCGGGCCGGTGCGTTCCTGCGTTTTGCGCGCATGCGCGGCCGGGAGCACGTGGGAGCCACGTCCCTGGGCCCCGGGGGGACCAGAGCGGCCCCCGGCCCGGCCCGGCCCAGGGGCCTGTGTGCGGGCC
>NW_017729001.1:11405085-11427321 GCF_001723915.1 Gavialis gangeticus
GCCCCGGGAGCCGGGCGGGATGGGGCTGAGCCGGGCCGGGCCGGGGGGAGCGGCGCCCGGGACGAGTGGCCCCGCGGGGCGAGACAGCACCAGGCAGCTCCCGGCAGGTACGTGCGTCCTTCCGAGAGGCCTCGGCCGGGCGGGGGTGGGCTGCTGTGGAGCGGGCGCAGGCGGCTGCAGCCCCGACCCCGGCTTATCGCGAGGGTCTCTCCCCCCTCCCTGCGGCACGGATGCAGGTGCTAGGCGCCCTCGGCCCTTCCCGGGGAGCCGGGGCCGCAGCTCCTCCGGGGAGTCTGCCCTGGGGTCCTAGGGCGCCGGCGCTCTCGTCCCAGGGAGTCAAGCGCTCATGGTGAACTGGGGCTCAGTAGAAAGATGTGGACCTGGGAGCTGGTGGCTGCTTGGGTCTGGCAAGGCCGAGGCTTCTGCTGCGTCCCCACATCCTAGTGTCTCTGGTCCCCACCTGGTCTCATCTCCAGGCCATGATAGCACCAGCCACACAGGAGATGGGTCCAAGACAAGGATCCTGATCCCAGCAGCAGGGCGGGAGTCTTGATGCAAGCTCCCCTTGACCTCTGGTGATGGGTGGGTAGGTGTGGCCGAGGCCCCGTGGGAGTGCTGTAGCAGCCGGTGCTGCGTGGTTTGTGCTGGCAAAGGGTCTGTGCACTCCACAACCACAGACCCAGCACATGTGGTGCAAGGCTGGGAGTGCTGCCAACATGAGTAGTGAGCCTTATGCTTGGATTGTGCTGGACGGAGGATTGCGCTTTGCGTGACTCCAAGGAATGGCTGCAGTGCCGATGGGGATATCAACCCACCCCCCAGCACCACCCCACCAAGTGATAGGGACTGAGCAGGAAGCCCTGTGGGCTGGCTGACAGCTGCATCATATTGAGCAAAAAGTGAATGTGAATGGTGCTAAGCGGGGAACTCTGTGGCCTTGTGACGGGTGTCCTGCAGGGAGCTCCTTCATGGCTTTTCTGCCCCTTGCATTGCTTGAGGTTAAACACAATGACAGTTCATTGAAAGGTACCAGGCTCTAACTGCAGATGGCTAGGTATTTGTAGTACTGGCAACAGTTTGCTTGAGCAGAGACGGAGACATTGCTCTATGGACATTTGGCTCGGAGTGGGTTCCTGCCAGTTCTCCAGCTTCTTGGGTCCATCTTCCAAGACCTCCCAAGCTCCAGCACATAGACAGACCCTTTTGTTGTGCCTCCCACAGTCCAGTGCAGCTGAATATGAACAAAAATCTAAAGTGAAAGCAGGATCTTCCAGTGAGCCAGGAAGTCTTTCATTCTCAGGTGATGCGCAGCGCCACTGCGTTCTCAGGTCTGGTTTGCCTGCTTGCAACTGCTGCCAACTGACTTAGCTTCTGAGTTCTGCTATGTAGGATGGTTTAGTAAAGTGCTGTCAAATGTATGGCCTGTGGGCTGTATTAGGCAGTGGGGTTGGGAATTTGAAGGCAGGGAAAAAGGAGGCAGAACCTGCCACTAGATTTCCATCGATGGAGCCCTGTTGGTCATGCATGCTGGCAGTGATGGGAGGCATGTGATGACTCTGAGCTGCATGCCACTGCCCACCACTGAGCTGCAGTTGGCCCATCACTACAGCCAGGTCAAAATCTGGCCCAGGAGGCGTTTTGTAGTCTGGATCTGGCCTGGTGGTGCAGGTGAGTTTAACACCTCTTATCTAGCCTGTAAAAGCAGATTTTAAACTTAGGCTTTCAGGTCAGTGACAGCAGTGTGGTAGCCCTGCACAATAATCTGTTTTTCTTCTACTTCCTCACCTTCAGACTGCTTGCTGTGCACCCTGGTGGCTTCATACCAGAGAGAGAGAATTGGCTAAGCCAGAGGAATGGGAGGAAAGCAGCTTCCTGTGGCTTAGATTTCCCCTGTTTGCCTGGGCCTGTGGGGGGGGGATCTCATTTACACTTCAAAATCTGCTTGCCTGTTCTTGTGCCAGTGATCTGCAGACACAAAAGGATGTTTCTCTGCCATTCACCCCCTTCTCTGTCTGGACCGGGCTGCACAAAGCCTGGAAGATTCATCAAAGCCTAAGGAGTGAGATGGCTCCACAGGACATCACAGATGAGTCACCTCATCTAGTGTCCTCATCTTGCCCTCCCCTTTGTGCAGCTTCTGGGTCTCACTGCCCTGTTGCTTCCAGCATTATGCTTTTTCTTCATGATTAATCTGAATGCAATAGGTTTGAGCTGGTACTTACAGCTGTGAATGTTGGAGACATTGAGTCACATACTGCAGGCTTTACTTAACTTTTAAAAATAAGTTAGGAGCATTTCTGGGATGAGGTCTGTAGGACCAGGACTGGGTCCTGTGGAAGACTCTTTGTAATAACAAGAGGAAGGATTTCCAGATAACCCGTGTTCATAGTTGGGTCTTTCTGTTTTCAACTCAGTGCCGGTCATTACTGATACGAGAGAGATCCCAGATGCTCTCTGAGGAACATATCTGTAGCGGAGTGCTTGCACAGCTGCCTTAGTAGGTGGACTCTGTCTTCTCCTGCAAGCCCATAGAATAGAAGCCCTGCCTCACCCCGCATTACTAGGAATAACAGCCACAAATGGTTAGAGAGAAGGTTCAGGCTGGACATCAAGGAGACATTACGTTACAGTTAGGGCTTCCAGGCTCTGGAGTGGACTCCCAAGGAAGGTGGTGCTCTCTCCTACCTTGGGGGTCTTCAGGAGGAAGCTGGACAGATATTTGGCTGTGGTGATATGATCCCGGCACCCGTTCCTGCCCAGAGCAAGGGGTCGGACCTGATGATCTGTTTAGGTCCCTTCCGACCCTAAGTATTGTGATACTATTACTAGCAGGTAACAGAAACTCTCCTGCAGCTTCAGGCATAGAGGGTGATAATGTTTTGGAATGGTATCTTTCTTTGGCCATTCAAGTGAAAAGTCAGGAACCAAAGTCAGTAGAGAGTGGGAGGTGAGGTGAAGTATTTGAATGTGAGAGACAAGGAAGGAGGGAGAGGAAGAGCTGGTTGAGGTGGGGTATGATTTAGGGGGCAGGCACTTCCTTGCTGGGTGGGCCTTGGAACAAAATCCCATGGCACTGTTGGAGTGCTGTAAATGAAGTGCTCCAAGGAGAACAGCTACTCATTGCTAATTCAGGGCGGAAAGATCTCTGTTAGTGACCTGAATTCTATACCAAGAGAACAGAGATAAACCCAATGGAAACCCTGTCCCAGGTGATCATCCGTCCTTGTTTTGAGACCTCACCAAGATCTCAAGTGTGACAGGTCACATTCCCACATCTCTGAGGGCACACAAGAGTCTAGATGTATCTAGTCTACAGACTGGTACCCTGAGCAGCTATTACCTTGTGTATTCTCCATACAGGAAGGAGGGCCCGAATTCTGTTTCCCTGTTACTCTGCCCACACAGACCCAGATGGCATCCTAGGTCCTACATTCAGATCATAATCTACAGATCCAGGTTACTTTCACTCATGCCCTCCCTTGTTTCCTTTTCTCTGCAGAGACTCAGCTGGGTCTCTGACAAACTGGGCCATGTGAGTGCACTCTGCCCTGTAATCCAATAGGACGTGTGCACCGTGCGTGCTAAGGACTAAGCCCCGTGCACAGCAGTCTTCTTTTTTTGGTCCAGGAGGCTAATCTGGAGAGACACAGAAAGCAAAGAGGAAGCGGTGTTTACAAAGATCCCTGTCCTGCTTCATTTCATGCAGGATGTCACTTGTGCTTTCCTGTTGTTGGCTTGGAAGAGTGAGACAGAGCAGTCCTGAGCCATCACTGCTCCCTTTGTTTTTAAGGCCCATCCTGAGACCAACCACCTGATTCTTACCAAGCTCCATTGGGTGCTGAAGCAAGGAGAACTCAGCATATGGGATAGTCAAGGAAGACTGGAAGGATGCAGTATCTTTATACAGCATCCCAGGCAATGTCACCTTGCAGGCAGCATTCGTGCTCCAAGAACAAGTCACTGGCAGGACAGCCCTGGTCCCTGCTCATTTCTTCATTACTTTGTAAAGAATCTAATGTATCACAACATCAGCTAGACAGGCACATCCTATCCTTTCTTTACATGTTGTAATTCCTGTGAGTGTATTAAAATGCCAAAAGCATCTGACCTTTGCTGAGTTTCAAGCCTCCACTAAGCCTGCTGAGATGCATTCTTCAGGAGCTGATGTGCCCATGCAAAGGAAGTGCCTGCACTTTCCTGTCAAGAACATTTTCACTTGCCATGTTATCTTTATGGCCTCTGGATACCATGGCCCAGTATAACTAGCTAAGTTGAACTTAAAGTTAGTTTTTGATGTCACGGTTTGTCCTTCAGAGTGGAGCTCAGCAGATGTGCTTCACTAGCTACCGAAGCTTCAACTTATGCACCAGTGTAGATGTAGTTGAAAGCCCAGACAAAAAGTTCTGAGGAGAGAGTAAAAGCAAGTCAAGAAAACTGTTGTTTCAGAACTTAGGGCTAGCGCCTGTGCCGGGGAGACAAAATGTTGGTGAATGGGATACCTTGTCAAAGAGTCCCCTCATGTTGGGCAGAGAGAGAATGTTCCTGTCTGCTGCCTGTGCATGCTCTTTGCCAGGGATGGGCAATTATTTGGGCTGGAGGGTCACTTAAGGAGTTTTGGTGAGCTGCTGAGGGCCAGGGGAGAGGGGGGCTGACCCGGCCTTGCCTCCTCCCCTGTTTACACTGCCTGGTGTGTGGGGCGGGGTTGTCAGTTGATCCTGTCTAGCCCCATGCTTATCCACCATACACCCACTGCCTGGGTGCTGGATGCAGTGGGTGGGTGGGGTGTCCATGGAGACTGGCCCAGGATCCCCACAGGCAGGGCATGCTTGGCTGGGCAGATGGGATGGGGCCATGGGTGGATGGGGTGTAGCATCCCGAAGTGGGATGGCTGGGCAGGGTGGTAACAGCTTGGGGCTGGGGCTTGGTGCAGAGTGCAAATCCGCTCCCTGCATGTCTCTGCAGCAGGCCCTAGAACTGCTTCCCTTTGTAGGGGGTCAGTCACGCCTTTGCCTTGTGCCTTGGCCCCAGGTTGTCACCGTCTCACAATCCTGGCCCTGGCCATCCCACTCCGGGTTGCTGCTCCCTGCCTGCACACACCCCATCCCATCTTCCCCACCAGAGCATGCCCTGCCCATGGGGAGCCCCCCACTGATCTCCATGGAAACTCCACCCACTCATTTTGTCTGGCACCCCCAGGCAGGGGTGCCTGTGCAGCTGGGTCCAGTGGTAGCAGAGAAGCTAGCAGTGACAGCTGGAAGCATAAGGGCAGAGTAAGCCACTGCTCTGGGGGCTGTTAGGAAGCCAAATCCGACCGCTGTGCCACCTGTGCCCTGTCTGGCCCCGTGGACTACAGTTCGCAGCATGTCCAAGAGCCACACATGGGGATAGGGTGGGCTGTGCTCCACACCAGATGGCACCTCTGCAGCAGGGGACGGTAGGACTAACTGCATGCACCACAGTCCAGCCTGTCCCCAGTGCCTGCGCTGGGTGGGGCTGAGGGACCTGCTGTGGGCTGGATAGAATCACTTGTTGGGCCGGATCTAGCCCATGAGCCATATTTTGCCCATCCCTGCTCTATGCTATGAGAGAGACATTTTGAGAAGTTTGGATGAAACACATGCTTTATAAATATAAACCTTCATCAGGGATTATTGCAAAATAAACTGGTGAATCCAGAAACCTCAGCAGGCTGAGTGTCCTCTGTTGCAATTTGCATACCAATTCCACCTTATGAATAATACAGTGAGTGCTAGAAGTGACTGATATAAACTCACATGCTCTGTGGATTTATGCAAAGTGTGTTTCACAGTTTCTGTAGCAGGTCCTAAAGCTGCAACCTAGAAGTGAACGTCAGGGCTTTTTCCAGGGCTGCAGTTCAGTATATTCTGGTTAGCACCCAAATATCTGGTGGTCTTTCCCAAACCATGCTATAACTCCATAAATGCTATCACATAGGTACCAGGGCAGTCCTTAGCTGTCACCTAACCTTTTAGGTGACTAAAGTCCTTTCAATACCTATATTTCTGCTAGTGAGCATGTGCAAAGTCTATATCTTGATGCTGTCAGGATGTCAAGACCTGCACCCCAGTAGCACTCTCAAGGCAGAGATAAAGACATACACCCAGTAACCTGGCTAGGTCACTCTCCTGGGCTGTGGGAGACCTGAGGTCAAATCCCTGCACAGCCTCAAGAAGTAAATCTGAAAGCAAGTCTTCTGCCTCCCAGATGAGTCCTCTAACCACTGACATATTGAGCATAGTGATGCATGTGTACATTGTTTGTCTTTGAGAGAGATCTGACTTAGGTGTCTATGCCAAGACAGGGTTAATGGAGAGAATTTCCAGCAGAGACCTCAGCCTCTTTCAGCATTTCCAGCTGACTAGCCCAGGTGGCTCCCTGCTCAGGGTGCTGGCTTCTGCAAATCCCATTCTTAATTACCTGACTCTTTCAGCACTGCCTGGGGGACCCTGGGCACCTAACTTTGGGCTGTGAATTCCCTCTGGTAGCAGGGTACCTTAGATTAGAGATTACAACTCCTCAGTCTTGCTGTGGGTTTTGCGCCTAAGTTTGTACAAAATCACCCAGAGACTCCTGCATCCCATTGATCTTCCCCTTCCCAGTCAGAAATGCAGAATGGGGACAGAGTAGAGCAGGGCTTTAGTGTCCTCCACTACCCTTGACCTTTTAAGCAGTTTCACTCCAGAAGCAGGCAGGCAGGCAGGCGGACAGAACATTTTCCTACAGTAGCTGACATTGTGTTCTTCACCTTTTCACTCTGTCTGCTCATGGCCTTGGGATGAGGAGCCAATGTAAACCTTCCCCTGACTCTCACCTTCCCATGACTCACCATGGTATCAGCCTGATTTAGGGATATTAAAAATGAGTCCTTGTAGCCTTAGTTTGGATGTTAGCCCAGTGGAAGAGGGAGGCTGAGGTTTCATTTGTATCTCCACCTTCATTCTGGTAGAAAAAGCAGAGGAGGTTGTAATACTGACTGCCAGGGTACCCTGCTGCCTGGTGGAGTTTAGAGCCCCCAGAGAGGTCCATTTGGTTTGGGGATATTATCACATGGGCTCACAAGTGGGCATTTTGCCTCTGGCTTCAGGATGTAATCCCAAATTTATACAACACTTTCTATCCTCTCAGAGGGCTTTATAGAGATTAGCTAATTGTTCTTTAGGCCATCCTTGTGTGGGTGGCAAGGGCCTGGATCAGAGTTGTGATCTATTATGTAGAGGCGAGTGAGTAAAATGCAGTGGACAACATGCCTGATGATTTTATGCTTTTTCTCAGTCTGCAAACAGATCTCAGAATTTATAAATGTACTTGCTAATTGAAATTACTGGCAGATGTCTTCAGTGGAAAAATTCCTGGTCTGAGGGTTGTTTGTGTATATTTCTGCTGACAATTTATGGTTTGTGTGTGGGGGCTACTTAAAGATATATTGCATGCATTGTTGCTTCAGTTCCCTGCCTGGACAATTTATGTAACTAACCAAACTAGTGTAAAGTTCGAATTCTGAAATTTCCAGGTGAAAATGGATTTTCAAGAGGCTTTTTAGTGGTAAGGCTTGAGCACCTAAATGTTCATGGAAAGTGAATGTTAAGAGACATGAATATGGTTAAATTAAGTTTTCTTTACAATCTCAAGGATTATATTTCTCTCTGACTCAGCTCTTCTAGCCTTTTCCTCATTTTATAGATGGAGAAACAGAGACCAAGTAACTCCTTTAATGCCAAAAAAGCCTCAGTGTCCAAGCCAGGATTAATTATCCAGAGTTTCTTCCAACTGAGTTTCTCTGAGCACTTGCCTGTCGTTAGCTAACAAGTCCTGCCCCAGCACCAAGTGTCCACTTAATGGTTCTGGAGCCTTGGGTACAGAGAGGTTAAATTAATCGCCCACATTGAATGAAGGCCAGCGTTGGGAACACAGTACAGGGACACAGTGAGACAAATGGGAACAAACAGATTCAGAGCATCTCTGTGATAGGAGTATTGGTTGTACATCCCCGCGTAATGGCCCCTCCTGGTTGCTATCAGCACAGTCATGCTAACTCTTTGGGGCATAGTGGCAATGCAACTTTGTTATACCATGAGTTGGTCTTTCCCGTGTAGTTGGAATCAAACCATTCGCTGACCTTTGTCATCAAACCATGTTAGAGCTCTTTTCTTCACTATGAGTGACAGGTTTATAATATGCATTGGGTCATTATGTCATCAACACTGTGTTAAAGTGTGATATCCTGATGCAGCCAGTTTGGTTCTTCAGCAGTCTGTCTCACTCTCCAGCCAAGGGCTTCTGTGCATTGCGTGTGCAAGGAGGGATCAGCTAAGGAACTAGATAACAAACTCCATGTCTGGTTGGTGTCCATAGTAGCTGATACCTGGGCCCTCTTGAGCTGCTGCAGAATGGAAGTTTCTTGTTGTCCCAGTAGGAGATTATATCACCTAGACAGCCTGAAGGTGCTTCCAGGGAGTGGGAAAACTGGACAGCACCTGATGACTTTTTTTATTATTATTTTAAGTCCAAGGTGTGGATGTAGGGGGAGGAAGGCAGCTAAATCCTTCCTCTTGTTCTGCTGTAAGCACATTTCATCCCAAAATAACCCCACCACTGAGCATACAGAACAATCTGGCTAAAATTAAATCTGTCTTGTAGAGCCTCCGTCTGCTGTTGCCTGAAGCTTTTTGTTCAGTTTCTCATTTTGCAAGGTCACTGAGATAGAAGAGCACATTCTTCAGGCACATTGGCCTGTAGTCCTCCACACACATGCATCTGTGTAGGGTGGGAGAGCTTCTCTCCCACCCTCTGCTCCCTTTCTCACTTATTTCTCTTTCCCCATTTCTCTCCACTCCCTCTTCCTTTGGGCTCAGGCCACTAAGATCAATGAATCCTACCTTGACCCTGGACAGCAGCTATTCCTTCTGATCAGCTCATACAGTCAGTGCAGCTCATTAGCTTTTCACGCTTGTTGCTAATTAACAAGGAGCTGCTTTGGCTGAATGAGGATGTGATGTCGTAAGATTTTTTTTAAATCAGTTGCAAGAGCAATTTTTTCCTTTACCCGTTTCTGTGTAATGGCAGAGCTGAGACAGCATTTGTCTGGGTCACTAAGGGTCTACTCAACCACTAAGAACCAGAGCATCTGTTGGCCCATCTGCTGGAACTGCTAAGGACATTGCTTGAAGCTACGCCCATCTCTTCCATGTGGTTGGATAAAATTGAAGGTTTATTTGAGAGGCCATGTGTCTAAATGGTTAAAGCAGGAGCTTCTGGACTCTGTTTTTGCCTGTTTCACTGACTTGCAGCATGTTCTGAGACTAGTCTTTTCAGACAAAATAGTCAAATGTTATTCCTGATTTTTAGAAGGGCTGAGCACCCTCAACTCCAGTCCAAGTGAATGGGATCTATATGTACTGGGGCCTCAAGGCCAAAAAGCTGGGCTTCCAGTGACTGAAACATACTGAAAACTGAAGGTCATATTTGAAGACTTGAGCCTAAGGGCCAGATCTAGTGCAGGACTTGGGCATCTACAGATCCGGTATGGCAGTGCCAAGCCTTTAGATGCCCGCCCTGTGGAGTTGAGTGCCAAGCACAGAGCCTTGGCTGCCTGTACAGTGGCTGGCAAGAATTAGGCCCCACAAGAGACAATCTAAGACCTTGTGCTCTGGATGGGGAGCCGCCTCGTACTAGCTAGGAGGAACTGGGCACAGGGCACCTGATCAAGGGATATACACACAGCTCCACCCACCTGGGATTCAGAGCCTGGAATCCTTTCCCAACGGCATTTTCAGCTAAGCTCTTTCAACAGGTTCTGAAAAGAAGCTCACTGCTGTCTTTTAAACACCGCCCCCATCCCAGTGGGTGAGAGCATACTTCACCTCTTCTGACTAGGTATGCACTTTATGTTAAACAGTCATTGGTTTAAAAAATATACTTGGGCTGCTGGACTTGAACCTGGACACCCGCATTGCCACTGGGTGACCATTTAGCTATAGAGCTAAGCTCCCTCTTGCTCTCTTTCTGTCCCCATGCATCTTGTATATTTTTCTGCACAGTGGTATTGGTTTAACAAGAGGAGTAGAGGGTACCAGTGCCCAGCCTGCCTGTTAGCCTGGTGGCCTTGGGACTCCTCTGGGAGATGTAACTCTTTAAAAAATTTCCTCAGGCTAAGAAGATAATTGAACTCGGGTCTCCTCCTTCTTGAGCAAGTACACTAAGCAGCAGGTTGTTGTATGAAAGTTAGGAAATGGTGCCAGTGCCACTGTGTTTTACAAAACAGCCAGAGCTGTATTTTGTGGGAAGCCCTGCTTAGAGCATGCCTACTGGATTGGACTTGTTGGGCCCTGAGGTGCACTGCTCCACTAACGTTTCTGGATCCCATTGTGGCTTACAGGGGAGTTTGGTGCCTAGTTGCTCAGGCCAGGGCTTTTCTGAGCATGTGTAAAATCAGAACTGCAGACATATAGGGAACATTCATGCCAAACAAGGAGGCATCTAATGGATTAGGTAACTCCAGGGTTAGTAAATCCTGAGCAGAGGTTTTTTAGATTGCCATTTTGGATTCAGGTCTTTAAAGTCAGCCCAAGGACATTTTGTATCTTGTCCTAAACCTTTTAACCTGCAGTTTCCCTCTCTGAAACAGAAATAGTAGTAAATAATTTACTTACTGCTGTATTTTGAAATCCATGAAGTACCCACGTGGATAGTTTTATTTTTTCATGATGTTTAGAATAGCTATTTCAAAGGGACATATCTAAGCTTCAGTGATGGGCAAGACATTTCTCATTTGCCACCCTCAAAATGCTCTTTTGCACAGCTGCTTCCAAACTAATTGATTGAATTTGGAAGCTAGGATATTACTTCTAAGAGCATAAGATGTTTTTTACTGTTCCCAGGTGTTTCCTCTGGGAATATAGGATTTTACCTTTAGTCCATGTAATACACTGTGTAAAATACATATTTAATACCCGTTTTGTAGGGGCATTAGGATTAATTAGTTGATTTTTGTTCAGGACTCTGAAGATAAACACTAGTTGTTAATTTATTCATTTTGTGCAATTCCAAAATTATTCCTCTCCACACAGACTCCAAAAGTAATTAGCTACCCTTTCACCTCCTGCCATCATGAGAGTCAGAATACAGCACTTAAGTGATACTCTTGCAAAGACTTTTGCTGCCCATCGGACTGTAAGGTCCTCAAAAATTCCCCGCTGGATTCTCAGGCTGAACTTTGGAACAGCTTCCTCAGATAGCACTGTCCCCCGAGTCTGCTTGTGGGACAGGACTCTGGGACTTGGGCTGTCTGGACAGAGCAGATGCCATTGTTGAAGTTGATTAAGTGTCAGTAGGAAAGTTTAGGGATTTAAGGAGCCCTGAGAACCTGAGGAACATTTTGAGCGAGCAGAGCCTCCAAAACACTCTGCCCACCTGTTTAGGAAAGACACTTTTAAATGAGATTCCTAATCTAGGCAAAGTATTTGGTAACAGTGCAGTCACTGGTAGGATCCAAAGGTAGTGATGTCTTCTGTAGAAAGAGTAACACCTTAACATTTTTGTTAAGGAACTGGCAGAAGGGCAGCGTCAGAAGGGCTGGCCTGAGTGCTGAAACTAGAGGAAGGATGGTCCAGTGGTTACAATAGTAGTCTGGGACTCAGGAGAGCAACATTTAAATTCCTGGCTACATTGCAGCCCTCCTGTGTGACTGCGAAGAGCACTTGGGGTTTGATCCTCACAGATTTAGGCACATAACTCCCTTCAAGTTCATTGGAAATTAAGCACCTAAAGACCTCCAGACATCTGGCCCTTAGTCTCTCTACCTCAGTTCCCCACCCATAAAATGGGAATGATAGCACTTTCCTACCTCACTGAGCATTGCAAGGATAAATTCATTAGATTGTGAAGGACTCAGATACTACAGTTAGCGGGCATAGAAAGAAGGGTAGAGAAGCATATGGCAGGGGTGGCCAAACCGCAGCTCAATGAGACTCATCTAACTCCCATACAGTTTAATTGCAGCTCCTAAAGAAAGAGTAGCAGTTAAATAAAAACATCCTTTTGTTCCTCTGTTCATTTATTTGCTCTTTTAATTTTCCTCAATTCTTGCAGCTTATTGACTCTAAAAAAAAGTCATTTAGCAACCATTTAGTATGTGAGCTGGGGTGCTGTGTGCAAATCATCAACTCTGGGGCATGCACATCTTGAAAGCTGTGTGTCCCATGGCTCTTGGCTGTGCCAAGATTTTGGTTTGGGGCTTGACAGGTTAGCATGTTTGGCCACCCCTGGGAAACAGACTGTCCTGACCCTCCCTTCTCACATTGGTTAAGGGTTAAGAGGCTCCTTTGGAGAACAATGGCCCATCTGGTGCCATTTGTTTTGCAGAGCTTTGCCCCCTGCCTACCTCCTCCAGACTCCTATACAGAAAGAAGAAACTCCTTCTCTAGACTGGGATCAATCTCCTAGTGCTATAAACTGGACAATCCCTTCTCAATGACTCTGTCCTGCAACCTGAAGCAGCATGAGGTCAAAGAAGTTTCCTTGTAGCGCTGCCTTTCTGCTCTGTGAGGGAGGCAATGAAGACCATTTACTGGGGCATTCATCACTAGGGGTCTATGGCAGAAAGACAAGCTTCCTGGAACAACTTTACATAATCTGTGCCCAGCACACGGGCTCTGATAGGACAGCAGCAACCTTTAATGGGGAAGAGAAGAGCAGCAGTGGATTCGCTGTGTAGATCTGGAATGTTAATTGGCAGCTAGAGGGTCCTGGCTTGTGCCAGTGTCAGATTGGTGCTAAGGGCATGCCAGTCACTGACTAGTTGGGGTGTACAGATCACAACTCGAGGGCTGACCCACTCTGACAGAGCTACCTATCTGACTTTTCCTGCCTTGATCAAATTCTAGCTGCAACATCCTACTGACCATCACAACAGATGTGGGCAGCTGTGGATGAGAGCAGGGCATAATAAGCAAGCACAGGACCAAGGAAAGGAAGGCATCAGCACTCACCTTTTCTTGCTGCTGAGCTGACTCGGCAACTCAGGGACACATGCCAGAACCTAGTTGCGTCCAGCACAGAGGAAATAAGTTTCCAGGGAGGCAGCTGGTGTAATTAGAGTGAAGAAGACTGAGACCTCCAGAGGCATCTGACCCATATTTTGGGGCTCATGGATTATTTTGATTAATACCAGTTTTTTAAAGATGTGTTTGCACTTGAATCAAAGGGGCTGGAACAAACTGTCATGTTTCTAACTTTTGAACTACACAGAGAGAGAAACAAGTTAGAAAAAAAAATCTTGCTGCCTTTGTTTGATTGACTTTACCTGCAGCCTAAGGAGATGGGAGTTTGAACTGGCACTTGGGATGATGCCAGTGATGGATGCAGTAATTTCCTTGAGGAGCCAGATACTCTCATCCACAGTGATGTAATTGGGGTAAAAGACTTGATATGTCTGCTCCAAGCCTGGGCTGGAACTACCAGAGGCCATAGTAGAATCCAGGTAGTTGGGGCTGTGTGACTAGACTATTCCACCCCTGCCCCACACTTTTGGAGTGTGAAGGGACAGGGTCACCCATGGTGTAAATCAAGTGACTTCACCAGGGATGAGTCTGGCCCTCCAGTCTCTGAAAATGACCAGCTTCATGGAGTCATCTAAAGCACCAGATCCAGTTTCCCCTCCTAATGCCACTGGTGGCATCTGATTTCATTTTCCATCTGTCTTGGGTGAGCTCACTTTCCCCCACATTTCAGTGTGCGCCTGTCAGATGTCAGCATCCCCATCTATCAGTGTCTCAGTGTCAGGCAAACCAAAGAACCATTCTCTGCAGGAGATGCAGTACACCCAGACCGTTCAGACAGGATAGAAGGCCAGATCAAGAATGTATCTTACGGACCCTGTTCAACTAAAACCCACTGTCCAATGCTGGGTCCCAAATCTAACACTAGCCAGTGAAGCCTTTCCTCTACGTACTGCATGTTGATGACAAAGTTTCATTGGCACTTTACACAGTATGGCTGCCCTTACATTCAACATAACAGTCATTTGAGGATTCTGCAGGGAAAACATTTGCTGGTGTAATAACGGGACTAGTAGTTGACTTGTCAGACTTATTCTGACTGTGTGCTTGGCCTCCAATACCATAATTTCTGAGTACTTACTGCCCAGTGTCCTCTAGAAATTGTGAGGGTGACCCTTTGCTGAGCAGGGTGAGAGCGTGTGTCAGATGGGTTGTGATGAGAGCAGAGAACTGACTATATCGCATAGCTGACATTTTCCACACTACAGATTTATTCCCAGGAGATTGCTTATTCTTTTTAACTCAACCCCCGCCCACCCCCAAAGTGTTTTGCTTGTGACGGACATTGCAGTAGCTATTTTAGGTAGCCATTTTAAAAATTCTTTAAAAGATTATAGATGTTTTTGAAGAAAGTATAATACAGTGATTTTGGGTGTTAGCGGGATTCTGCTGAAAGAGTTTCAACCTCAACTCTCAGCCTCCTCTAGCAAGCTTATATCATCTCTATGCATATACCAGTGATCTCAGGGTGAGCAGCTGTACTCTGTTATGTAAGGATGTCATGTATTGCCATACATTCAAAATCCATGAGCCAGGTCATAAAAATTAATGCTGAGTTTAAAACCCATGAGATTTTTACCTTAAATAATCCATCTTAGTTTCCTTGTTTTGGACCCAGAGTGTGTTCTTAGGGCACACCTTTAAGCATGTCTTTAAATCTGCGGGCTAGAAACTTTTTTATTTTAAATGAAATCAAGAACTCCATAGAGTCACATTGTTCTAGGAGCTGGGTCTACAAAATAAAACAGCATTCATAGGATCTCAAGACTTGTAATTAAACTTGCAAGAGTTAGGAGTACCAGATACTAGATTAAACGCATGGTGGTAAATCCTCTCTTAACAGAGGCTGTGGTGTCCAACATATAAAATATCTCCCACTGGAAGGATATCTGAAAGTTGAGACTCAGTTCTTTTGTGCTCCTTCCATCAGAATCTCTTTCTCAAGGAGAACGGGTGTAGAGGCCAGGGCATAAATTATTGAGAATTAAGCAGTGGAGAGGGTTTTATGCACAAATGGGGCTCTTTTTCTAGCTGTCAGTGCTATGCAACTATGTCATGAATATCCAGTCTGATGTTTCCTTTATTCTTATTCATGAGCTCCCCTCCCCAGGAGCAGTCATACCCTTTAGGCTGTGTCAGTCTAGGGATTATCACACTTGCAGGGTGGTTAAAGCCATCTTTGCCTTGAGTGCTCAGCCTCCAAAAAGCGCCTGAGGCTAATCACTGTGAAATGTGATGCCTGTCATGTCTTCTTGCTCAAGTACGTGAGGCAGGCCTGTCATTCACTAAAAGCCTTTATATCAGTTATTACATACTAATCCTCACACATCAGGCTTCCGCGTAAGGAGTCAGTGGAGCCCAGCAAGGTACAGCTCAGCCTTAGTTTGCAAAATTCCCACAATGCAAAGCAACTCTTCCTCCCTTTTAAAATCATTAATAAGCAATAAGAACATTATATAAGCTGGCATCTTTTCTTTTTTTTAAAGCATGATGATTTCCAATGCTCTTGTAATTAGGACAAAATTGAAGAGTTTGGAGTAGAGGGAGCAGATGAAATCTTAAGTTATATCCCACTATGACTTCAAAGGGTTGCTCTGTATGGGATACCCTGGATTTTACTATGGGGAGGTACAGTAATGAAGTATGAGGAGGGTGGCTGTCATATTTAAATTATTAATATTCTTTGGTCTGATGGAGCAATATCTGCTCCGATAAATTAGGTCTCCCCTTCCTGACCCACTGACACCTTGGTTAACTTTTGCTTTTGGAAAGATTTCAAAGGTATGCATAGGTCCTTTATGTGCCTCAGGGTCACAGCTCAGTACTAGATTGGGCAAAACGGGAAGAACATTCCAGGGCTAATGCTCTCATGTTCAAACCATGTAAGCACTTCATCGTATCGTAGCTAGGGACACAACCTCTTGGATAGCAAAGTCCCATTCCATAACTTAGATCAGATATTTCACATGAAGGAGATGAAGTGTCTGGGTCTGAAGAAACAGGATCTGCTGGTGAATGAGTACCAGGGAAATGCATGGTTAATAGATGGAACCAATAGGGCAGATTACTTCCGAATAGGGAAGATTTAAAAAGTCACCTGTCAGAACTGGTTTCTCTAACTCTGCAGCAGCCCTCAGCACTAAGCATATCCCTGATGTTCCCCCTCACTCACATGCACAAACACGGGGAGGCTGGGAGGAGGCAGCTGCACTGACACTATGGGGTTTGCAGGAACATGATGGCAATTTAGCAGAGCAATTAAAAGATTGCAAACATTTATTAATAGCTGTGCTTCTGCAGCAGCTCCTCTGAAGAAGTCTTGCTTCTTCAGGAATGCTCCCACCTCTTGCCTGCCTCCTTCCAGGGCTTTGGGAATTGGGGAGGCAGCTCAAAGCAATACCGTTATACAAAACAGCTGACCAGCCTTTCTCACCACCCAAAAAGAAAATGTCCAGACATGAGAAGGAAACAGGAAGATTTCCAGGGAAAAAAGGGCTTTTTTCTTCCAGATATCGAGTCTCCTACTGCAGCACAGTTAGCTTCACTCCAGTGCGTTGTCCCAAAGTTGCTGTTCCTTATGTTTAGCAGTGGGCAAAGTGTACTCATGATACCATGCAGAAAAGTCATGGAAATGGAAAGAGGTATTAAAATGGGTATTGAGAAACTCTCTGAAGAGTCCTGCAGTGCAATCAAACTTCACAAGAGCTGTACAGAGTGCACTTTCTCATAGTTGTGGTGTTTGCTTCTTTGCCCCTTCTGACTTTGCTTTGGAGGGGAGACAGCAGTTCCACAGCAAAGAGAAAGGGAGGGACTGGCTGAGCAGAAGGTCCCTTGGACTCGATGGCTGGCCCTGCTGAGCTGCTAGTCAGTACTGTGCCAGGTGTAATTGGGCCAGGTGGCTCCTTTGCCTTGATGCAGACTGTCTGAAACATTTTACTCAAAGGGGCTGATCATGGTGACTGGTTATGAGCCTGCAATAAAAGGATGAAAATCCTAAGTGTGCTCTTCCCTATATAATGTTCTGCATTCCCAAGGGATGAGTTAGTTCCTTACAAACTAGAATTGGGCCTTCAGACAAGCTAAAATAACAGAATGATAGAGTATAGGGCTGGAAGTGACCTTAAGAGATCAACTAGTCCACCTCCTTGCTCAAGGCAAAATCATCTCTGTCTAAACCAGGGACAAACTTAAATGAGTTAGTGGCTTAGATCTGGACCATGGGGCTTCTCAAGGACTGGGTGACCCATTTCCAGATCCAGCTTACAGGGCTTCTCACTTGTGGCTGCTGCCAGAGCCTCTTTATCAAATCGCAATTGAAACCCAGAAATTCTGTGGCAGACAAAGGGTAGGGAGGTGTTAATCCATTCAGTACTGGTTGCACTAGCACAGCACCTCTGAAATGTGGTGAGAAGCCCTATAGGCCAGATCTGGAAGTGGGTCCACCAGCCAGGCAGAAATACCGTGGGCCAGATGACCTACCTCTGCAGTCCAGACCAAGCCCATGGGCTGGAAGTTTGACACCCTTGTTCTATGCCATTTCTGGCAAATGTCACTGAACAGCTTAAAGGGAATACAGTCTTTCTTCCAGGCAGTGAAGGCAGCTGAGACCAGTTCTTGGATCCTTATAATTATCATAAATCAGCCCCGGAAGGGGATGGGAAGCACTGGGCACCTCAGTCCTGGCTGCTTCTCTATGGCCTGTCCAAGCAACTGGCAGTGTCATTGGGGCAGTAGCTGCTGGCCACCCAGGCTTGACTTCTCAGATCCTTTTTGGGGGTTTAATTGGTTCACAAGCCAAACCAACCACAGGGCAAATTTAAAAAATGCCATTGCACAATCAGCTGGGGTGGGAGGGAGGGAAGCAGGAAAAATGAGAGTGTGTGAAGGTGCTTTGAGAGCCTGGGCCCCGTAGACTCCATTTATGTTATCACTGTGTGTCATTTTAGGTACTTGACCATTTCTAGGTATAAGTTTGTGTCTTGTCCAGGGTCAGAGCCCACCAAGGTCTTCTGGTTCTTCTCTCACACTCCAAGAATGTGTTAAAGCCTGGTATAAGAAAACAGTTCTGCTCTATATCCCAGGACACAGACTAGATGGCTTACAAGGAAGAGGTCTATGTGAAGGAGGAAGAGGGCTATGTGACCTTGTAAAAACCTGTTCTCTATTAGCTGCAGCCAGCACCCTTTCCCATCTTGATCTAGAAGCTAGAGTGCCCATCTGCAGCCCATTTGACCCTGATGAAAGAGTTCTTTAATTAATTCTGCTTCTTATTCAGTGGCCTCTTAGGGAGGTTTCTTGAAGCTGCAGATCCCAACAGACAAGTGAGAATGTCTTCATGCCCTGAAAGACACTCCCAGGGACCCAGAGGGACATCCTTCCATCTTCAGCTCCCTTTGTGCAAAAATAAAGCTTATTTCCTACCTATGTAGACTTTTTACCATCTTGTACCATCTACACTTTTCCCAGAGCCTGATGAAGGGACTTTGATCCCAAAAGCTCGCAGAAAAGGACAGTTTTCTTGCCATTTTCGAGTTGGTCTAATAAAAGGTATCATTTTGGAACCAAGAGTACTAGTTTTTTGTATATGTCTTCATGCCCTGAGGCATTGCAGGAGGTATCTGGAAGGAATGGAAGAGAAATGCCTTGTCATGGGCATGGAGGGAAGTAGACAAATGTCCCCAAGTATTAGAGAACAGCCTAGCAAATTGGTCTCTTCTGATCTCTTCCCTGGAAGTCTGACAATGCAGGCCTTTTGGAGTGGCATCAGCTAGGAGGCTCCAGCTGTCTTTTCAAGGTTCCCAGCAGTGGCTGCTTCATTTCCTTTGTTTCCAGTGTCTTTAGTTCCGGTGTTTTTCCAGTGTTTTGAGGTTACATGGTGCAGTTGCTGGAGGATGAGCTATTGTCATTGGCCAGAAGGGCCATGCTAGAGATGATCAGTCTGTTCAGCTCCAGTCTTTGTGATTTTAGAGCACGAGTTTGTTCAAACTTCACCACTTTCAGTGACCTCTGCACACTCCCCTTACAGCTGCAACCCAGTCCACCGAATGAAATGAATACTACTAACACAGGCATCGGTCCTGGCTCAAACAGAATGCCCCACCTGGGTTAGCCTCACCGTGCAGTGTTTTTGGTTTTTTGTGCTTGGAAATAAAACAAAAGCAGAAAGAGACTTGGAGTACTTATCTCATTCACAATAAGGGGTCTTAAGTATTTTTTCACCCTGCCTGTTCTGAGTCTGTCCTTCATAGCCCTGGTTTGGCCCCTAGGCTCTCCCTTCCAGAGTTCTGCTCACTGTAGCTCCTACGGCTAGCCTGCCTCTTTGGCCTGAAGCTTGGGCTTATAGACTAAGTACAGTCAAAAAGCCTGAGGCCAAATCAATTCACTCCTTGCAGGTTAGTCTGAGCTGCAGAGATTAAACTGAAAAAACAACTGGATAGACATTTATCTTTGGTTTGGGAAATGCAGCTACATGCCTGAAGTGGCTCAGGCCAGAATCTGCAGGGGGGGAGGAGCTAGAGCAGGGCTCTCTGGCATGTAGCCAGCATGTGCTGTGTGTTTACGTCCTCTTCCTGCTGCCCCTGGGATTTGCAGTCCAGAGTCACAGCAGCAGAACTCTGAAGGGTTGCTTATCACTTCCTCTTCCTGCTTCCAGGTGCCTCTGGGATTTGTAGTTAGTTGCAGCCAGCAGTAAGTTTGAGTGGGGGAAGGGGTGTTTAGTCCCCACTCCCTGGCCCCAGACCCCAGCCAGGGATTTCCTGGAGGGGGGCAGTCTCCCCTTCTACCCCCAGCAGACCAGGCTGCATCCCCAGCTGGGTTTGCCACCCCTGCCCCCTTGTCAGCTAGCCTTCACTGCTCCAGCTAGGGAGCAGAGAGGCAGAGCCAGCCCTGCTCCCTGGATCCGACAGCACAGCCCAGCTGAGGCCTGCAAAGCATGCTCAGATGCTGGGAGACTGATTTAACATGAACCAAGAAAAGGTCTGGGACAGAAGTTTCATAAACCAGTTTTACCCAAATCGGTTAAGTCTGATGCTACATTCAGCCAGGCTTATCTTAAACTAGTTTCAGCTATTTTGAAACTGGTTTATGTGCACTGAACTTCTGCTGTGTTACAGGTTTAAACCAGTTTTTGATCACTTAAACTGGTTGATGTGTAACTTCTGTCCCTAGTCATGAAGTGTCTTCTGGGTCACCTAATCCTCTGCTTCTGCCTGTGGCACTGCCTGAACCTGGGCTCAGCGGCCATCTTGTCCCAGGCTTCTCCATCTGTTAGTTTGGCTCTGGCAACACAAAGAAAGAGTGAGTAGAAAAGAAAGGAAAACAACGGGGGGGGGGGGGGTCCAGGGACCCCCTAAACCGTTTCACTCTTCTGGTAGTGGGAAGTCATATGCTTCATTAGCAGCCTGCTACCAACCTGTCTTCTTGATAATTAAAAAAAGTTTTCTGTACCTCCTGGTGATTGAGCCACCAGTAATGACCAGTGGTCAGAGTGGGTCCTGTGGACACTTCCTCTTGCCCTTCTTTCAAGTTATATCAACCCAGCCCTACTGAATTAATTGGAGGTCACACCATTGCAAACCGGAGCAGAATCTGGTCCCATGTGATGTGCCCTGCTCACTGGTGTGAAGTCAAGGGTATGACACATTCATGAGCTAAGTCAGCTCTTTGCTTTCACTTGGCAGCTGTGTTCTCTTGTCTCCGCACTAGCTGAAAAGCACATGATTTTGCATCAGAAACATTCAGAGATTTATGGGTGCTTTTGCAGTTCTACCTCCATAGGTTTCTACTTGTACCCATCCCTGTATTCTTGACTAGGGCAGGTCAGCGGCTGTGGAGTGCATACTGGACAAGCTGGGAGTGATGCAAGAGGCTAGATAAGGAAGCAGTTGAGCCATCCAGTTTGTTTGGAAGAACATTTTATATAACACAAGGAGCTGGCAGTGAGCACTTCTGGGTAACTTCTCGTTTTTGCTGACCTGATCTCTGAATATGTGAAAATGATTTCTCTGCTTTGAGTCTCAGTTTCCCCATCATAAGATGGGGAGAATAAGTCCCTTTCCCATGAGGGTTTCTGACACTAAAATTCAGTACTTTTGAGGGTTTGTGTGCGAGGCACTTGAGATTATAGAGTTTTATTGTTCTGTGCCCTACAGAATCTGCATCCTGTTTCCATCATCTTTGTGGTGAGAAGTATTGGAATGGAGACAGAGCCATATCCTCAGCTGATGTAAATCCTAGTGTTCCACTGAAGTCGGTGAAGTTAGACTGATCCATGTGAGCAGAGGATGACTCCAGGATATTTAGGCCTTTGCCTCTTAACATGGACTGTGGGGGAGGACAGGGGAGGGACCTTGTAACAGGGGGCCTGCTTGGGGCTGATCTCCGTGTGGCCCGCTCACCTGTTCTCGGGCTAACCACCCACTTTCTCGCCCACCACGCCTTGATCTTAAATTAATTGATAGATGTAATTAGGCGGGAGGCTGCCTATTTTCTGCCCAGATGCCAGGAGGCGCTGCCTGCAGCTCCATTCCTCCCCTACACTGCAGCCCATGCCTCACAGATGACATCTCGATGTTCCCATAATCACTGGCCCCACTCTGGGCCCCAGAATCCTTCTACCAGGACCCCTGCATGATCCCTCCATTCGGGCGGCCTCCCTGCCTTCATTCGGCTATGTAGCTCCCAGAATCTATTTTCCCCTCTCGGGTGTAGTCCTCCCCCAGGACCTTTGGCTCCTCTAGCCCTGTCCCAGCCCTAGGCCAGTCAGGACCCTAGGCCCCTGGCTCTTGGGTGTCCCTTGCAGTGGGCCTCCAGCCCTTTTGACCCTGGCCCCAGCCTGGGCCAGTCAAGGGTACTCTTGTTCAGTCTATGAGTCCCTAGCCCTTCGCTCTCTCAGGGTCTGCTCTCTGGGCCCTCCAAATAAAGGGGTAACCCACCCAGTGGTGGGGGCTAGGGGTTAAGGTGCCCTGACTCGTCTTTCACCAGGGTGATCACTGGCTTGACATTTCCTGGGGGCTCCCACGCCACTGGGAGCCCCACCAGGCCACCCACTCCCAGTAGGGTGCAGTTTTAGGTCATGCCCAGGACCAAGAGCCTCCAACCCATCCCCCTACAGCTCCTCACTTACCTCCAGGATGTTCCAAGCAGCCTTGCAGCCAGACAG
>NW_017729001.1:11432321-11437053 GCF_001723915.1 Gavialis gangeticus
ACCTCCTGATGAAACTCAGCAGACCTCTGGCTAGGCAATGTTGTTACCTGACCTCCAGCAGCCAAACTGCTTTTTTTTATATAGGCAGCCCTGGACCTTAAAATGGCTGCCCTCATTAGGCACCTGGAGGCTGCCAGCTCCAGGGTCTTAAAGTGGCAGGTGCACACAGTTCCCTGCCACAGACCTGCTTGGTAGTCTGTCACAAGAAAAAATGTTGGAAAATGGGTCACTCCAAAAAGGACTTCCAGGGGGGAAGAGTGGCCAACAAGGGGCCTGGACAGCTCGGATGTGAACTTTCACAGAACCTAGTTTTGGTTTGGATGCGGGTGGGCGAGCTTCCAGGGCCCCCATAACAATTGTTGTGTCTTGCCAAGCATGGCCATGTGGATGCTGTGAGAGGACTGTGTTTGTCCCGTCCCTGCAGAGAAAGCTCTTTATTTTCCTCATCTTGGCTAGCATGCCTGAGTCTGAGTGGCAACTAACAGGATTACAGCTCTGTCAAAAATAAACTGCACCAGGCTTCAAATAGAATATAGGAGCCAAGTGTTCAATGTTTCATTTTATAAATAAAACAGGAGGGAATATTTTTCAAATTGTAAATAAAATTCTCTCAATCAGATCTATGAGAGGACCTCTGGTGTCAGGGATCTACCTTACCTGCTCCTCTTCCACCATTAGAAACAGACCAGAACTTGGGACTGCTGCCATGGACTTACCCTTTCTGCTATTCTTTACCAACCTTCACACCACATGTCAGTGCAGGACAAGGCTGGGGCACATCCCATAGGCACTCATAGGACTTGCTTGGCTAGCTGATGTACAACCCTTAGAAGAGGAACAAAAATGGAAGAGATTGGTTTCCCCAGAAACCCTGCAAGGAATATAATGATCCATTGTAATGCAGGCAGGTCCTATTCAAAGGCTGGATTGTGAGAGGAGAGAAGGGAGGGTGCATCTCTCTTGTAGTTACTGGAGTGGTGGAAGGGTGAGACATTGGGACTTCATTTTTCAGGCACTGACACAGGAATAAGGCAAGAGGCATCTCGCCACTGCAGTCCAGGTTCTTTGGAGAGGAGAGGGGAAGTACTGGTAATGGGGAGAGGTGACTGCTCAGAAGCTCTGGTTGAAGTGGTCACAGTGACAGTACAAAGGAGAGTTGGCTTTTCAAGGCACTTGGATGGAGAGCTGAGTAGCTTTCCAAGGTGCTGAAGAGTGAGGGTAGAGAAGAGGAATAGATTTTACAAAGCACTGCTGCTTCACTGCAACACGTCTTTTCTGTTTAGAGAAAAAATCTCTTCAAAGATAAAATGTTCCCAGGCAACATGAATATAGAACAGTTTAAATTATGAAGCTGTGCATGATGAACTTGGAAAACTCAGAAGTAGGTCAATTTTTAAACTCTGTCAGAACAAAGACATTAACCTTGCACAAAGGAGGCTTTGTTGTTTTGATGATAATTTAAAAACTGGAGGAATAAATTCAAAGGCAGCTGATATAAAAGTGAGTGGGATTCAGGATTATTGTATCATCAAGTCATGACTATCATCTAGCAGCCTCCATCACTGAAACACAACTGCAGCAAAATACTCAGCAGGTTTTATTACCTTGTCTGTGTCACAATACGGCATGTAGAAGCCTTCATCACCAAACCTTACCTCTGTTATAGCATACTATAGCACCAGAGAAGCACTTGCGGTCAGAAATATCCAGGGGATCTTGCTTAAGTTTTGGTCAAAGTGTTGATTACCAAGGAACTGAACGAGCCGAGATCCTGGCCATGGCTGTCACAATTCCACATCGTCTCATCATCTCCACTGATTTGTATTTCTTTTTTTTGTCAAACCATGACTAGACCCATGAGCTTTCTGTCTTTGCTCCATTGGTTCAGTACACCTTGAAGACCACTAGCAAAGCTTTGGGAAGGAACAGCATGTCCCCTGGGCCTCGCTCTGCATCCTACAGGGCTTGCTTTTTCACACGCTGCTTGTATGTGCTCCTGTCACTGCCATCACAGGAAATATGTGGAAAACAAAGCCAACGTCCTTATTCACATCACTTCAGATGGTTCCCTCACTTTCTGCTTCAGAGTCCAGCTCCTTTCACAGTAGTGCTGTTTGCTTCCCAGACCCAGTCTGTCCTCCCACAGCACCATGTTTCTATCCTCACCATCCCTGATCGTCTCTTCCTTCTTGTTATCCCGTTGTGTTCCCTGCATTGTTTTGTCCCAACTGTAAATTTCCCTCTGAATTCTCCGAGGCCGACCCTGTGGTTAGTCCACCTCCCCTTCCCCACCCGCCCCCATTTCTAGGCTGCGGCTTTCAATCTCTCATTTGCCTACTGGGCCTTGTTTGTCCTACAGGTCAGGGATCATCAGCTGTTGTTGCCTTGTGCTTGGAGGAGATGCTGCCTCAGACTCTATTTTTTCCCAAACAAGGCCTACACAAGCAAAGCAGGTTGCTTCTGGGGTCCCTTGTATTTGGTGGTTTAAAATCTCATTCCAGCTCTGGAGGTTGCATGAAGGCACTCCTACTTTCTTCTCCAGTGGCAGGACTGGAGGAAAAGGTAACTCGCTGCCAGTCCCGTACCCTCTGACCAGAAAAGGAGGCAACGCGTGACCTGGTTCCCCCAGTGAGTACTAGCAGATCTCAAATGTGGCCTGGGCTCCTATTCTAATTCTCATCCCCTAGAAGAAATGCAGAAGCAATGCTTGGAAGTGAGGCATGCGGCAAGTCTCTTGTGCTGTTGTGCCCATTATCTGTTCATACTCCCCAGGTTTTGGCAAACAGAAGAAGAAAGGATTTGCTCCTATTAAGTACCCCATTCTCTCTACCACATAGAGGCGAACGGGCTACAAGCTCCTCTTATAAGTCAGGCAAGGAGAGGAGATCGGGTGGACAGAAGGGGCCATGTCTCTGCCTCTAACCACTCCTGCCAGATGTGGCAGGAATGTAACTCATTGGAAAATGAGGCTTTTTGAAGCACATGGGTAAGAGGTAGGAGCTGGTTTGTTTAGTCTCCCTGTCCCCCAAGGCTGCTGCCCTTTGAGGGAGAACAGCATGTGCCACTGCTTCTGGCAGCCTTACTCTTAACCTAACACAGCTGGTTTGGGGGGAGTCACAGAGAGCAGGCAGAGATGACTCATTCTGCTTCACTGGCTCATTCAGGAGCTGCAGGGAGAAGCTATTTATAACCAGCCCTTTCAGGTTCAGTGCAGCAGCATCTTCAGCATGGGGGAGGGAGGGGGGATTTTTCACTTACAAATATAAACACTGCAGTACCCCAGAGCCACCCAGCTGGCAGCTGACCTCAGCCAGCCCTCTCTCTCTCTCTCTCTCTGTCTCTCTCACACCCCTTGCCCTGTTCCCCATGGCTGTTCTTGTGCCTTCTCAGGGAATTTTTTTAGGTACCCAAAGAGAGAAGAGGATATAATAAATATCAGCAGTGTGCACCAAGCAGATTCTGGCTCCCAGTCTAGATTTCTTTTGTTCCATGACCACAGCATCCTTTCCACAGCCTGTCTCTTTCTCCATCCCTGGCTTGTGGTGGAGGCAAACTTCTCCCGTTAAACAATCTTTTTGCTAACAACCAACCTCTCCAAAAACCTTCTCAACTTTCCCTTGTACTGGCACTAATACCATCATTTATGGGACTCCCAGGTTATTTTCCTGACCTTGCCACAGACTCCCTTTATCTCTTTACCTCACTGTCTCCATATGTAAAATGCAGATAATGATACCCACCTTTTTAAGCACACCGAGATCCATGAATGAAAAGCACCACTGGAGAGCCATAGAATAATATGGAATTATCTCACACAATAGCAAAACATAGTGTGTTCAAGAGAAATAGTTTATATAAACATCACCTGCTTAGATGTAGGTACTTCTGGGATCTCATCTTGGAACATCTGAGAATGTTTCAGGATTCTTGAATGTTGCATTACAGCAAACAGTTTGGAGTTGTTTATCCTCAGGGTTGCATTTGAAGTCAAGGCCACGTCAACTCAAGGAGTTCCTGTTTCCCCTATGTTCAGTGTGTGTACCCACTGTATCCTCAAACCAGCATGTGTGCTGGGAACAGCTTAAGGACCAAAGGGCTACCTGGCTCCTGTCATTCACCTCCTCCTCCTAGACTGTGCACCTCACAGTTGGTTCTGCAGCACCCATCACCTGAAGCCTTCTTTTCATTTTACCTTTCTAATTCTTTGCACCTAGCCCTACTCCCACTAACCAGATCACTAGTTCCCATCTGTATATGATCAGTATAAAGTGGCAGCACCTCTCCTTGGCCACCCAGCGTCTGCCTAACCATTACCAACAGACCATCTGCTCCCTGTTCATCTGGCTGCCCTCAATTGCTGCACCCAGGAGCTTATAGCCTAATTAGCTCTGTTTGCCATGTATTTTGTTCATGGGCACAGAAGCCATAGCATAAATAACTAACTGGTCCCTGTTTTCATATTGGTTTACTACATGAATAATCTACACCATTGGTGACATGTAGGGGGTTCATGTGCACCCCCTGAGCATGGTGGTGCACCGCCTGCAAAATGATGCCGCCAACACTGCCGGCAGTGCCTGCAGGCAGTCACCACATCATCATGTTCCCCCCCACCCCAACACCACCGGCGATGTCTGTGGGCGGTCCGCGATCGCCACTGGCCACTGCCAACACTGCCAGCAGCGTCTGCAGGTGGTCACTGACCATCAGTGGGTGCTCACCCCCCCCCCCC
>NW_017729001.1:11438231-11438607 GCF_001723915.1 Gavialis gangeticus
CCAGCCACAGCTCTGGGTAGCTGCTGCCAGTGACGGAGCCCGGGCTTCTCCCAGCAGGGCTTGCAGCATCCCAGCTGCCTGCTGGGAGCAGCCCGGGATCCCGGCTGGCAGCAGCTACCCAGAGCCGGGGCCGGCTGCACTGAGAGGCTCCAAACAGTTGTGTCAGGTTTTGGGCTCTGGCATCAGCTCTGCAGCAGCGCATGCAGGCGCACCTCAGAGCAGGCGGTCGTGGTGGGGCCTGAGGTAGTGCAGCCCCGGCCTCTCCCCTGCTCCTGGCATGGAGGCGACGAGCCCAGCGCAGCTGTTTGTAGCCAGCCCGGGCTCTGGGCAGCTGCAGCAAGCAGCAGGCAGGCTGCAAACAGCGGTGCCAGGTTCC
>NW_017729001.1:11438669-11442475 GCF_001723915.1 Gavialis gangeticus
CCTGCCATATACCCTTTGCCCTCATTTTGTTTTTCTGCCACGCCGGCACTCTGGCACCTTCTGTGGCAGGCATTGTGGTGTTTTTTGGTTCTCTGGCCAAAAAACATTGCCTACCCCTGCCCTAGACATTCACAACAGGGATCTCTATAGAAAATGGGGGAGTAGCACTGGCTATTAGACAAGGCTAGTGATAATAGCCCGGTACATAGAATCAACAAATCTGGGTTCTGTTTCATCCTGTCCCATTAAGTCATTGATGAGGGTCCCATCACTTCACTGAACCTCCATTTTTCTGTCTGTAAACAGGACGTTAGTTGTTGCAAGGGAAGGAGTATCATTATTTATTCCAGGCCCAGGCTGTACCATCAGCAGCAATCACTGTAGAGGACAGTGCTTGAAAATGATCTTTATTCAGTGATGCAGTTCCAGCTACCTATGCTTAGCAAATATGTTCCTGCAGCACCTCTCTGCCAGAGTTCCTGCATCAGAGAAGCTAAACCATTTAAAGGTACAGTTCCCAATAGTGCATCTTACTTTCCAGGCAAAGCACAATACATTTAACTGTGTAACAGTAGTGCTATGACACAGTTCTAAGTATTTATAACCAAGCTGCTAACTGAGCTTACTAACAACTTTTAGTTAATCTGATGTATATTGCATGGTCAGTTATGCTTTCAGGTTGTCTGTTAGAAGGCAGTAAGTCCCTGTGTTTGGGCAAGGTTATGTCCAGGTTAAATTATTTTAGCTCATTGTGGTTATTGCCTAGTTAAGGTTTTTGCCAGGTTGATCAGGCAGAAAGGCAAACTTGGTTCCTCTTCTCTTTCCAGATGTGAGAAGATAAGACAGTGTTGCCTGTGCCTCCTCTGCAGATGTTGGCCTGTGAGGACAACTTAATAGGGCTGTGATTACAACTATTTGCGACCATTGTATCCCATATGTACTGCATCATATTCATGAAGGCTAGCAGCCCTTGACACTTCTAAATGCATTGTTGCTTGTTTGTTTATCTGTATCCATCCCTTCATACCTCTGCAAGTCCCCAGTTCCGCTAACCCCAGTTTCTGTCATTATTACAGACATTCCAGCTCTCACTTTTTTGTTAAATAAAATGTCTGCAGGTGTGGCAAACCACGTTTCATTAGTGCTGTCAGTAACTTAACAGTGCTAAGCACATATGAGAGTCTGATCCTTCAGCTTTTTTAGTAGCTGTCCCTAACACTATTTTCCATTAACCCATTGGTTAATTGGGACCCACAGTAACATGTCTAAACTCAAACTTCACTGCAAACTGCTTAAAATCATATCTACTACATAGAACCTCATTTTGAGACTATTAGCATGTGAGGTTTAACATTTGTAGCAAAGATGGGTTTGACGTGCACTATTGTCTCCTTAGCTGTTGTAGATTCTAGTAAAGCCATCTCAGGAAAGCAAGAATCAGTCTGTGTAAATAAATCTATGCCTACATCCATTACGGGCAGGATCCCCTGGGAGGCCAGTCTGAGGGGGAAAGGAGTCCAGGAGAGCTAGCTGTACTTTAAAGAAACTTTACTGAGAGTGCATGGACAAACCATCCTGATGTGCAGAAAAATGAGCAAGTATGGCAGAAGTCAAGCTTGGCTTAGCTGGGGACTTCTTCAGTGAGTTAAAACACAAAAAGGAAGCATGTAAAAAGTGGAAACTTGGGCAAACAACTAGGGAGTGTATAAGAGTATTGCTTGGACATGCAGGAATGAAATCAGGAAGGCCAAAGAGCAATTGGAATTTCAGCTAGCAAAGAACATAAAGGGTAACAAGAAGAGTTTCTATAAGAATGTCAGCAACAAGAGGAAGATTAGGGAAAATGTGGGTCCTTTACTAAATTGGGGATGCAGCTTAATGACAGAGGATGCAGAAAAGGCTGAAGTATTCAATGCTTTTATCATCTCAGTCTTTACAGGCAAGGTCAGCTCCCAGACTACTGTACCTGGCAGCACAATTTGGGGGGGAGTTGAGAAGCCAACAGTGGCAAAAGAACAGGCTATAAAAACTATATGGAAAAGCTGGATGTGTACAAGCCCATGGGGCTTGACTTGATGCACCTGAGGGTGTTGTGAGAGTTGACCAATATGATTGCAGAGCCACTGGCCATCATCTTTGAAAGCTCATGGTTATCAGGAGAGGTCCCAGAGAAGTGGAAAAGGGCAAATAATAATGCCCATCTTTAAGAAAGGGAAGAAGGAGGATCTGGGAAACTATGGATAGATCATCCTTACCTCAGTCTCTGGAAAAATCATGGAGTAGGTCCTCAAGCAATCAATTTCTAAGCATTTGGAGGGAAAGAAGGGTATTAGAAACAGCATGGATCCACCAAGGGCAAATCATTCCTGACCAACCCAATTGTCTTCTATGATGAGATGACTGGCTCTGCGGATATGGGAAGAGCAATGGATATAATATACCCTGACTTTAGTGCGGCTTTTGATATGGTCTTCCACAAGTTTCTCACAAGCAAGCTAAGGAAGTATGGGTTGGATGAATGTTCTATAAGTGGATAGAAAACTGGCTGGATAATTGGGCTCAGAGGATAGTAGTCAATGGCTCAATATCTAGCTGGCAGCTGGTATCAAATGGAGTGCACCAAGGTTTGGTTCTGGGCCTGGTTTTGTTCAATATCTTCATCACCAACTTGGAGGATGGCATAGAGTGCACCCTCAGCAAGTTTGCAGATGACGCGAAGCTGAGAGGGGTAGATACGTGGAGGGCTGAGGCAGGATTCGGAGAGACCTCAATAATTTGGAGGATTGATCCAAAAGAAACCTCATGAGGTTCAGTAAGGACAAGTGCAAAGTCCTGCACTTAGGATGGAACAGTCCCATGTACCAGGACAGGTTGGGGTCCTACTTGCTAAGCAGAAGCTCTGCAGAAAAGGAACTGGGAGTTGAAATGGACAGTAAGCTGGATATGAGTCAACAGTGTGCCCTTATTGCCAAGAAGACTAATGGCATACTGGGTTGCCTTAGTAGGAGCGTTGCCAGCAGATTGAGCAAAGTGATTCTGCCCCTCTCTTCAGCACTAGTGAGGGCACGTTTGGAGTGCTGTGTCCAGTTTTGGACCACCCCCTCCCACTGCAGAAAGGATATAGACAAATTGGATGGAGTCCGGTGGAAGGCAATGAAAATGGGTTAGGGGCTGTGGGACATGACTCATGAGGAGAGGCTGAGGGAACTAGGCTTATTTAGTCTGAAAAAGAGAAGACGGGGGATTTAATAGTAGCCTGCCACTACCTGAAGGGAGGTTCCAAATAGGATGGAGCTGGACCGTTCTTCACTGGTGGCAGGTGACAAAAGCGCAATGGTCTCAAGTTGCAGCCAGGGAAGTTTAGGTTAGATATGAGGAAGAACTTTCTCACTAGGAGGGTAGTAAAACACTGGAACAGGTTACCTAGAGGTTGTAAAATCTCTATCCTTGGAGGTTTTTAAGATCCAACTATACAAAGCATTGGCTGGCATGATATATTGGGGACAGTCATGCTGTGAGCAGGGGGTTGGACTAAATGACCTCCTGAAGTCCCTTCCACCCCTCATTTTCTATGTTTCATGTCTCTAGTGTTTCATATTTACATGGAGTCCAGCATTCTTCACATTCTTATGATAAAGTTTCTTAGTGAGTCTACTCTACCTTCATTAATTGAAAAACTGTTAAGCATATTAATGCATCAGAGCTTTCTATCATAAAAAATAAAGTTACTCCTTAATTGTCTTCCTTTTACTGGCGTCTGTTCCTTATAGATAGTTTCATAGTTTCTAGGGTCGGAAGGGACCTGA
>NW_017729001.1:11442486-11444009 GCF_001723915.1 Gavialis gangeticus
CAGCGCCACAGGAGCTCCCCAGTTGCCACCACCATGCTCCCGTTGCCGACAGTGCCACTGCTGACAGCAGGATCTCACTGTGCCCCCCTAGCCTCCAGGGGCACATGGCGTTCATGATCTACATTGCCTAAAACCAAGCAGTGATGTTGTGGGACTCATTCCTTTGCCAAGATCCAGCTGCACCGCATCCAGCAGAAGTATGAGAGAGACCTTGTATTTGTCAGGGACTAGGGCTTGAGTTGAGCCAGTATGCAGTGGAGTGGCAGACTGGTAATCACTCAAGCTACTACATTGTTCTCCACTTTTTTAAGTAAGTCTCTGGCTATTGTGGTTGCAAAGATTATAGTTACAGTTCAAAAAAATTGTGTTTGGTGTAGCAGTATGTATATGAGTCTGGAGAGAGCCTGAAATAATATTTCTAAAGATACAGATCAGCCCTTATCCCCATGAGGAATTTTCTCAGATACCTAGAGATGGTAAGTCAAATAACAGCGTTGTTAGCTGTTTCATTCCTCAGCTCATTTGATGTAAGCCATAAGGAGATACCTGGAGTTGTCTGGGGGTCTTGGTCACAAGGTAATCCTTTTCAACATCTACTGTACCCTTTTCCTCTTCTGTACCTCAGGCACCAGCTGACACTTTCCTCACCATATCAGGCTAAGTATATCCTGCATCCACGGCCCCTTGAATGTCTCACTAGCTCTCCTTCACCTGATAACACTCTGTGGAAGCCCTGGACTATAACAGCCTCCTTCAAGGCTAGGAGGCCAGAGCACAAGAGCCAACTGTGAGTTGCCTCCATGATTCCAGAGCTGTCTGGGCCAGAGAGGGGATACTGAGAGTACATGTATATGTCAGAGGCTCAGGATGGATTTACCTCCCTGCAATTCCAGTTGCTTGTTTTCTATCTGGGGAAAATCCCTTTTGACAGCCCAGGCAGAGAGCTTCTAATTCCTGTCTACAGCTCATTTTTCACTTCAATCCCTCAGCGAAAGGATTTTAATGCTTGATGGATTCAAACTAAATTATTTCTGTTCCTGTGGCTTTGCTAAAGCCCTCCAGGGTGTACGCATATGCAGGGAAGGAGGAACAGGACTTGTTTTCGTTACATTCCAATAATCCCCCTCTCAGGGAAAAGTATTCCCTTTCTTTGTTTAGGAGCTTCTTGTGGCTGATTCCTCTCCGTGTCTTTTTGGCTGTTCACTTGCAGCAGTGCGCATCAGAGATCTGCTGGTCCAAGGTCTATCTGGTGTCCCTTTTCCCTGCCATATCAATATTTCTATTGGAGCTGGATACAGAAATACAGTAGCCATCAGGATGTGCTCCCAGGAATGGCACTGCAGAGCTGGTTGGCTTTAGAAAAGAGTACATCTTCCCTGGCCCTAGACCAGGGGCCAAATGTGGCACGCGAGGCCATTTTGCTTGGCATGCCACGGCCAGCCACAGCTCTGGGTAGCTGCTGCCAGTGACGGAGCCCGGGCTTCTCCCAGCAGGGCTTGCAGCATCCCAGCTGCCTGCTGGGA
>NW_017729001.1:11448213-11450024 GCF_001723915.1 Gavialis gangeticus
GACAGTGTCGAAAGCCTTCCGGAAATCCAGGAAGACTATGTAGTGAAGTACTCTTTCCATCTCTTCCAGTTGTCTTCCATTTTTCCAGAGACTTCCAGGTCTAATGGAACTTTTAGCAACTTGCCTTTCAAGTTAATTTTTATCTAAATTTCTTTTTAACCCGGTTCCATGTAGCCCCTAGCGTTCAGAAACCAACCTGGAAACAAGGGACTTGGAAGCAATGCTCTTTATTCAGTGATGCAGGTCCAGTTGCCTCTTCTTGCCAGAACAGGTGCTTCTATGAGGTCCCTCCCCAGACATCTGAGTAGCTAAATGACTTAACAGCTGTAAGAGAACTTGCCTCAGGCATAACCTTTCCCAGTGGGAGACACTATATAGGAAATGGTATTGTTGTAGAGACTGTTGACAAAATGAATTTAGTCCTGTCTGTCCAGTTATAAAGTGTTACAAAGTGGTATTTTTCTGGTAAAAAAACAAGCTGAGGCTATCAAAGTTGTGGTTCTCCAGAGTGTTGAATACTCTGCTAATTTGGACACTGCCAAACATATTTTCCTTCTTTCTTTTTTGTTAAAAAAGAAAATGAACACCATCATAGAATCTTAGAAAAGTAGGGCTGGAAGGGACCTCATCTAAACCAGTGGTCTCCGAAGTGCGGTGCGCGTACCCCAGGGAGTGCGCAAGACAATCCATTGGGGTGTGGGAAGAAAATATTACAACTTCTATTTCTATTTATACATATATGGGGGGTGCGTGCTCAAAAAATTTTTACTGATGGGGGTGCGCTATCAGAAAAGTTTGGAGACCACTGATCTAGATCAAGGGTCGGCAAGCCCTGGCACACGCGCTAGAGCATGGCACGCAAGGCCATTTTACTTGGCACGCCACAACTGGCCTGGGCTGTGGGCAGCTGCTGCTGGCCACAGAGTCCAGGATCTTGCAGCAGGTGCTGGGGAGGCTACAAGCCCTGCTGTGAGCAGCCCAGGCTCTGTGGCAGGCAGCAGCTGCCCAGAGCCTGGGCTGGATGTGGTAGCAGCTGGGAGGTTTCAAATAGCTGCATTGGGCTCTGGATAGGCTCTGGAGGCAGACTGTGGGGAAGGGGCCAGAGTTGCGCTGCCCCAGGCCCCTTCCTGGGCGTGTCCCCCAAGGCACACATGCAGCTGTGACAGAGCCAGACCAGGGCTCCAGAGTGCAGTGCAGCTGTTTGCAGCACCATGGCTGCCTGCCATGGCTGGCTCAGGCTCTGGGCAACTGCAGCAGGTGGTGGGCAGACTGCAAACAGCTGCACCCAGGTCTGGAGCCCCAGCACCAGCTCTGTAGTTGTGGCGGACGCACGTGCACCTCGGAGCGCATGGTGGGGAAGGGGCTGGGGCAGCAGAACCCTGGCCCCCGCATCCCGCTCTCTGCCCAGAGGCATGCATTCACCCACAGCAACAAGAATCAGGGCCCTTGCAGCTCCCCCACCATCTGCCTCTGGCACACCAAGTTGGGGTGTTTTTGGCACTCTGGCCAAAAACATTGCCAACCGCTCATCTGGAGTAACCCCCTACTCAAGGCAACATCATTCCTGACTAATACATTCCAGTCAAGTGCTTGTTTTACCTGCTTTTAAAAACCATCCAAGGATGGAGATTCCACAGCCTTTCTGGGTAGCCTGAACTAAACCACACTCAATACAAAACAGCCCTAAACTTGCCCTTAACTAGCCCTAAAATTGCAAACCCTGACACTAACTCCTCTTTGCCTGGGCATATGAGCTGGAGCTGGGGTTGAGTCTGATTGGCACATCTGACAAAGAGAGATAACTGTGTTAG